>NC_136646.1:5963303-6563303 GCF_949748355.1 Melanostigma gelatinosum
TGATGCATGTTGGCATCAAGCTGGCTCCTGGCTTGCTGAACGATGAGCCTTTGAAAATGTTGAGTTAACCTAAAATAATATTGATAATAATGTTTGACATCATTTTCCCGATTTTCACTCCATGATTATTGTGGCCAAAATAACTTACCATTACAATATTATAGAAAAAAATGCAATCAGTCAAATTCAACGTTTTGTCTCTTTTTTGGAAAATGAATTACACTTAAAATTAAAGTATATAAAAAAAGAAAAAGAGGTGCTGGATTATTTGCTAAATATTATTGTTTATTGTTTTTTAAATATGACGGCTATCGTCAACTCTGCTATTTCAATGTTGCCAGTTCTTAGAAGACATTTCGAATCGTTTAATCTTCCTTTGGACAGATTTTCCTTACGCCCTCATATCAAGGCTGTGCGCGCGCACACACACGCACACACACGCACGCACGCACGCACACACACACACACAATGTGCCGTCCTTATTGAGTTCGATAGCAGGAACACATGCAGAGGGACCTCGCTGATTGGGGGGATGTTGTAGTGGTGGCGCCGTGCTGCCTGTCTCCCGAACCCCTCCTCTCTCTCTCTCTCTCTCTCTCACACACACACATGCACACACACTGACACACACACAGACTTTCAAAAATTCGAATTCAATATCTTCAGCTTTATTGGCATGAGCATAATGACGTACATTTATGTACCTCTAAATATTGAATGAAACGCCAACATCACAATTGCTGTTTTTCTTGAAACCAAGTTGGAATGTTCAGCATTCCAACTATTGTTATCCTGTTTCTTTATTCCACTATTTCTTCCGTCCCCCATTTCGTCGCAACGCTTCTTCTTCTTCATTTTTTAAGCTACAGAAACCGCTCAACTATCAAAATGTTCAGCTCCTTCAGCGCATGTCTGCTATGACCTTTTCTATTTCTAACCTTTAAACCTTTTGAATTATTAAGCTTTTA
This sequence comes from Melanostigma gelatinosum, assembly GCF_949748355.1. Classification (NCBI taxonomy): domain Eukaryota; kingdom Metazoa; phylum Chordata; class Actinopteri; order Perciformes; family Zoarcidae; genus Melanostigma; species Melanostigma gelatinosum. The sequence continues at coordinate 5,964,273 of NC_136646.1, forward strand.
GCAACTTTTTTTGAATGGGATCTCTATGGAGAATATTTACAAATCCTCTTAAACTTCTTCAACTTTCAAATCCTTCAACTTCCTCATACTTTCAGCTACAGACACCATTTCAACTTTCAAATGTTGAGAAAACCCTCAACTATTGCCAACATGATTCAGCTTTTTGATATCTTTTAAACTTTTTGAACTGCAGCAATTTAACTTTTATGATTTTTCAGCCCTTTTCTGACTTTATAATGGGTGTGTATTGCGCAGCTTAGAGTGCGTGATGTCACCGCTAGAGTGAAGAGCAGCTTGAGATTGTTGTGAAAAAAACATTTGTATTTTGCCACTGTGTCCACAATCTTCACTCTTCATGCATAATTTCTGGATGTAGAAGTAGCTAATATTGTCCTTGTCGTAGAAACATTACTGTGGAATCCCACAGATTTCCACATTTGACACGGAAGCTGTTAATTGAGAGGAAAAGCAACTTTCTGCTCCATAGAGACCAATGTTAAATTTTGCTTCAAAAAAATCTTCCACAGAACACGGTACCCCATTTCTAGATCGCCAGTTAAGCCACATTTTTTACACTACAGACACAATTTTTACAGGATCTGTTCTTCAACTCATTCTTCCCCTCAATTATTAATATCGGAGCAATAGGAGCTACGGTTATGGGAGTTTTGATGATTTGTTTGAGAGGTGTTTCCCTGTTTTATCTCTATGAAATGGCTTCAGGCACATAGGTGTTTGCGATTGAGCCAATTAGTGATGTTGATAAACACACAGACTCACAGACACACGTGCACATACACTCCTCTCCCTCTCTATCTGTGTGTCTCTCATACAGTCATTCAGGTCTTAGGGATCTTTAGAGGTCTTTCCCCCCTACTCCACCCCCCCCCCCCCACACACACACACACACACCATTTTTAAATAAAAGCCGCACACACATGATTTGTTGCAGCTGTTACGTGTTGCATCTCGGCCAATCAGACATGAGTATTCTGATAAGTTTCCTGATTCGAGTGACATTTACACACACCGCGACACAAGAGGGAGAGACGAGGAAAGACATGGCAGAGCAGGACAACAGTCATGTAAGCTGTAAAAGATAAAACATCGGACAATCTCCAAATGAGAAAGTTTGCCAGAGACATCAGAGCCTCTCTCTCGCTCTTGCTCGCTCTCTCTCTCTCTCTCTCTCTCTCTCTCTTGCTCTCTCTCTCTCTCTCTGCCTCTCTCTCTCTTGCTCTGCCTCTGCCTCTCTCTCTCTCGAATTCTTTCTTCTCTCTCTCTCCCTGTCTATGTCTCTCTCTCATACAGTCATTCAGGTCTTAGAGACTTTTAGAGGACCCCCCCACACACACCCCACACCCCATTTCAAAATAAAAGCCCCAAAGAGTGACTTCTAATTGAAATGCTTGTGATGAAGCCAGGCATTTAATAACCTCTGTTTGTGTGTCAAACATGATGTTTATGTCTCCTCTCCCCCTCTCCCCCCCACCCAGCACCACCCTTTCAAAATAAAAGCCCCATGGATTAACTGTATTTAAACAAGCTCAAAATTTGGCTTTTTTGTTGAAATTACTTTTCACTCCTCTCCCTCGATCTCTCTGTGTCTCTCATACAGTCATTCAGGTCTTAGGGATCTTTAGAGGTCTTTCCCCCCTCCTCCCCCCCCCCCACACACACACACGCCATTTCAAAATAAAAGCCCCAGAGAGTGAATTCTAACTGAACTGCTTGTGATGAAGCCTGTCATTTAATAACCTCTGTTTATGTGTCAAACATGATGATTATGTCTCCTCTCCCCCTCCCTCCCCCACCCAGTGCCACCCTTTCAAAATAAAAGCCTCATGGATTAACTGTATTTAAACGTTTCGCTCAAAATTAGGCTTTTTTGTTGAAATAATGAATGCTCTTACTAATACTGCGACAACTACTACTACTGCTAATATTTCTAGTACTACCACTACTACTACAACTTTTGCTGTTGCTACTATTACTACTACTGCTATTGCTATTACTGCTACCATAAATATTATTACTACCACTACTGCTATTACTACCACTACCACTACTATTATTACTGATACCACAACTGCTATACTGCTATTCCTGCTACTACCAGTACTAATAACCAGTACTAATACTATTACAGCTATTAGTACGACTGCTGATACTACTACTTCTACTACTTCTTCTAATTACAAATACTTCGACGACAACTTCTACTACTACTGCTACTACAAATATCACTACTGCTACAACTAGTACTTATTCAAATGCTACTCATACTTATACTGCGAATAATACTTCTACTACTACTACAACAAATATCACTGCTGCTGGAATTCTTTTAAGCTACAGAAACCGTTCGAATATCAAAATGTTCAGCTCTTTCAGGAGAGGGGTGACATAACTTCATATTTGTAATCTTTCAACTTTTTGAATTATTCAGCTTTTTGCAATTTAAAAAAAATTGGATATCTATTTTCAGCAATGTTTTTGAGATTCATTTCAGCTTTCAGCATTCCAACGCATTTTCAGCAGGAAATGCATTTTCTAGTTGATTGTTATTATCAGGATAAAATACATAAATAAAAAGAAAAGAGACAAACTGTCCTGCTAGAATTCAACCGTCTCCCACTTCTCCCTGTATGAATATCCATTTTTTTAAATTTTCTGACTAAATAAAATGTGGATGCTTATCAGAACGTTTTGGCAAAGTTCCCGCTTCTCCACGTTGTTCCTTTTTAAGGCAGCCATGCTTTCTTACACCTGCATGTTGCTATGGCCGAGCTGTCTATACCTTGTTAACATGTTTAAACTGGTCTTAAACTGGTCCTTAAACTGGTCTTAAACTGGTCCTTAAATGGGTCGTTAAACGGGTCTTAAACTGGTCGTTAAACTGGTCCTTAAACCGGTCTTAAACTGGTCCTTAAACTGGTCCTTAAACTGGTCTTAAACTGGTCCTTAAACGGGTCGTTAAACTGGTCTTAAACTGGTCCTTAAACTGGTCCTTAAACTGGTCTTAAACTGGTCCTTGAACTGGTCCTTAAACTGGTCCTTAAACTGGTCTTAAACTGGTCCTTAAACTGGTCCTTGAACTGGTTATTAAACTGGTTCTTAAACTGGTCCTTAAACTGGTCTTAAACTGGTCTTAAACTGGTCCTTAAACTGGTCTTAAACTGGTCCTCAAACTGGTCTTAAACTGGTCTTAAACTGGTCTTAAACTGGTCCTTAAACTGGTCTTAAACTGGTCCTTAAACTGGTCCTTAAACTGGTCTTAAACTGGTCCTTAAACTGGTCTTAAACTGGTCCTTAAACTGGTCTTAAACTGGTCTTAAACTGGTCCTTAAACTGGTCTTAAACTGGTCCTTAAACTGGTCCTTAAACTGGTCTTAAACTGGTCCTTAAACTGGTCCTTAAACTGGTCTTAAACTGGTCCTCGAACTGGTTCTTAAACTGGTTCTTAAACTGGTCCTTAAACTGGTCTTAAACTGGTCCTTAAACTGGTTTTAAACTGGTCCTTAAACTGGTCTTAAACTGGTCCTTAAACTGGTCCTTAAACTGGTTCTTAAACTGGTCCTTAAACTGGTCTTAAACTGGTCTTAAACTGGTCCTTAAACTGGTCTTAAACTGGTCCTTAAACTGGTCTTAAACTGGTCCTTAAACTGGTCCTTAAACTGGTTCTTAAATGGTCCTTAAACTGGTTTTAAACTGGTCTTAAACTAGTCCTTAAACTGGTCTTAAACTGGTCCTTAAATGGGTCGTTAAACGGGTCTTAAACTGGTCCTTAAACTGGTCCTTAAACCGGTCTTAAACTGGTCCTTAAACTGGTCCTTAAACTGGTCTTAAACTGGTCCTTAAACGGGTCGTTAAACTGGTCTTAAACTGGTCCTTAAACTGGTCCTTAAACTGGTCTTAAACTGGTCCTTGAACTGGTCCTTAAACTGGTCCTTAAACTGGTCTTAAACTGGTCCTTAAACTGGTCCTTAAACTGGTCTTAAACTGGTCCTCGAACTGGTTCTTAAACTGGTTCTTAAACTGGTCCTTAAACTGGTCTTAAACTGGTCCTTAAACTGGTTTTAAACTGGTCCTTAAACTGGTCTTAAACTGGTCCTTAAACTGGTCCTTAAACTGGTTCTTAAACTGGTCCTTAAACTGGTCTTAAACTGGTCTTAAACTGGTCCTTAAACTGGTCTTAAACTGGTCCTTAAACTGGTCTTAAACTGGTCCTTAAACTGGTCCTTAAACTGGTTCTTAAACTGGTCCTTAAACTGGTTTTAAACTGGTCTTAAACTAGTCCTTAAACTGGTCTTAAACTGGTCCTTAAACTGGTCGTTAAACTGGTCTTAAACTGGTCCTTAAACTGGTCGTTAAACTGGTCTTAAACTGGTGGGGGGGCTGTGCTCCTGCAGGGTGGTTTTACAAAAGTCAGTTTTTGCATTTTAAGCTGGACAAGTTTCCCACTTGTCAAAGATTGGGTTTGTTCGTGGACCCCACACTTTGCTTTCACTGAGCAGAATCAGTTCTTTAATTGATTGAAGTAATTTGAGCCAAATTAGAATCGGATCAGTACTCTGTATCGGTACCCGAAGTCCAGGTATCAGTATTGGGACTGGAAAAGTCATATCAATGGATCCCTAGTCTGAACACCCGGTAACAGGGAGGTACCGAAGTTCAGGATGACAAACCAGAATATTTTCTTCTCCCAACAAATGAAGCCCAAAAAGGCTCACCAGCACGGAGAGAGACATATCAGGGAAAATAACACGTTGCTGAGGAGCTCTCCGGGGTGCTGAACCTGCGCAGCACCATCAGGTAGATAGGGACTAGTTGAGACACCTGTCAATGAAGTAAACAAGCACCCAAAAACAAGACCTTTGCCATGAGAACAACTCGAGTCTGTAGACGCAGACTCAAGTCACGAATATCATCACTGAGTACTTGATTCAACAAAATCAAAAAAAGACATCAACACCAATGATTAAAGACGTCACCTACTCACTTGGAATCGCTTGATATTCTCTCCAAGTCCAACTATGTAATAAAACAAGTATACGCATCAAATGAAGCCGTCCTGACTACTCATATATACTTTTGATAAATTTGACAGCAGCCATTAAGGATCACATGCAGGAGGAACGGTACCTTTTCACAGGGCAGACGAGCGCACACACAACAGATTATTCTAATTGTGTGACAGAAATTCGATTCACAGGCACATCTGACCGGTTCGATTTTAAATGGTATGCCCCTAAATATTACGTTTCCAGAAGCATGCATTCATTCTGTAAATTCACGAAAAGGTGAAAAGGTGTGAATGCATCAATCTCTCCAAGAAACACGTGTGGTCTTTACTCCTACAAACTAACAGACTAAGTCAGTAAGTACAGTGTGCATGAGTCATTCTTCCCCTTGTTGTTTTAGACAGAGAGAGAACTCCAGTGGTTTCAACACCATGATAGGGAGGTAATAGCATGTATCTGATCTCTGACCTGTTTGACCATTGAATGATCTATGTGCGAGAGGGAGTGGCCTTGACAGTTTTTAGGAAAGATTGTGTGATACTTAGTTAGGTTTAGGGAAAGATAACGTGTACTCAGTTAAATTTAGGGAACAAAACGGCTTCGTTAGGTTTAGGGAAAGTGCAGTTACTGAAGCATGCACGTTACGTGACAGATAAATCAACGATGACTTCTCGTTCACACGGCGAACGAGCGGCGGTCTCTTGGATGAACGATCGCTGTTTGTTTCACTTGTTTCTCTGAGATCAGGCTTTTTACTGGGAACTCCAAGCTGTGAACGCTTGGGACCATTTGAAAGCGAAGCCGTTTGAAAACGGCACCCATCCTCTAAATGAAGCGTGAGAAATATTTCCCAACTAGAAGAGCTGTTATTTCACTTTTTCGGGGTGCTGAAGTGTTTCTTTCTCACACTCTTTATAGCGTTGCTGTGTTTTCTTTCCCCTCAGACACCGCGGGCCTGTGGGTGGAAATTCACACTTTACATCTCATCATTTCTCTCACTTATCCACAGAGACTGCCACCGAGCTCCACATGAGGAACAGATCAATCGCCACTAATATAAGAAAACAATCATAGGTCATTGAAGCATGGAGGAAAATAGAAGAGATATTTTTGGGCCGTTACAAATATCACGGCTTTCATCGGTACAATTTATAAAAACAAGGAACACACAAACTTCCTTGAAGACCAGGTAATAAAAGTAAGAAGCCGATAATCAATTATTCCCAAATTAATGAATATCCTGTCTTGTTGGAACACACCCACTTGCCCACCACAGCACGCACGCACACACACACACACACACACACACACACACACACACACACACACACACACATTCACAGAGTGTGTTTCAGTGCTGTCTGTTTGACTGATTTTACCTGGTTTAATGAGAAATATCACATTACCACGCGTGCTGTGTGCAGCGAAGGCTGGATGGTATCCAGGCCGAAGAATGTCTGAGAGAATGAACCCAGAGCTGCACTAACTTTCACTAGTGTGAGTAGTAGCGGCAGTAGCAGCCGCAGTCGCAGTACTGGACATTTGTGACTCACTCTGTATGGTTTGGTTAATAAACTCCAACCAGCCATGTTCAACCCAAAAAGATCTTGTTAAATCCACTCGACTATCTTAGTTTGACAAACAGACTCTCTCTGCGGTTGGAAATACTTTTCAAGATGTTGATGATCACTGTGCAAGTTGTCTGTGTTGCAGACAATTTTAACATTTGAATGAACAAGGCGTTTTTAAGAGGGACCTGGTTATTGACGTCGCTCTACAGTAGCTTGGAGCTCTTGGCTATATGTGACAAGTGGTCGTCCTCTAACCAGAAGGTCGGAGGCTCAACGTCTGTCCCCTGCAGTCCTTTGTCACGATGCTGAACCGTGAACCTGTGCCATTGGTGTGTGAGTGTGTGTGTGTGAATCCCTTGTAGCCTCTACCACCAGTGTCCCAATGTGCTTCTGTTATAAAGCGTTTTGGGCGAGTATTATTGCAGATCCAATTGCTTCTGTTTTTAATTAGAGCCTATTCTCCAACCTCATAACCAATACCTGGAAATCAGCCATGGTCTGTTATAGCCAAAGTATTTCAAGCTCTTGTAAATGGCCAATTAAAACAGATTTGATCTGATAATAATACGTTTTTGATCAGGTTTTAGAACAGGCTATAGCACTATAACAGTGGTTAGTTACTAATGATGAAATCCTTATTCATTAAACAGCACTGTGCAGCCCTATGTGTTGATTTATCTCGAGTTTTATTGTAGATCATAAACTCCTCTTACAGATACTGTGTAGGCCTGAGTGAACTGGCTTTGAATAGGTTCAAGAACTATCTGAAAGAACTCCGTGTGTCTCCGTAGAACTCTGTACCTCAGCATCACTTACGGTAAACCACAGGTTCTCAAACTTTTACTGGCATTCCGCCTTTTGAATGAAGAAAGGTTTTCACCCCACCCTGTGACAGCGTCACAACCACAGACTGTGTATAAGCAGTGGACGTAGTCATTGTAAAGTCACCCATTGGTTGTGGACTGATGTTATGAAGCCTAGAGTTCAGCGATTTCGCCTTCACCACCTTTGATTGCAGCTGTTGCCATGCTGTTTTTTTATTTTCGCAAACGATAAACGGAAGTGACCATATTTAGAATGAGGAGTGACGTAGAGACGGCGTATACATCTCTGGTAGCAGCAGCGACCTGTCAATCAGCGTGTAGCCCCGCCCTAAAGCATCCCCTACTTTATGGTCTGTGTGACTCTAAATGGACCATAATGTACTAAATGAACAACATGCTGTATTGAAGAAGACTTGAAACTAGAGATTGAGACCATAAACTCATGTTTACAATGTTTACTGAGGTAATAAATCAAGAGAGAAGTAGAGTCATTTTCTCATGCACTTCAATACAATCTGACTTCTTTTTGCAACTGGAGGAGTCGCCCCCTGCAGTTTTAAGACACTTCCACCTTGGCTTCACTCGACAGAACTGGAGGTTGCCACCTGGTGACAACCCTGACAGATGCAGTCATTTTACAGGTGCGTAGTTGAGTTCACAATGAAGGTTGAGTTTGAAGATGGTCATGGTCCGTTGGCGTCCTCACGCCCCCTGGCCTGATTTGAGGTGGCAAAACTTTACGAGTGTGTAGTTGCAACACAGTCCCACAACAGTTCATGACATAGTCCCCAAACTGATATCTGGTGATTCGTGTACATGGACATACATTTTCCATTTGTCTGTGTCACTCAGCACTCAGCACAACTTTTCAAATGAAAATGAGGTTTAGGGAACAAAACAAACTTAGTTGGGTTTAGGTAAACTGCCACAAACGCGTCACTTCACAACAAAACTTTGGGACTCGTGGCCTCGAGCATGGTTCTCGTGGTTGTTTGACCCATCCCCCGATCACTATTTCACGAACTGCCTTGAGAATAGTTTGATGGTTGAGATCAAAATGGCGGAGTGAATGAAGAGTCGGAAGATGGGTACGGCGCGAGCAAGGGCTCCAGAAGTAGGGGTGCAGGAGATGGGGTCAATTGGCCCCCCACGTCGCAGCTAGTGTGATGTCATCGCAAGAGATAGTCTCTAGTTTCTATCTTTCTTAGACTGTGGCAATGTGTGTCACATGAATGCAACTTTATCCCTACTTCAAAAATTGTGGATTCTGAATATCACGCTGCATTACGTTTTGTAGCAAATGCACCCTCACGCACTGATTATGCATTTTATATGAATCGTTAGAATGGTCCTCTCTGTACCAGTGGAGAAAAAAGTGAAATGTTGCTACTCATTGCCATGAAATAGTTCGGTGAAGTACCTACTTATCTCCCCAACCTTTTATCCTTTCACACCAGCACTGGATAGATCTACAAATCCGATTCTTTTAAATGTCCCAATGGGGGCACTCAGAGCTTGGTACAACTGCTTTCTCTTTTGATGCACCCTGGGCATGGAGTGAGCTGCATACTATCATTACTTTGGAAGTACTTCCTTCTTTGAATACCTTTAAATGTATTTTAGAAACTGCCCTGAAGGAAAGGTGTTGCTGTTTTACATGATCCAGATGTAATGTGTTATAGATTCAGCTGGTATGGCCGGCGTACGTCTCTCTTCTCTTACTCTGTCCCTTGTATCGCCCTTATGTATTGTGAAATTGTTTCTATGCTCCATGGACTTCACAGAAACCTTATATTTCAGTACAGGAACACTTTACACAATAACCAAGCGTAGGGATGGGGATCCCCGAGTTGGAGCATTCTCACTCACAACTCGTCAGATGCAGACACTTGGTAATTGGACCTACGCTTCAAACTATGAGGCTCTAGGTACCGCTCCAGCATCAGCTTACGACGTCTCATAGTGTTTTCTTCTGTTCCCGCTCGTTACATGCACACCGTCTCTTTTAAAGTTAACTTCCAACATTGGTTTTAGTTTATTTTTTAGGTTTAAGTAAGCAACAAAACCCCTCAGTTAGGTTTAGGAAAATATCGTTGTTTGGGTTAAAATGTATATTTCATATTAATATTTCTTAGGTTAAATAAATACGCTTGTTACGTAACTGCCTTTAGTAAACTTGAGGCAGTTATGAGGCAACAACAACCAAACTACTGTAAAATAACTCAGACTTGGTTTCCCAACAGTCTCCTGTGTAAGTCCATGTGTTTGTTTGACTGGCCTATCCTCCTCTCATGCAGGTTTTCTTGCTTATTTAAAGTACTTGGTGAATACCATGAGGACCATAAAGGGTGCCTCGGTGCGTCGGTATCAGACACTGAGGGGCACTGACCAAGCTGCGGTACTTGACTGGTTGGGAGTGAGACCGGGGTGCCTTGTTAATCTGATCATGAGTAACAGTGGTAACAACAGCTGTAGCAACAGCTACCCCAGCAGAAATAACTGCAGAGGTCACAGTAGTAGAGGCAGCGATCGATGATTTGTGGTAGTATCAACAGCATAAGAATTATAAGTACTACCAAAATTAGTATTATTCTCAGTAACAAAAGCAGTAGTAATCGTAATAGTTGTCTTACTGATGGTTTTACTCATAGATTTGGGGTATAACGTACTATACCTGGTGGCAATCAGGGGGTTGTGTCCTTCCCCGTCCCTTACACTCACGATTAATATTTGTGAACAAAGGGATTTTAATGACAACTGCAAGTGAAAATAATTGATTGAAGTGATTTTAGCTGAAATGTAGCTATTGAGGCTTTCAGGCTCAAGTGTCAATCAAGGGCATTTTGCACACCGTGTCCAGGTGGCGGTATATAAACCCATCATGTAAAACACACATACTGTAGGAGGAGGGACGGTGTAAACAAAAGGCTACGTCACAGAACAAATGTGAAGGAATTTTATTAAAAATGAATTAAACATTAAAAGATTCAAAGAAAATGCAGATACTTTGTACTATCCAGTAATATGTACTGTGCAGTACTATGTATTATGCAGTACTTTGTACTATGCAGTACTTTGTACTATGCAGTACTATGTACTGTGCAGTACTATGTATTATGCAGTACTTTGTACTATGCAGTACTTTGTACTATGCAGTACTATGTATTATGCAGTACTTTGTACTATGCAGTACTTTGTACTATGCAGTACTTTGTACTGTGCAGTACTATGTATTATGCAGTACTTTGTACTATGCAGTACTATGTACTGTGCAGTACTATGTATTATGCAGTAATATGTACTATGTAGTACTATGCAGTACTATGTACTATGCAGTACTATGTACTGTGCAGTACTATGTATTATGCAGTACTTTGTACTATGCAGTACTATGTACTGTGCAGTACCATGTATTATGCAGTACTTTGTACTATGCAGTACTTTGTACTATGCAGTACTATGTGTTATGCAGTACTTTGTACTATGCAGTACTTTGTACTATGCAGTACTATGTGTTATGCAGTACTTTGTACTATGCAGTACTTTGTACTATGCAGTACTATGTATGACCAAACTCGGAAAGAAAAAACATCAAGTTGGATCAACCAATCAGCTGGCTTGGCATGCAGTTCCGCAGCACGTATTGCCTTTGCAGCCTACAGCCCAGAACACCTTCTCTGAGTACTGAGTGTACTTCATGTTCCTCAGATGAGTCCACCAACAGTACCAGCAACAGTACTATGAGTAACAATGAGCTCTGTGCTTTGGGTGTGCTTCTGTTTGTTTCTGTTTGTTTGTGCTTGTTGCTTGATCAACACAACACACACACACACACACATCCCTAACCCTGGTGCTTGCGTTGCTCGAGGCCCCCTCTGGTGCTGTTAAGTGAGTCCTGAGTGAGACTGATGGGGGTCAGGACCCTCATACACACACACACACACACACACTCTCTCTCACACTGACACATGCACATTGATGGACATGCTCACAACCCTGTGTTAAGCATTTCAAACGGGTACAGAGACAGTACACACACACAGACACAGACACACACACACGCACACGCACACACACACACACACACACACACACACACACACACACACACACACACACACACACACACACACACACACACAGCACTGGAGTCCTTGCCCTGAGGCAGTACAGTGTCAGACCCCCACCCAGGGCTGCAGCTGTGCCGACATATACACGCTCTCCTCTTCTGAGTGCATGCTGAGTCTGTGTGTGCATCCCATACCTGCTAGTGTGTGTGTGTGTGTGTGTGTGTAAACGGTCATGAACTCGTCAGGCAGGAGACACAAAGCGTCTCATGTCCGCCTGCAGCGCTCTCCTCCCTCCTGCTTTTTGCTGTTGTGTGTTTCATCACTTTTATTGTCTCTTCATCTTCCCCGTCACGTCCATTTCATCTTCTTCAGCTGCAACCAGGCGGAGCAGAGATGGATCAATGGATTCAGAAGTGGACAGAGATGTTATCGTCTTATTCACTCGTCACGTTTCTTTTTTTTACCCTACTCCAATTTAAAAATTGAAAAAATTCCCAGGAAATTCCCATGTGTCCCAGGAAAAAGGGGGGTAAATTCAAATGTAAGGAAGGATAGATGGATAGAGAGATAGAGTGACAGATAGAGTTTATATATATATATCACCAGCTGTTCTGTTTCACAGATATAAAACATCTTATTTCTGTTGTGTATATTACTGTAAAGCTCCCCATCTGGCTTCCATACTCACATAATACATAATCCCTACTCGTCATATTTTGCCTTTTGCGTCGTATGAAGGTAAGCACGTGGTGGACATTTAGGGTAACCTTGTGTTTAGCATCAGGGGTTAGCTTCACATAAACGCGTCTGTTACGTGACTTAAGCTACGGATGTAGAGTCATGTGACTCAGTGACATACCGTCGTCAGTAAAAATAACTCAAAGTTTGGTTTCACACAGGACATGAACGGTGTGAAAGTCCTGTTTGTTTGGTCAGTCCACTATTCCTCCGTACTGCGCAGACTTTCCCCCTGGTTATACTACGTCAGGTGCTTTGAGAGGATAATAATGAAGTGGATGGGTTCACGTTGGAGTTGTTTGTAAGCCTGGTGCTCATACATGGTAGTCAGACATCACTATCAGAGACGCACTGACTAAGCATCTGTAGTTGATGATTAGTCGATGGAGGAGTCACCAGAGATGATTGGCAGGTTGATGACAATCATCTCATACATGTTTTCATTTCCGTGGTCCTGGTAATCTAGGTTTCTGCTACTTGTCTTGATTTTGCAGCAGGAGTCGGACATCCTGAGTTGAAGTGAAGGTCTCGGTACGGTACAGTTCCTCTGGGTGCACCAGTGATGTTCATCCCTACCTCTGAGCCTTTCCAGCGGAAACACTACGACTGTGGGCGCTGCAACAGAAAGGCTGGTACGTGTAGCTTTAACCTGTTAACACGGTCTATTGATGGAGGGTGTTGTAAGCTGTCCTCACTGTGAAGCCATTGGTGGCAAAGTTGTGATTTGGAGTTTTATGAATTGATTTGACTTGGTTTAGGTGAATCTAATGTGGTCCTTTGTGCTTTGTTGACGTGAGGACATGGGTCTTCATGGAGTTTCCCTCACTGTAAGCTGCTCAGGGCCACAGCCACAGTTGTAACAGACGTAAATGTGTAATGTAAATGTGAAATACTGATTGTTACACACTGAATAGAATTAAAGAAGTGCACCATGGGGCTGGTGAGTCAATCTCTGCTCACACAGCATCAATCCAGCCCTATTAGCAATGACAAGAGGGTCAAATACAAATATTGTTACCAATACTGTTATGTCATTTGTCTGACGAGACACCAATAATCCGCCAAGCTGTCGGTTTCTCTCTCCCTCTCTCAACTTCTTTCGTCCATAACATTCTCTATTCCATTGATGCCATATTTTTAGGGTGTTGATCTATCTCTCTATATATATATATATATACCATACTTTCCGGACTATAGAGCGCACCTGGACATAGGCCGCACCTGCCATTTTTTAAAAGAAAAAATAATGTGTACACAGATAAGCTGCACTGGTCTATAAGCCGCAGGTGTCCCCGTTGAACGGCAAGATGCTTTTAACAGTACTAAAGTTGTCTTCTTCTCTGAACATCATAACATGTCCGACTCGCTAGCTTCTAAGCAAATTTTAACATTACCGTCAATGGGGAAATGCTAACCGCGATTAGCATTAGCGAATGTAATATATCTTCGTACATCTTTTCATGCTTCATGCAGACATACTTACAGATTAAGGTCTCTCAAGGCTACTAAACGGAAGAAGTAAAACGAAGCAGCATGTCTTCTCATTAGAATCTAAAAGCAACGAGGCAATAACTGTTTTTGTTGTAACTCGTAGCTCTGAATAGCATTTACGGCTAAGTGGCTTGGCCGCTTAATAGGGCTGATGACGCCACTGGTCACGGCGCTCGCTAATCGCTCCAAAAACAGCTGATTCCTCCGCAACCTTTTACAGTACAGTAAAAGTCTGTATTTCTGTGGAGGAATCAGCTGTTATTGGAGCGATTAGCGAGCGCCGTGACCAGCGGCGTCATCAGCGGTGTCAGTTGCTGCTAGCACAACAGCTGTTAGCTGTTGTGCTAGCAGCAACGCTTGAAATTAGTTATCCAGGTCGCCCTGCCTGTTTGTTTTTTTCCGGGTACGGGTCACTGATAGTGAGTGTGACGAATCAGGGACGGAGACGTCATGGCTGGTAATGACCAATCCAGTAGCGAGCACGGGTGTGGGCTCATGTTTTCTTACACACATCCGTATCCGACTTTGGTGGCGCAAAGCTAGTTAGCCTATGAAAACCCATACATTAGCCGCATCGTTGTAAAAGCCGCAGTCTCAAAGCGTGTGAAAAAAAGTAGTGGCTTATATGCCGGAATTTACGGTACATATATCATCATTCAGTCAAAACTGACCTCAGCAGGAAAACAGCAGTACTGGTCATTTGACCAGGAGTGTTTTTTTGGTCTGGGGCTGTTTTTCTCTTTTGGGTCTGGGTCCCTTAGTTACGATGAAGGTAAATGTTATGCACCATAAAATAATATTTTAGACAATTTTGTTCTTGTTCAAATACCGACGTTTGGTCAGTTTCCCTCGGTGTCTGATACCGAGGCACCGAGGCACCCTTTAGCATCTGCATGACATTCATCAGGCTTCCAACTAACTCCAGTGTAAACCCATAAGCGTCATTATTGAATGGTCCGAGCTACTGACAAGAAAGTCCACTCAGGGACGAGGGACAGACCTTAGTATCCTGAGTGAAACAGTGTCAGTTACCACTCATTTTACCTTACTTATGTTAAGTAACTTACGTACTTGATTAACACCTGACACAGTCTCACGGCATACGTGAAATAGTCACAAAATGAAATCTATTGATCTCGAGTTTAGTCAACAAACCCACATAATTAGGTTTAGGATGACTGTCACATACCACAACCATAGAACACAATGTGGTGTCGAACATCGGCCTTTCTGTTGAAATCCCTGGATTTGTTGGTCACGGCCGGCCGTGATAAGGGGTTGTAACATCACATACACATGTGTCCACATACTTTTGGACATATCATTTACCGTTACATTGATGGCTTCTTAGTTATCAGCGCTCTCTCCACCTCCTCTGTTTGTTAAAACAGTCACTGACACATTTATGCTGTTTATCAAAGGGCGGCAGATGTCTGCCTACTGGATTCAAAATTCCATATTATTTAATTTGTGTGTATTTACTGATAGTAAAATAATGAACATGGTAAACATTATACAGAACGGACATATTCTAAATGTACACTATAGTACAACAACACGAAGGCTCCGTAGTCCAAGATGTAAAAACTTTATTACTATTACGTTGAACCACAGCAGATCCACTCCTCACGTCTTTACCGTTCAGATAAAGGCCGTAGACATACAGTGGAGCTGCAAGTTCACTCTGAACGCTTCGTTAAAAGGAAACTCAACAAAGTAGCTGACAGTAAGTTACACAACAATTTACTGCAGACTGACTGTAGCTCCTCCTCAAATTCATTCCACAAAGTGTTGCAACTGTATGAATAGTTGTGATGTGATCAGTATTTTGCATTTTTCTGTTGTTTCTTTGAGTGCTGAAGTCCTTTGGTGGGTTTATATTTTTAGTTGTTTTTTTTAGAAGTTTGCTGAAATATATAATCGTTTTTGCCATAAAATCGACAAATTGTACATACAAGGTTTAAGATGTACGCCCTCGGAAAAAGCAAACTTTGTCTCAAACATTGTAAACGGTTCGGGTTCTACAAGTATTTTGTTCGTCATCTGTATGTCCAACTATTCTCTTGAATGTCCATTCATTCTCTCTCTCTCTCACTCTCTGTGTCTCTCTGTGTCTCTCTGTGTCTCAGTGTCTCTCTGTGTCTCTCTCTCTCCCTCTCTGTGTCTTTCTGTGTCTCTCTCTCTCCCTATCTGTGTCTCTCTCTCCCTCTCTGTGTCTTTCTGTGTCTCTCAGTGTCTCTCTGTGTCTCTCTGTGTCTCTCTGTGTCTCTCTGTCTCTCTGTGTCTCTCTGTGTCTCTCTGTGTCTCTCTGTGTCTCTCTATGTCTCTCTCTCTCTCCCTCTCAGTGTCTCTCTGTGTCTCTCTGGGTCTATCTGTGTCTCTCCCTCCAGAAAGCAGAGGGTGTGTTAGGTAGCTAATGGCTGGAGACTTTTTATTCCTCCCAGCCTCTAATGTGGCACACACACACACACACACACACACACACACACACAGATGGACACCTACACACCCAAATCCCGCTGTGACATCATGATGGAGTGTCAGGTGCTGCTGGCTAATTTCTGCCTCGGCGTGAGTGTGCAGGAGAGGTAGAGAGGATGGGTGTGAATACTAAACAGCCAGCTAATGATACATATTGTGTGTGTGTGTGTGTGTGTGTGTGTGTGTGTGCAGCAGCTAGCTAATGATATCTATTTTCTTCGTGAACAAGCCCACTGTGTATCTTGATTCTCCGCAGAGGCAACTGCTGTTTTCCACCTCTCCTGCTGACTGCACACACACACACACACAAGGTAGAAGACCCGTATCCCCATAAACATTCATCCTGCTCCCACAATGCATTTAGGCAGCCTGACATACAACATGGCTGTGGCTATAATTGGAGATAAAACTTAGCTGAATTTCAGGAGCAGGACCACACCTCAGCCACTCGCCCACTTCCGGCCACACTCCTATAAATACCTACCCACTCTAAGCCTCGGCACACTCGCGTTTTCTGCACTCGCAACCGGAACACCACGCACGTACGCCGCGCACCACGCACGTACACCACGGACACCGCCAACCGCCATCGACAGGGTCCGGGCAGCCAAACCCGCGATCTCCACCTCGCCGACCAGCTGCATCCACCCGCCAGAATCTGACAATACGAAGAGTCGGACTCACGGCCGTCCTCCTTTAACTCACATCTCGGCGGCAGAGGGAGACCCGCTACCTCCTGACGTAGACAACGGAAACATAAATCCAGCTCTCTCCTTCTTCGCTCGCTCCAGACCCAGCTCGGGAACGAGCCTCCGACGACTCTGGCTGCCCGGCCAGGTCCCCCATCGAAGACTCACCAGCTGATCGAAGACGCGCCAGCTGATCTCCAACTCGACCACAGTCCGCCTGCTAAGAGCATCGATGCAACAAGCAAACCGTGCCAACTCCTCACAACTTTCCCAAAGTCACGTTAGGGAAAAACAAACAAACACAACGTACCTACATGCAAACACTCCGGCGCGACGCCAACGACCGTGACGCCCCGAGGCTCCGCCCCCCAACCCACAAGTTCCGGGTTGCCAGGTCGCAGCGCCTCACCTCTCATCCCCCTCCACCACCAAAAAGAAAAAGAGAGAAGAAAGCGAAAAGAAAGAGTCGACGCAACAAAGCAAACCGTGCCAACTCCTCACAAACTTTCCCAAAGTCACGTCAGGCACCGGATTGCCAGGTCTTCTTTCCTCCGTCCCCCTTTCTAAGCTGTCCCCCCCTCTAAGCTGTCCCTTTACTGTTCTCTTACACCACCTTTCTTCTGCCGTACCTAGGCACCGGGTTGCCAGGTCTTCTTGCCTCTGTCCCCCTCTCTAAGTCCTGGCACCGGATTGCCAGGTTCCCTCTCCTCTGTCCCCCTCCCCTATCCCGCTTTCCTACTACGCATACTCTTCCCACCAGGCAGATTCCTGGCACCGGGTTGCCAGGTCTTCTTGCCTCTGTCCCCCTCTCTAAGTCCTGGCACCGGGTTGCCAGGTTCCCTCTCCCCTGTCCCCCTCCCCTATCCCGCTTTTCCTACTACGCATACTCTTCCCACTAGGCAGATTCCTGGCACTGGGTTGCCAGGTCTTCTAGCCTCTGTCCCCCTCTCTAAGTCCTGGCACCGGGT
Organism: Melanostigma gelatinosum; assembly: GCF_949748355.1. Taxonomy (NCBI): domain Eukaryota; kingdom Metazoa; phylum Chordata; class Actinopteri; order Perciformes; family Zoarcidae; genus Melanostigma; species Melanostigma gelatinosum. The sequence continues at coordinate 5,982,129 of NC_136646.1, forward strand.
TGCCAGGTTCCCTCTCCCCTGTCCCCCTCCCCTATCCCGCTTTTCCTACTACGCATACTCTTCCCACTAGGCAGATTCCTGGCACTGGGTTGCCAGGTATTCTTGCCTCTGTCCCCCTCTCTAAGCTGTCCCCCTCTCTAAGCGCAACAACGCAACCACTGAACGCAACAACGCAACCCTCAACGCAACAACGCAACCACTGAACGCAACAAGCAACAACGAACCGCAGCAAGCAACAACGAATCGCAGAGAGAGAGATAAAGAAGAGAGGAAAGAAGGAAGAGAGAAGAAAGAGAAGAGAAAGAAAAGGAAGAAGAAAGAGAGAAAGAGAAAAAAGCTTCCAGCGATGGACCCACACAATTGGCCAACAACGATGCCGCTCCCTCTGCCGCCTTTTGGGGGTTTTCCACAACGGCCGACGTTTGCCGTAGACCAGCCTCGGACCTTGCAAGCAGATGCCAAGTCATTTCCCCTCATGCTACGAAATTGGACCAATAGTAGCCACAGCCATCACGTGGGGCCAGCAAGTGGCCCAGCAAATCCATCCCTTAAACTCCGGACAACCTAGCAGTCGGTTACCCAATCATCAAATGACGCTGCGACACCCGTCCACCAACGGCGCGTCCTTGGGGGTTCTGCAAGGCCCGGGAGCCGCAGTGGATCCTCAGCTAAGCCTCTCCCAAACCGCATCAGGCCAAATCTCCATCAACCATTCCTCAACACTCCAAACAACCGACGAAGGCTCGCTCCGGCCGAGGTGGGGGCCTAAGCTAGTGAATTGGAGATAAAACTTAGCTGAATTTCAGGAGCAGGACCACACCTCAGCCACTCGCCCACTTCCGGCCACACTCCTATAACTACCTACCCACTCTAAGCCTCGGCACACTCGCGTTTTCTGCACCCCACCCTCCCTCCCTCTTGTTAATGGTTATCTCCCCCCATAGTCATCATGCTCCTATCCCATGGAGATCGGGGGTTCTGCAAGGCCCGGGAGCCGCAGTGGATCCTCAGCTAAGCCTCTCCCAAACCGCATCAGGCCAAATCTCCACCAACCATTCCTCACACTCCAAACAACCGACGAAGGCTCGCTCCGGCCGAGGTGGGGGCCTAAGCTCGTGAAATGAGTGCTCGTGAGATTCCAGTTGGCACGTGACTGTGAGGTGGTGTTACTGATGGTGTTACTGAACAGGATGGATGTGTGTTTCTTTCTCTTTTGTTGTGTTTTTTTTCACAAGATATTGAAGAAAACAAGCACAACTACATCCATGTGTTGTTGTTACAACTTGAAGGCCATGTTTGTAACACACACATCTGAAAGTGGGGTGACGAGGGAAGAGTTGCAAGCTGAAGCAAAACCAATTCAAAAACGACGTCAGGATTGGCCAGATCAGAAATAGCTCTAACATTGATATCTGTCTTTTATGAAGGCGATTGTAACTCGTAGAATTAGGCAGCTTGGTCAGCAGCCTCATAAGCTTCAAACTATGGCGCTCTAGGTAACCCTCTGGTGTCAATTTGGGACGTATGAGGGACGGTGTGTCAGTTTTCGTCAGTTTTCCGAACAACTCGGTTAGGTTTAGGAAACAATTGTGGTTGACATGAACTTGACTGACTAACGACTCACATGACTAGCGAATCCCTTGATTTGTGGGACTTACGATACTAACGAGTCACGTGACTAACAACTGACGAGTCATGACAAATATAAGTCAAGTTTGGTCTTAGTTTCACACAGGCCAGGAACACCGGTCACCCTCTTGAAAGTCTTGTGTTTTGTTTGACCCATCGATCACCACTGCCGCCAGCCTAAGCAGACCCTCACGCACTCTGTACCACCTCAAATGCATTTAACGTCCACTAATGCTGCTGGAGGGTTTACTTTGGAGTCAGTTAAAAGCCGGTGCGCCGCACACAGTCCTTAAAGGGACCTCCGCCCATCGATCTCCAATGTGAGGGGCACGGACGAAGCGGAACTGGTTTTAGGAATGTTTAATCAGCCAGGCTGCTCTCATCCATTATTCGTAGCTATACCTTAAGCTACTGCGCTGTAATTCGTAGATATCACACAGAATAATTTCATATGTTATCCAAGTAATCATGAACGAGGAAGTATAAAGTCTGCAATAACCAAGACATGGTGGGCGGGGCAGACGGTGGATGTCTTCCACAAACGATGATCTGTCAGCCAGGAGACCTCAGTTACTTCCCCGTGTTGATTTATTTGTCACGTAACTTGCGTACTTCAGCAACAGCACTTTCGTAGTTATTTACACCCAAACAATCATCTTTTCCTCAACCTAAGTGGTTTTGTTGCCTAAACCTAACGACGGGTTTTTTTCGATTGTTTTCTAAAACTAACCAAGTTTTCTTGTCTAAATCTAACTTATTAGATTCCTGTGAAAACAAAAGTTTATTTGGAAAAGACCGTTTGCATGTAACGAGTGGAAAGTGACATGTTGCTATCTTTCTGAGGAAAACATGAGAAATTAGGAGTAACTTTTCATAAGATATCCCACAAACCGTGTGAGGATCTGTTCAACCAGCGTCCTGTGGGGGGCTACTGGCTACTGGCTGCTCCCGGTGTGGTTAAGGTGTGTGTGACGCGACACAGAGGGGCGACTGTTTGTTCTTAACAACCAAAGGTCAGCGTAGATGCTGCAGTAGCATTGGTTGTATCAGAACTGGAGAGTAGTTCTTCATCGAAAGCAGAGCAAAGAAGGACACTGAGGGATTGTTCTCGATGGAAAGGATGTTGTCGCTCTTCATCCGACTGGCGACAGATTTCATCCATTAAACTTTCAGGTCACGATGGCTTCTCAGGTGATCAGGGTTAACACGTAAGAAAGCCCGTTGATCTGGCATCCTGTGAGTGAACCTGTTGTTTAAGAGATATCTGTAATTTAAATAACGATGGTAGAACTGGACATCAATGTGAAGGAAAGATGTTTTCTGTTTTGCTGAAGAACATATGTTTTTATTCTATAAGGCAGCCCCTCTTCTGTCTCTCTTCTCTGTACGGCACATCACTACTACCCCCCATGTCCTGACCTTTGACTTTCCCTAGTGATGTCAGTCCTCTGGCCTGAGGCAAATTGACTCTCTGGAGACATGGATACAGGGACCCTCTGCTTGTCTGTGTGTGTGTGTGTGTGTGTGTACATATAAGAGTTGTGCATGTATGTGGGTTTAGTGTGAGTATAAGTCCCTGCTCTGTGTGTGGCCCTGTGTTTGGCCCTTTTACACACAGGGCCTGCTGCTGTCACATAATCAGATTGTAATATTCCTAACCCAATTATCACAATTCTATTCCAGATGATGACTGACGGAGAACAAAGTCAGTCTGTCCCTGACACACACACACACACACACACACACACACACACACACACACACACACACACAAAGGGATCATTGCTCATCATCTCTCTCTCTCTTAAATGTATGTAGTGTCAAGCTCATCAAATGGAAGAGGTTCTGGCAGATGCAAAAACAATCTCTCTCCTCTTTGCCTCACACGCACACACAGACACACACACACTTCGCAGGATGCCGTTCATCACTGTGGCAACAGCAGCAGGCTGGGAGGCTGACCTTTCACCCCTCGGGAGGTCAGGTCCCAGGAGTCGGCATGGCAACGATCCCTGTTTTAAAAGGAAGACATGCGAGCATCTGGTCTGAAACAAGGAATGTCTGTGTGCATTGTGCTCTAGGTATATACATGTTTATACACGTTTACTGTAATACTCTATATGCAGTATGTGTAGTCCTCTCAATCGTTGATCAACAATCTTTAGAGCATATTACAGCTATAAATAAAAAATAAATAAAATATATATATATATATTTAAAAGCTCTAATATATATTAGAGTTTTTTCTAAAGCTCCATCAGGTCACCGTTTAAAATATGCACGCTTCATCTCACACTCATCACGTGACTAAATGAACGGGTACAACATTCGGCTCCTACATTTACCATAATGCAACTCTGTGGCAGTATTTCTTGGTCTTCAGTTCAAACTTGTCAAGCCAAGGTGAGATGATATCTTCAACGTTGTATTTCCTATCTTCAGTTAGCTCCCCTTCAGACCTCGTGTCACTTCACTCAGGCTGAGTCAATCCTGAACTGAACCGTATGTGTAGAATTGCTGCTGTGCCCTTTTTAAGTTGAAGCCAAATGTCTTGAGTTGGACTTCCCTATTGTCCTCTAGAAGTTAGTCCAAACACATCGTACTGAAGTGAACAGAAAACCTTCTTGAAATTATAATCGATCTATTCAATACAAGTCTCAGAAGCTACTTCTCAGTTATTCTACCACTTTATTTCACAGAGAGCATTGTTCTTAATTCTTAATTCTTTTATTTAATTACTTCCCCCTGCCCTACTGTAAACCTGTGATTCCTGCCCTACTGTAAACCTGTGATTCCTGCCCTACAGTAAACCTGTGATTCCTGCCCTACTGTAAACCTGTGATTCCTGCTTCACAGTAAACCTGTGATTCCTGCCCGACAGTAAACCTGTGATTCCTGCCCTACTGTAAACCTGTGATTCCTGCTCTACTGTAAACCTGTGATTCCTGCTCTACTGTAAACATGTGATTCCTGCCCTACTGTAAACCTGTGATTCCTGCTCTACTGTAAACCTGTGATTCCTGCCCTACTGTAAACATGTGATTCCTGCTCTACTGTAAACCTGTGATTCCTGCCCTACAGTAAACCTGTGATTCCTGCCCTACTGTAAACCTGTGATTCCTGCTTCACAGTAAACCTGTGATTCCTGCCCTACTGTAAACCTGTGATTCCTGCCCGACAGTAAACCTGTGATTCCTGCCCTACAGTAAACCTGTGATTCCTGTTCCACAGTAAACCTGTGATTCCTGCCCTACTGTAAACCTGTGATTCCTGGCCGACAGTAAACCTGTGATTCCTGCTCCACTGTAAACCTGTGATTCCTGCTCTACTGTAAACCTGTGATTCCTGCGCTACTGTAAACCTGTGATTCCTGCTCTACTGTAAACCTGTGATTGCTGCTCTATTGTAAACCTGTGATTCCTGCCCTACAGTAAACCTGTGATTCCTGTTCCACAGTAAACCTGTGATTCCTGCCCTACTGTAAACCTGTGATTCCTGGCCGACAGTAAACCTGTGATTCCTGCCCTACTGTAAACCTGTGATTCCTGCTCCACTGTAAACCTGTGATTCCTGCTCCACTGTAAACCTGTGATTCCTGCTCTACTGTAAACCTGTGATTCCTGCTCTACTGTAAACCTGTGATTCCTGCTCTACTGTAAACCTGTGATTCCTGCTCTATTGTAAACCTGTGATTCCTGCCCTACTGTAAACCTGTGATTCCTGCTCCACTGTAAACCTGTGATTCCTGCTCTACTGTAAACCTGTGATTCCTGCTCTATTGTAAACCTGTGATTCCTGCCCTACTGTAAACCTGTGATTCCTGCTCTACAGTAAACCTGTGATTCCTGCCCTACTGTAAACCTGTGATTCCTGCCCTACTGTAAACCTGTGATTCCTGCCCTACTGTAAACCTGTGATTCCTGCTCTACAGTAAACCTGTGATTCCTGCTCTACTGTAAACCTGTGATTCCTGCTCTACTGTAAACCTGTGATTCCTGCCCTACTGTAAACCTGTGATTCCTGCTTCACTGTAAAACTGTGATTCCTGCTCTACTGTAAACCTGTGATTCCTGCCCTACTGTAAACCTGTGATTCCTGCCCTACAGTAAACCTGTGATTCCTGTTCCACAGTAAACCTGTGATTCCTGGCCGACAGTAAACCTGTGATTCCTGGCCGACAGTAAACCTGTGATTCCTGCCCTACTGTAAACCTGTGATTCCTGCTCCACTGTAAACCTGTGATTCCTGCTCTACTGTAAACCTGTGATTCCTGCTCTACTGTAAACCTGTGATTCCTGCTCCACTGTAAACCTGTGATTCCTGCTCTACTGTAAACCTGTGATTCCTGCTCTATTGTAAACCTGTGATTCCTGTCCTACTGTAAACCTGTGATTCCTGCTCCACTGTAAACCTGTGATTCCTGCTCTACTGTAAACCTGTAATTCCTGCTCTGCTGTAAACCTGTGATTCCTGCCCTACAGTAAACCTGTGAGTCCTGAGATCACTGGACACCTGACTCCCCCATCTCTTCCCCCTCCCTACCCCATACCGTCCCACTTCCCCTTTATTCCCCACCAGATCTTCTATTGTGCTTCCATGTTACTTTTTGCCTCTTGTTTGTAAAATGAGGAGATGAGGACTCGTCTAAATACGAGCCTGACTTGATACTGGGCTGGACATGGCAGCACATGACAGTCGAGACATGCAGTTACATTCAAAAAGAAAAGGAAACCCGGCAGAGCTCGAAGCTTAACTAGTGTTCTGCACATGGTTAAACTTGGTGGAATGAAAATGAATTGCCTCCACAATAAAAGCCCATGCCTCTTTTAACAATTTATTTTTGTTGTTGGATTGACAGCACCGCTTCACCCCTTACGGCTCCAGCACCCTATGCGTCCTGCCAGCTGTCCATCACATCGGCTCCAACCGATGACCCTTTCCCATAACCCCTTCCTCCCACACACACACACACACACACACACACACACACACACACTCTCACACTCTCACACTCAGAGAGAGAGACAGAGAGACTAACTAAAATGGTGTCAGTGTTAGAAGTATCAATCAAAATGACAGAAAGACAGACAGGAATTACTCAACACACACACAGCCACACACAGTTTCTCTGTCATGCACCCATGCAGACATATAATCACTCCCACCACCACCGAATACACAACATACACACACACACCCTCTCTCTCTCTCTCTCACACTCTCTCACACACACACACACACTCACACACACACACACACACAGAAGCAGCCAGTGTGAGTATGAGTGATGGTTGCAGCTCGTGTCTATCCATTACAGCGGTCCGGCTGCAGACAGGTGAGCAGGCTGATACATGAGCAGGGCTTTATCTGCACTCACCGACTCCCCACACCGTTTCATTCAGCAGCTCGCAGCATTAACATACCCCCCCCCCCCCCCCCCCACACACACACACACACACACACACGCACACACCCCTACACACACACACAACCTTCATCTCCACAAAGGAGAGATTGCTTTTAAATATAATTTCACGATCAGAACTTCATATTAATGGCAGCTGAGGGGGAAACACGAGGCGGGCGTTATCTGCGCTCCGCACCGGCCCGATCGCTCTCTGTTGGCTTTAATTGGTAATCATACACGCGCAGCAGGTGAGGAGCTTGTTTCTCAAAAAATATGTTTACGTGTGCGGCTCGAGAAAATATGTTTTAATTAAAAGAAATGAATTTCCTCAAGTTCATAATTCAAGTTAAAGTATAGAGCGCTTTCAAACACAGCGCTCGCAGGCAGGTTGAAAAAGTAGCTATATTTATTGGGGTGTCACCTTTTTAAGTGATCTATATGTCACACTGAAACCAGACTTACTCCATCACGTTTAATACACTGGCTTCAAAATGTAAGGCAAGACACGACATGTAAATAGGGTAAAAAAATTAACTCATGCATATCGCCAAAAAACTTGCCAGTTCATTACTTATATTGGGCAATTATTATTTTATGTTTAACAAGTTTTCTGAAATGTTGTGTTCAAATATGCAAATTATGCATTCTGTTCTCAAATATGTTTTCCAGAACAGATATCTGAACGTCGATAAAGCCAGGAGACAGATTATACATAGGATGAAGTGATGCATCCTCACAACATCCTCATATCTTACGAAAGTTATTCTGTTGTTTTTTGTGTATTTTCCTGAATGTCCAGCAACACATCCTTAAGTGTTTAGGCAACACAACGACTTAGTTAGGTTTAGGAAAAGATGGCGGTTTGGGTTCAAATAAGTACCCTTAAAAATAGTTGGTTAAGGTTCGACAAGGCGGCAACCTCCGGCTCTGCCAAGTGAAGCCAATGCGGAAGTGTCTTAAAAGTCCCACTACTGACCAGCAGGGGGGCGACTCCTCTGGTTGCAAAAAGAAGACAGGTTGTTTAGAAGTCTATGAGAAAATGACTCTACTTCTCTCTTGATTTATTCCCTCAGTAAACATTGTAAACATGAGTTTATGTCTCAATCTCTAGTTTCAAGTCTTCTTCAATACAGCATGATGTTCATTTAGTACATTATGGTCCATTTAGAGTCACACAGACCATAAAGCAGGGGAAGCTTTAGGGCGGGCTTACTGTGATTGACAGGTCGCTGCCGCTACCAGAGACGTATCCGGCGTCTCTGCGTCACTCCTCAGTCCAAATATGGTGACTTTCGTTCATCGGTTGCGAAAAAACAACACAGCAAAAGTCGTAACCCAAGATGGCGACGGCAGAATGGCAGTCCACAAAAATGGGTGACGTCATGATGACTGAGCCCACTTCTTATATACAGTCTATGGATTACACACAAACCTAACTGGTGAGGCAGTGTATTGGGTTAAAGTTCACTGTTTTTAACTCTTCCCTATGGACTCTGTGACTCTTCACTCGCTCACCTGTCCCGGCTGAATGGTCACGATTATGTGGAGTACTGGTCTCTGTTGGTTGTCTGGCAGCTACTCCCTGCCAAGAAACACTTTTTCTGCACATTAAACATCTTAACATTTTCTTACCATTAAACGGAGCCAGTCTAGCTGTTTCCCCTATTTCCTGTTTGCAGTCTCTATGCTAAGCTAACCAGCTGCTGACGGTGGCTTTGTATTTATCGACATGAGTGAGTGTTTTCTCTCTCTCAGTGTATAGTTTAACAATCGATTCTCTCTTGTTTCTTGTCAGCTCAATCAAAGTAGAATATGTTTTACAATCTCAAAGATAAAAATAAAAAAGAAACACGGAGAGGAGAGGATCAATAATCAAGGAAGAGATGGAGGAGTGTGACAGAGTGAGACCAGGGATCAGACAGAGAAAGGTAGAATGAAGGGGTAAAAGTGAGGCGGAGAGCAAGCAAATTAATCGACAAAAGATTTAATAGACGTACGATACAAGCGCGCACACACACACACACACACACACACACACACACACACACACACACACACACACACACACAGAGGGTCTGTGCAGTGTCAGGTTTTGGCACAAACACTCCTGTTTTAGTGTAATGGATGGCTGTGTCACACACTAAGCACTGTTTAACTTCAACCGCTCTGTGGTGTGTGTGTGTGTGTGTGTGTGTGTGTGTATGTGTGTGTGTGTGTGTGTTTAAAAATTGCTTTGCAGGTGTGTGTTTGTGTGTTTGAAGATTTATGAAAAACTGGTGATGCTTTGCGTCACCAGTGTGTGTGTGTGTGTGTGTGTGTCGTATCCATCCATCACACCTGAATGGCGCTGATTGCTGACAGGAAGTGCCCGTGGCCCTCCTGCTTCCTGATTGGCCAGTCCCTGTGGGCAAACAGCATGCACTGGGGTTAAATGGAGAGGGAAAAAAATAATTTGCAAGCAGACGAAATTAAACACAACTTATGAAAACAGTACTCAAAACTGCAACATCGGTTTTCTGAGTAATCAAGCCCTGAGAAGTCAGACAGTTACCACCTGCTGCTACTAATATGTGCAAAGATACCTGCTGGATTTTACGGGTTTCATAATCTGCATTTGTCCTGAACTCTTTACAACACATCTGATCCGTCCCTGGTGATCTCCAGCAGACATGTCCAGGCGTCCAGCATTCATCCAGTCCAAGAAGGACATCTGATCATAAACGTTCACCTCCACGAGGAGGAGAATTCCTCTGTGGGGTCGAGGAGAGGAGAGTAAGGAGGAAATGACAGTGACGGCATCGTGGGATGGGCTTTAAACCAGTCTGTGAAACATCGTCCCATAAGATGACAAAATGTATCCTTTCCTCGACTGCAAGTTTGTGATAGAAGTCAGCAAGGAAGGAAAAGAGGCGCTCAGTATTTAATTATCTTAGTTTTATTTAGTGTTACGTTTTTAACATAAATTAACAGTTTTTAACAATAGTATGCTAAAGTGTAAAATGGATTATTGTGATTAAATAAAGGTTTGTTAGTGGTTGAGTTTGAGTGATATTAATCATTGTAAGCAAGACTTTAGTGTCCGAAGCATTCGTATTTCCATTTAGTCCACGTAGTATCGACCAATCACGTTCAAGGAGGCTTTGGTTGGGTGCAGGTAAACAGTCCGTGTGGAATGAAGAGGAGGAACGCGTTGGCCTCAGAGTATAATTACTGATTATAATCTTTGGTTTATCTGTCGTCAGACCCATATCTGATGGAGCGAGATAAAAATTCACAAATTATAAAATATGTAAATGTGACTGTAATTTAACAAAACCCAACACAGAATGACTGTGGATAAATAATCCGTAATCTGCTTCATCAAACTGAGCAGCTATACTTCCATCACTGGATGACCTCACAGACTTGTGCCCAGTGAGGGAAGGTGGTGAGACAGGGCATGAGGACACAAGGAGCGATTTGAATGAGGAGACAGGGTTGACTAGCACCGCTGCATTTCTATCTAATCACTATCCATTACTCGTATTTACAGTGAACAACGTTGGTCTTTTCTGTTGCTGTTCTGGGATTACTTGAGGAAAGCAAAGCCTTTCTGATTCATTTCTGCTGGTACCGCTCTGGAATCTTGCTCTATGCCAGGATTTTGGATGAGAGATTAACTGAATGCTATAAAGAACTGGCCTTTATGGCAAGGTCACGTAACAAAGCGCTCTTAACTAACGAACTAATTGTTGCTGATAATCAGATGTATTTATGATAACTGAGACATGGTTGACTCCAGCTGATTTTTTAAAGAAATGTGTTAAGTGCTCTCTGCTGTCTTTGGTGGTTTTTATTTAGTTTAAAGTCTTTCTGTATTCTTCTTCAGCCTTTCTGCAATGACGGTGAGAGGACTTGAGCTGAGGCGGAATCATGACGAGGAAACGTTTGGATCTCTAATGCTACGGAAAACCAATGTTCTCAAAGCTCATCGAAGTTCTTCATATTCAGTGAGAAGCCAAACTAAGTTATTCAAAGTTATTCCACTGTTGGTCCTTTTTGTTGATCAGCTGTTCTCAGACTTCTTCGTTGGTGGATGGGTGGGTCGGACAAACACATACTTTAACCCAGAACACCGCTGTTCGTGTCCCATGTGAAACCAAGTCAAGCTTTACTTATTTTACCTTCATTTTATGACCTAGTTTTTGTACTTAACTAGCGCTGCGTACACAAGTTACGTAACAAGCTGACTTACTTCAACAGAGACCATGGTCTCTTCCCCAAGCATGACCAAGTAGTTCTGTTGCCTACAGCTAACCAAGTAAACCTAAAAACTAAATAAATCACAAAATAACCTGCACGTAATGACACGCCGTCCCTTCATAGTGCTTTTAGATGTGAGTGCTGCTTTGGACATGTTTGATCAGTCCTCTCTCCTGCACCGTCTGGAGTCCTGGGCTGGTCTGAAAGGGATCAGCTGTACGTCTGCTACAAATGCTGGATATTGCAAAACCTTTTCAAATCCAACAACGTCAAAACTGGGTCATGGTGATTGGTCCAACCAACTCTACCATCCTGGTTCACAGCTTGGTTACCTTGGACATTCGTCACATAACATTGTAAACTGGTGAAACATTTGAAGCAGAATTCTGTTTTGCTGCTCAAGGAAAGACTTTTGTTCAGTCGTGCTTCTTTCAGCTCAAATCTCCAAAACCAGATCTTTTCTGTCCTCTCGCCTGGATTACTGTAATGCTGGTCTCAGCCAGAGCTCCCTTCACAGACTCCACTCACATGAGTCCTGAGCTGGCTGCCTGTTATGAACCGTATTGATTTTACATTTTACTGATCAGTTTAAAAGAATGAAATGGCCTCGTACCAAATTATATTTAGGATTTATTGACCCCTTGTGTGCCTGGAAGTTCTCTTAGATCGGTGGATGGACATGTAACCGGGCCTCTGGCTGTCTCTCTCTCTCTCTGTCTCTCTCTCTCTCTCTGTCTCTCTCTCTCTCTCTCTCTCTCTCTCTCTCTCTCGCTGTCTCTCTCTCTCTCTGTCTCTCTCTCTCTGTCTCTCTCTCTCTCTCTGTCTCTCTCTCTCTCTGTCTCTCTCTCTCTCTGTGGTGCAGAAGCAAAACACAGAAATTACTACCATGAATTATTATGGTAATAGAGAAAGCTTCAGGCTGTATCATACAAAAATACATTGATGTAGTTTGTCCAGGCAGCAATATGGTTCAGGTCAGTGTGTGTGTGTGCGTGTGCGTGTGTGTGTGCTTGTTCCTAATGAATGTCATTTTTCATGCTTTCACATTGTCTCGCAAGTCAGTTTGTTGTGTCTGGTTAAAAATAATCAACCCCTTCGTGCCCAGGATTTCAGTTGGAGAGGTCCTGAACACAAATACAGTCATTGTGTGGAATTATAGAATCATTTTTTATAATACCTCAAATATTCAGAAATGAGCTATTGATAACCTGTGCAGGTGATTGGATAAACCACCTGTCAACAAACTCTTACGTCAGCCAGTCGGGAGGAGAGCGAACACATCTGTTCCATCAAGAAGAATATTGAGTGTCAGTCTTTGCACGAATGAAACAAAACTCTCTCTTTAGTTCTAATACAACTGATGCTATTGCAGCATCTACGCCAACATCAAACATCAAATGCCAAACAAAGGATCTTCATGTGGTATGTTCTCCCACGCTTCTCCTGTGACCTCACGATCTCACTGGAATCCATCTGCTGTGCAATGTATGCTTTGACATGGTGAAGGTCATTACAGTGTTTGATGAACTTGCAGGTGTGGACCAATATCCATCACATGTCACACCATGTACAGTGTTATTGTGGCACGTTCCTGCTGTATTGGGAAAGACCACCGTATACTCAAAACTGTGGCATTCTAACGTCATACTACTATACTATTAGAGATCATAAAGATATCTTTATATCCTGAGATTTTATCCACCAATTTGGTCTCAAAGGTTAAGCACATATTTACATGACCTAACCCTAACCCTGTGGCTGATTTGGATTTGCTGCCACACAGCTTCACACTTTCATAAATTAACAACCAGTTTAATTACTGATGACTCATCTACTGTGAAATTATTATGTCAAAGAGATCTGTGAAAATAATTTCAACACATGAAATCGTCTTGGCAGAATACGGTAAATATAAGGATGCAAAGGGGGTCATTTTACAGAATATAATATATTACATAAACATTACACTCCTGTAAGAGTTCACAGAATTAAACTGATACAAATGAGAGCTTTCTTACTTTTGGGGATTTACATTATTGAGACCATTCTAGGTCAGAGTTGTGGAAGTCATCGGCCGTTGGTTTGGGTTAGCAATCCCTGAGACTCCTGATTTATGTGTTATGTGCGTTGATGTCTTGAACCAGAACTATATTTCATAAATACGTTGCCAATCCCGCTTGCACAAAGCACAAGCCCACATTAGCCCAGGTTAGAAAAATCATCAGTTTGTGTAAAATAATAACGTATTGACGTAACAACGCTATGTAACAATGCTATGTAACAAAGCAACGTAACAACACTATGTAACAAAGCAACGTAACAACGCTATTTAACAATGCTATGTAACAAAGCAACGTAACAACGCTATGTAACAAAGCAACGTAACAACGCTATGTAACAACGCTATGTAACAATGCTATGTAACAAAGCAACGTAACAACACTATGTAACAAAGCAACGTAACAACGCTATTTAACAATGCTATGTAACAAAGCAACGTAACAACGCTATGTAACAAAGCAACGTAACAACGCTATGTAACAACGCTATGTAACAAAGCAACCTAACAATGCTATACAACAAAGCAACGTAACAATGCTATGTAACAACGCTATGTAACAACGCTATGTAACAACGCTATGTAACAAAGCAACATAACAACGCTATGTAACAAAGCAACGTAACAACGCTATGTAACAAAGCAACCTAACAATGCTATATAACAAAGCAACGTAACAATTCTATGTAACAACGCTATGTAACAAAGCAACATAACAACACTATGTAACAACGCTACGTAACAAAGCAACGTAACAACGCTATGTAACAACGCTATGTAACAATGCTATGTAACAAAGCAACATAACAACGCTATGTAACAAAGCAACGTAACAATGCTATGTAACAAAGCAACCTAACAATGCTATATAACAAAGCAACGTAACAATTCTATGTAACAACGCTATGTAACAAAGCAACATAACAATTATATGTAACAACGCTATGTAACAATGCTATGTAACAACGCAATGTAACAACGCAATGTAACAACGCAATGTAACAACGCAATGTAACAACGCCATGTAACAAAGCAACGTAACAACGCAATGTAACAAAGCAACGTAACAACACTATGTAACAACGCTATGTAACAAAGCAACGTAACAACGCTACGTAACAACGCTATGTAACAAAGCAACGTAACAACACTATGTACGCCACAGCGTAACGCCACAGCGTAACGCCACAGCGTAACGCCACAGCGTAATGCCACAGCGTAACGCCACGTGACAACCGTGATTATCGTAAATGAATAACAATCACCCCTCGCAAACTTTATTAAAAGTGAAACAGTCCATTACAATCGCTGATTCCTTTTGGTTTCACCAGAGACACAAACAGAAGTCACCTGGCTGAAAGTGCTGTGTGTGTTTGACCAATCCACCTCCCCTCGTAAATGTCAAATATGAAACATTATCAAAACGTGCCTTCTCAGTTATTATGATAAGCATGATTGCTGCCTCCAGAAATATTTAGAAGCATTATAATATAACACAAGAAAAATAAGACAAAACTAAATAATTGTCCAATATAATCCCCATTCAATTTGTTAAGGCCCATTATTATTTGTAGTTGCAGCAATTCAACTGATAGTATGTTTGACTTTTAGACAAAGAACATTATATTAAACTAGAAAATGCATTTCCTGATGAAAATGCATTGGAATGCTGAAAGCTGAAATGAATCTCAAAAACATTGCTGAAAATAGATATCCAATTAAAAAAAAATTGCAAAAAGCTGAATAATTCAAAAAGTTGAAAGATTACAAATATGAAGTTATATCACCCCTCTCCTGAAAGAGCTGAACATTTTGATATTCGAACGGTTTCTGTAGCTTAAAAGAATTCCAGCAGTAGTGATATTTGTTGTAGTAGTAGTAGAAGTATTATTCGCAGTATAAGTATGAGTAGCATTTGAATAAGTACTAGTTGTAGCAGTAGTGATATTTGTAGTAGCAGTAGAAGTTGTCGTCAAAGTATTTGTAATTAGAAGAAGTAGTAGAAGTAGTCGTATCAGCAGTCTTACTAATAGCTGTAGTAGTATTAGTACTGGTTATTAGTACTAGTAGTAGCAGGAATAGCAGTATTAACAGTTGTGGTATCAGTAATAATAGTAGTGGTAGTGGTAGTAATAGCAGTAGTGGTAGTAATAATATTTATGGTAGCAGTAATAGCAGTAGCAGTAGTAGTAGTTGTCGCAGTATTAGTAAGAGCATTCATTATTTCAACAAAAAAGCCTAATTTTGAGCGAAACGTTTAAATACAGTTAATCCATGAGGCTTT
The DNA here is from genome assembly GCF_949748355.1 of Melanostigma gelatinosum. NCBI lineage: Eukaryota > Metazoa > Chordata > Actinopteri > Perciformes > Zoarcidae > Melanostigma > Melanostigma gelatinosum. Next base: position 5,997,750 of record NC_136646.1, read on the forward strand.
TATTTTGAAAGGGTGGGACTGGGTGGGGGAGGGAGGGGGAGAGGAGACATAATCATCATGTTTGACACATAAACAGAGGTTATTAAATGACAGGCTTCATCACAAGCAGTTCAGTTAGAATTCACTCTCTGGGGCTTTTATTTTGAAATGGGGTGTGGGGTGTGGGGGAGAAGGGGAGAGGAGACAGAATCATAATGTTAGATAAACACAAACCGGTTATTAAATGACAGGCTCATCACAAGCATTTCAGTTAGGATTCATTCTGTGGGGCTTTTATTTTAAAATGGCGTGTGTGTGTGTGTGGGGGGGGGGGGGGGAGGGGGGAAAGACCTCTAAAGATCCCTAAGACCTGAATGACTGTATGAGAGACACAGAGAGAGAGAGAGGGAGAGGAGTGTATGTGCGCGTGTGTCTGTGAGTCTGTGTGTTTATCAACATCACTGTGTGCCTGAAGCCATTTGAAAATATTCTCCATAGAGATCCCATTGAAAACAAAAAGCTTAATAATTCAAAAAGTTTAAAGGTTAGAAATATAAAAAGTCATAGCAGACCTCTGGTGAAAGAGCTGAACATTTTAATAGTTGAACGGTTTCTGTAGCTTAAAAAATTAAGGAGAAGAAGAGGTGCGACGGAAGAAATAGAAGTTGAATAAAGAAACAGGATAACAATAGTTGGAATGCTTAACAGCATTCCAACAATTATCCATGTCCTTAACTGAGGAGGAACCAAAGCGGGTCTATTGTTATGCAAATCACATCAGGTGAGCGTGTGTGTGTGTGTGCGTGTGCGTGTGTGTGTGTGTCAGATAGCATGTAATGAATTCATTAGCCAGCATGTATTAACTGATCATTTGCATAAGACTAAGCTGGGCAGCCAACAGAGATTTGATTTACATGAGTGTGTGTGTGCGTCTGCGTGTGATTTTACGCATTCATGCTGGTGCTCCTGTGCATGCATGAGAAACAGAGGGAAGAAAAATCAGGAAAGAGTCCAAGGGAGAGAGAGAGAGATCTAAATCTCAATCTGCTGCACATCCTTAAAATGTATGTGTGGTTCTACTGTGTGTATGTATGTGTGTGTGTGTGTGTGTGTGTGTGTGTCTGTGTGTGTGTGTGTGTCTGTGAGTGTGTGTGTGTGTGTGTGTGTGTGTGTGTGTGTGTGTGTGTGTCTGTGTGTGTGTGAGGGCTGTAGCTCTGTGACAGTGACTGATAGCCGGTCGTGGTAAATGAAGCAGAACTTTCGTTATTAGAAGATACAAGAGGTGTTTAAAAATCCTGCTCAATGGAGAAATATGAAGGAGAGGTACAGGCAGGGAAGAGATAGAGAGAGATTGTGAGGGAGAGAGGGAGAGACATGATATGGAGAAAGACATAAGGACAGATGCAGCAAAAGAAAGGAGTGGTGAGCTAATCGCTAAGTGAAAATGTGTTTGAAAGATTTTGGAACTTCTTGTATTGCTGCTCAAGAAAGAATAAAAAGACTTGACATACAAGAATAATAAATCAATTAATTGTCTTTTTTTCTCACAAAATAATCAAAAAGAACAGATGAGAGTGTCGATAAGAGTACTAGCATCGATACGATCCAAAGATACCGGTTCATAAAGGGGATCAGTGTGCGTTCTTCACTGCAGTCTCTTCTTCACGGCATTCGTTCATGGTGTTGCACTTAGTTGTACAAACGAAGAGTTAAAAGAGTTAAACAAGCTTGAGAGAGAAGTTCAAATCCGGCCTACTGTGATAGCTCTGTCCGCCGCATAGCAGGGTGAACTTGTCCCATTGTCTGTTTAGGAAAGTTACAAATGATCTGTTGGAAAGAAGGGTTTCAGAGACTGTAGAAGAATCTGACAAACACAAACGCTGCATACTCAGCAACTTTTCATTTTCACTGCCATTCTTACTGGTACTAAAGTATATCATCGTACTTTTGCTAGAACAAAATCAGACAAAAGTTACAATTCTTAAAGTTGAAGTGTGCAGGCTGTTTTCATAGGCTGTTCGTAGCTATACCTATGGAAAGTAATATCATTTGTAAATAACCCGCGTAATCCATTAATATCCACGTGTGTGTGAGCCAGGAAGGGTGACGGATGTGTTTAAGAAGACCATTGATCTGTGTTTGCATTGTGCAGCGATATTATTTCATTAAAACGAACTTTTCCTTTCAAAGAAAAGCAACAAAAAGAAAATTGTAATATGCACACTTTGTTTTCTGAAGGGTTTCATTTTCTTTGATGTTGTAAGACCTTTGTAAAACAGGGTTTAACTTATTTGTGGTAATTAGCTGGTGAAGGTTTCAGCCAATAGTGACTTTTAGTAAAAGGTAGATCGTCAGCCTCGAGAGGAGTTGACTGTGAGCACAGGAGCAGACAACCCGAGGGTTCCAGTGCCTGACTGTAAAAAGGTTTTTTTACAAAGTGCCTTGTTCAAGGAACTGGTGCCAATTTATAGCGTGCCAGTTCAGCAGATTATAACTAGCGTGAACTTTTAGCTCGCTAGTAGTAACTAGCTCAGCAGTTTGAGCTAACCTTGGCCGAGAGTCTTGGAGGATCAAGAGAGGATACGTCTAAAAAGGACAATGTCTCACTGGACATGGTGTTTTTTGGCATTGTCCTTTGGATGTCTTCACTGTTTCTTGGGGACCTTTGGATGTCTTCACTGTTTATTGGGGACCTTTGGATGTCTTCACTGTTTCTTGGGGACCGTTGGATGTCTTCACTGTTTCTTGGGGACCTTTGGATGTCTTCACTGTTTCTTGGGTATGAGGCACCGTCCGTTGGATTCACTGTGGACAGGAACGTGCGGCGTCCTAAGCTGCTGACTCTGGTTGTGTCGATTCCCTCCTCTGAGCTAACGTAACTTTCAATTCAAATTACAAAATATACTTTGGTTTTGTTGTTCATTAAATGCAATCTGTACTTTTATACAATGAAATTACAAAGTTATATTTCGATGTTTGGTTGATTTATGGTGATTGTGAATATAAAGTTCCACAGCAGTATCTTTGTATTTAATGCTTCGTTATGAGCCCTTCTGTAACTTTTGGTGGTGTTGCCTGGTGTTTGTAGCTGAAGGTAATGAGGAGATGGAAGATTACAACCACTGGCCGTGTTCATGTTGATGAAGGTTGAGCCAGAGGGTTAGGGTTAGGGTTAGAGGGAGTGTGGATTGCTCTTGGTACAGGCACCAGCTTCAGACACATTGGGGTTCATGAAGGTTCATGGAATCACAGGTTTCCATGGATCCTGGTTTTATCTGGATCCTGGTCCTTCCTCCCGCCATGGCCCTGCTGACACCTACTGCTAATATTATTTTTTATCATTAACATTATTAATTCTATTACCGATACCATTAACGCACATTCCTGACTTTGCTTCTTCACCGGAGTCTTTGTGCTTTCTCTCCTCACGGGTTTCTGTGGATCCTGGTGATACCTGGACCAGGTCTTGCCTCCTGCCGTGGTTCTGTCATATGCATTGAATGTGTTGTAACTCCGTTATGTTGTTCATTCTGTACACATGACATCTATCACACTTCTGTCCATCCTGGGAGAGGATCCCTCCTCTGTTGCTCTCTCACAGGTGTATCCTCCTCTTTTCTCCCTGTTAGTTTTTTTGTGGGGAGTTCTTCCTGTTCTGATGTGAGGGTTCCGGGACAAGAGGACGTCGTATGTGTACAGATTGTAAAGCCCTCTGAGGCAAATTCGTGATTTGTGATTTTGAGCTGTACAAAAATAAATTGAATTGAATTGAATGAAGTTGCAAACAAGCTGGATCCAAGTACCTGGTCACTCTTCCATTGTTCCAACGGGATGTGAGAGGAAAACATATTGCATGGGAGACATGGAGGGCTTCCCCTGAAGTGACCAAGGCCTTCAATGAGCTCATGCAGAAGGTTATATGACTTAGCTTTCCAAGTCACCAGAAGGTGCGCCGCTTGGTGCATGATGTGGGATTTCCTCCCGGTGAAGCGAGTGCTTCCAGGATCGGGACATCCCATATTCAGAGTCCAGTCTCCAGTTTGGCAGCGCAGCGCGGGTTCATCCCTCAGAACTCAATGAGAAGTCGTCTGTTGGATTAATACGGAAAGCACATGGTCGGTGTCGTGTCTCTGTTCATCTTTTCTCTCCATTTCCTGGTAAATACTAAAAGCTTGTTCGAGCATTCTGGTACAACTTTGGTGATTTACAAAATATACATATGACAACAGTACCTACAACTAACACCATTTTGTTGATGCAGTTAAATGTTAGATATTTAGTTGACGATATTTTACAATTCAACACTGAACATAACTAATTCAGTCGGGATGAGGCAGCTCGAAATTCGCCGTGACCGGATGTAAGGAAACTCCTGCTCACAATATTCATAATTCACAGTAGCTAGCTGGTAATCGTGGCTGTAACAGCCACACCTTGCACACCTTGTTGTCTTACAGCCACACCTTGTATTTAACAATACAATTCTATACTATATTATATTGCGAAATATCACCGTCATAGCCTGTCAAATAATAACAATTACATTTTTTGTGAAATAATATTACATCTCCTAAAATATTGTAAATAACTGACACAGTCTTCTTCTGATATAACATTTTTACAAGAAAATATTGCGAATTTAAAAGAAAGTGTAAACCTTGACAGTTAATATGATAATTTGTTCAATTTGCATTATGTTGTAAAGGTAAGGCAACTCATTACTCATTCATTTGACTTGACAGTAACAATGCAGGCTGTATATGTTTATTTAAAATCCATCGATGTATAAACATCAGAGAGTGGAGGGCCGGGTGAGTATAATACGAGAGGAAGAGACTGAGGGGAGGCCACGAGTCACACACTGAACCCGTCTCACATCCACTACGACTTACATGGATACAACATATAAGGCATCTGCTTCAGTTTGAAATGTAATTCAAAGCAGTGATAGCTTCTCTTTCGCCCACATGGGGGCAGTGGAAACACTACATTGAAATATTGTCACCGTTTCTTCCCTTTTCCCCAGTTCTTCCTTTTCCAATGTGAGGGTCCAAGGATGGAGGATGTCAAATCCACAGATGCGACATCCTGTAAAGCCCTGTGGGAAGGACTGTAATAATTCCGTCCAATCATATCGGCTTGAGTGAAATGATTGGATGGCTGTCTATTTACCTGCGGACACTCTGCCCCCACTTTCACTCCTTGGGTTGTCTTTTTACACATCCAGCAAACTTGGAGCAAAATAATGATCCTAAATAATTAATTTGAAGGCCACTGATGAATGTAAGTCCAATTCCCTCTCCCCATAGCTCTGTGTTGGTGAAAAATAAATATCTGTCTCTTTAGCTGATGAATGTTCCACTACGTACACCAGCTGGCTGCTAACTTTGATGGTCTACTGTGAGTGGAAAAAGCAAAACAATGTGCCGAAAGACACCTTAAACCTTACAGACCTTAAAGCTTCATAGAGCTGAGGGTTACTTTTTTAAACCCTATTCATTTATTAAAGGCAAGGCAAGGCAAGGCAAGTTTATTTGTATAGCACATTTCAACAACAAGGTAATTCAAAGTGCTTCACATAAAAACATTAAAAGCATCAAAACATAAGGCAAAAGAAAAGGAGATTTAAAAACAATTAAGAACATTCATTAAAACATTAAAAAAAACAGTGCAAGAAATAAAATGCAGTAGTAAAATGCATAAATGCAGGAAATTGATTAATATATGAATTGAATGTGGTTCAATTAAAGGCAGCAGCAAACAGAAAAGTCTTCAATCTTGATTTAAATGAGCTGAGGGTCTCAGCAGACCTGCAGACTTAAAGACTGCAGATTAAAGATTGTGATCGTTCTATATGGTTTCATCAACACGAGTGACACCTTAAACATACAAGTAGTCATGTGATCCATTGTGATATAGAAACATGCATGCATGCTCTGACCGCTCCATAATATTTTAGGCTTTTTAAAGCTGAAATCAGTCCAGCAGGTGGTTGAGTTGCACTTCACCACATTCACCACAAGATGGCGATGCTTGACTGAGGCAAGTGCACCCAGTGCTTTAGTGACCTCAGCTGGTCACATGAGGGGCGAACTCCTCTCTTTCCTCTTTCTGTCTTTCTTGCTCATCATCAGTGCATTGAAGCTGTCTTTTCTTTGTAAATCACGTTAAACATGTTTTCATGTGTCATAATTTTCAGAGAAGGTTGATTTGAATATAAATTAGTATGTTGTGGTGTTCTAATTTGCAGCTCAGATCGAGGTCACCAAACTGTAACTGACACACTGGTACCCCTCCGGTGATGTCAATCGTTCACAACTTAGAACAGCAGCTTTACTTCCACTGCTCCTATAATGAAACGCTGATCAGTGAGGGCGATACGTTCTCTGCGATTGCGTGTCCCTTTATATCTTGTGTCCATCTGTGAATCCAGCCTCATTTTAATACAGGAAATCAAAGACAAGGGAGCAAAGAGCAGCTTATTGCCGCTCATAAAAATACAGTTTAATGGCCACAGGGATCTGAGATAAAGAGACACATTTAGTTTGAAATGTAGGTCTTGCTCCACAAAACACTTGCTCCACAAAACACTGGATCCAAAACCTCCCATTGTTGACGACATCAGGTGATTTCTTGTATCTGAGCTCTCTGCGGTTGAACATATGCTAACTGCCATAATCATTAAAAACTTGCAGAGTTCACCATCACAAATAGCCCCAACAGATGAGAGAGGGCACAGTTCAGTTTTGGTTAAGGGACGACGTGCAGGTTGAACTCTCTAATGTGTGTTTCAAGGCACCCCTAAAAATCTGGATTTCAATCGTGTGTGTGTACACTTGTACAGCTATCTTTGTGAGGACCAATGTGAGTTTTAGACCTTCAGAGGGAGGACTTTTTGGAAAAATGAGGACATTTTGGCCAGTCCTCACTTTGGGACTGGCCCTCAAAGGCCTGTGTGAGAATAGATTTAGGTTAGGGTAAGGGTTAGGTGTTAAGGTTAGGCTTTTAGTCGTAATGGTTACAGTTAGGGTAATGGGTTTGGGAGTGCTACATTTCAAAGTTTGTCCTCACAAAGATAGAAGTATAAGCTGTGTGTGTGTGTGTGTGTGAGTGTGTGTGTGTAGTTTTTGTGAGCGTGCTGAAGATTATAACCTGGTTGCTTATTAGCTTCTGTCCTACTTCCTGAAACAGTCAGAGATATGAATACCTACTGTTCAGAGGGCAGGTTGTTCAGCAGCACCATCATCCATTTACCAACAGGTGATCAATGTGAACCAAAAACATGTGTTGTCCCAAAAAGAATTTGAATTGTTTGACACATAAAGACATAAATGAAGATAAATAGCCACTAAAATAAAATATATAATCAAGGGAGACACACTTCTTGGAATCAGAAGTTGGGCTTCTATGACATTTTACATTGTTTTGCTGTGCGACTGCGTCACTACAAAGGATAAAATAATTGCCGCTGTGACAACTTATTGTGCAAACCACCCCAGTCACCGTAGCAACCAGATACTTTAAAAAACAACACTTCTTAAGTAAACATCTGGATTGACTAACTTTATTGATAGTCAGCAAGAAAACAAAGCTGTCTTTCAGAACATTTTGCCTTTTGTTGGTGCAAACATGCTGCTTTGCATCTGGTACAGTGTGTGACTTTTGTGGCCAGTGTTTACAAAGCTACGTGGAAAGTGTAGCTTGCTGAGCTACCAGCTGCATCACATGAAGCCTCACTACACTGAAGCAAGCAGTGAAGTGTAGCTTGCTGAGCTACCAGCTGCATCACATGAAGCCTCACTACACTGAAGCAAGCAGTGAAGTGTAGCTTGCTGAGCTACCAGCTGCATCACATGAAGCTTCACTACACTGAAGCAAGCAGAGAAGTGTAGCTAGCTGAGCTACCAGCTGCATCACATGAAGCTTCACTACACTGAAGCAAGCAGAGAAGTGTAGCTAGCTGAGCTACCAGCTGCATCACATGAAGCTTCACTACACTGAAGCAAGCAGAGAAGTGTAGCTAGCTGAGCTACCAGCTGCATCACATGAAGCTTCACTACACTGAAGCAAGCAGAGAAGTGTAGCTAGCTGAGCTACCAGCTGCATCACATGAAGCTTCACTACACTGAAGCAAGCCCTCAGAGAAGTGTAGCTAGCTGAGCTACAGCAACATGGCCCCAGCAGTTTAATTAATTGCATTTTTTTTCACATAGAAAAAACTTCATGAAGTGAAGTCACTGCTATTATTTAAAAATATATATATTACAAAATCAATATATATAGGCCAAATATAAATATAAACTCATTTAATTATATAATGAATAGTTGGTAATATGATACAAATTATGATGCATATTTTCAAGTATCAATGCACACTTAAGCCATGGACAGTCATGCATCTTTCTACCATAGCAATATCCCCATGCATGGCACTACGTTGTACTCCACTAAAGCATATTAACATAATTAAACAGTGTGTGTCTGTGGCATGACCTTGTCTGCATTGTGTGTCTGTATTTCTTGCAGCAGACATGTTGGAGGCATCAATCCAAGAATGTGTCATACGGTGGTGCTTCTGTCGGCTACACACACCAATGGGACGACCAGGTCCACTTCTTATACACCATCTATTAAGATAATCTAGTTAATGCGTTGACACGACCGAAGGCTTAGATAAGACCAAGTCCTTGTTGGGAGTCACATGTTAAAGTGAAGGTTGGTTATATTGTAGTCAATATTGTGAGTTGAGCCAAAGCCCTCACAAGTATAGTAAGGTTTGCGTTTGGGTGTCTTTTTGTGTCAGAGGGAGGGGCCAACCACTGCACCTGTAACTCAGCACCTAGGAGAGGACCGACAGGAGTGAACGTGGGAAACTAGAGAGCACTAGAATAAATGAGAAACCGGTCCAGAGGGACGGGGATCATGCTGTGGTGTGGACTGCCGACACAAGGCAGTTTAGCTCTCACTTGAAGTGTAACTTCTAAACCCTGCAGCAGGATGACAACACCAAGCAGTTCATCATTCCTAGTATAATGTAGTTGTGGGTGAAGAATGGATTATGGAAGACACGGGGATTACAAAGGTGAGACAGTTCATTAACCCATAGAAGCACAGACCTCTCCAAGAGCTGCTTTTACATACAAGCACAGAAGTATAACAGAGATCAGAAGCACGCTCGAAGTTGAATGCGGTTTCACGAAGCGTTTTTTGGGGGTTTGAAGGCTGAATTCAGAAGTTGAACAAGTTTTGGAGTGAAGAGGCTGGACATTGATCCTGAACCCTGCTGAAGTCCACCACAGCTGGAAAGAGACATTTCAAACAGGTGAGTCTATGGCATAATAACGATGTACTGTTCTTAAGTACAAGTACAGCGTTACCATGTTATGCTACTTTATGTCTATTCTGCTACTTTTATCCGACAGCTGAACTAGTTTCTTCTCAGATTAGGATGTCTCACAAAAATACCACTGAATAAATGTACGGGTCAAGTGGTCATGTTTCCAAATATCTCATACAGAACTGTGCATCCACTTTAAAATAATATCAGAGCCTAACGAGCATGTCCCCACCGGAAGAACCTTTTCCATTTGGGAATTCCCACCGCCGATCACTGTAGCATTTCAAACGGCCAATGAAGTCAACTCCAACGATCAGACTGAACTCTGCTGTGGTCCTGCTCTCCAGCAGCTAGGTTGCTTTGTGATGCAGTGGTCCATGATGGTCGTTTCACGAGTGGCAATAATATATATATAATAGTATGTTGGTGGTTCAGCGTGGGTTGAGGATCTATATTGCAGTATTTACCAAAACTTTATGGGGACACACAAAATGACAATGTGATTTGGTCGGCCGACCTCAAGCCGGTCAATCATCAATAATAATAATCAATGATGGACCAAACGCGTATCAAGGTTAAAAAAACATGCAACTCTATTTGATCTTGATTTTTTGTAAAATATGAATAATATGATGACACATGCAAGTATCTGACTAGATGCAAAGACGACGCAGTGTTAATTTATTTTATAAACCCTTTTTTACAGAAAGGTAACAGGTTTTGGATTTAAAAAGTTTCCACCAGAAACGCAATACATCACTGAACACAAACGTGCACACGTTCACCTCTAAGACGTTGAATAACTGCTGCTGATGATTGTGGTGCTTTTGTTCCTCTTTCGGGGTTTGCTGTTTAGTGGGAATACAGTAACAGCTTTGACCCTCACTCCACATGTTACTTGAAGGGTACAATTTGTTAATACATTTTCTGCACTACAAGCAGCAAAATGGCCGCTCCCCCCCAACCTCCCTCCCACTGGCAGGCAGTCAAACATAGAGCGGCTAGGAAGTCGATACTCTTGGTCACTTCAAAGTTGTATAGAATCTACGTCAAAAGGGATAAAGGGCGCCAAACAACAATCAGCAAGCTGAGCGTATCACGTCTTCATGAAATAGAAAAAGAGAGAGAAGAAAAGAAACAATAAAACAATGTGGGTTAGTTTCTGTTTGCTCAGCTGCTAGACAAGGGGCCAGGAGACAATCAGGAGCTGACCTGAAGCCAGTTTGCACGCCAGCTGGGACAGTGAGCTGAAGTTGATCTTTGTTAAAGTCTGAATAATGGAACAGTTAACCAGGTTGATTTCTAAAAGAGGTCACATCTTACAGTTGGTAGATCGTTTGTATTGCTTTCCTCCGTTATACTTGTTGTTGGTTACTAATGTTCCTTGTTTGGTTAAAAACATCCATGTAAGGGACGTACAGCGCTATGGACATACTGAGATAGTTTTGGTCTGTTGTTACTTTTCCTATCTCGGTCTCAACCCATTTATTCCAAGTAACGTTGACACTTAAATGCACTTGTTTGCTTTCTTGGCAAGACTTAAAGGTCCAGTGTGTAGTGTTTGGGGAGATCTATTGGCATAAATGGAACATAATATTATTTAGTATGTTTTATTCAGTGTATAATCACCTGAAAATAAGAATTGTGTTTTTAGAATGAACTATTTTTATCTACATAAGGAGTGGATTACACACTGCATCTCTAAGACCTGAAGACCTGAATGCTAAAGATGAAGCTGAAGACCTCAGGAGATTACTTTAGTTTAGCATGAAGGATCAAGGAGAGTACAGCGTGATTGTGTCCAAAGTTAGTGGCTCTGTATGCTGCATTTAGACCCAGTGGCGCTTTGAGATTAATGCTAACGTCATGCTAATATGCTCACAGTTACAAAGTCAACATGTTGACCATGTATGGGGTCAGATCAGTCTCAATAATCACAAATGCACACAGAAGGATTTACAAATACATTCCAATGCACAAATAAATAAATTACGATTTATATAAATATTTAAAAAAATCACAAATATATTTCTGCATTTGTAAGTATTTCTGTGTGGATTCTTTATATTTGTTTGTGGATTTGTATGTATTTATTTGTGGATCACACTGCATTTCTTTGCAAATCACTACAGAACGTATTTGTGGATTATTGAGACTCCCCTAACGCCTCGATTCACAAATGCGTTTTTTCAACATTCTCTTTTTCAACCAATCGCATGAGCACAGCTCCCCCCTCCCCTCCCCACGAGGCTGCCAGGCGTTAGAGTTACGCAATTTGCGGAAGCGACAGGGGAAGCTCAAAGGCACTTCCTGTTGCAATCGCCACCGTTTTGGTGCGGATGATGCATTTCCCTGTAGGACACCCTTCCAGTGAAGAACACATAGTCCGCCACTGATCACACGTGTCCTTTGCAGCACATCTGGAGGAAAGCCCGAAACCAGAAGAGGTGGAAGCTGTTACAGCAGCACAGTGATGACCACGGGGTCCAGTTAGAGAGAATGTCCTCATGCAACGGTCCAGAACATCACAGGAATGTTTTACATGCGCTTTGATTTAGTCCCATATATAGTGAAGTAGCCAACAGTTGTATTCACGTCTGTATGTAGTCAACTACTTTAAACAGCTTTACATGTACTTTATTCAGGTGTGAAGTCATGTCAATGCAGGGACTTTATCTGTGGTTATTAAACCACATTAGAATGAATTTTATTTATAGAGCGCTTTTCACAGACATAACATCACAAAGTGCTGAACAGAGCAGAGATTTAAAAGCATAAAAAACACAATGTGACCCTAGGGTCAATAAATTATCTACACAGAGAAAAATAAAATAAAAAAAATAATAATAAAATAAAAATGTGAAACATATTTTAAGAGCAGGTCTAGGACATGGGTTTACTTTTTACTCAAACGCCAGCCTAAACAGGTGGGTTTTGAGCTGGTTCTTAAAAGTATTCACAGTATCTGCGAGGCGTAGAGTTGCAGGCAGAGCATTCCAGAGCCTCGGGGCCACTGCCTCAAAGGCTCGGTCACCACGGCTCTTAAATCGTGTGCGTGGGACAGAAGACCTAGAGCGTTTGACCTGAGAGTGCGGGCGGGTGAATAGGGGCGAAGTAGATCAGCTACATAAGCCGGAGCCTGACCGTGAAGTGCTCTGTAAGTGATGGTGAGAATTTTGAAGTGTATCCGAGATGCTACAGGAAGCCAGTGGAGAGATCGGAGTACGGGGGTGATGTGAGACCGTCGGTTTGTCCTGGTGAGTAATCTGGCGGCAGCGTTTTGGATGACCTGCAGACGGTTAAGAGCAGATGCACTGAGTGATGTGAAAAGTGAGTAGCAGTAGTCAATGCGTGAAGTGATAAATGTGTGTATGATCATCTCTAATTCAGGTGTTGATAATACAGATCTCAGTTTACTGATATTTCTTAGATGGAAGAAACATGACCTGGACAGCTGCTTAACATGTTGGTCAAACGACATGGATCGATCAAAGAAAATCCCAAGATTGCGCAGGTTGCAATGGGCAGCAGAGGAGAGTGGACTAATAATCTGCCTGATCATGGGGACAAACTCCTCTGGAGCAATAACTAGGACCTCCGTCTTAGAGTCGTTGAGTTGTAAGCAGTTTTCTGCCGTCCAGTCTCTGATGGCATTGACACAGTCCAGGAGCCTAGTTAATGTGAATGCCTCGCTGGGTTTGAATGACAGATGGAGTTGGATATCGTCTGCATATAAGTGATAGGACACACTATAACTTTTTATAATCGGCCCCAAAGGCAACAGATAAAGGGAAAATAACAAAGGCCCCAGAACCGAGCCCTGCGGTACACCACAAGACAGTGGAGAGGTAACAGACACAAAATCACCCACAGAGACATTGAAACTTATGTCATTGAGGTGAGATGTAAACCAGTCTAACGCTATGCCAGATATGCCCACCCAATCACGAAGCCTCTTAATCAGGATGTTATCTCTTATCTCTTCTTACAGCTCATGTGAGGTAACTTCTCTGACTCACATCATTGTCCTACTGTTGGGTCTCGGACCGCCGTCCACTATTAATGACCCCTGAACAGCAGGAGAGATCAGCTGTGTGAAATGTGATCTGAAACAAACACACACACACACACCTACGCGCACACACACACACACACACACCTACACACACACACACACACACACACACACACACACACACACACATACATACACACACACACTTACATACATAATCTACATATCCATTAGCCTGGCCTCATATGTTTCTCTTTCTCTATAAAACACAAACACTGTGATGTGACACACACCAACACACACCCTGTAACCTGAGCATGTGTGCATCCACAGCATATGGAGACTATTGAATTACACTGAAAAATGAACAGTGTCATGGGTGGACAGGAAGGTTCTCTGACACACACACACACACACACACACACACATTATAACAAATACATAAATAACACAAACTCACATAAAGACAAGAAGGAGAAGTATGTATATGTTTCTCTACCCAGCCTATGTCTTATGTATTTAAACCTGTTTTAACCCTCTCCTCAGCCCTCCATCCATCCCACTGTTCATCCATCATGGCAGAGCCGTCTCCAAGTTGGTGGAAGCTGACTTTCCTGAGGAGGAAAAAATCCCAGGCCAAGGTCCTGTATGAAATCCCCGCAGAGTTTGTTTGCAACGCCGCCGCGGGCCAGCATGGGTCCATCACAGCCGCGGGAGCTGCCTCCCCCCCGGAGGATGGGGCGCACGACCCCCAGCTGGACGCCCGACTGGAGAGGATCATGGATAAAACCACGGCCAGCAAGGGGCGCCACGTCAAGGTGTCTCACTCCGGGAGGTTTAAGGAGAAGAAGAAAGTGCGAGCCACGCTGGCAGAGAACCCAGAGATGTTTCCTGGGGGTGACCCTTCGAGAGATGAGAACCAGCGGGCTGGGAAGTGACAGGACACGCGAGTATTCTAACAATGAATTCAGATGCATTCACAGGGAGAGTTTAAAATGGGCCGTTCATACTTACAGCTCTCTTCCCTTGTTGTCAGTTGATGGAGCCTAAATTTGGGGAAACTTTTAATATCTCCTTGGAAGGGCACCAATTTCAAAATGACCACTAAGACACTCATCAGAATAAGTGAAATCTAGACTTTAACTTCTGACTTGAACTAGTTTATATTTCGATAGAGAAGTTTCCCATTCACCCTAATACAAGAAACATCCAAAGGCCACCCGAGGAGTTGCATGGTGAGGCACTGCTGGTGGTTTCTACTTCATCCACTTGATAATAAAACAATGGTGATTGTCGGGATTGATGCCACAACCTTTCCAGTACAAGCTCTCTAGCTCTCACGTAGTCCACTGTCTAAGTTTAGATGCAACGGTATCAAACCTGTAACCTTCTCCCTCGGACTGGATGGTTCATCTAACAGAGCAACCCAGCTGTGTGAGGACGGCCCCTAGAACTGGACTTTTGGACCTTGTGTGAGACTGGGACTGTAAGAGCTCAGGGCCAGGATCCAAAAATATGCTTTGGGGGCAAAGTATATTTTACAACAAAAGTTTTAAAAACGACACAAACATTAACCTGAAGGTCTCTCTTGATTGGATTGGAGATCAATAATAAGATTCAGAGATATATAGTTCGTTAGTATATATACCTTTAATTAGATTGGTTAATTGATGATATTTGTGGTTTTTTACAATCAATGTAAATTAGTCTCCCTGTGATTAAGTTGATGTGTAAAGTCACTATTGGACAAGCACTTTACCAGCATACTATAATATGTAAGCACTATCCAGCACTACTCATGTATTTATAGCTCTTTTATTATTATACATTAAAAACCAACTGAAACACTTTGTCTCTGTTGACTAAACTAAGTCAACATTGATGTCTTGTGATTTAATCAACATTTACTTGAATGAGAAACATTCGTTTGTCGTGTGGAAACGTTTCGAGTTGTTGCTTTGTTCGTCCAACGGTTGAGCTGTGAATCTTTATCGCAATGAGTGTTTACTGAAGTTGGAGCCTGGTTTGGCTGAATTCAGCATATCAGCAGTAGTATCTACAGCTACACACCCTCCAGCCTTCACTGGAAGACAAACACACTGTAAACCACGTCACACAGCCAACCTGCACATGTTGTTGTTGCCATCAGAACCAGCAGAGGGCAGCATTGCTCTAATCAGAAACCTAGTCGTCAGTAGATTTAGATTGTTCATTCAAACACTTATTATTAGGTGACAGTTTGTTTTCTTGTTGTTTTTGAATATAATCTCTTTTACAGCATCTGCAATATCATTACCATCCAATCATACCAACACTTACCAACACCATGAAATGAAGGCAAACATGTTGATTATCTATTCTCCAGTTGCTCTCATCATTTCAGCTTCAATGCTCCACAACTTGGAATATGTGTATATATATATTTTTTAACAACGAATTGTTGCATAAATAAAATGTCTGATTTTAAAGGTAAATGCTTTGTTCATACTTGTATTTTATTCTTCGTCTTCCATTCACTGCAGGTGTAACATTTATCAGTAATGAAATAGAATTGCATGTTAAATAACGGTTTCAAATGCATACAGTCTTCACGGTGTTGCTGTGGTCACTTCAAACCACCAGGGGGCGTCCTCACGTCGTCTAAGAACCTCATGAAGAGTCCTTCCCCAGAGTGCTGCAGGATGACGTGTGTTTGTTGGCCAACCCGCAACTTGTTCTGTTGCCAGAAGTAAATGACAGGTTAGGACCTTCCTCTGGTGCTCAGTGTTACCCAGACTCAGTACAGGCCGAGAGCTCAGGATGCAATCCAAAGCAATCAACTGTAATGCACGCTATGCATACACATCATCAAAGATAATATCATAAACAATAAGGTCACGCACACAACCATGCAACAGAATCCACACAGCTGAGGACACTCGTCTCCCTCTCTCTAATGCACACACGCGACTCAAACGTCTCTGTGTGTGTGTGCGTGCGTGTGTGTGTGTGTGCGTGTCGCTGTACAGCTTTTCACCCTATCACCTCAAACTATGTGTTCTAGGTTGTAAGGGGTAACCGTAGCTTTTCTAAACTAAGCAACATTTGCATTGCGGACAGTTTGCAACAGTGCAGCCGATGGAAGACGCCTCGCAGCAGCATGTGCTGCATGCTCGTGTTCTCTGGCAGAGAAGCGCTGACAGGGCCTTTCAGAAGAGGTCAGAGACCAGGAGCTACCTAGCCTCTATATTCACACTCAGCCATGAGGAGAACACCACAGTGATATGTGTTCATATTTGTGAGTAAATGTTCTGCAGTTTGAACTGTGAACTCTTGTGGACATTGTAAACTTCTCACTAGACCTGCAAGTCAAATCTCTTCTTTTTTTTTCAGAGACCCCCCAATATTTTTGTCAAGACGTTCAGGGGGTCTCAAGTGTAAATCAAGGTTCTTGAACCTCATTGTGAGTCTCCCTAATCATAATGCCAAATTCACCGTAACAAAACTTGTATAAATATATAAATAAATTGTGTTCACCTGTCAAACTTTCCTTTTCAAAGGACATCCAGACTTCCAAAACGCAGAACCTCCCCTGCACATCATCACCAAGGAACTGATGATATCTGACAAAGCGTTGCATACTCACACAGCAAACTTGCATCATTTGTCAATTTGAAATGTCTCATCCTTGTAATGCCCGCCAGATGCAATCTGTCGTGTTGCGTCTGTGAGTGAGTGTGCACCTCTGTGTCTGTCCACAGCTGACCTCACACTCTGCTGCAGCAAACTGCGCTGTAGTTTGGGTGCTGACGGACCTCTCAAAACACATAATGTGCTCTGCTCTCATTATGATGTCCTGGGAGCTTCTTGTTGACAGCACACAGTCTATAGTTCCATATTTACGACGTTTTATATGAGACATTGAATGCGTTGAAATAATGTCTTCGTGTAGACCACATATGAACGGACAGCGGAATATGATTTTGGAGAATTACGTGTAAAGTAACCAAAATCGCGTCTCTTTCAACCTACAACTGAACAAACCATCAATATTTTAAAACAAATTGGTGTTTTGTGACACGTTGATATTGTAACCGTAATTTAGCCGGTTCAAAAGACGGTTAAAATACGTCTTATGCTGCGTTCACACCGGTCGCGTTGATTTTTTGACGCGCGTCGAGATTACATCCAAAGTCTATGCACAGACGTGATGAGACTGGCGCGCCGCGATTTTGCGATGGCGCGGCGTGTTGGACGCGTTTTTGCGTTGGACGCCTCAAAAATTGCCAACGCGCGAGTTGAAATTTTTCTTCTGCGAAATAATCGCGTGACGCTGATGCTGCGTTCACACCGGTCGCGTTGATTTTTTGACGCACTGCAAAATCGCGTCCAACGCGCCGCCGGTCGTGTTCACACCAAACGCCGCAAAATCTCGTAGCGCCGGAGAGGGGGCGTGGTTTATCGTCCTGGAAGCCGTTCACCTGGCCGCCATTTCTTTCCGCTGTCAACCATGAAAGGAATAAGGACAATTGCTGCTCTGTACGTGTTGTGGAAGTCCCTCAAACGTCGGAATGCCAAACGCCATCATGTCTGGTTCATAATATTGTTCAGAGGAGCTCCGTGGATTTCATCGAGCTGTATTCACTGTCTAGCAAGCCACCGGTCGCTGTTTACTACAGCTGTAGGAACACAAAATAAACTGATTTGGCTGTGATTCAACGGCAATAAACCGACAAAAAGGGACTCCGAAATAACTACGTAATGATGCCGATTTGTACTAGTCTTCTCCGACAAAAAGGGACTCCGAAATAACTGATGATTTCCTGAACGGTAAAACAGATGACTAAAACGTACACTAAAACGTTTTTCAGGCATCGGTAAAACAAGGCATTGTCATGAACAAACCTGGAAACATGTATGGCCAACGCGGTAAAAATCGGGCTACATGACATGATGTTGCACTTTTATTCATTTCTAAAAATAGATATCATGCATATAATTCATGTTTAACAGTTATTGCCATTCTGAAGGTATTTTAAGAAAGACTGATTGAAATAAATATTTAACCCAATTTTCAAGTTAGCACAAAGATAGAGAACTAAAGTTAAACATATTTATTTTCAGTTATAGATATATATATATATATTTATGTTCCACCTCATTAGTCTATGTTTCCATTCAAAAATGTTTGAATATGTTTCTTGTGTATTTCAATAAAAAGCTACAGTGACCAAGATGTAATACGTGCGTCACAGAGACGCGTCATCAGTCCGCGTCCTCTAACAGCCTGCATGTGAACAGGGCTGTAGAGCAGCAGAGCTGTGCAGCTGAGACTGTTTGTGTCAACGTGATGAAAGCAAAACACGGTTCGACTTTTTCCACCCGCGCTGTTTATCGGACGGAAGAAACGTTAGGTAGAGCGCGACATGACCCGGTCACCCGCACGCGCGCGCCCGCTTGCGCTTCTTTACTACCGTCAGAGCACAAGTAGGTGGGATTCCTCCTGGGATCCAATTCGCTTCCCGCCGCACCCCCGCGCGCTCTCCCATTGGCTGAGTCCATGTATAAGCACTACGGTTCCACGCGTTTGGACTGCAGACTGTAAACGCCAGCATCTCGCAGACTCTTCGCCCTTCAGCTGTCACTCCAGGGTTTTATACCTCGTTTTCTTATCCTGTATGTTTTTTTGGTCGTTTTGAGGATGACGGGTCAAATACGGCTCGTCCGGTCTCTGATGAAGACGGCGGCGCAGGCCAACGTGCCCAAACACATCGACCATTTCTCCAAGTTCTCCCCGTCTCCTCTGTCCATGAAGCAGTTCTTGGATTTCGGTGAGCGGCCTCATCTGTGTTTACCTGCAGAGATGTTCTCGGTTGTGTTTGTGAAAGAGACAGATGGGCTTTGTCTCTCACATCTGTGCCAATGGACTGAGCACGTTCGCTTGTTTATTTTTTATTCATATTTTTTGTGCACGCGCGTGATGATTTGTGAACTGTGAGGACGGTGGAACATTGCTGCTGCTGCTGCTGTTCAGGTTCAAGCAGTTCAGAGTGGTGATGATGACAATGACTTCTGTACCAAAATACAAAATGATAAGAATTGCTTTTTCTTCAGACTGAATGAAGGTAGAGCAGGGCTTTCATTTTTTGTTATATTCTATAATTACAATTTTATTTCAGCCGTCCTCTGCTGAATAATTAGTAGTTTACTAAACAGCTAAATCCATAAGACACCTTCCACTTGGAAGGAGTGGCTCATGGACAACAGTTCTGTATCTGGTTGTATTAATGATTACATGAGCGGCTCTCTTGAGATGTTTACTGTGAGGCTGGGACACAGAGGATCAGTAATCCTCTGATTCTGGTTCTGGTTCTGTTCCGTGCTCCAGGTTCGACCAACGCCTGTGAACGCACATCGTTCGTCTTCCTGCGGCAGGAGCTTCCTGTCCGTTTGTCCAACATCATGAAGGAGATCAGCGTGCTGCCGGACCGGCTGCTGGCCACGCCCTCGGTCCGGCTGCTCCACAGCTGGTGAGGCACAGACATGGATATCACTGACAGCTGCATGCTTTGATTCAGAGAAAACACGACTCACTCACTTGTTTAAGACGACGAAGCTGGACAATGAAGGTAAAGGATGGACAGGACTGAGCACAAGTAGTTCAGAAAAAAATAGCTGTTGACATGATATTATATGAAGATATATGACTACAATATAATAAAATAATAAACAATATAAAAAACTAAATGTCTATATGTATATGTATATGTATGTATGTATGTATGTATGTATATATGTATATGTATATGTATATATGTATATATATGTGTGTATATATAAGGTCAAATGTAAGTTGTAAACAAAACCATAGTGCAAATAAATACATCAATATTTAATGAGTACACAAAAGTCAGAGATCATCTTACTCAAGTAAAAAGGAACTTATTATAATTAATGTATAAGTAACAAAAGTACGTGTGATATTCCACCTTTGAATCATTTTCCTGTTTTCACTTCAGGCCCTCTGACCCCTCTGACCCCTCAGACTTGTGAAACACTTTCCTCACGTGTTTTCTGCAGGAGGTCTTCACTTAAGAGCAGTGACGTAGTTCATCCTAATCCAATGAACAGCAGGCCAACACTGCACACATATACATTACAGCGCATTACAGAGAAGTGAGAGGAGTGACCTTTGTCCCAGTTCCCCCTCTAACCCCGTCTTTCTCCTTCTTCCTCTTCTTCTGTTGCTCGTCCTGCCTGCTTGTTATTGCAGCTGAGAGGAACAGTACGTTCCCTTCAGCAGCCTCACTTTCGAGTCATAAACAGAGTCGTACTTTCAGCGTCATCCATAAGAAAGCAGTAACGAGGAAAGGTGTCGAAAGATTGTATTCTCGTTCGTGAAATGAGTCACTTGGCACGGCGACATTAGACCTGAAGACTGAAAACACTCTGGTTACTTTCCTTCTGGAACCTTTGAGGCGAATTCAAGACTTGTTCCATCTTTTGTCATGGATGTGTGACCTCTGACCTTTGAGCTCATTGTTGGCCTGTAAAGGTCCCATTCTTGGGAGGAAATGTATTTTCTGGTCTTTAAAACTGACACGATTTTGCAATGTTAAGCTGTATGATGTTATGTCCATGTCTTTATATAGCAGATTAAATAACAGTTGTTTTTGCCAGCTCTCATGTTTTCCACAACCTTGACAGCATGCTGGGAGTCTCTGGGAACTTTCTGGGAATCGCTCACAGGAAATGAGTTCTCACCAGACTCTGTGATTTACTTTGTACTCTTATTTTGAAGGGAAAACATTTTGGGACTAGTTTTAGACTGAAACCTCAAAGACTCTTCTAACCAGCTGCTCACGGTCTGCTGTATGTGGGGGTGTGGGAGGGGGGTTGCTTCAGGTCATAGTCACGTGCGAGTTATTTTCTTTGACACATATACGCTTGTGCGTCAGGGTCAGAGATGGATGATGTGTTCACATCCTCTCTGTCTCCTCCCCCTCCTTCTCTCTCTCCCTCTCTCTCTGTTTTTCTGTCCTGCTCGCCCAGAGTGGATAGCCAGTGACTCTCTCCTGGTGTTTGTGTTCTCTCAGGTACATCCAGAGCCTGATGGAGATCCTGGAGTTTCTGGACAAGAGCCCCGATGACCACAGAGTCCTTGAAATGTGAGCGCAGCACACTGATGTGAAAAACAAGAGCAGACCGGGGACGGATCTGGACAGGGTAACCTTTCACTCTCAACGTTTTCCTCGAGCCTAAAATCTGCCTTCTTCCTCTCCCTCTGTCCTGTCCTCTTCCTCTTTCCTCTCCTCTTCTTTCCGTCGCCCACCGATCCCAGGTTTGTGGAGGTCTTGGAGTCCATCAGGAACCGGCACAACGAGGTGGTCCCCACCATGGCTCAGGGGATCATCGAGTTCAAAGACGCTGTGGGCCAGCAGGACGCTGTTACCGACCACAACATCCAGTACTTCCTGGACCGCTTCTACACCAGCCGCATGTCCATCCGCATGCTCATCAACCAGCACAGTGAGCAGCCACACACAGCCACACACACACACACACAGCCACACACACACACAGCCATACACACACACACACACACACACAGCCACACACACACACACAGCCACACACACACACACACAGACACACACACACACACAGCCATACACACACACAGCCACACACACACACGGCCACACACACACACACAGCCACACACACACACAGCCATACACACACACAGCCACACACACACACACAGCCATACACACACACAGCCACACACACACACACACACACACACACGGCCACACACACACACACAGCCACACACACTCTCTCTCTCTCTCACACTCACACACACACTCTCTCTCTCTCACACTCACACACACACACACACTCTCACACACACACAGCTGCTTTGGACACTGGAGTTGCTGCCAGGTTCTGTTCAGTTCAGATTGTGTCAACCTGTTTTAACACACTTATAACTAACTCTCTTGCAGCTCTTGTCTTCAATGGCAACACAAACCCCGCCCACCCCAACACCATCGGCTGTATCGACTCCATATGTGACGTGCCAGAAGTTGTGCGAGGTGAGAGAGAGAGAGAGAGAGAGAGAGAGAGAGAGAGAGAGAGAGAGCGAGAGAGAGAGCGAGAGAGAGAGAGAGAGAGAGAGAGAGAGAGAGAGAGAGAGAGAGAGAGAGAGAGAGAGAGAGAGAGAGAGAGAGACGGTCCAGAACATCACAGGAATGTTTTACATGCGCTTTGATTTAGTCCCATATATAGTGAAGTAGCCAACAGTTGTATTCACGTCTGTATGTAGTCAACTACTTTAACACATTAACCACATTAGAATGAATTTTATTTATAGAGCGCATTTCACAGACATAACATCACAAAGTGCTGAACAGAGCAGAGATTTAAAAGCATAAAAAACACAATGTGACCCTAGGGTCAATAAATTACATACACAGAGAAAAATAAAAAATTAAATTAAAAAAATAATAATAAAATAAAAATGTAAAACATATTTTAAGAGCAGGTCTAGGACATGGGTTTACTTTTACACAAACGCCAGCCTAAACAGGTGGGTTTTGAGCTGGTTCTTAAAAGTATTCACAGTATCTGCGAGGCGCAGAGTTGCAGGCAGAGCATTCCAGAGCCTCGGGGCCACTGCCTCAAAGGCTCGGTCACCACGGCTCTTAAATCGTGTGCGTGGGACAGAAGACCTAGAGCGTTTGACCTGAGAGTGCGGGCGGGTGAATAGTGGTGAAGTAGATCAGCTACATAAGCCGGAGCCTGACCGTGAAGTGCTCTGTAAGTGATGGTGAGAATGTTGAAGTGTAACTATAAACCTGAGCCGGCCTTAACTGTCTTAAGCCTACTCTAAGGGGCCCAACAACAGTGTTTTTGTGTTCTATTAATTTTACAACTGGAAATAAAAACCACATCATTAAATAAAGCCGGTTGATGATTGGGTCAGAGCTGGTCAGCTGGTCAGTCTCAATGTTAAAGCTGAAGGAGTCAGCAGCTGGTTGTGATCATCACACTTATCAGCCAGGGTGTGTGTCCCGATGATAAGCTTGTTATTTATTACATCTGTGTATCATTCTGTCGGTTTTATCGTGTCTATGCGAGTGCAAAGAATGGAGTTTTCTTCTTCTTCCTGTCACTCTAGATGCCTATGAGAGTGCTACGCTGCTGTGTCAGCAGTATTACCTGGGAGCACCAGAGCTGGAGCTGAGGCAGATGAATGGTAGGACTCACTCAGAGGTTTTATCCGTTGCTAATATGTGTGTTTGTGTGCGTTTAGGCGTTGACTGTTGTTTTGCTCCCCTAGCCAACAACAGCAGAGAGCCCATCCACATCTCATACGTCCCGTCTCACCTGTACCACATGCTCTTTGAACTCTTCAAGGTAACGCATCATACTGCATGAGATGTGTTATACGCTGCGCAGTAGTGAGGAGTATAACTAGTATTGCAGTTCCATAAAGTTGGATGCCTTGGGAGCGACAGTTTATGTTCAGAGCTGCAGCAGCAGAAGGAGATACACGGTGACCTTTAATCCATAGCATGGGTCAAGCTCTAAATCCACTGGATCCTACATTTCCCACAATGCAGCTTATGAATAACGTGTCCTCTAAGGCCCTGATCAGACAGCGTTCTGCAGGTTAACATTGATTTTTTGTTGAAGTGTTTTTTTGTAGAAGATGAGCGGTCGGAGTGTTTGATTCGTCCCGTTTCTTGTGGTTGCTAGGCACCAACCGAATGACTGCTCACGTTAACTTAACACAAACCACCAACTGTACGCTATCCAAAATAAATATATATTCCAACCGACTTCAGCAATTGGTTCAGTCCGGGTTTTAGAATGCACTGAACTTCCTTTGATGTCTTATATTTGCTGAATGCGTGAGGTGTTGGTCCCAACAGCTGATAAGCCTCCGTGTCTCCTCTGTAGAATGCCATGAGAGCAACCATTGAGAACCACGAGGCCAGCAGGACCCTCCCCCCCATCAAAGTCATGGTCGCTCTGGGGGGAGAGGACCTGTCAATCAAGGTGAGTGACTATGGATACAGATATAACTCTTGAATCGTCTTTACTTGACATCCGCGATCTGTTGGTGATGTATCTTCATGTCCTCGTATCCCAGTTTTGTGCTGTACTTCTGTTGCACTGCATGGACTTAACCCCACTGAGAGCAAGGCAAGCAGATACCATTCATAAAACCCCAGAATGCATCAGCACACGTCAATGCAACATTGACCAAGCTTTCTGGAACGTCACAGGTTGAATGAACAAGAAAGGTGTTACTTGAATGCCCCAAATAGTTAAACCAAGAATAGAAACAAAGCTGGTTTCATTAATACTTCTTAACCCCATAGATAGTACACTGACTATGGATAAGTACCTGATACAAACCAAACTTAAACACTGAAATATACCCAAAGCATCCCTATAACGTGTGATCTCCGTCCTCCAGATGAGTGACAGAGGAGGCGGCGTTCCCTTCAGGAAAACAGAGCGTCTGTTCAGCTACATGTACTCCACAGCTCCCCGACCCTCCATAGGAGACAAGCACAGAGCCCCACTGGTGAGCAGCTCGCACACAAACACACACCATCAACCGCAGCATTAATACGTGAGGAGAGCTAACGTGTGTGTGTGTGTGTGTGTGTGTGCAGGCGGGGTTCGGCTATGGTCTGCCCATCTCTCGCCTCTACACTCGCTACTTCCAGGGAGACTTGAAGCTCTACTCCATGGAGGGTCACGGCACCGACGCGGTCATACACCTGAAGGTAACACACTGTTTACACACACATTCATGCACCAACATATCGCTCGGTCAGGGCTCGATTCTCTAAATATCATTGTCATTATATTTCATCATGTACATGAAGTCTTTACTGGAAAAACTGGCTGGGTTTAGTTTCAGGACTTGTTTCAAGATACATTTTGAACTAAAAATCAAAGTCTGTGTCAAATAGTTAACTATCGAATGAAGCTAACAGGGTTACTGCTGTAGCATCCCTGAATCGATCGCCTGCCCTCTGTGTCCGTCTCTAGGCGTTGTCTACAGACTCGGTGGAGAGGCTGCCAGTTTTCAACAAGACCGCTTTGCGTCACTACAAGCTGAGTTTGGAGGCGGACGATTGGTGCGTTCCCTCCAAGGAGCCACTGGACCTTGCCGTGTACCGCGCTTCCAAGTGATTCAGTCATGACCTGTGACACGACTTCTGCCACAAACCCTCACAAGCTGACCATGAATAAATGTCCGTCAAGAGACGGAACCAGAACTATTACCCCGGCGGTGGACGGGAGCTGAGGTGACCAAAAGTGGCAGAGGAAATAAAAAACCAAGACGGAGCATCTGCGTCCTGATCGTCTGGCAACCTCCTGGATCGGACCTCTCTCTTGTTTTCTGTGTGTGGTTTGGATAGAGTGAGAGAACAATGGGGTTGACGTTTAAGATAGCGGACAGTCAAAGACTCAGTGGGGGAGATCCAGAAAGACACAGCGAGATGGAGAGGTGAATTGAGCTCATGGTAGGGCTGAACAATTTGAAGAAAATATCTTATTGTGGACATGATCCGACCAACATTGGGATTAGTGGAAACACTTCACCCAAACATTAGTGACCTGTTTTGCTGATTCCTTTTCATGGAGTTATTTCTCGGGTGCTTCTCAGCCAATCGGGTCTTTAGGTGTGACGGTGCCAGCGGAATGTTTTCCTCAGAGACAGAACGTGCACATTGACAGACAAGTGCATTCTGTTCTTTTTCCCTCAAGAAACGGAACATTTCGTCTTTCTTTAAGGTGCCTGATGTTTCAATCGTTCTCACTCCCAACTCGTCAAATATCAAAAGCTTGGTCGGTGACCCTCAGCGTCTGATACCGACGCACCCTTTAGCGACTGTATGAGACCCAACTAATCATAATTAGACTGTCGGAGCAACTGACAGGATAAAGAGCAGGAAGTCTGCATCGGGCAGGACTTTCACCCAGGAGACCGCTGGTGGTGTCCCGCATGAAACCGTTGACTTATTTTACTGTACTTTTTTACGTCACTGTTCTTAATGCCTGTTATGTAACAAAAGTAAAGTAGTCAACATACTTATTTTAACCCAAACCACAATCGTTCCTGAAGCCAAACCAAGTACTTGTGTAGCGCAAGTAAACCTAGAAACTAAGTAAACCGAAAAAGTAAGTAAACCGAAAAGTAAGTAAACCGAAAAACTAAGTAAACCGAAAAACTAAGTGAACCTAGAAACTAAGTGAACCTAGAAACTAAGTGAACCTAGAAACTAAGTGAACCTAGAAACTAAGTGAACCGAGAAACGAAGTGAACCGAGAAACGAAGTGAACCGAGAAACGAAGTGAACCGAGAAACGAAGTGAACCGAGAAACGAAGTGAACCTAGAAACGAAGTGAACCTAGAAACTAAGTAAACCTAGAAACTAAGTAAACCGAAAAACTAAGTAAACCGAAAAACTAAGTAAACCTAGAAACTAAGTAAACCTAGAAACTAAGTAAACCTAGAAACTAAGTAAACCGAAAAACTAAGTAAACCTAGAAACTAAGTAAACCGAGAAACTAGGTGAACCTAGAAACTAAGTAAACCGAAAAACTAAGTAAACCTAAAAACTAAGTAAACCTAGAAACTAAGTAAACCTAGAAACTAAGTAAACCGAGAAACTAAGTAAACCGAGAAACCAAGTGAACCGAGAAACCAAGTGAACCGAGAAACCAAGTAAACCGAGAAACCAAGTAAACCTAGAAACTAAGTAAACCTAGAAACTAAGTAAACCCACCTTGGAAGTTCATTTTGAAAAGACACTGCATGTAACAAACAGGAACTCACAAGCTTTTCATGACAGGTGTAACAAAGGGATGCTTGAGGGGTACCTTGAGGGGTACCATAGTTCGAGGAGTCGGGCCACATACCAAGTGTTGGTATTTGACAGGTTTGCAGACAGACACTGATTAAGGATCATCTGTTAATGTTCAGCAGGTACTGTAACAATGCCAAAGAGTTATGTAAAGGTGTCTCCTGCAGACAGTCATGGTTACCCATGAATGGGCTTTGATCAACGTGTGGAACGCCTCTCAATCAGTGAGTCGTTGAAGACCTGTAACGGGTCCAGACTGCAACGAGTGTATTTGACTCTGTATGAAAATAGCTGTATATTGATAATCACTTCTATCACTGATAGTGTTTGCAGATACGTGTGGCCTTGACATGTGAAGTGTATATATTCTATTGTATATTTGAACTGTTCATAATACTTCATGAAGAAGGAATTGTGTGTGTGTGTGTGTGTGTGTGTGTGTGTGTGTGTGTGTGTGTGTGTGTGTGTGTGTGTGTGTGTGTGTGTGTGTGTGTGTGTGTGTGTGTGTGTGTGTGTGTGTGTGTGTGTGTGTGTGTGTGTGTGTGTGTGTGTCACACACAGGCCTTTGAACTGTGCAGGCTGTCCAATCAGCCACTGAGTTGTATTTGCCTGATATCAGACAGAATTGTCGACTCGTTGAACTGGAGCTCAGTGGAGTGGGCGGATTCCAAGGTCTGGACAGAGTAGAGAGTTATATAAGAAGATGTGCAATAATGTGTGCGTGTGTATTTATTTGTGTAGACGACCTGGCATAGCTTACAATAGCACAAGGGTTAATGCAGGGACTTTGGCCACCATGCCAGGTGTGCTTGCTTCAGTTATCACGCAGTGTGTGTGTGTGTGTGTCTGAACATTAGCTGTATTGCGACCCAAGGTTCTATGAGGCGTAGTCCTCTCAGAGCTGTCACTGTTGGATACATTCCAAGCAGCAACTTCCGAGGCCGAAATAATTGAGCCAAAGCAAAGTGCTAAAAGCAGAAATTCATAAAATGGGCGCTTGAGGACGGCTCCAGAAGCGAGTCAATCCCCATACACACGGATGCTAACACGCCCAACTTCACAGCAGAAATAAACATGTTTACACCGAGAACAAACAACGTTTTTGGTCTCTGTTTATATTACTCACTCATTTGAATTGCATTGTGGCTTTACATGAGTAAGGGCGTGGCCGCTTAGAGTTACAGGTGGGTGCTGCACAGACGCTACCTGTCTGCTAGGTGTCACCTGAGCTAATTCCAGTCACTTGATGTGCGTTTAATTGTACGCTGGTCAACATGCAGGCGTTGGATGTTCAATTAGATTTCAATTCTATTTATTTTGTACAGCCCAAAATCTCAAGTCTGCCTTAGAGAGCTTTATAATCTGTACGCATAGAAGTCTGGATGATCAGTTTTTAACAGGATATCAGGATCTATAACATCCGTGAAACTTGGTTAAATTCTATTTTATTCGTCTTTTAGCACTGGGACCAACCGGCAACTGAGAGCAACAAGACCGCAGGGTTAACGTTAGCCGGCTAGCAACACAAATACATGTACAACGTACATAATACAGAGGGAAAAATTATCGTTACTTTTATTTATCATGTGTTGAAGATGTATTCATTAAAGATCTACAGTACGTAAGTGGAGGAGACAGCGATTTTCAGGAAATCTGATGATTTTGTATTGTGTGTCTGTGGTTTTACAACAATATTTGTCATTCTGCTAAAACCAAACACAACAGTTTACAGTTTCAAGATGAAAGAAAAGCCTTCGGTACAATCACAGCTCAAATGTCTCCGGAAGTCCGTCACACTTCAAACTTGGCTTGAATGAAAGACGAGCACCGGTCACAACCACCTTTCTTCTGCCCGTACCTTGCCACCGGGTTGCCAGGTCTTCTTTCCTCCATCCCCCTTTCTAAGCTGTCCCCCCCCCTCTAAGCCGTCCCTTCACTGTTCTCTTACACCACCTTTCTTCTGCCCGTACCCAGGCACCGGGTTGCCAGGTTCCCTCTCCCCTGCCCCCCCCCCCCCCCCATCCCGCTTTTCGTACTACGCGTGCTCTTCCCACTACGCAGATTCCTGGCACCGGGTTGCCAGGTCTTCTTTCCTCCATCCCCCTTTCTAAGCTGTCCCCCCCTCTAAGCTGTCCCTTCACTGTTCTCTTACACCACCTTTCTTCTGCCCGTACCCAGGCACCGGGTTGCCAGGTTCCCTCTCCCCTGCCCCCCCCTTATCCCGCTTTTCCTACTACGCGTGCTCTTCCCACTACGCAGATTCCTGGCACCGGGTTGCCAGGTGTTCTTTCCTCTGTCCCCCTCTCTAAGCGCTACGCAGCCACGGAACGCAGCCACGCAGCCACTGAACGCAGCAAGCAACAACGAATCGCAGAGAGAGAGAGAGGACAAGAGAGGAAAGAAGAAAGAGAGAGAAAGGAAGAGAAAAGAAGAGAGAGAGAAAGAAAGAGAGAGAAAGAAAAGACAGAAGAGTAGAGAAGAAAAGAGAAGAAAAAGAAAGAAAGAGAGAAGAGAGAGAAGAGAGAGAAAAGAGGAAAAATAAATGAGAAGAAAGGAAGGAAAAGCAAGAGAGAAAGAAGAGAAGAAGACAGAAGGAAGAGAAAAAGAAGAGAAGAAGAAAGAGAAAGGAGAGAGAGAGGCAACGGGACCCAGCAAGCACGGACAGCAAAGCAACAACGGAACGCAGGACGCCAACGCCCCCCGGCCACCTACTTCCAGCAACCACAGCAACTTGCCGTAGCCGGGACACTGGGCTTATTTTCGGGGTCTGCAAGGCCCGGGAGCCGCAGTGGATCCTCAGCTAAGCCTCTCCCAAACCGCATCAGGCCAAATCTCCATCAACCATTCCTCAACACTCCAAACAACCGACGAAGGCTCGCTCCGGCCGAGGTGGGGGCCTAAGCTAGTGAAATGGTATTTGCCCAGAGATTGCTGCAACAACTCATGAGACATAAAGAACAAGGGGATGCCCCTCATCTGTTTGTATCATACAGTTCTAAGCCCCTTTATACCTTCACAATTGATTTCAATAATTAATGAATACATTTTTATTTCAGATGTATCACTAGAACAGCACGATACACCACCATGGTACCACTACACCTGGTCGATGTGGGTCTCAGTTAAAGCCTCAAAAGCTCGACATCATCACCTTGATGCTCTTGACTTTTCCGAACTTTCAACCTGCTGATTATCAACATGATTTTGAAGCGATGGCCTGTTTTAACAGTCGGCCACAGAAAAACCGGAACAAGTACTTTTCCCTCGAATGGTAATTGAAAATGCAGTTTCTGAAAA
The DNA here is from genome assembly GCF_949748355.1 of Melanostigma gelatinosum. Taxonomy (NCBI): domain Eukaryota; kingdom Metazoa; phylum Chordata; class Actinopteri; order Perciformes; family Zoarcidae; genus Melanostigma; species Melanostigma gelatinosum. The sequence goes on from NC_136646.1 coordinate 6,028,258, forward strand.
TAATAATTTTGCAGTTATGATGTAGTGTTATGATTTACACATACAGCAGCGGGAAGTCAGCCAATAAAAGACACGGGGATGTGATCCACGAAGCAGTGAGCTGTGGGGATGTGATCCAGGAAGCAGTGAGCTGTGGGGATGTGATCCACGAAGCAGTGAGCTGTGGGGATGTGATCCAGGAAGCAGTGAGCTGTGGGGATGTGATCCACGAAGCAGTGAGCTGTGGGGATGTGATCCACCTGGTGGACAACTGCAGACACCGGTTTAAATCGATTTTCAGATGAAATGACTTGATGTGAATTACCCATATGTGCTTTTCATGTTACTTGAATAAAATGAATAAAATGAATAAAATGAATAAAATGAATAAAATGAATAAAATGAATAAAATGAATAAAATAAATAAAATAAATAAAATAAAATAAATAAAATAAATAAATAAAATAAATAAAATAAATGAAATGTATAAATATCTATATATATTCCAGTGTGAACCTGCACTGCTCACTCTGCTCACACCTGAAGGTTGTTTCGTTTCAGTGAGGAGTTGAAGCATCCATGTTGGCCGAAATCATTTTCAGAGGGTATAAAATATTTGCGTTCAAATGTAAAAAAAATAATAAAATTGATGAGTCTTCTGAAACGAAGAGTGATTGCTCTGTATTCAGTCATGTGATTAATGACCAAACAGTGTACAAATGACCTTTATTCTATTGTTACTTGAGCAGCTTAACTTTCCTTTAATTATCTGAGAAGAATTGCATAACTTTAATACTCTGTGAATACAAATTTGAACAATTGACTTTGTAACCAGGAACTCTTTTTACAATTGCTGATGCACTATTTTCAAAACACTGCACACATTTCACATGACCACACACACACACACACACACACACACACTCACACACACACACCTACACACTCACACACACACACTCTCACACACACACACACACACACACAAAGTGTAACTCCTCAGATCGTTGATTATACAATCTTCTGTAGAAACCCCAATCTTGTTACCGTATGGCACACACACACGGTTCATATTTCATGACTGATTTTCGTATCATAATGTTTAAGTTCATCCTGGAGAAGCATCGATCGACCTGACACAACGTGTTTTGGATGATCGGCCATGACAGGTCAGCTGTAAGAAATTTGAGCAAAAAACTGTAGTTAGTAGATATAATAAAAGTGTTTAATAATTCATAATTAAGAATTCATAATTAGTCATAAACATAAGGGTTTGGGAATGCATAATTAAGATAAACATAAAGTGATGTAGGATTAGTAGCTAAAAGAAATGAAGCTTCTGCCAAGGTTGCAGAAGTGTATCTTATATACTGAAGGATTATCATAGAAGGAATTAAGCCATAACTGGGGATTGAATGTGTTAGCTGCTAGGGAGAGAGAGATGTGAGATAGACATATACAGAATGCGTAGGGAAATTGGCCAATAGAAATTGAGATAGACGGCAGGGGAGGAGTCGCGAACGAATATGTGGGCGGGTTTGAAGTGTTTTTCTGCCTCTTTTAGCGTGTGGATCTGCGGGAAGGCTGTGTCCTGGGACAAGAGGTAGTTTTTTTCCAAAGTGGGTTTATATTGTAATATTTCATAGGAGTATGTACTCCAATGTTTAACTGTAATCGTACTTGCATCAGTGGAATTTAATTCCTTATAATTGTAAACAAGTCTTGGTAGATTTCTTATTGGAGCGTGTCGACTGCACAAAGCAGCCGGACACACGTGCTCCGGCCTTCTCTCTGTGGGGTGAGTTTCAGCCCAACACAGCCAGTCTCATTTCATGATTTTATTTGCTTCTTGTACAAACATTTACTCTGGATATATTACGCTGGCACACAGCAGCACAGACAATTACGTCACAGACTCTCACACACACATACAGATACACATAGACATAGGACACAGACACACACACATACAGACACAGACACACACATACAGACACACACACATACAGACACACACATACACACACACATACAGACACAAACACACACATACAGACACAAACACACACATACAGACACAAACACACATACAGACACACACACATACAGACACACACACATACAGACACAGACACATACATACAGACACAAACACACACATACAGACACACACACATACATACAGACACAAACACACATACAGACACACACACACATACAGACACAAACACACACACACATACAGACACACACATACATACAGACACAAACACACACAGACACACACATACAGACACACACACACATACAGACACACACACACATACAGACACACACACATACAGACAGACACAAACACACACATACAGACACACACACATACAGACACAGACACACATACAGACACAAACACACACACACATACAGACACACACATACATACAGACACAAACACACACAGACACACACATACAGACACAAACACATACAGACACACACACATACATACAGACACACACATACACATATAGAGACACAGACACACACATACAGACACACACACACATACAGACACACACACACATACAGACACAAACACACACAGACACACACACACGCACATAGAGACACAGGCACACACATACAGACACACACAGACACACACATACAGACACACACACACACATACAGACACAGACACACAGACAGACACATACAGACAAACACACAAACAGACAGACACACACACACACATACAGACACAGACACACACATACAGACACACACATACAACCACAGACACACACATACACACAGACACACACACAGACACAAACACACATACAGACACACACATACAGACACACACAAACACACATACAGACACACACATACAGACACATACACAAACACACATACAGACACAAAAACACATACAGACACAAACACACACATACAGACACACACACATACAGACACAAACACACACACAGACACAAACACACACATACAGACACACACACATACAGACACAAACACACATACAGACACACACACACACAGAGACAAACACACATACAGACAGACACACACACACATACAGACACATACAGACACACACACATACAGACACAGACACACATACAGACACACACATACAACCACAGACACACACACATACACACAGACACAAACATACACACACAGACACACACACAGACACAAACACACATACATACACACACAAACACACATACAGACACACACACACATACAGACACAGACACACACACACAGACACAAACACACATACAGACACACACATACAGACACAGACACACATACAGACACACACATACAACCACAGACACACACACAGACACAAACACACAGACACACACACACATACAGACACAAACACACACACACACAGACACAAACACACAGACACACACACACATACAGACACACACAAACACACATACAGACACACACACACATACAGACACAGACACAGACACACACACAGACACAAACACACAGACACACACACAGACACAAACACACACACAGACACACACAAACACACAGACACACACACAGACACAAACACACAGACACACACACACAGACACACACACAGACACAAACACACATACAGACACACACATACAGACACACACAAACACACATACAGACACACACATACAGACACAGACACACACACAGACACAAACACACAGACAGACACACACACATACAGACACAGACACACACATACACACAGACACAAACACACATACAGACACACACAAACACACATACACAGACACACACACAGACACAAACACACATACAGACACAAACATACAGACACACACAAACACACATACAGACACACACACACATACAGACACAGACACACACACAGACACAAACACACAGACACACACACACATACAGACACACATACATACACACACAGACACACACACACACATACAGACACAAACACACACACACAGACACACACACAGACACAAACACACATACAGACACACACATACAGACACACACAAACACACATACAGACACACACATACAGACACACACAGACACAAACACACATACAGACACACACACATACAGACACAGACACAGACATACACACAGACACATACAGACACACACATACAGACACAGACACACACAGAGACACAAACACACATACAGACACAAACACACATACAGACACACACATACAGACACACACAGAGACACAAACACACATACAGACACAAACACACATACAGACACACACATACAGACACAGACACACACACAGACACAAACACACATACAGACACACACACATACAGACACAGACACAGACATACACACAGACACAAACACACACAGACACAAACACACATACAGACACACACATACAGACACAGACACACACAGACACAAACACACATACAGACACACACATACAGACACAGACACACACAGACACAAACACACATACAGACACACACATACAGACACAGACACAGACATACACACAGACACAAACACACATACAGACACACACACATACAGACACAGACACAGACATACACACAGACACAAACACACACAGACACAAACACACATACAGACACACACACATACAGACACAGACACAAACACACACACAGACACACACACATACAGACAGACACACACAGACACAGACACACACAGACACACACACGCACATAGAGACACAGAGACACACACATACACATATAGGCCACAGACACACACACAGAGACACAAACACACACATACAGACACACACACAGACACAAACACAGAGACACAAACACACATACACACACACACAGACAGACACACACATACAGACACAGACACACACAGACACAAACACACATACAGACACACACATACAGACACAGACACACACAGACACAAACACACATACAGACACACACATACAGACACAGACACAGACATACACACAGACACAAACACACATACAGACACACACACATACAGACACAGACACAGACATACACACAGACACAAACACACACAGACACAAACACACATACAGACACACACACATACAGACACAGACACAAACACACACACAGACACACACACATACAGACACACACAGACACAAACACACACAGACACACACACGCACATAGAGACACAGAGACACACACATACACATATAGGCCACAGACACACACACAGAGACACAAACACACACATACAGACACACACACAGACACAAACACAGAGACACAAACACACATACACACACACAGACACAAACACACATACAGACACAAACACACATACACACACACATACAGACACAGACACACACATACAGACACACACATACATACACACACACACACACACATACACACACACACATACAGACACACACAGAGACACAAACACACATACAGACACAAACACACATACAGACACACACATACAGACACAGACACACACACAGACACAAACACACAGACACACACATACAGACACAGACACACACAGACACAAACACACATACAGACACACACACATACAGACACAGACACAGACATACACACAGACACAAACACACACAGACACAAACACACATACAGACACACACATACAGACACAGACACAGACATACACACAGACACAAACACACACAGACACAAACACACATACAGACACACACACATACAGACACAGACACAGACATACACACAGACACAAACACACACAGACACAAACACACATACAGACACACACACATACAGACACAGACACAAACACACACACAGACACACACACATACAGACACACACACACATACAGACACACACAGACACAAACACACACAGACACACACACACGCACATAGAGACACAGAGACACACACATACACATATAGGCCACAGACACACACACAGAGACACAAACACACACATACAGACACACACACAGACACAAACACAGAGACACAAACACACATACACACACACACAGACACAAACACACATACACACACACACATACAGACACAGACACACACATACAGACACACACATACACACACACACATACAGACACACACAGAGACACAAACACACATACAGACACAAACACACATACAGACACACACACATACAGACACAGACACAAACACACACACAGACACACACACATACAGACACACACACACAGACACACACAGACACAAACACACACAGACACACACACACGCACATAGAGACACAGAGACACACACATACACATATAGGCCACAGACACACACACAGAGACACAAACACACACATACAGACACACACACAGACACAAACACAGAGACACAAACACACATACACACACACACAGACACAAACACACATACAGACACAAACACACATACACACACATACACACACACATACACACACACACAGAGACACAAACACACATACACACACACACACACAAACATATAGACACAGACACACACACATACAGACACACACACACACAGACACACACACACATACAGACACAAACACACATACAGACACAGACACATACACAAGCACGGAAGCTCTTCAGCACAAGTGAAGAAGACAAGAAGCTCACAATTTGTCACAACATAAGGAAGTTGAACTATTGTTGCGTCATGCTGCTCAGAGTGCTCCCGAACACATAACATAGCTCACGTTAACAGAGGTTCACTGTTTACATCATGATGCACTCATGCTCGACTCAGTAACAATCAGTGTTGGGCAAAGGAACATTATAACATGATGTTCTCCAATTTAATCTTGTAAAATTTATTTTTTTGTCGATAAATTTAAATCCGGTAGTTTGAAGGAGATGTTTTCGAAGCGACATAAAATGGATATTAGATCAGTTCGCCTTCCTAACACTAGCACAAAGCAGCTTATTATACATATCCAAAACTATTCATTCAAAGATTATTGTATAAACATATATATATATATATATATATGTACATATATATATATATATATATACATATATTTATACATATATATATATAAATAATTGTCTTTGCACATAATGAGTGACAAAAAAACATTTATTTCCCTATTTTGAACAAAATGACATCATGGAGACCACTTTATGCAATAAGAAAGCAGAGTATACGCTGACCTTTTCATGTGGAGGGCTGCCTGTAGCTCAGTGGTGGAGCGGGTCGGCTTGGAGAGACCCGGCTGCACTAACATTCCATTCCGCTGCGTACAATAACAGGACTCTCTTTACAGTACATTAGCGCTGACAATCAACCTCCACGTTCGTGATGTTATGCACTTTCCCCTCATTAATAGTAACAAGAAAAAGGATTATAAATATCAAGACAATCGCCTATAACATCCTGTCAGTCTGTAGAATGTGCAACGATGTACAACGTGCATAACTGAACTGCCGTTAGCTCGTCACTGCATTTACAGGACGAGGCCCGAAGGAAATGAGAATACTTGAGACACAAATACATTAAGAAGAGGAGATCAGACAGCGAGAAACAGAGCTGAATTAAAAGGAAATGAAAAATTCATGAACGCTCTTGCTTTTCTGGAAGGTTTTGTTTAGAGGCTGACTTCATCAAACATGCCCAGACAGGAATAACTGACTGAATGCACCGAGGTAGCAAAATCATCTGGTTCCATCCATCCCACACGTGATCAGGTCGTTGACAAAGTTAGATTGACTTACACATATTTAGGCCTACCTACTGTATTTATCTGGTGAGTAAGTTGGTTTCTATGTCAAAGGTGACAGAAACAACCACATTGTGTGTGATAACATTAACACTTTTTTGTTATTATAATAATTTGCATTGTGGTATTTTTATTTTGTTTAAAGGTGACCTGTCGCGAATGCTAAAACTCGGGCATGGGAGGAGTCCGGGAGGTCATGGAGAAGGACTTTCGGTTGGCCTCAAGGAGGTTCTGGCAAACCATCCGACGGCTCAGGAAGGGAGAGCAGGGCTTACCCCAGGCTGTTCTCAGCAGGGGGGGGGGGACTGCTGACCCGGACGGGGGACATCGTCGGGCGGTGGAAAGAGCACTTTGAGGAACTCCTAAACCCGACCAACAAGAGGAGGCAGCGCCTGAGGACCTAGGGGGAGGCTCACCCATATCCCTGGCAGAGGCCGCTGAGGTAGTTAAAAAGCTCCTTGGTGGCAAGGCGCCGGGGGTGGATGAGATCCGCCCTGAGATGCTGAAAGCGCTGGACATGGTTGGGCTGTCCTGGCTGACACGCCTCTTCAATGTCACATGGGGGTCGGGATCAGTGCCCATGGAATGGCAGACCGGTGTGGTGGTTCCCATCTTCAAAAAGGGGGACCGGAGAGTGTGCTCGAACTACCGGGGTATCACACTACTCAGCCTCCCGGGGAAGGCTTATGCCAGGGTGCTGGAAAGGAGGCTCCGACCATTTCTCGAACCTCAGATTCAAGAGGAGCAGTGCGGATTCCGTCCCGGCCGTGGAACAGTGGACCAGCTCTTTACCCTCGCAAGACTACTGGAGGGGTTCTGGGAGTTTGCCCAACCAGTCTACATGTGCTTTGTGGACTTGGAGAAGGCTTTTGACCGGGTCCCTCGGGGGTTCTTGTGGGGGGTGCTGCGGGAGTATGGGGTGCCGGACCCGTTACAATGGGTGATCCGGTCTCTGTACGACTGTAGTAGGAGCTGTGTCCACATTCTCGGCAATAAGTCAGACACGTTCCCGGTGGGTGTTGGCCTCCGCCAGGGCTGCCCTTCGTCACCGGTCCTGTTCGTGACTTTCACAGACAGGATATCTAGGCGCAGCCTGGGGGCGGAGAACATCAGGTTCGGGGGTCTCGGGATCGCCTCTCTGCTGTTTGCAGATGATGTGGTCCTGTTAGCCTCCTCGGATCGTGACCTCCAGCATTCACTGGGGCGGTTTGCAGCCGAGTGTGAAGCGGCGGGGATGAGAGTTAGCACCTCCACATCTGAGGCCATGGTTCTCTGCCGGAAACCGGTGGATTGCTCCCTCCAGGTGGGGACGGAGTGCCTACCTCAAGCAAAGGAGTTCAAGCATCTCGGGGTCTTGTTCACGAGTGAGGGTAAGATGGATCGGGAGATCGACAGGCGGATCGGTGCGGCTGCAGCAGTAAAGCAGGCACTGCACCGGACCGTCTTGGTGAAGAGGGAGCTGAGCCGGAAGGCAAAGCTCTCAATTTACCAGTCGGCCTACGTTCCTACCCTCACCTATGGTCACCAACTCTGGGTCGTGACCGAAAGGACAAGGTCGCGGCCGAAATGAGCTTCCACCGTAGGGTGGCCGGGCTCAGCCTTAGAGATAGGGTCAGGAGCTCGGTCATCAGGAGGGAGCTTGGCGTCGAGACGCTACTCCTTCGCGTCGAAAGGAGTCAGCTGAGGTGGTTCAGCATCTAATCAGTATGCCTCCTGGACGCCTCCCACTGGAGGTTGTCCAGGCACGCCCAACTGGGAAGAGACCCCGGGGAAGACCCAGAACACGCTGGAGGGATTACATCTCCCAGCTGGCCTGGGAACACCTCGGGATCCCCCAGAATGAGCTGGAACATGTTGCCGGTGAGAGGGAAGTCTGGGTCGGCCTGCTTGGCCTGCTGCCACCGCGACCCGACCCCAGATAAGCGGAGGAAAATGGATGGATGGATGGATGACCTGTCAAAGAGACTTCCCACAACACTTCCCAGGTGCTGTCCACTGTGCAAATACCTTCATTATTGCAATCTTTGCCAGATTTCAATGTTACATTTCATATTGAAAAGTGGTTGTATTTTTATTCATTCAAATATTTAATATATTTTCACTGTGCTTTAAGAGAACTGTTCAAAGTTAATAAACAAATCTCCTGAAATGAGTCAATGAGGCATGTTTTATTAAAATATAATGCATTAAAACATTTGAGCATCATCACTCTTCCCAAATTGCTGAAGTCGCATATTGAACAAGACAGGTGTCTACAACAACCACTCCTGTATTTTGTGATTGAATGACTACAACCCACATCAAACCCTCCCACAGGGTTAGCAAGACCCTCCCTAGCCAGTATAATGTATGCATTCATTGTATGTTTTCCACTATGACAAATAGTGGAAATAATAGTATAATAGTAATAATATTATTACTAATAGTAATAATAGTGGAAATAATAGTGGAAATATAAACATGTCATAGACACTATGACATGTATTTATTTCCCTTCATTTTCGATTGATGTTTTGTTGTCTGTTGCCAGACATCAATATTTTAACATATATTAACACAATATTACATTTACATACTTTTATATGAATGGAATGCAATAGTTTCACAAAATATAGTGTTTCCAATACAATAATATTTGTGTACAGTATGTACTGGTATTTTGTACTGGTAGTTTAATGAATGAATGAATGAATGAATTTTATATATATAGCGCTTTTCACAGACAATAGTATCACAAAGTGCTTAAAAGCATAAAAAACACAATGTGACCCTAGGGTCAATAAATTATATACACAGAGAAAAGTAAAAAATAAAATAAAAAATAATAAAAAATAAAATAAAAATGTAAAACATATTTTAAGAGCAGGTCTAGGACATGGGTTTTTACTCAAACGCCAGCCTAAACAGGTGGGTTTTGAGCTGGCTTTTAAAAGTATTCACAGTATCTGCGAGGCGTAGAGTTGCAGGCAGAGCATTCCAGAGCCTCGGGGCCACTGCCTCAAAGGCTCGGTCACCACGGCTCTTAAATCGTGTGCGTGGGACTGACAGAAGACCGAGAGCGTTTGACCTCAGAGTGCGGGCGGGTGAATAGGGGCGAAGTAGATCAGCTACATAAGCCGGAGCCTGACCATGAAGTGCTCTGTAAGTGATGGTGAGAATTTTGAAGTGTATCCTAGATGCTACAGGGAGCCAGTGGAGAGATCGGAGTACGGGGGTGATGTGAGACCGTCGATTTGTCCTGGTGAGTAATCTGGCGGCAGCGTTGTGGATGACCTGCAGACGGTTAAGAGCAGATACACTGAGTGATGTGAAAAGTGAGTTGCAGTAGTCAATGCGTGAAGAGATAAATGTGTGTATGATCATCTCTAATTCAGGTGTTGATACTACAGATCTCAGTTTACTGATATTTCTTAGATGGAAGAAACATGACCTGGACAGCTGCTTAACATGAGGGTCAAACGACATGGATCGATCAAAGAAAATCCAGAGATTACGCAGGTTGCAATGGGCAGCAGAGGAGAGTGGACTAATAATCTGCCTGATCATGGGGACAAACTCCTCTGGAGCAATAACTAGGACCTCCGTCTTAGAGTCATTGAGTTGCAAGCAGTTTTCTGCCGTCCAGTATCTGATGGCATTGACACAGTCCAGGAGCCTAGTTAATGTGGAGGCCTCGCTGGGTTTGAATGACAGATAGAGTTGGATATCATCTGCATATAAGTGATAGGACACATTATAGCTTTATATAATCAGCCCCAAAGGTAACAGATAAAGGGAAAATAACAGAGGCCCCAGAACCGAGCCCACCACAAGACAGTGGAGAGGTAACAGACACAAAATCACCCACAGAGACATTGAAACTTCTGTCATTGAGGTGAGATGTAAACCAGTCTAACGCTATGCCAGATATGCCCACCCAATCACGAAGCCTCTTAATCAGGATGTCATGGTCTACAGTGTCAAATGCAGAACTGAGGTCCAGAAGAACTAACACAGAGCAGTCACCTGCATCAGCACACATGAGAATGTCATTTGAAACCCTCAGGAGAGCGGTTTCAGTAGAGTGTTGCTTACGAAACCCAGACTGGAACTTGTCGTACATGTTGTGCCTCTCCAGTGCAGCAGTCAGTTGTTTGGCCACCACTTTCTCTATAATTTTGGACAAGAAAGGCAGTTTTGATATGGACCTGTAGTTCATGGGCAAAGCTGGATCTAAGTTAGGTTTCTTTAATATGGGCTGGATAGTGGCATGTTTGAAATAGGAAGGGACAATTCCTGTAGACAATGAGGAATTGACAGTAGATGTTACTGCAGGGCCAATAGTTAGCAGAACTTTCTTAAATAGAGAGGATGGTATTATATCCAGAGGGCAAGATGATGGCTTTGTTTTGTTAATTAAGTCCATCAGGTCTTGAAGGCTGATAGGCTGGAAAGAGTCCAGAACAGCAGGAGATTGCGAGGAGCTACATGTAGATGAACAGATCCCAGGCTGAATGCCAGACCTAATACCTGTTACCTTATCAATAAAATAGATAAGGAATTTGTTGCAATCGTCAACAGAACAGCATGGTAATGTAGAGACAGACGGTGAAACAATTCTCTTAATTGTGTCAAACAGAATCTTGGGATTTCTCTTTGAAGAAGAGATTAGGTTGGCAAAATAAGCAGTTCTAGCTTCCTTTACTCCAGTATTAAAAGAAACTCTGAGGTCTTTGAGATATGAGCGATGCACTTCTAGCCCAGTAGCTTTCCAGAGCCGCTCTGTCCTGCGACACTTCTGTCTCAGGCTGCACACAGCGTCTGTCATCCACGGAGTAGTGTTATAGGCAGCCCTGGTCCTTTCCTTAAGAGGTGCCACTTTATCCAGCAAAGTGGTGCAATGTTCATTAAATGACTGTATCAAGAGTTTAACATCATTGAGTTAATATATGTTAATATCACAGCAGAAGTGCACAGAGAAATGATCAGCTGTACTCTGAGTAATAATGCGGGAGTGGAATGTTTGTTTCAGACACAAGCGGTCAGCATTGACAGAAAGATCAAAGAAAATACATTTATGGTCACTGATCAATAGGTTACACAACGGGTATTATCAATATCAAGACCCAGAGAGAACACAAGGTCCAAGGTGTGACCACCCCTGTGAGTGGCGCCAGAAACATGTTGCGTGAAATTAAAAGATTCAGTAACATTGAGAAACTCAGTAGCTATACAGTCTGTGGTATCATTGACATGCAGATTAAAATCACCAACCAGAAGCACTTTGTCTAGCTTGATAATAGAGTCAGAAAGTCTGTGATCTCTGATAAAAACTGACCTGCAGGACATGGAGGTCGGTAGATTAAAAAACAGAAAAATGGCTTTAGTCGGCCCACTTTAGTGAGCTGCAGCTCAAAAGTAGCATAGGATTCTGTGCTCCCCAAGTGGCAGGAAAACTGATTCTTCCAGACCACGGCGAGGCCTCCACCGCGGCCTGTCAGACGCGGTGTCCCAACATAAGAACAGTCCACAGGGCAGAGTTCATTGAAATGGATGCATTCCATATTCCGTTGCCAGGTCTCGGTCAGAAATAAAAAAGCCAAATTATGACTTGTGAACAAGTCATTTAAAATGTGAGCCTTGTTTGTTACAGAGCGTGCATTAATTGGACACATTTTGATGGGGGAAGACACTGTGTCGTCATCAGCACAGGAAGCTTTGGGGGTATGTGTAATAGGACGGATCACTCGTGCAGCACCTCGAACGCGACCATAACTAGGGCGTGAGCGCGAGTCTGTGATTCTCACGGGAATGCTCATGGGTCGTGGAGTGGAAGTTACGGTAGAGGCTGTGGAAAGAGTAGTAGGAGACCCTCCATGCTGCCAGGGGGAGCTAGTGTTGCTTGTAGGGGATGAATGCGGCTGTTGGGGTCTGACCAAATGGCTTAAATATGTGCTGTGGACAAAGAGAATCAGGCCTTCACTTTGTCAAGCACAGGTCTCATCCTGACCTGTAGTTTTGATGAGAGCCAGCTCCTCTGGGTGGAATGTCACACTAGGGTGTGAATTCCCCCCCCCCCAAATAACCATGGTAACCGCGGCAATCTCATTGGCCGAGAGCCAAGAGAACCCAGGACCCCTGTGGGTCAACCCCTGTTCTACAAAACTGTCTGCAGTTTCACACTTCTCCGCTTTTCCCCTTCGACCTCGGTTGAGTTAGGGAGCACGCAACCGCTCTTCACCCGGACCTTCGTCCTGGACGCATGAAGATACATCGGCCTCTCCTCCCCCCTCCAGCACGACGGAGGCCACGAGGACGCAACGGCCCCTCTCCCCTACTCAAACCCTGTCAGGTCACGAGCCATTTCGCTGGACGAAACAGCCCGCGATAACGAATCTGCGTCAGCGATCCGTTCAGTGTTTTTTGTTTCTTTTTCTTTTGGTGCACACATTCCGGCGAAGGAAAGACGACAACGCCTCCCTCCTTCACCGACGATTCCCGGTAAGACGCACGAACCACGCCGTCAGCCGAAGTTAGATCATCCTCCCTGCAGCGAGGATAGATCACGTCTGCGTTTGCTCCAGAGCGAGCTGCGCCACGACGGACCGAAACAGCGCCAGCTCAAACGCCGCGCTGAGAAGCACCCCCCCCCCCTTTCCTCTCGAAGAAAAAGGACAACTTTGCTCACGAACACTTCAACGTTGCAACGAAGCATCGACAAGTAAGATTCTTGGCATCTGGGCATAGCTTAGCTTAAATTAACTTAAGTTTAATTCAGGCCATTCATTTATATGTTGATATTCCCGTGTTTTTGTGTGTTTAAGTTACTGTCGCGTGATATCGAGATATCACGCAACTCTTTACGGAGCAGAGAAGCTCCGCTGTATTGGTGTATTAACTATGACTGTTTGCTTGGGATTTATTTGATTTCTTTTCATTTGTTTTACGACACTTCGTGTAGTATTCTCTGCTCATTAAATCAGCTCTGTGAGTGAAGTGTGGAATCTCGGCTATCGTACATAACTGCTGGCAGTTCTACCGACAACGGCACGTTGTGTACGATACGCCAGCGACCCCCATTATCACTACAACGCGGACCGCTCGCAGAAGTTTGATTCATGAGCCCCCACCTTTTTCTCTTTCCTCCTCTCACGTAACACACACAGCTCCTAGCTCTGCCCCTGGGGAACCCCGTTGAAACGATCGCCTCACAACACACGTCCTGCATCGGCACACGTGATTACATACAGCAGTCTCACCGCCATTTTGTCCGAGTCACTCGACTCCGCCATCTTTGTAGTTTCTAGCTGTAGTTCTTAAGGCCCCTCCCCTTTTGGCCCGCGTCACTCGACGCCGCCATCTTTGTAGTTTTTAGCGGTAGCTGTAAGACTCTCCTTCCTGTTCACCCACAGACCCACACACACACATACACATACACACACAGACATACACCCTCATCCATTTTATTCATTCTTTAGTTTAGGCATATAAAATTGTATGATAACGTTTGTTGGTTGCAATATTAATTGATTTGATCATTTATTATTTTGATTCAATAAACTCTGTTATACTTTCAGGAGCAGTCGTCTGTGATTGCTTGTGCATATGTATTTGATAAGACTGTATGTAGTAGCCTGTGCTCGAACTTAAAAACCT
Source organism: Melanostigma gelatinosum (assembly GCF_949748355.1). Classification (NCBI taxonomy): domain Eukaryota; kingdom Metazoa; phylum Chordata; class Actinopteri; order Perciformes; family Zoarcidae; genus Melanostigma; species Melanostigma gelatinosum. The sequence goes on from NC_136646.1 coordinate 6,043,662, forward strand.
TCACTGTCACTGAATGTATAGTCATACGCAGACTATTGACATTATGAGTGACTACTAATTATGAGACTTAGTTTTATCGTTTGGTTATTGGTCCCTGTTCGCAGGGTGGTGCCCCGTTTTTATTAATAATCATTAATAATTGTTACATACATCAATAATTCTATTGATGTCAAGAATTCAGTTTCTTAAATGCTGATAACCCAAACACTCTCCTTTAGTTCCCAACACGGCTGATGAATGATCGTAGAGGAAGAGTGACAGCGGACGGGATCCAGGTGTAAACAGTCAATCATGTGAATGGGAGTGAACAGCATGCTGTAAATTAGCCGCTAGCAGGCGGCTACCCAGCTTGTTAAAATGAATACCATTGTTCTTAAAAGCGGAAGAGCGGCCCCAAAACAGATTCAAATTGTCAATGAAGCTCACGTTGTTGGTCCTGCAGGCGGCCTGGAGCCCGGTGTGGAGGCTGAGGACTCTGCTGAACCGCTGTGATCCACGGCCGAGTGTTGGACTTGGACCACTGATAAAAACAGACAGTCCACAGCTGTTTAAAAAGCTTAAAAGATTTGTAAAATCCATCTTGGTCAACTCAGACTGGTGGAGGGCTGTATCGTTAATTCCCACATGAACGATAATTCGCCGAATGGAAGACGGGAGGACGCGCAGCAGACCAGGCAGTGTCAGCAGGATGTCTTGAGCCATTGCTCCGGGGAAACAGTGCGTCTCCGCGTTGAAGAAACGGGTGTTCCTGATTATTGAGTCCCCGACTATCAGCGTCGTCGGGACGAGGCGGCAACACTGCGCGTGCAATACGCGTGGATGGAGGCGAGGATTCAACCAGTGGTGGCGGAGAAGACGAGCAAGGACCGAGAGAACGGGGGACCGAAGCTCGCCGTGTGCTGGTGTAAAGCACGGTATGGAGCGGCGTGTCCTGGGGCGAGAGGAGGGCTCAGGAATGACTGGCGTAGGGATGTCGGGGGACCCGGGGCTGTGGGTCCCACGAGGCGGCAGCTGGGATGATGTAGGAAGCTGGGAGTCTGTAGTCAGAGGAGGGAAGTCGTGCAGGGCAAGGGCGTCAAATCCATTCTTCAGCTGGACATTTATGTGTATGTACTGGTAGTTTCGTGTATGTACTGGTAGTTTCGTGTATGTACTAGTAGTTCTGTGTATGTACTGGTAGTTTCGTGTATGTACCGGTAGTTTCTGTGTATGTACTGGGGGTTTCATGTGTGTACTGGTAGTTTCGTGTATGTACTGGTAGTTTCGTGTATGTACTAGTAGTTTCGTGTATGTACTGGTAGTTTCGTGTATGTACTAGTAGTTGTGTGTATGTACTGGTATTTCTGTGTATGTACCGGTAGTTTCTGTGTATGTACTGGTATTTATGTGTATGTACTGGTAGTTTCGTGTATGTACTAGTAGTTTCGTGTATGTACTGGTATTTATGTGTATGTACTGGTAGTTTCGTGTATGTACTGGTATTTCTGTGTATGTACTCGTAGTTTCGTGTATGTACTGGTATTTCTGTGTATGTACTGGTAGTTTCGTGTATGTACTAGTAGTTTTGTGTATGTACTAGTAGTTTCGTGTATGTACTGGTATTTCTGTGTATGTACTGGTAGTTTTGTGTATGTACTGGTATTTCTGTGTATGTACTCGTAGTTTCGTGTATGTACTGGTATGTCTGTGTATGTACTGGTATTTCTGTGTATGTACTGGTAGTTTTGTGTATGTACTGGTATTTATGTGTATGTACTAGTAGTTTCGTGTTTATACTGGTAGTTTCGTGTTTGTACTGGTAGTTTCGTGTATGTACTGGTATTTTTGTACTGGTAGTTTCGTTAGCAGCTATTCAAGCGCTGCTCTGCCCATAAGCCTCAGCGGCCGCTGAAGAAGCGATATTAAGCAACTACACAGCAAGAAACATGACAGAGAAAGATCTCTTATGATCAGCGTAGGATCCGCTGGAGGCCCTGCCTTGATCACTGTGCACTTGCATCCATTGCAATGCAGATGCAATAACGTTCCAGCTCTTGGCTGGTTTCATTTACTAGAAGCTAAAACATTCCTTCTTAAAATCTTCATCCACAAAGTAATAAGTTATCAAATGAATGTGGTGCAGTAACACGTACAATATCTCCATCTGAGAGGAGTTGAGTTATAAAGCAGCATCAAATAAAAACAGTCAAGTACAGAAGCACCATTACTCATAATGTATAAAGTATAAACATTGTGTGGTGATTACTCATCATGAATTCTGCATCACTGTGAAGCAAACAAGTTACAACAAAGGCACAGGACGCAGATGGAAAGTTTTGGCATCAGCTTTTAATGTTTTTATTAAGTTTTCTATGTTTTCTCTTTAAACTGAATTTGTTTGCTTTTTTCCAGTAGTTTTGTGATTTTTTTAAATTATTCATCTGGTTTTTATTTGTCCTATCGGTAAAGGAGAAGAGTTGCTCAGGTAAATCAGCATTCACAGTCAAACCTTCATACATTTTAACAACAGAACTGTTTTTATAAGTCTCTTTTTCACAAATGCTTTTGAATTATTAGTTTCACCTTTTTTGTTTTTTACATGTTTCAAAAATAGAAAAGGTAAACAATAAACATTCCATTGAAATATATTTTATACAGTTCTTTATTCTTTTTGTTTTATTTTTCTCTCTTTAGTTTAGTGACAGTAAAATGATATCCAGCATCGGTATTTATAGCATAAACCCCATTCATGAGTGGAGGGAAGCCTCTTGTCTCTCTTGTCTCTGTCATCCTTTGTTTCTCTGCCTCTTTCCAGTCGACACACACCAAATATCTGCCCCTGTGTGGGATCATCAACCAACCGATTCATCAACGGACTAGTCAACCAACTGGTCAACAGTGAAATGGACCCCAGCGTGTCCATTTAAGGACTGTCCAAACAGCTGAATCTGGACTTAAAGCATGATGTGCTTTCCTGTTTATAAAAAATGAAAATGCGTAAGAGAAGGCACGGTAAAATGAACACAAGATACAAACAAAAAACCTGAAATGAGTGGAGATAACGGATTTATTTGATCTGAACCTCAGCATCCGCGATTCAGTGAAAAGTTGTAAAAAATAAAGAGAAAGATGACCCAAAAATATGGATAGGATATGTTCTAAAATGGTGATTTCACAAAAAAAACACCAAAGCCTGGACACCATGCTGGGAAGCCTCTGGAACACCATGACTGGACTCATGAAACTGAGCCCGTTGGCCTCCAGAAAGTGATGACATCACAGTCTGCTGCCCTGTGAACAGTGGCTGTATGAGAGTTCCCCTGCCTGCATGAAAGGAAGCACCAGAATAAAAACAGTGAATGAGTGTGTCACTGCATCTTCTAACCTGACAGAGAAAGGAAGAGGGAAGACGAGAGCCTTTGCTTCCCCCCTCCCCCCACAGAGAGGCTTCCCTTCACTTTACCATTCACAATTAGGTTAAGTCAGCATTTTAAAGTTTCCCACGCATGCATTTACAATTCATCTCCCCAAAAAAAGAATATAAAAACACAAGAACAAGGGATGCAAAAAGAAGCTTCTTCCTCAAAATAACTGAAGGAGGGGGACGGGAGGAGGAAGAGGAGGAGAGGACAGAGAGAGAGAGAGAGAGAGAGAGAGAGAGAGAGGAGAGAGAGGAGCATGGAAAGGAGAGGAGGTTGCGGCAAGAAATGCAGACTGGAGTTTTAGACTGGAGTTTTAGAGTCCAACTTGCAAGCTTCACACTGAAACTATGAAGGTTGATCATGAAAGTTCATTCTTCACCTTAGAACAAAGTAGTGTGTCAAAATATGCTGAACTCCACTTACAAGCTTGAATGTATTTATTCTAAAATGTATGTTTTTAGGCGAGCTACGCATCTACACAGCGTGGGCTAGCAGAGCTAGGCTAAAGCTAGCCTTAAGTGAATAGTCATATGTCAACGGTCTAGGTTAGCTCGACCATTGACACCGCTCCACTTGCCCACATTGTCTGGATACACTCTCGAGCAGATTCACAGGGGAGTGACCCGCTGCCCCGCATGCCTTCAAAGTTGTTGATGTCACACCAGCTGTTTTATTTTCTGCTCTCAAAGGGAAAACACCGACTCTGACATCACTGATTAGGGGTGTGGCCAGACGTCCGACATTCGTGGACGTTTTAACCCACAGAGAGCTTTTCTGTTAGATGCACCCCCCACCAGTCAGATAGCTCCAGGCTTATTGAAACATTTGTATGAAGGCCTCTAAAACTCCAATCAGCATTGAATGAAGGTGGGGGGTGGGTGGGGGGGTAGGGTGACAGTGGGCAGAGACGCTGCGGTGCATCTTGTCCTGATATGTTTGGTCGTCGTTTGGGTTTCAAGTAAAGTTGCACTATTAGTTAGCTCAGATGTCAGTCTTCTCACAGGGGTGTGGCTTAGCTCAGTTTGCACAGCATGCTTCCTTTCTTGCACACGAGTAATTTATATAGACAAACACACACACGTACGCACACGTACGGAACCAAAACCTTAAAAAAGACCCTATACCATTATTGCTGTGACCCCACTACACTCTAGTGGAATAATCAAGGTTTCTATTTTGACGGTTTAGAACTGCGCAGCCATCACTTCTTCTTCTCCCCCTCCTGCCGTGCAGGTCTCTCTTCATGAATAATTTTGGTTAGTTTCTGAAGCAACATGCCTTTTGGAAATGTATGGAGGGAGAGGGGTGGAGCCAATGTGCCCATATCCCATGAAGCATTGAAGCATCTTAAACAAGACATTGGAGACATTGACAGCTTCACTCTGGCAGCTCAGTGTTCTCTGGGGCACCAGAGGATCGGGATTTCTCAACCTTTCAATGTCAATAAATCATTATGCAATGTGCTTCTAAACACACTGCGTTGCAAAGACCCAGGAGAGTTTCTGTGAGGTCTCAGCCAATCAGGTTAGTCTTAACAGAACAGTCTTCATTACACTTGCATCCTTGCTTTACACCAAATTGTTTGGGAATGACTGCTGTTAACCGAGCCTACGTTGCAAAATGCAGAGTTGACCTGGCAGCAAGGGTCAAATAGCAAACACCATTCTGTGGCATTATGGGAATGGTATGAGCCGGCCTTCTTAGAGCTTGACCCATGCTCAGGAATAAAAGTCAAACTACCTTGGCCTCAGCTGCTTACATTTTCACCCTTGCTTTTTTAATCTGCCTCTCACAAGACATCCAGCTTTATGGATGGTCAATACATTTGTGTGTTATACCTTTAATGCTTCATCACTTTCACAGCCTGTAGGTAGCAACACAAAAATGTAACTGCAATTTTGATTGGCAATATTGTGTAATAACATGGCTGGCTCAGTTACGTACTGTTTTATTGCTCTAAAACCTTTACGTTGTACATCTACAGTGAGGGGTAAGGCCATGATAGAAGTCACCTTGTAGGCATTCATTCTGCAGAGACAGGTGTATGACCAGGTTAATAGTCTTCTGTCTCGGTTATCTATAATAGCCACATTAGCCCCCGTGACTAAACCCCCCGAACCCCATCTGAGACACAAACAGTTTTTCTCTAACAGCCTAATACCATGAAGCCTTCAACCCAACTAGTGCATGCAGAGGCCATCTTTATGCTCACTGAAAACAAAAGCATTTATCGATCCATCATCACATTCTTCATGATCATAATTCATCATAATTGCATGTTTTACCAAATATATATGACATGTAAACAAATGCAGAAGGAAATATAAAACCAAAAGGATTCATGAAGGAAGTTGCGTTCACCTTGGAATAGCTACAGTACGGTACATGGTAGGCTATTATTATCATAGACATATCTGAAGCTGTACTTTAACCTTTAAGAAGACAAGTGATATGAAACATGGGATCTGATCCCTGTCACATACAGTACCACGTAGAAAAAGCAGAACACCCTGGAAGCAATGAGACCTAGTGCAGTGTGGAAGGACAGCTGGACACAGTATAGACCAAAATACAGAAAGATTTACTTCCGTGCTTCAAGTAGCGGGATCCACTGAAAGGATCATAATGTTCATTCGAAACTATTATTTGAAACTTTCCTGAAAATACATACTGCAGCATCACGACATCCCACCTCTCGGATTGCTGATACTGTGTATTCCTGAGATAGGCCCCGTCTTCTATTCCAGTTTTGGCCCCATGCAATTTGTCAAGACTCTAGACCCTAGAATGATACAGAGGACAGTGTGTATGTCTAAAAAACCCTCAATGATTTCTTTATGTTGTGGAGTGTGACAACATACAGTCATTTTTAACAGAGGACACCAAACAGTACATAATGCACAACGTTGTGCAAACCAAGAGTGGAACCAGACAGGTGATTAAGAATTCTTCAGTCGTGGCCATTGAAGTTATTGGCTTCAGTAGCTGCATGCACTCTTTATAATGTTTATTAATCCTCAAAATACTTAAGCAAAGTGAGTGCACAGCACTGTCCAATTCCGCAATTCATCAAGTGCGTAAAGGACCTTTTCTGCTGTCCTTGGTAATATTGTGTTCTCCTGCGCATATGAACCAAAATCTATTTAATGTTGCAGACCCAGCACATCTTGCATGAATTGCCAATTCCAAGAATTCAGTTCAACACAAAGAATGTAGCGTGCAGAAAATGTCCTCTAGCAGCCCAGCAATGTGACAATGGGTACAAAGAAACATTGTGTGGGGGGCAGTCCACTATTTTAGCTCAATAGCCCTCATTGAAAAGCGTGACGTCCAGCTGATACACCTTTCTGGCTGATGAGTTTGGCAAAAGCAGTGACAGCAGGAGAGTGCGGATATGTCTGCCCGTCAAATGTTTGTTTTCTGTCATTCAAGAGCATCAAAGGTTAATCAGGGGAACAAGTCATGAAGGAACATGTTTGGGTTGGGTGTTTGTTGTAGCCCTACTCTACGCCACAAAATGAATGAACACACATGGATGGATTACGAGACAACGGGCCCCGGACACAAGCATGTAAAAAGCCCCAAGACAGAGATTCTCTGTGTTTGAGTGTCTTTACAGTTGCTTTGTGGTAGCTTTTCAGTCTCCTTGTAGTCATTTTGCGCCTCTTTGTTATCATTGTGCATGTCTTTGTAGGGCATTTGTGTTTCTTTTAAGTAGTTTTGAGTGTCTTTGTGGTCGGTTGTGTCTCTTTGTGGTCGTTTTGCTTCACTTTGCAGTCATTTTGTCGTCGTTTTGTGTCCGATTGTCATAATTTGATTGACTTTCCAAGAAGAAATGGTTTCAGTCACATGAAAACAGAGGTTCTTGCCCAGGGAACCCTTTACCCTTGGGGTATTCGGCCTGCGCCTGCAAGGCCTGTTCAGTAATCCATCCATACCTACAAAGTTTCAAGACTATTTTGTGGTTGGCCCATATGGTTTCATAACCCAAATACCTAAACACAGAGCAAATGGCCGGAATAATAACCGTCAAAAATAACCATTAATTCTCACATGAGATTGTAAATAAAGACATGAGAAGACAAAGAAATGGCAATTACAATCTGCCGTTTCTTTGTGATAAAAGATCAGTCCAGCGCCTACCGATCAGTCCACACACAGTGCTTCTGCCGCCTTTCAAGGCATTTCAATTATCTGCGTGTTTCCTTCTGTTTATCTCCTTTTTCTGAAACTGTCCAGAGTTTTTGAGAAAATACTTTTTTTCCCCACAGCCCAGCAGAGAATGCTTGCTCCTGATGACACGGGTACTTGGCCAACCCCGTTTGAACACATGGAGCCAAGATGGCTGCCTCTCACCCATGGGCAACCACCGTGAACAGGAGCTGTTGTTCAAAGATCAATGCTGGTCTGAGCTGAACGCTAAACATCTGCGTGTCTTCTTTTGGTGTTATTGCGTACATTCTCACCAAGTTAAGTTTTGCAAATCGGGCCATGTTCACGGATAATACACAGGAAAGCCTTCACTCTGTCTTCACTCCCTTCATTGACCAGCTGCCTGTGGATGATGTCTCTGTGTTCCAATTTCAGTTCTGACCCTGATAAGATACGCTGTGATTGCCGGCTCACATTGTTTCAATTGAGATCATCAATAAAGTCGGTATTATCATGATTATAAAAGATTTTAATACTGACACTGAACCTCATTCAGTAAAATAAATACTTTAAATGAAGCTACACTTTCATACAATTCCAGAAGAAAGTGAATATTTTCCTGCACTATTTTAAAAACAAGAGCATGAAAATGTGAACAACATGGGAGCTTTACTTGAGCAATATAAACTCAAGGGTCAGTAAATGATCAATCCCCTTCAATAGACAAGTTCAAGGGTCAACACTGCACCGTGAAGCAGCTACTGGAGCAAACATTGCCGATGACATCAGTTTGAATCTCATGAACTATATATTGTCTCTCCTTGTGTTCGGTCAGGTCTGAGGTCATTTCGTATGTATTTGACATGGAATTAAGAAATTGGATTTTTGGACTTCATTTGATTGTTTCAGTTTTGCACGGGACTCTTTGGTTTTCTTTTCAACTGTTTTTAGGCAAAAATATTTTTTATACCTGACAACAATAATGTAAGGGAGATCAAATTTGATTTATAATAATTAAAAAATGATGATGTGGATATAGTTGAGCTGAGGGGATTGGAATTCGGCACATCTGAATTCCTGGCTACGGCCCTGTTTGTTCCTACTTCAGTGGCACATACAAAACATTTTGATCATTTGCATCCATATACAACATAAATGACTTCTAATACCAACCCTGACAACACGTTCTCCTTCGACAGAGTGGAATAACAGCCCTGGATGATGAGGCAGCCATCTTGTACCTTCTCAGAGCTGCCTGGATCATGGAACAAACCTCAACTGTAACTTTTCATACATGTCCTTGACCCAAGGCTTCTGATGACCCTTCTTACCTTGAGAGGGTGGTGCTGCCGTGGACATCAAGGTCAAGAAAAAGTCCCAAAAGAATGGGACAACAGACAATTTCAATTTAAATGCGCGTGATCAACGACATCTCTGAGTGGACGCAGAGTTCAGTACAAGCTCAGTTTGATAGTCCTGGGTCCACATTGTCACATGGACACACACAGCTGCCAGTGGAGAGAGTTTCTGATAAGGGTTCTAGTAAACGGCTACAAGAGGAAGAAGAAAGAGAAGAAGAGGAGGAAGAAGAAGCAGACTAGCAGTCGGGTGAGAAGTTGAAGTAGTAGACAAACTTGTTGTAGCGGAATAAATACTTGCAGTAGTTGGGAGGAGTCTTCTTGGATCTTAGAGGGGTTAGGGTGGGGTGGGGCTCCTACCATTTTCTTGTGAAGAAAATAAAACAGGATAGATGTTGCAACCCCTATCTTCTTAATCATTTGTGTTTTATCATAAAAACATTTTTTTTAAACATAATCCTACATTTGTTTTAATTTGTTGCATATAACATCATTTTTGTTAAGTTTTCACATTTAAATTCTCAATTTCTAGCCCTGTTATTCATGGGGGAGATCAGAATGGCTTGCAGAAGTCATGCAGAATATTCATGCTGGTAAACAATGTCATAAAAATGCATTTCTAATTTGCAATCATTGCCATTTTTTTTGTCCCTAGAATAGTTTCTCAAAGATGTTCTCCCGCTCCTGCTGAATACCTGCTTTCTTTAAAAAGCCTCTACATCTTCTCGCCCCGCATCCCCAGAGGTATAGAGTGTATGGTCTGCAGAAATCCACCCCCCCTCCCCCTCCCTCGTTCCCTCAGAGGGGGAGGCGGCTCCTCCTCATCCATCGTGGCTTCAGAGAAAGCAGTTTGCTGCAGGAGATGCTGTGGTGGTCAAACACTCGACAGGGAAAGAGAGAGTGAGAAGAGGGTCAGTCGCATCTTTGTTTTTTAGCCAGTTGTCCGGTCCTTCCATCCATGTGTGTCTTTGGGTTCATTCCATCACCAGGTGGATGAGAAGTGGCCCTTTGACGTTAGCTGAGATCTCGGTGTTCAGTTGAACATGAAGACCCAAGATGTCAGCTGTCTCCAGGAAGATTCAGATGATATCAAACACAGGATCATGTCAAATGTACATGTGATATGGCCGATGTTTTCTGATATGTATGAGTCGATTTCAGCCCGCTCGTTAGAGGTCCTGTAGCTCAGCAGAGATTAGCGCCGACACCGGATCGGACTCCGCCGGGAGCTGTTAGACATCACGATGAACCACCCGTCACCTTGCATAGTGCTTTGAGTGCCAAAATAATCAGGCATCCAACTGGAAATCAACAGCTGCGGATGAAGTTTTTAAAAATAAAAAGCAGAAAGCAACAACACAAGTTAAATAGAGGGCATCCTCGTCGCATGGTCTCCAAATCCATGTCTGACATAGGGGAGCATCCATGCAGTGCTTTGCTCTGAAAATCAGTTCAAATGAGGCGGATTTTTATTTTTTTCTGACTCCCATCTTTAAAAATAGCTTATATGTGATTGTGCCCTTGCTCTTCATTGGGATCGACGGCAAGGTTGCATATGAATGTGTCACACGGATGATGAAAACGTTCAGGTCAGAGTGCGTCAGTGGTGGTTTCCACCGCTCGTCTTCTTTCTTTCTCTTTCTCTCTGTCTCCTTTCTACAGTGAATCCCGTCGGGGGAGATGGAGGAGCAGCACTTTCAACGTGTTACTGTTTTTCTCCTCTTCTCGTAGAGGACGGGGGGGGTTTAGAAACTCAGCACTAAAAGGGAAGAAAGAAAAGAGAATTTACTGAGGGTTTGCAGTGAATAATTCATGACTGTTGACCCTCATACACCAGACCATGGCACAGCGTTTGGTAAAAGCCGATTCAATAATTAAAGACGTTTTTTGTGCGAGTGTTCTGCTCGAAATAGGTTCATCAAAACATTATAATTCAGTAGAAAACACCATGCTGTAGATGAGAAATAGATATTTCAGATGAAGCATTTTGTAATGATTTCCAAACAGTTGTTTTGTTTCAGATTTTAACTGTAGGTTTATTTAGTAACATCCAGGTCTGGTGCAGTTAGAGGTCAAAGCCCATTGAACATACTGTAAGGATCCAGGTGGGTAAAGTATTGTTCTCTTTGTTTTTGTCATCATTCATAATGGCATCTGCTGAGCCAGTTGTACCAGCTGTTCGTAATTCCAGCTTAGCATAGTTCGTATTTTATTAAGTGGAATTGTATGCATCACTAAATTAAAACTGGGTTGTCCTCATTAACTAGTTCTAACATATCGATCAGCTGTTACTTACAGCGACAAAGCTAACGTTATGCTGAGATCAGTTAATGTAGGATCCGTTCAGAGTGAGGCGTAAAAGAGGCAACACGGAGCACTCGTTGACATACGTTGGTAATAATGACCTAAACCTTGAAGATTTTGAATTACAGTTCACAAAAATAGCACGACATATCGCACATTACCAAACGTTATGAAAGCCAATGACGTTTGACTGAATGAGCTAACAGTGTTGGTTTAACGTAAACTGTAAACGTGTTGTAGTAAATCAGTTAGAAACTAGTTATCTACGAACATCTGGTGCAACTCAACACAGATCTCACAGCTGGCCAGGAGATTCAAGTACACAAAATGAGCAAAACTGACAATTATTTTACCCACCATCCAATACATGTACAGCTTGTTTTGATTTCCATTTCTTAGAAAATGATTTGATATCTTTCTGCGGTCCAGTGTGGACCACATTAGATATAGACCTGTTTCCCAAAAGCATCAAGACGGGGAATGATCACTGTGTTGGAATACATCTCACATGTTGGCCTTTATGCAGCACTATCTGTTTCTGGAGCGTTCAACCACATGGCGGGACTAAACCAGTGGTTCAGTCTGTTGGTTTTGGTCTGAGGCCCATTACAGGACAGTCTGTCTCTAGCTGGTCTACTCGTCACATGTTTCACATGTCTATGAGTTGGTAGACGTTCCACCAAACAGAGATTTCCCCTTTAAACTGTTCAGATGGTTTATTTGAATAACAAGCAAATATCAGAGAGAAGCCCCAAAAATACAATATAGTTCTGTGTCGGGGAATTACTCATCACCTTTAATCCTCACAACCCCTTCGATTGGCCTGACCCCAGATCAAACGACCTCTCCAGCTACAACGTCGAGGACAATTTCTCGACAGAACTTGTCCGTTGACTTTTGATACTTTCCGTACTTTTCTGCTGCAGGACTTTTACTTGTAACTAAGTGTTGTTGTAATGCTACGTTCAGCAATGAAAGTGCTTCTTTCATCACTGACAGGTGATGATGACAGATGATGACATCTGTAGAGGAAGACAGCGAGATGTGGTCAAAAGCTACGGAAGAAGTTGATAAGTTGACCTTAAGTTGAGATTTGAACTGAGCTGCAGCTTTTATTTCTATGTCTGACTCGTGACATATGAGACACTGAACACAGAGCCGAGTGCTGCAACTGCAATCACTGCTTATCGCCCTTTCGCGTTGCAGCAAACAATTCTTTCTGTCTTTAACATCAACAAATAGAATCCCAAAGATGCTGTTGGGAAAGAGGCTGTGGGAGTTTCTGTCATCGTGAATGAGGTTCATAGTGTTAGCCATCGTAGAAACCCTTCGTTCTTTAACACTGCGTTCCAAACAAGATCCTCTCAGGTCGGAGCAAGAATGTAGAAATGGAAAGACTTCTACGATGGCAGACCGTGTGTTCCTAACCCTAAGCTGTAGTTTCCAGTGGTGCTCAGGATGAAATAGTTGTAGCATCAGCAGTATGATACTGCACACCAAGGCAAGAATGATAGGGCCAAACACACCGGTGAAGCAAAGGAAAGACACCACCACAAAGCTCGCCCAGCCCGGCAACATGCAGGAACATCAAGAACACAGAGCGTGAACGTTACACACTCTAACGTTTCTCTCTCCGTCGGTGTAACTCACTGACACACACACACACACACACACACACACAGATACAATCTGCAGAAGTCCTCGGGGTGGGGGGGGGGGGGCTGCTCAGTCCTCTGATATAACAAATCTTTGGATGCTAATTGAGAAGCCTGATGAGACCGAAAGACATCGAGGTCACGGACTTAGCGAAATTAAGAAGATTTCAATTCTCAAACCAGAGGACTGCAGCCAACCAGGACTGGGCATGAAATCCAGACCAAGACCTGAGAGTGGAACATCTCAGCTGGTGTGTCCTGCACATGTACAGACCAGACCTTGGCCAAATCGGTTTTTATTTCTTTTAGCTTTTAAAAAAAGTTTCATCCCACTTTGACCGGCAGACCACGCAGGCTTTAGCTGCATCAGGTCAGCTCCTTTCTAATTCATTTCACTCCGGTGCAGTTTGACTGTGTGGGATAAAACGAGCTGGTGATTGCGAAGGCTGTTTGACCCAGGTGTGGTACACACAAAGGAAAAAAAGGTCAGGAAACAGAGTGCACAACACGGGGAACACACACAACACAGAAACGAAGATGTCACACCAACACTGGATCACGCACAGGTGAGGAAACACGACACAAGGAGCAAAGACAGTGCACAGGAACAACGGTGAGGTACACATTCTTACATGGAGAAGCGATTTCTGCTTCTTTTCTCCTTTTCCTCCTCATCATCATCATCATCACCATACTTTTCTGTCTTCCCCAAACTTTTTCCTCCTCCATCTCCTCCATCTCCTCCCTCTGACGCTGCTCGGCTGACAATCTCAGAACACATCATTCCCCCCCCCCCCCCCGATCTACATGGAGTCTTTTTTTTTTCATTCAAATGTCCGTTCCTGTCTTCCTCCTCGTGAAATCCGGTGTCTGGCCAAACCTTTCTTTTTATTTTTTCAAAGCGAGGGTGCTCCAATTTCACTCCCTTTTTGGTTTTGGCTGTGAGAGCCTTCAGGGCGGTGGGGGTGGATGGTGTGTTGGGGGCATACAGTCAAAAAGAGGGACGCGGTTATCGGGAAAGGGCGGAGAGACGGGGCAGAAACCACACAAAGAGAAGACAGGAAGCACAGTTGGACAAGCATTTCTTTTAAAGGAGGGGGAAGAGCCACAAAACAGAGCACATGGAATTCACAGGGACAGAAGAGAGAGGAGAACTTGACTTTTTTTGTTTGTTATCTCTCCCTTAGTACATATAGCACATCTTAAAGGAAACATGGGTGGACAGGAACCATGGGGGCACAGAGGGGGAGATTGAGAAAGAGATACCTGAGTTGTGAATTGATGGAGAGGAGAGGAACGTTGGAAAGGAAACGAGGGGCAGAAGCTTCAGAAATTCAAGAAGAAACATTGTTTGAATTTTGAAGGGTGCCTCTGCAGTGTGGTTTCTCACTGGGTAGTAAATGTGACTTCAAAGATCTTTTAAAAAACGAATCAATGGTACTATGCAGCGCTAAAGCAGACTCTACCATTGGTCCTGCAAAACCCTGGGTCCAGACAATTCTTTTTATTTTCACAATATAAAGTAAAATGGTAGATCATTGAAAAGGTTTTCAATGATCTCGCGTATTGACAGTTCTGTGAAATCCGTCTGCCTGGTTTACACCGATTGTTGTTTCAGCAGGAACTACACAGCACAATGGAAGTAACGGTATTCCATGGGGCCAGAATATACAATGAGGCATTATGTTTGAGAAAGTGGGAGTTTGAGGATTAGACATGTATGCATTCGCAACATCCATTTCATTTCTTTTTGAATGGAAGGTATTGAGTGCTGCAGGGAGAAGCCCTTACACCTGGACTTGCAGTTCTTCTCAAAGTCAATGGGTTTTGGAATAGATTCCTGAAATAACGGAGGAAGTCCATTGGCTCTTTGTATAGGGAACCAGTGCAATGCTGACTGATAGACGAGCCGCGTGATTTATATTCTGCTTTAATGGAAGTATTTCAGGTTTACAAGAGACTAGTCTGAACAATAAGCCAGAAAGGGTTTTGTGCCATCTTATATATGGTCCGATACTGCATTATGCTTACATGGTGAGTATTCTTCAATACATTCGCATTCAATCAGTTTACATCAAACTTAAATAGAAACTGGGTTGGAGTGGTTCACTCGAAAGGGGCCGGCAGCTCAGAGGTGCCCGAGGGAACCCTGGCAGGTTCATCTGGCCCTGTGTGTGTTTTAGGATCTTGTGTTGAATCATTGCATTCCCACATTGCAGAGGTATCCTTCTTTTGAACTCACTGCACTTTAAATGCAAGTGTGGACAATAGAAGAGGACGGAAAGAAATGAAGCATGAGGTGGGGCAGAATGAGGTCACAGACGGTGAGGAAGGAGCGGTCGAATGAGACGAGGGAGGGGAGTCGAGGTGAGGAGGTATCTTGGGGAGAAGGACGGTCTCCCTCTCCTCTCTCTTGCAGAAGAGGAGTCGAGACAATGATGGAAGAAGCTGGATTTGTTTTTCATGTGTTAGCGTTAGTTCACAGTTACTGCTTATTTTTGCATATGTCTGATAAGCGCGGGGCTTTCAGAACAGTTCTCTGTGAAAGGAGAAGCAAAAACAAAGAAGAAAAAAAATATATCATAAGCTACGATTGTTAATATGTTTCTCTTATCATAAGTCTCTCAAGTTTTGATAAGAAAGCAGCTATACAAGACCTACCAGAAATGTAACCCCGCCCCGTCCTGCAAAAATAAACTTTCCCACCCCCGCCCGGCCCGTTACAGTACCTAACTTGGTCTCTTCCGACCAATAGCATCATAGCATTTCGGCATGCATAATGTCAGCCAGTCCTCCCTCTTCTTGCATTCAAAGAGGTGAACATTTTTTTGTCCTGCATGCTTTGTTAGTGCATATGTATGCATCTTAACACACACATCCACACACACGCTTAGTAGTCTAAACGATATATACACATTCATTAAGCTCGAGACTAAAATCTTATCAAACCTCCTCACATTATTAGTCATATCAGTATCCTTATTGCTTGCAATGGAAACCCATGCAGATTCATATACAACGCAAACTTCACATATGTACAATCACCGGGACAAAAGCGACCAATCAGCAGTGGCCTTTGGGGAAGCGGCAGACGCAACAACAAGTGAACGATGGGAAGAAGAGGAGGATGAGGAGGAAGAAGAGAAGATGAAATGTTCAGAAACGATAGACAGACTCAGTAGAGAAACAGGAGTGTGTGTTTACATCTATGTGTGTGTGTGAGTGTGTGTTCACATCTATGTGTGTGTGTGAGTGTGTGTTCACATCTATGTGTGTGTGTGAGTGTGTGTGTGTGTGTGTGTGAGTGTGTGCTAACAGGACTCGGGGTTGAACTGGATAGTGATGCCTGGCATCGGCATGATAATAATCAGGAAACACAAAACACAAATCAAGGTCGACAATTTGGGTTGAGAGTGAGATGAGCCAGAGCTAAGGAGGCAAATACATTAGCTTAGCATTATGAGGGGGGGAAACAGCTAGCCTGGAACTAAAATGCGTATCAACTCCTCTATAGCTCACTTTATTAACAAGCTCTCGCTAAAAGTTGTAAATTGTAAAGATTACAAATTGGGCATATGTGTGCTGTTACTATTTTTTGGTGAGCACCAAAAGAAGCACATTTGTGTTCTATGCATGTTAAACAGAATGATATAATGTGTAGCTAGGCTAGCTATTTTACCTCTCCTTCAAGTCTTGACTCTAAACTCGGCTCGTCGCTTCCTGGCTACAGCTCATAGCAGAGCACGCTTTCCCCAAAAGGTTGAACCGATTCTTTAAATCAACAGTGACAGAGTCTCCTCATGTGGGGCTCTTACCTTCCAACACTCCCAGCTTCAATGCAAAGTAACAGGAAGGAGATACCTCAGTGCACAGAACCCTCCTCTGAGAACGGAGTCTATGTTGACTCGGTGGTTAGTGATCGTGCTCTGATGGGAATCTAATGCAACTCAAAGGGAATGATTTGCATCTGTTACTTTCTGGCGGGGGAGCAGGAAAGCGAGAGCGCGAGATGAGTACAAGGGACTTAAACACTGAACCAGCAGACACATAATTACTGTCTGAAACAAAGAACAAGTCTGACATTGTTGTTCTTCAATAAATCAAAAACATTTCTTGCAACATCAGAAAATTACAGTTTAAAACAAAAAGGAAACAAGAAAAAACAAAAGTACACTCAGTGACAGAAAGATGACATCATCATGTGATCACACGAAGCTTGTTAATTGAAAAATATCAAAACTAAACAGAAAGAATGATTTCTTCCTTTCTGTCTTGTGGAAGCAAAAAAAAAAGTATTTTTCCAAGTTGTGCATCTTAGTCGAGAGGTAGATGCAGGTCCGGGCACGCACACACATACACACTCATGCCCACACAATCATCCGCATGTGCTGCAGACACAACATAACTGAACAGAAACACCAAGGTCCCACCGCCGCTGTCTCATGTATCTACATTGCATATTTCTATGTTTGTATGCTGTCTCTGTTGTCATGTTCTCTTGCTTCTTCCCTTGTGGTGTGTGTCGTCCGCTCTTCCTCTACCACGGGCTGTCGCTCCAGTAGCCGTTCACAGTGCCTCCTACTGAGCAGCCGTAGCCGAAAAACATAGAAGAGGTGGACGGACAGAAAAGGATGGGGGGGGGTTTAGGAGGGGCAAAAAAAGGGAAAGAAAGAGAAGCCAAAAACTAAAAATATTGCCACTGGCTGCTGAGTCACACTGGAGTCAGTGCAGTAGTAACGCTGTTGGTGGCAGTGGTGGTGGGATGAACTCAGACGCTTCTCACACTCGGGCTAAGCTGCAATGTCCAAAATCCTTTCCCAGACAAAGAGAAAGTCAGTACCCTGCCACCATAGAGGAATAGTTCAACAACTATTTTGGAAATATGCTAATTTGCTTTTCTGTCTGAAAATGTTGTGAGAAGATGAAAGTCAATTGTCAGCTAACATGGTTAGCCTAGCTTAGCATAAAGACTGGAAGCAGGGAGAACCAGCTAGCCTGGCTCTGTGAAAAAGTACACCTACAAAGTAAAAGTTGTTTTAAAATGATGACATTGTAACAGGTTTGTTTACTCTTCAGACAAGGAAAAGGGCTCTGTGGTGCATTCAGAACCCACATAAAAACATGTAGTGGTGGTGGATTTCTGCTCTAAATGCACTAATACAAAATCTATAGCAATAATAATGAAGAATCAAAATACTTTACAATGTGTTGTTTTTTATCTTGAGTCGAATGGAATCTGAATCCAAATACAAACACCTCATGAAATATATCTATAAATATCTGAAGGACTTATGTTGCCTTTTTTTCAACAAACAAACAAAGAGTTCATTTAGTTCTCATGAATGTTTAACTCATATCAATGAATAAAGAGATTGTTTAAAAGTATTTCTCCATTCATTTTCCTTCAGGTGTCATTCAGATCACCTAACCATTCCAAAGATCAGACTCTTTCATATGATACATGTAATACCATCTTCACTTTAAATACAGTTTAAACACAAATGATGTGAGAAACTCTCGTGAGATGATTGGGTTAAGGCATTGACGTTGAGTAGTTGAGGTTAGACTTTGACCATGACTTGGTGAGGGTAGGCGTTAGACGTTATGACTTGGTGAGGGTAGGCGTTAGACGTTATGACTTGGTGAGGGTAGGCGTGAGACATTATGACTTGGTGAGAGTAGGCGTTAGACGTTATGACTTGGTGAGGGTAGGCGTTATACGTTATGACTTGGTGAGGGTAGGCGTGAGACGTCATGACTTGGTGAGGGTAGGTGTTAGACGTTATGACTTGGTGAGGGTAGGCGTTAGACGTTATGACTTGTTGAGGGTAGGCGTTAGATGTCATGACTTGGTGAGGGTAGGCGTTAGACATTATGACTTGGTGAGGGTAGGCGTTAGACGTTATGACTTGGTGAGGGTAGGCGTTAGACGTTATGTCTTGGTGAGGGTCGGCGTTTGACGTTATGACTTGGTGAGGGTAGGCGTTAGACATTATGCCTTGGTGAGGGTAGGCGTCAGACGTTATGACTTGGTGAGGGTAGGCGTTAGATGTCATGACTTGGTGAGGGTAGGCGTTAGACGTTATGACTTGGTGAGGGTAGACGTTAGACGTTATGACTTGGTGAAGGTAGGCGTCAGACGTTATGACTTGGTGAGGGTAGGCGTTAGACGTTATGACTTGGTGAGGGTAGGCGTTAGACGTTATGACTTGATGAGGGTAGGCGTTAGACGTTATGACTTGGTGAGGGTAGGCGTTAGACGTTATGACTTGGTGAGGGTAGGCGTGAGACATTATGACTTGGTGAGGGTAGGCGTTAGACGTTATGACTTGGTGAGGGTAGGCGTTATACGTTATGACTTGGTGAGGGTAGGCGTGAGACGTCATGACTTGGTGAGGGTAGGTGTTAGACGTTATGACTTGGTGAGGGTAGGCATGAGACGTTATGTCTTGGTGAGGGTCGGCGTTAGACGTTATGACTTGGTGAGGGTAGGTGTTAGATGTTATGACTTGGTGAGGGTAGGCGTTAGACGTTATGACTTGTTGAGGGTAGGCGTTAGACGTTATGACTTGGTGAGGGTAGGCGTTAGATGTCATGACTTGGTGAGGGTAGGCGTTAGACGTTATGACTTGGTGAGGGTAGGCGTTAGACGTTATGACTTGGTGAGGGTAGGCGTTAGACGTTATGTCTTGGTGAGGGTCGGCGTTTGACGTTATGACTTGGTGAGGGTAGGCGTTAGACGTTATGCCTTGGTGAGGGTAGGCGTCAGACGTTATGACTTGGTGAGGGTAGGCGTTAGATGTCATGACTTGGTGAGGGTAGGCGTTAGACGTTATGACTTGGTGAGGGTAGGCGTTAGACATTATGACTTGGTGAGGGTAGGCGTTAGACGTTATGACTTGGTGAGGGTAGGCGTGAGACGTTATGTCTTGGTGAGGGTCGGCGTTAGACGTTATGACTTGTTGAGGGTAGGCGTTAGATGTATGACTTGGTGAGGGTAGGCGTTAGACGTTATGACTTGGTGAGGGTAGGCGTTAGACGTCATGACTTGGTGAGGGTAGGCGTTAGACGTTATGACTTGGTGAGGGTAGGCATGAGACGTTATGTCTTGGTGAGGGTCGGCGTTAGACGTTATGACTTGGTGAGGGTAGGTGTTAGATGTTATGACTTGGTGAGGGTAGGCGTTAGACGCTATGACTTGGTGAGGGTAGGCGTTAGACGTTATGTCTTGGTGAGGGTCGGCGTTAGACGTTATGACTTGGTGAGGGTAGGCGTCAGACGTTATGACTTGGTGAGGGTAGGCGTTAGACGTCATGACTTGGTGAGGGTAGGCGTTAGACGTCATGACTTGGTGAGGGTAGGCGTTAGACGTTATGACTTGGTGAGGGTAGGCGTTAGACGTTATGACTTGGTGAGGGTAGACGTTAGACGTTATGACTTGGTGAAGGTAGGCGTCAGACGTTATGACTTGGTGAGGGTAGGCGTTAGACGTTATGACTTGGTGAGGGTAGGCGTTAGACGTTATGACTTGATGAGGGTAGGCGTTAGACGTTATGACTTGGTGAGGGTAGGCGTTAGACGTTATGACTTGGTGAGGGTAGGCGTGAGACATTATGACTTGGTGAGGGTAGGCGTTAGACGTTATGACTTGGTGAGGGTAGGCGTTATACGTTATGACTTGGTGAGGGTAGGCGTGAGACGTCATGACTTGGTGAGGGTAGGTGTTAGACGTTATGACTTGGTGAGGGTAGGCATGAGACGTTATGTCTTGGTGAGGGTCGGCGTTAGACGTTATGACTTGGTGAGGGTAGGTGTTAGATGTTATGACTTGGTGAGGGTAGGCGTTAGACGTTATGACTTGTTGAGGGTAGGCGTTAGACGTTATGACTTGGTGAGGGTAGGCGTTAGATGTCATGACTTGGTGAGGGTAGGCGTTAGACGTTATGACTTGGTGAGGGTAGGCGTTAGACGTTATGACTTGGTGAGGGTAGGCGTTAGACGTTATGTCTTGGTGAGGGTCGGCGTTTGACGTTATGACTTGGTGAGGGTAGGCGTTAGACGTTATGCCTTGGTGAGGGTAGGCGTCAGACGTTATGACTTGGTGAGGGTAGGCGTTAGATGTCATGACTTGGTGAGGGTAGGCGTTAGACGTTATGACTTGGTGAGGGTAGGCGTTAGACATTATGACTTGGTGAGGGTAGGCGTTAGACGTTATGACTTGGTGAGGGTAGGCGTGAGACGTTATGTCTTGGTGAGGGTCGGCGTTAGACGTTATGACTTGTTGAGGGTAGGCGTTAGATGTATGACTTGGTGAGGGTAGGCGTTAGACGTTATGACTTGGTGAGGGTAGGCGTTAGACGTCATGACTTGGTGAGGGTAGGCGTTAGACGTTATGACTTGGTGAGGGTAGGCATGAGACGTTATGTCTTGGTGAGGGTCGGCGTTAGACGTTATGACTTGGTGAGGGTAGGTGTTAGATGTTATGACTTGGTGAGGGTAGGCGTTAGACGCTATGACTTGGTGAGGGTAGGCGTTAGACGTTATGTCTTGGTGAGGGTCGGCGTTAGACGTTATGACTTGGTGAGGGTAGGCGTCAGACGTTATGACTTGGTGAGGGTAGGCGTTAGACGTCATGACTTGGTGAGGGTAGGCGTTAGACGTCATGACTTGGTGAGGGTAGGCGTTAGACGTTATGACTTGGTGAGGGTAGGCGTTAGACGTTATGACTTGGTGAGGGTAGACGTTAGACGTTATGACTTGGTGAAGGTAGGCGTCAGACGTTATGACTTGGTGAGGGTAGGCGTTAGACGTTATGACTTGGTGAGGGTAGGCGTTAGACGTTATGACTTGATGAGGGTAGGCGTTAGACGTTATGACTTGGTGAGGGTAGGCGTTAGACGTTATGACTTGGTGAGGCTAGGCGTGAGACATTATGACTTGGTGAGGGTAGGCGTTAGACGTTATGACTTGGTGAGGGTAGGCGTTATACGTTATGACTTGGTGAGGGTAGGCGTGAGACGTCATGACTTGGTGAGGGTAGGTGTTAGACGTTATGACTTGGTGAGGGTAGGCATGAGACGTTATGTCTTGGTGAGGGTCGGCGTTAGACGTTATGACTTGGTGAGGGTAGGTGTTAGATGTTATGACTTGGTGAGGGTAGGCGTTAGACGTTATGACTTGTTGAGGGTAGGCGTTAGACGTTATGACTTGGTGAGGGTAGGCGTTAGATGTCATGACTTGGTGAGGGTAGGCGTTAGACGTTATGACTTGGTGAGGGTAGGCGTTAGACGTTATGACTTGGTGAGGGTAGGCGTTAGACGTTATGTCTTGGTGAGGGTCGGCGTTTGACGTTATGACTTGGTGAGGGTAGGCGTTAGACGTTATGCCTTGGTGAGGGTAGGCGTCAGACGTTATGACTTGGTGAGGGTAGGCGTTAGATGTCATGACTTGGTGAGGGTAGGCGTTAGACGTTATGACTTGGTGAGGGTAGGCGTTAGACATTATGACTTGGTGAGGGTAGGCGTTAGACGTTATGACTTGGTGAGGGTAGGCGTGAGACGTTATGTCTTGGTGAGGGTCGGCGTTAGACGTTATGACTTGTTGAGGGTAGGCGTTAGATGTATGACTTGGTGAGGGTAGGCGTTAGACGTTATGACTTGGTGAGGGTAGGCGTTAGACGTCATGACTTGGTGAGGGTAGGCGTTAGACGTTATGACTTGGTGAGGGTAGGCATGAGACGTTATGTCTTGGTGAGGGTCGGCGTTAGACGTTATGACTTGGTGAGGGTAGGTGTTAGATGTTATGACTTGGTGAGGGTAGGCGTTAGACGCTATGACTTGGTGAGGGTAGGCGTTAGACGTTATGTCTTGGTGAGGGTCGGCGTTAGACGTTATGACTTGGTGAGGGTAGGCGTCAGACGTTATGACTTGGTGAGGGTAGGCGTTAGACGTCATGACTTGGTGAGGGTAGGCGTTAGATATTATGACTTGGTGAGGGTAGGCGTTAGACGTTATGACTTGGTGAGGGTAGGCGTTAGACGTTATGACTTGGTGAGGGTAGGCGTGAGACGTTATGTCTTGGTGAGGGCCGGCGTTAGACGTTATGACTTGGTGAGGGTATGTGTGAGACGTTATGTCTTGGTGAGGGTCGGCGTTAGACGTTATGTCTTGGTGACGGTCGGCGTTAGACGTTATGACTTGGTGAGGGTAGGTGTTAGATGTTATGACTTGGTGAGGGTAGGCATTAGACGTTATGACTTGGTGAGGGTAGGGGTTAGACGTCATGACTTGGTGAGGGTAGGCGTTAGACGTTATGACTTGGTGAGGGTAGGCGTTAGACGTTATGACTTGGTGAGGGTAGGCGTTAGACTTTGACCATGACTTGGTGAGGGTAGGCGTTAGACGTCATGACTTGGTGAGGGTAGGCGTTAGACGTTATGACTTGGTGAGGGTAGGCGTTAGACATCATGACTTGGTGAGGGTAGGCGTTAGACATTATGACTTGGTGAGGGTAGGCGTTAGACGTTATGACTTGGTGAGGGTAGGCGTGAGACGTTATGTCTTGGTGAGGGTCGGCGTTAGACGTTATGACTTGGTGAGGGTAGGCGTTAGATGTTATGACTTGGTGAGGGTAGGCGTTAGACGTTATGACTTTGTGAGGGTAGGCGTTAGACGTCATGACTTGGTGAGGGTAGGCGTTAGACGTTATGACTTGGTGAGGGTAGGCATGAGACGTTATGTCTTGGTGAGGGTCGGCGTTAGACGTTATGACTTGGTGAGGGTAGGCATGAGACGTTATGTCTTGGTGAGGGTCGGCGTTAGACGTTATGACTTGGTGAGGGTAGGTGTTAGATGTTATGACTTGGTGAGGGTAGGCGTTAGACGTTATGACTTGGTGAGGGTAGGCGTTAGACGTTATGTCTTGGTGAGGGTCGGCGTTAGACGTTATGACTTGGTGAGGGTAGGCGTTAGATGTTATGACTTGGTGAGGGTAGGCGTTAGACGTTATGACTTGGTGAGGGTAGGCGTTAGACGTCATGACTTGGTGAGGGTAGGCGTTAGATGTTATGACTTGGTGAGGGTAAGCGTTAGACGTTATGACTTGGTGAGGGTAGGCGTTAGACATTATGACTTGGTGAGGGTAGGCGTTAGACGTTATGACTTGGTGAGGGTAGGCGTTAGACTTTGACCATGACTTGGTGAGGGTAGGCGTTAGACGTCATGACTTGGTGAGGGTAGGCGTTAGACGTTATGACTTGGTGAGGGTAGGCGTTAGACATCATGACTTGGTGAGGGTAGGCGTTAGACATCATGACTTGGTGAGGGTAGGCGTTAGACATTATGACTTGGTGAGGGTAGGCGTTAGACGTTATGACTTGGTGAGGGTAGGCGTGAGACGTTATGTCTTGGTGAGGGTCGGCGTTAGACGTTATGACTTGGTGAGGGTAGGCGTTAGATGGTATGACTTGGTGAGGGTAGGCGTTAGACGTTATGACTTGGTGAGGGTAGGAGTTAGACGTCATGACTTGGTGAGGGTAGGCGTTAGACGTTATGACTTGGTGAGGGTAGGCATGAGACGTTATGTCTTGGTGAGGGTCGGCGTTAGACGTTATGCCTTGGTGAGGGTAGGCATGAGACGTTATGTCTTGGTGAGGGTCGGCGTTAGACGTTATGACTTGGTGAGGGTAGGTGTTAGATGTTATGACTTGGTGAGGGTAGGCGTTAGACGTTATGACTTGGTGAGGGTAGGCGTTAGACGTTATGTCTTGGTGAGGGTCGGCGTTAGACATTATGACTTGGTGAGGGTAGGCATTAGATGTTATGACTTGGTGAGGGTAGGCATTAGATGTCATGACTTGGTGAGGGTAAGCGTTAGACGTTATGACTTGGTGAGTGTAGGCGTTAGATGTTATGTCTTGGTGAGGGTCTGCGTTAGACGTTATGACTTGGTGAGGGTAGGCGTTAGATGTTATGACTTGGTGAGGGTAGGCGTCAGACGTTATGACTTGGTGAGGGTAGGCATTAGACGTCATGACTTGGTGAGGGTAGGCGTTAGATATTATGACTTGGTGAGGGTAGGCGTTAGACGTTATGACTTGGTGAGGGTAGGCGTTAGACGTCATGACTTGGTGAGGGTAGGCGTTAGACACTATGACTTGGTGAGGGTAGGCGTTAGACGTTATGACTTGGTGAGGGTAGGCGTTAGACATTATGACTTGGTGAGGGTAGGCGTTAGACATTATGACTTGGTGAGGGTAGGCGCTAGACATTATGACTTGGTGAGGGTAGGCGTTAGACATTATGACTTGGTGAGGGTGGGCGTTATACGTTATGACTTGGTGAGTGTAGGCGTTAGACATTATGACTTGGTGAGGGTAGGCGTTAGACATTATGACTTGGTGAGGGTAGGCGTTAGACGTTATGACTTGGTGAGGGTAGGCGTTAGACATTATGACTTGGTGAGGGTAGGCGTTAGACGCTATGACTTGGTGAGGGTAGGCGTTAGACGTTATGACTTGGTGAGGGTAGGCGTTAGACGTTATGCCTTGGTGAGGGTAGGCGTTAGACGTTATGACTTGGTGAGGGTAGGCGTTAGACATTATGACTTGGTGAGGGTAGGCGTTAGACGTTATGACTTGGTGAGGGTAGGCGTTAGACATCATGGCTTGGTGAGGGTGGGCGTTATACGTTATGACTTGGTGAGGGTAGGCATTAGACGTTATGACTTGGTGAGGGTAGGCGTTAGACATCATGACTTGGTGAGGGTAGGCGTTAGATGTTATGACTTGGTGAGGGTAGGCGTTAGACATTATGACTTGGTGAGGGTAGGCGTTAGACATTATGACTTGGTGAGGGTGGGCGTTATACGTTATGACTTGGTGAGTGTAGGCGTTAGACATTATGACTTGGTGAGGGTAGGCGTTAGACATTATGACTTGGTGAGGGTAGGCGTTAGACGTTATGACTTGGTGAGGGTAGGCGTTAGACATTATGACTTGGTGAGGGTAGGCGTTAGACGCTATGACTTGGTGAGGGTAGGCGTTAGACGTTATGACTTGGTGAGGGTAGGCGTTAGACGTTATGCCTTGGTGAGGGTAGGCGTTAGACGTTATGACTTGGTGAGGGTAGGCGTTAGACATTATGACTTGGTGAGGGTAGGCGTTAGACGTTATGACTTGGTGAGGGTAGGCGTTAGACATCATGGCTTGGTGAGGGTGGGCGTTATACGTTATGACTTGGTGAGGGTAGGCATTAGACGTTATGACTTGGTGAGGGTAGGCGTTAGACATCATGACTTGGTGAGGGTAGGCGTTAGATGTTATGACTTGGTGAGGGTAGGCGTTAGACGTTATGACTTGGTGAGGGTAGGCGTTAGACGTCATGACTTGGTGAGGGTAGGCGTTAGACACTATGACTTGGTGAGGGTAGGCGTTAGACGTTATGACTTGGTGAGGGTAGGCGTTAGACATTATGACTTGGTGAGGGTAGGCGTTAGACATTATGACTTGGTGAGGGTAGGCGTTAGACGTTATGACTTGGTGAGGGTAGGCGTTAGACATTATGACTTGGTGAGGGTAGGCGTTAGACACTATGACTTGGTGAGGGTAGGCGTTAGACGTTGTGACTTGGTGAGGGTAGGCGTCAGACATTATGACTTGGTGAGGGTAGGCGTTAGACACTATGACTTGGTGAGGGTAGGCGTTAGACGTTATGACTTGGTGAGGGTAGGCGTTAGACGTTATGACTTGGTGAGGGTAGGCGTTAGACATTATGACTTGGTGAGGGTAGGCGTTAGACATTATGACTTGGTGAGGGTAGGCGTTAGACGTTATGACTTGGTGAGGGTAGGCGTTAGACATTATGACTTGGTGAGGGTAGGCGTTAGACACTATGACTTGGTGAGGGTAGGCGTTAGACGTTGTGACTTGGTGAGGGTAGGCGTCAGACATTATGACTTGGTGAGGGTAGGCGTTAGACACTATGACTTGGTGAGGGTAGGCGTTAGACGTTATGACTTGGTGAGGGTAGACGTTAGACATTATGACTTGGTGAGGGTAGGCGTTAGACGTTATGACTTGGTGAGGGTAGGCGTTAGACACTATGACTTGGTGAGGGTAGGCGTTAGACGTTATGACTTGGTGAGGGTAGACGTTAGACATTATGACTTGGTGAGGGTAGGCGTTAGACGTTATGACTTGGTGAGGGTAGGCGTTAGACGTTATGACTTGGTGAGGGTAGGCGTTAGACGTTATGACTTGGTGAGGGTAGGCGTTAGACGTTATGACTTGGTGAGGGTAGGCGTTAGACGTTATGACTTGGTGAGGGTAGGTGTTAGACATTATGACTTGGTGAGGGTAGGCGTTAGACGTTATGACTTGGTGAGGGTAGGCGTTAGACGTTATGACTTGGTGAGGGTAGGCGTTAGACATTATGACTTGGTCATAATTATTATTACTAGGGTAATCGTGTAGCCACAACATTCGTGACGTTTGGCCATGCTTGCTGAAAAAGGGTGTGTGGCTTAAACTGCAGTCCACTTAAGACGATATGGAACACTGTGATGGCTTAAAGAAACCCAATCACATATGTTTGTGCATTTGGTTGGAGCAAGATGACAGTAATTATAGATCTATACATGCTAGAAAGGTTCTGTCCATTGGTATGGTCGGCTGATCCGAACAGGTGTCAGCTTTCTGTTGAAGCTATGCCTTGATAAACAAGAGTTTATCTATCCAAAGATGCCAAACAATAAGGTTGTTGAGCACATGTTGGCACTGTTTAAGGTATGATGGTGGCAAACCTGGCAACTTCCTTGTGACAACAAAGTCACAGAAAGTGTGCACAGTCACTGCACCTGTGTGGTCTTCTTTGTACTTTTAGCATGTCAACATCACCTAAAACCACAAATGATGCTTCTTCTTTGTTAATTGCTTTAGTTATTTATTTCGGAGCCTTTTTTGATCATTTTAAAACAACTTTTAGTTTGTAGGTGTATTTCTGAACAGAGCCTGACGAGGTGTTTCCCCCTGCTACCAGTCTTTATGCTAAGCTAGGATAACTGCGTCCCGACTCCGGCCTAGTACTTTACGCACAGACTCTGAGACTGCTCTCAATCTTCTCATCTCACTCTATAAGAAACCAAATCAACTTTCTTGGTACTGTTCCTTTAAACCTTAGCTAATGACTAAATGAAAGCAGAAGTAAAGATAATTAAATCAAAGAAGACATGAGAATGATCTTCCCTTTGTTCCTACTTTGCAGCTCACCCTTAATCCTTTTTGTACTGAAAGCCCGGGTGAGGACGCAAGGACAGGAGGTAAAGAGTGATGGTCTGGTCCAGATCAGACCCGATTGCTCCTTCACCAAAAGTCTTTGTGAGGTTAAAAGTCAAAGTCTACACATGTTCACAGATATTTCTATTTTCCTGTAGCTGCTTTTGTCTAAATATGTTTCTAGCCCAGGCTTAGCGTTACCAACACTCTGCTCCCCGAACCTCCTGTAATCCTCTCTGCAAGTGATTCTCAACATTTTGCCAATGTGGGTGCATTTTCACTGCAGATCAACACTATGTGGATAAACAGGTTGATAACATAGGCTGCTTCTATATCCATATATTTAAATTTTAGGTCAATAAATGTAACAAGTATGCAGTAATTCATGAGGAAAACGCAAAGATCATGTGTCATATTTGAGCTAATTTGCTACCTTTTTTTATCAGCTCTTAACTGTTTTTTTGCACCCTCTCTGGGGTTCCAGGTTGGGAACTACTGTCCTATGACCTGCGACCAACCCTGACAGAGACACCTGTTCCCCAGCTGTCCACGGTATTAAAAATCATTTTTCATCAAGTCCTCCTGCAGTTCTCTGAGTGTTGTGTTTAGGGTCTAAGCAGAGTCTGAGGACGGGATGCTGCAGCTTACATACGTTGGTTATGGAGGTGATGTACGTAGAATCGAATTGAAGTGCCTCTCTCCCTGTACTAAAGGGATACACTGAGAACAAACTAACTAAGTGTGCATGTATGTGTAACAGAGGTCGTTTTGACTCAATGCAACACAACAGGCTTTTATCAAAAGGTGCGGAGGCGCTACAGTTTGGGGTATTTCATCTTTTTAGAGGTATGAATTTGACTTTAAGTATACAAAAATGTTTTTTTTTACTACTTGAAGGTATACCATATGTTGTTATTCTGGAGATTCTCATGAGTAAAAACATGCACGCTGCAGTAATATGTTAGTGTCAATGTGCGTGTGTGTGCCCATTCTGAGGCTTAATACTAGAAGTCCTTAATTATTCATAGCTACTCTTAACTGTCAGTCTTAAGCATTGAAGTGTGAGTGCAGTGTCGACATACAGGCAAGAAGTAGCATAGGGAAAGCTAGAGGCAAACTAACTCAACTACCACATCCATCGAAACTAACCTACTCTATCCCTGTTAGTAAGGCAGGTGTGCTCGTGTTTTTTCAAATACATTTGCTGAAGCGTCTATCTCAGCTTAATCAGCAAGGTTTAGATATGCTGTGGTTTTAAAATAGGACCTTCTGGTGCCGAGAAGAGGACCGCTAATTCCTTGTTGGTTCTATCAAGAGGGAAATGTGAGTAATGGTGATGAAGGAGCAGTGAGGATGACTCAAATGTCCATGTTGATGCTTTCCTTGCATGTTCCCCAGAAAAAAAGGAAAGAAAAGAAGAAAAACAACCCAAAACATTCAATATCGTATTGTTGCTGTTGACATTTTGCTGTTTGTGTCTCCCTGTCGGCTATGCTACAAGATGGAGGGAATGGGGGAGCGGCATCGCCTGAGACCAGGCGGCTCAAAGGGCTCGAAGGGCTCGAAGGTAGAGTTGGTGATGGGGGTGAGGCGCAGCGGGGCGCCCGTCATCCCGGAGATATTATTGAGGCTGCGCGACTTCTCATAACCTGTGGCTATACGTGAAGATGACAAGGCACAGGCAAGAGGGCCAAGGTCAGAGCGGAGTTATGAAGGGCCAATCAGATCAGCAAATGAAACAGACAGCATGAATGTTTTCATGATATGGTAAAAAAGAAGGAAATAAAAAGTGTGAATGTGCATGGAAATGACAGAAAGTAATGTTATGATATGTCCATTTGTGTTATGACAGCATCACACATCAGAAATTGCAAATACAAAACATTTGTTACAGATACAAGCATTTGTAAATGAAACAAAGTCAAAAAAAAGAAGAGATAAATAACTCAAAACAAAACCAGCCCAAACCAAGTAAAATAGTTTAGACCAAAGGAGGAAGTTAGAAAAAGACAGAAAGACAGACGGACGGATGGACAAACAGATGGACAGACAGGACAGAGACAGGACAAAACAGGAATATTGGTTACGAAAATCAGCTATCAGTTGCCACAATATCCCTCAGACACCAAGAGGTGGTGCTCTGCGGCACCGATACCAACTGTGTAGGGGGGGGGGGCGGATGCACTAGTCCAGTGGATGGACACAAACCCCTCTGATCTGAATATATCCCATGAGATGTTCATACTTGTACATCCACTGGACTACTTGCTCTGGGATTCCCAAAAGCACATCGGTGGTGGTACACTTCATTGAGCAACATGAAACACAGCAGGACTCTGTGGTTTATTGATTTGTTTTTTTTGTTTTTTGGGAAACTCAGAGCAACTCGGGTGGGTAAATCATCTGGAGCTGAGCACAGTTAGCAGTACACACAATCACTGGAAGTTAACACTGCAATCTCTACACTTTACTGGGGACATTTTGACCTCAGAGTCCAGGTGTTTTAGCCAATCTACCGGCAAGAACAACAGGCTGCTGTTAACAGGGAAACAGTCAAGTTAGACAGAAAGACAGACAGACAGACTGACAGACTGACTGAAGGAAATACTCTTCTCCAAAGTCAGGGTCAGATATATGTTTTTCTTCATTTAGCGGATCAAATTCAACATGTTTAAAAAGAAAAGTCTACAGCCATGCTAGCAGCAATGTGAGGCTGTATTTGGCCGCAGCGGTGCTTTAAGCTAAATGCTAAAATCAGCATGTTCAGCAGGCATAATGTTCACCATGTTCACCATCTTTGTTTGACATGTTAGCATGCTAATCATTGCAAATGATCACTGTACACAAAGTACAGCTGATGCTGATGGGAACAGGTTGACGTCGCAGAAGGCTGCAGAGTTAGGTGACGTTTCAAAATGTTGGGTGGATCTTCTTGAAGCGTGTGGAGAAACGTTACATATGTAATGTATACCTTTCCTAGATCTGATCACAACAATCGTTCCTAACTTTTGAAGAAAAAGCGCATCTTTGATATACAACTGCAAAGTCCACATGATGTTTTTAATATAGCCTGATGGATCCAGGTGTTTTAGGACAATATGCTAAAGAGAATTGAAAGTTTAAAAATAATCCCGTAGATATATATTGGCTGTCATTGTCATTGTCATTGAAAAGGTTAATTTAAAAGAATTTTGAAGATGTTTTTAAATTTGCTGGTGCACGATGTATTATTTGTTGCCCCCACGCATAAAAGAACGATCCCTGTCACTTTCACACAGTGAGGCACACATCTTATTAATCAAACACGGGATTGGATCGGTACTCGGTATCGGCCGATACCAAAACTCCAGGTATCAGTGTTGGGACTGAAAAGGTCTGATCAGTGCGTCCCTACATATATATATGATATATATTATGATATATCATATATATTATATAAATATACCTTTGACACCATGTTATGGTCTATTGAGGCTACGGTCTGTTGTTGAATATTGCAACAAATTGCGGCTTCATCAATTTATCCATTCGGACAAACAGCTGACATTTAGTGTGCTGATGTTGGAGCTGGCTTGTTGTAATTTCTGGCTTCAGCACCCACTTGCAAAAACTCATGTTGTCCTTGGACAGGTCATGGGAAAAGAAGAGAGTAAAGTACTGAAGGGCATCCTCACCTTGCACCCTCATCACAATGGCTACAACAACAAACAACTAACAAACGATACCGACATAACCCACCAACACGCCATGCAGCAGAGGGTTTAATGACTCATCAACCCTTCTACGGAAGGATTTGTCCTCGTGAGGTTGGTGTGGGATCACTTTCAGTTCTGCAGAAACTAAAGTTGGATGTTGCATGAAGAGGAAGGGAGGCCCTCACCTGAGACCAGCATGTCAGGACAAACCTTTGTCAAACGACCTGCTTAGAGACCTTTCTGGAACAGGATTGGTTTAGAGGTTGGTTTGCTGTTTTGCTTTTCTTTGATGATATACTTTTAGGTATCAAATCTCACCATCTGTAGGCCTGAAAGATGCTAGTATGAAGGTGTCAGTTAATGGAGAACAGTGGCTGTGGCTCGTCAAGGTTCATTTGAGGGGTGATTCAAATCGCTGTCTATTGGATGATCCGATCTAGGGGCCTGGTTCGACTGACAATTTCACTGTAAAATCGTTGCAGTAGTGAAAAAATGTGGTTATAAAACAAAGGATCATCCCATTCGGACTCTATGGGGTTGCTGAATGTCTGAATTTACAAAGAAGTGCTTGGTTTATCCCAATCAATGGTGACATAGCCTATTTTGGTTGTGTTGGCTGTTTCCTCTATGACAGGACAGCGCTGAAGGCCCAGGTATAAAATGCACGGCCCGCCACTATACATCAGTATGGTACAGTACATGCATGTGTTCTAGAACAGCGGTTCCCAAACTTTTTAGTCCGCGCACCCCCTTCTACATCCCGACCGGGTTCGCGCACCCCCCCCCCCTTAATAAAAATTTAAAAAAAGAAGCAACAGAGCCTTTTAAGCCTTCATAGCCGCATAAGAATCGGACCAATGAGAGAACAGTTTGCTCGCGCGTGGCATTTGTTTACAAGATTTAGTCCGCTGTTAAATGTTGCAGTGTGAACACAAACCGAACAAAGGAGCAACTGCAACAAAGCAAACGAACTGAAGGTGTGAAAACGCCCTGAAACACTGCAACAAAGTTTCAATAACTTTCAGTGACACAAGGCGTCACTTTTAAAGAGCAATACGGATGCGAGCACACACGCACAGGCTCAGAGGCAGATTATCACATTTCATTTACAATTAATGAGCGACTAATGTAGCCAGGATGTCTTCGGACAAAGCATCGATGCGGCGCGACACAGTGTTGTTGGACACCGGGATCATGTCCAACTTTTTTGCTTCTTTCTCCCCAATCATACATTCCACCATCTCTCTGGCAGCTGGCAAGCTCACGTCTTCAGTGATTGTGTGCGGTAGCCCCTTTCTCGCTATTCTGTAACCAGATATGAAGCCCGTAGTGCGTCATTTATAGACCAACACATGAATGAGACTCCAGTTGTTTTTGGCTGTTTTGTAACTCCTCCAATTTCGATATAAACAATGTAAGGGGCTTTTGACTTGCACTGGCATGCTTGGTGTTCAGGTGGCGATGTAAATAAGAGCTTCAGACTGTTAGCCAGAACCTCACTGCACACCACGCACTGTGGCTTTGGGGAATCTGCGTTGCCAATCCAAGTGAAGCCCAGACACAGATACTTTTCATCATATTTCCTCTTTTTTTCCCAGTCTGATGCTCTCTCTCGTTTCCTCTTTTTTCACCTTGACTCCGCGATGGGCCGATGTGCTCCCGATTTGTCTGTGCTATCCCTTCCTCCTTTTCGGTTTCCTCCGTCTCATCTTCCTCTGACTCTGGCTCGATTTCTTCTCCCGGTCTCTCCCCAACGCACCTCTCCGTTCCCCTCGCCTCCGATTCCTCTCTCTCTCTCTCTCTGTCCCTCTCCTCTTTTACGACTGATAGCTTCAGATGTCCCACCTGACAGCTTTTTAATTAAAATTACATTTTTTTTTATATTTAATATTATTACACCATCAGACCGCCATTACACTTTTCCTCTCGCGCACCCCCTAGAGGCAGCTCGCGCACCCCCAGGGGTGCGCGCACCCCACTTTGGGAATCCCTGTTCTAGAACATCCGTCTGAAATCAATGGCCAATGCTTTAATGTACATTACAGCTTCATACATGCTGTGTGTTTCTGTGTGTGCATTTGTGCATGGTCACTGTGTAGCAGCACACTCTGCTCTGTTTAAATCACCGTGTTTACGATGTCAAGTCCTGTAACCTCAGGAATGAATCAGTAGCACTGCGGCTCTTAGCTGATTGGGACGCACACACAAACACTGGCGGAGCAGCAGTAGTGCCAGTTTATCAATAACCAACAGCAGCAGCAAATGGTAGACCTGTAATCCCTGATCAGGGACCGCTATCATCAGAGATCTTGTGAATATGATTCTGATTATAGAGCGCAGATCTGCCTGATCAACGTCTCGTCGAGAAACAAAGACAAACAGGTCATCATTTACACGGCTCAGTGCTTTAAAGATTGTAATGCAGGGACCGCTTCCACTGTGACTCTCACTGTATACGAAGTGGAGTTGAGAAGTGCTTCGCATCTCTAATGAGTGGCTGACTGCAGCTTTCTCTGCAGCAGAGGCAGCCTCAGCTCTGAAGCTCAAGGCCTTTGAAGCTGTTTCATCTTGTGTTACCTCGCTGCATTGATTGATCAACATGTCTTCATTCATGTCTCTAGGATACTAGTGTTATCAGTAGTAACTGTTCTGTTACTTCTCAACCCCGAGGGTAATAGTACTAAATATGGATTTCAGTATGATATTAATACATGTGTAAAGCCTGACGTATTCAGAATATTACGTGCACTGCAAAATCTTGCTTTGACGATTACGGAAACAGAAATATCCTCACTGGTTGAGTCAAAGAGCTACTCCATTTGGCAAATCGATGGAGCTATTGGTCAAGCTGCAATAAGATCCTTCTGGAATGATCCTACAATTCCCATAATGCAATTTAAATTGCATCTTTCACCAGAGCCTTGGCCATTCAAAATCCCCCCTCCCCCCCCCCCCCCCTCCCCCAGTTGGTAACAAAGGCTATCTTTTAATCCAAGACGACACTATTCACCTGTTTCCACAGACTGTGATCTTACTGTGTGGCCCTTTAAGACTTTAAGAAAAGTAAATGAATTATGAGCCAGTGGGAAATGGCAAGACAAGAGGGAGTTAATATAAATACCTCGTGCAGTTGTTTTACTCATCTTCTAAATTCAAACTGCTGTAGCTATTGAATTTACAGCTTGATTAAGCCAACCAATGAGATTATTTCTGAACACTTTTTTATCTTACAAAGTCAAACATTTGATTCCTGAAGCAAGAAGCTAAGCAAGTGCCCACAGAGTGGCGGCGCATCGGTAAGCTGTGCTGCGATTGGTTTTGTACGTACCTCCACTCAGTCAGACTTTAGAAACACAACGCAGTGGGAGAGACTGAGGAGGATAGCCTGAGGATGGGATGGATACACCAGAGTTAGAATGGGATGGGGAGACACGGGGGGGGGAGGAACAAAGAATGATGGGGAAAAGAGGAAGAGGAGTGAGAGAGGAGGTTGAAGCGGAGGGGAGATAGTGGTGTAGGATGAGCTTTGTTCAGAGACTCTGAGGGTCCCAGGACAGAGGGTGCTGTAGTCAGATATGAAGGAAGATTTGATGTAAAATGCCTAAACACAGCTGTTTGGTTTATTGTATTCAAACTGTGCTGTATAGGGTGAGACAAATTTACAATATCTTGCAAATGAGGTGATACAATATTTAAAAATACAACTGACACATGTACTATCACAACACACTGATGTGTGGATACCATTAAGCTCAATAACCCTGCTGTGCCTAGTTTCATAGAGTCATCTCCTGAAACAGCCGACCACAGCAGTTTCTAGCAAACGTTATTCAAACAGAAGGACATAGTGCATTTGTTGGGGACTGTTTTCAGCGGCTTCAGTGATAATTTGGGATGCGGAAGTGTAAAGTGGTATCAGGATGGTGGTGGAAAGAGGAGTGCAGGGAGGCCAAGGAGGAAGAGTGGGAGGAAGGAAGGGGACAGGGGTGAGGAAGGGTACAAGGAAGTGAACAACCGGGGCAAATATTATCCCGACAACCATCCGTATGCTAAAATATACATCAACACGTGTTTCAGTTCACTGCAAAATGCTCATTACTTTCAGCTTTTTTCTTTTTTTTTTACTTATTATTCAACACACTGTAGTCACACACAAATGTGAACCTGGAATTTTATTTCATCATGTGAAACCACATGTGGATTTTAGATTGTCAAGAAATGATATTTGCATCAAATACAGACATACAAATGCAACATGACATTACCAATGCACTGAACCTCAGGGTTAAAACATACATACATACATACATACATACATACATACATATATGTAAGGTGTATGTATGTGGGACATGACATGGCTCCTTTATAAGTGAGGTGAGAAAGAGGACAAAGAGGAACGACACACACACACAGGAGTAGAACAGAGGAGAGAAAAGAAAGCATAGAGTCTCATTGCTGTCTCATAAGAAGAGAGATGCACATGCAGCTCATTATTACTGATGGAGCAGGCAGTAGAACTAGAACAGATAATATGAAGGATCTAAAAATGGTGGTCCTGTTTACCCAAATAAAGAACTTTAGCTCGTCTTCACAGGGACAGAAAATGAAGAGATTATAAAAGTATAATGTAAGGAATAAACAATTTCAAAAATGACCTACTGTATAAAGGTGAACGAAGCACAAAGGAACACATGACTTTCACCCAGGAGACCAGTGTTCCTGTCCTGTGGGAGCCCACCCTGGATGCTCTCAGAGGTCAGGGTAACAAAAGGGGCTCTTAGTAGAATTTGGGGCAGTTTACGCTCCACTAACCCAGTTCATCTGCCATCTCCTCTAACCTTCAAGGAAACACGTACAGTTTGCAACACTCGGACTAACAAACTCTACAGTGCGAAACAAGCACGATGCTGTTTCTGAGCTTCAGTGTCTTCTACATGGGTGATCAGGATGTCGATGTTCGGCCTGGGCAACACATTCTCATGCCCAACTCATCCAAAGATTGTGGTTTCGGTGTTTGTTACGTAATGTAAGTATGCTTGATAGTTGTTGTGTAACTGGCGGAAGTAGTTACGCTAGTAACCTGTCATGTAAGTTCTGTCACTTACATGACAAAGCTACGCTAAAGTAAATCACCATTGACTTGGACTTGAACTTCAGCCTCCTGTGTGGACGTCCTGTGTGTGGGACACAGCCGCATCATGTAGCCATCACGTGCACATTTCAGAGACTCATAACAAGTCTTTTTAAAACGAGAAAGCTGGAAACAAAAGAAAAAATCAGCTGAAGCCACATTTCTGCTCCAACTTGTGGAGCTAATGTTAGCTTAGCTAGCCGCAGCTTTTTCATTTCTGCCGACAAAAGTGGCGTCGCCGTCTACAATCGAGAAACTTATTCTGTCTCCCTCGATCTCAACCCATTGGTTTAAAATCAGTTTTTCAATTTCCATTTTGAATTTTGATAGTAAATGGTCCACTGTGAGTTGTGCCAGGGCTCATCTATAGTGTCTGTCGAGTATCGTACTACTTGCAGTATTTCTGCATTGGCTTGTGTCTGTATCCAGTGAGTGTGCTTTATCAAAGTGACGAATGTGCTTCTCAACTTGCTGCTGTTCTTCTATTCTCATTGAACTCTTTCTGTGATTCCTTAAGTAGCACAGCCACAGTAGAAGTCTCACGGGTGGTCATTTGTGCGAAACATCCTGGATGACCACTCTATATCGGTTTAAGTTAAGCAACGTATCCAACACGAATGCATCTATCACAATATTACTGAGGACAATTCTCCGTTACCTCTAAATGTAGATTCTTACTTACAGGGTTTTAAATGTACAATCGCCGCTCTATGATCATTATACAATCGATGAGTTCACACTTTCCTGAGTCAACATGATTCTCCTCCTGACACCGCTAAAGGCTCGACTGCGCTCAGGAAATAAAATAATGTGAGTGCAATCCAAGAGGCCTCAGGGGATTCTGACCACCGACAGTGATTAAACACGAACCCGAGGGCCATCCATCACCGGCTGGTGGAAAGGAAAGTGAAAGTAAAAGAGCCTGTGTGTTAATGAGAGATGAACAGCATGAAAGCTGGTGGAGAGAGATTATATTTAAGGTGGTATATGAAAATTGCATGTTGGCGGTAGAACTCAAGAGAGAGGGAGTGAGAAAGAGGGAGGAGGGGGCTCTCCACTCTGTTATGGTGCAGCATATCTCTTCACATCAGCGGACCTCTAAGTAAGACTCATGAGTGAGTTCAGGCCAACGATGTCTGTCTGTCAGTTAAGAGGATCAATGCTTTTCTTCTACTGAGAACAAGGTGAAGGACGAGAAGAAAGAGTAAAGAAAGGGGGAGACAGGACGGGAGACGGGGAGAGAAGATGAAATACAAAGCAACAGAGGGAGTAAGGCAATATTTCATTCTTCTATTCGACCTCTACCCACTCGCTGATTGGGTTTCCCAATGAGGGGGGAGACGTGTACAGTATCACAATGCCTTTCAGAGTCATGCAGGCGGGATGACAGTGCTGTGTGCAGTGGGGATGGGAGTGCTGTGTGCAGTGGGGATGAGAGTGCTGTGTGCAGTGGGGATGGGAGTGCTGTGTGCAGTGGGGATGGGAGTGCTGTGTGCAGTGGGGATGGGATTGCTGTGTGCAGTGGGGATGAGAGTGCTGTGTGCAGTGGGGATGAGAGTGCTGTGTGCAGTGGGGATGGGAGTGCTGTGTGCAGGCGGGATGAGAGTGCTGTGTGCAGGCGGGATGAGAGTGCTGTGTGCAGTGGGGATGAGAGTGCTGTGTGCAGGCGGGATGAGAGTGCTGTGTGCAGTGGGGATGAGAGTGCTGTGTGCAGTGGGGATGAGAGTGCTGTGTGCAGTGGGGATGAGAGTGCTGTGTACAGTGGGGATGAGAGTGCTGTGTGCAGGTGGGATGAGAGTGCTGTGTGCAGTGGGGATGAGAGTGCTGTGTGCAGTGGGGATGAGAGTGTTGTGTGCAGTGGGAATGAGAGTGCTGTGTGCAGTGGGGATGAGAGTGCTGTGTGCAGTGGGGATGAGAGTGCTGTGTGCAGTGGGGATGGGAGTGCTGTGTGCAGTGGGGATGAGAGTGCTGTGTGCAGTGGGGATGAGAGTGCTGTGTGCAGGCGGGATGAGAGTGCTGTGTGCAGTGGGGCTGGGAGTGCTGTGTGCAGTGGGGATGAGAGTGCTGTGTGCAGTGGGGATGAGAGTGTTGTGTGCAGTGGGGATGAGAGTGCTGTGTGCAGGCGGGATGAGAGTGCTGTGTGCAGTGGGGATGAGAGTGCTGTGTGCAGTGGGGATGAGAGTGCTGTGTGCAGTGGGGATGAGAGTGCTGTGTGCAGGCGGGATGAGAGTGCTGTGTGCAGTGGGGATGAGAGTGCTGTGTGCAGTGGGGATGGGAGTGCTGTGTGCAGTGGGGATGAGAGTGCTGTGTGCAGGCGGGATGAGAGTGCTGTGTGCAGTGGGGATGAGAGTGCTGTGTGCAGTGGGGATGAGAGTGCTGTGTGCAGTGGGGATGAGAGTGCTGTGTGCAGGCGGGATGAGAGTGCTGTGTGCAGTGGGGATGAGAGTGCTGTGTGCAGTGGGGATGAGAGTGCTGTGTGCAGTGGGGATGAGAGTGTTGTGTGCAGTGGGGGTGAGAGTGTTGTGTGCAGTGGGTATGGGAGTGCTGTGTGCAGGCGGGATGAGAGTGCTGTGTGCAGTGGGGATGGGAGTGCTGTGTGCAGTGGGGATGGGAGTGCTGTGTGCAGTGGGGATGAGAGTGCTGTGTGCAGGCGGGATGAGAGTGCTGTGTGCAGTGGGGATGAGAGTGCTGTGTGCAGTGGGGATGGGAGTGCTGTGTGCAGTGGGGATGGGAGTGCTGTGTGCAGGCGGGATGAGAGTGCTGTGTGCAGTGGGGATGAGAGTGCTGTGTGCAGTGGGGATGAGAGTGCTAAGTGCAGTGGGGATGAGAGTGCTGTGTGCAGGCGGGATGAGAGTGCTGTGTGCAGTGGGGATGAGAGTGCTGTGTGCAGTGGGGATGAGAGTGCTGTGTGCAGTGGGGATGAGAGTGTTGTGTGCAGTGGGGGTGAGAGTGTTGTGTGCAGTGGGTATGGGAGTGCTGTGTGCAGGCGGGATGAGAGTGCTGTGTGCAGTGAGGATGGGAGTGCTGTGTGCAGTGGGGATGAGAGTGCTGTGTGCAGGCGGGATGAGAGTGCTGTGTGCAGTGGGGATGAGAGTGCTGTGTGCAGTGGGGATGGGAGTGCTGTGTGCAGTGGGGATGGGAGTGCTGTGTGCAGGCGGGATGAGAGTGCTGTGTGCAGTGGGGATGAGAGTGCTGTGTGCAGTGGGGATGAGAGTGCTAAGTGCAGTGGGGATGAGAGTGCTGTGTGCAGTGCGGATGAGAGTGCTGTGTGCAGTGGGGATGGGAGTGCTGTGTGCAGTGCGGATGAGAGTGCTGTGTGCAGTGGGGATGGGAGTGCTGTGTGCAGTGCGGATGAGAGTGCTGTGTGCAGTGGGGATGAGAGTGCTGTGTGCAGTGGGGATGAGAGTGCTGTGTGCAGTGGGGATGGGAGTGCTGTGTGCAGTGGGGATGAGAGTGCTGTGTGCAGTGGGGATGGGAGTGCTGTGTGCAGTGGGGATGGGAGTGCTGTGTGCAGGCGGGATGGGAGTGCTGTGTGCAGGCGGGATGGGAGTGCTGTGTGCAGTGGGGATGAGAGTGCTAAGTGCAGTGGGGATGAGAGTGCTGTGTGCAGTGCGGATGAGAGTGCTGTGTGCAGTGCGGATGAGAGTGCTGTGTGCAGTGGGGATGGGAGTGCTGTGTGCAGTGCGGATGAGAGTGCTGTGTGCAGTGGGGATGAGAGTGCTGTGTGCAGTGGGGATGAGAGTGCTAAGTGCAGTGGGGATGAGAGTGCTGTGTGCAGTGGGGATGAGAGTGCTGTGTGCAGTGGGGATGGGAGTGCTGTGTGCAGTGGGGATGAGAGTGCTGTGTGCAGTGGGGATGGGAGTGCTGTGTGCAGTGGGGATGGGATTGCTGTGTGCAGTGGGGATGAGAGTGCTGTGTGCAGTGGGGATGAGAGTGCTGTGTGCAGTGGGGATGGGAGTGCTGTGTGCAGGCGGGATGAGAGTGCTGTGTGCAGGCGGGATGAGAGTGCTGTGTGCAGTGGGGATGAGAGTGCTGTGTGCAGGCGGGATGAGAGTGTTGTGTGCAGTGGGGATGAGAGTGCTGTGTGCAGTGGGGATGAGAGTGCTGTGTGCAGTGGGGATGAGAGTGCTGTGTACAGTGGGGATGAGAGTGCTGTGTGCAGGAGGGATGAGAGTGCTGTGTGCAGTGGGGATGAGAGTGCTGTGTGCAGTGGGGATGAGAGTGTTGTGTGCAGTGGGAATGAGAGTGCTGTGTGCAGTGGGGATGAGAGTGCTGTGTGCAGTGGGGATGAGAGTGCTGTGTGCAGTGGGGATGGGAGTGCTGTGTGCAGTGGGGATGAGAGTGCTGTGTGCAGTGGGGATGAGAGTGCTGTGTGCAGTGGGGATGAGAGTGCTGTGTGCAGTGGGGATGAGAGTGCTGTGTGCAGGCGGGATGAGAGTGCTGTGTGCAGTGGGGCTGGGAGTGCTGTGTGCAGTGGGGATGAGAGTGCTGTGTGCAGTGGGGATGAGAGTGTTGTGTGCAGTGGGGATGAGAGTGCTGTGTGCAGGCGGGATGAGAGTGCTGTGTGCAGTGGGGATGGGAGTGCTGTGTGCAGTGGGGATGGGAGTGCTGTGTGCAGGCGGGATGGGAGTGCTGTGTGCAGTGGGGATGAGAGTGCTAAGTGCAGTGGGGATGAGAGTGCTGTGTGCAGTGCGGATGAGAGTGCTGTGTGCAGTGGGGATGGGAGTGCTGTGTGCAGTGCGGATGAGAGTGCTGTGTGCAGTGGGGATGGGAGTGCTGTGTGCAGTGCGGATGAGAGTGCTGTGTGCAGTGGGGATGAGAGTGCTGTGTGCAGTGGGGATGAGAGTGCTAAGTGCAGTGGGGATGAGAGTGCTGTGTGCAGTGGGGATGAGAGTGCTGTGTGCAGTGGGGATGAGAGTGCTGTGTGCAGTGGGGATGAGAGTGCTGTGTGCAGTGGGGATGGGAGTGCTGTGTGCAGTGGGGATGAGAGTGCTGTGTGCAGTGGGGATGGGAGTGCTGTGTGCAGTGGGGATGAGAGTGCTGTGTGCAGTGGGGATGGGAGTGCTGTGTGCAGTGGGGATGAGAGTGCTGTGTGCAGTGGGGATGGGAGTGCTAAGTGCAGTGGGGATGAGAGTGCTGTGTGCAGTGGGGATGAGAGTGCTGTGTGCAGTGCGGATGAGAGTGCTGTGTGCAGTGGGGATGACAGTGCTGTGTTCAGTGGGGATGAGAGTGCTGTGTGCAGTGGGGATGGGAGTGCTGTGTGCAGTGGGGATGAGAGTGCTGTGTGCAGTGGGGATGGGAGTGCTGTGTGCAGTGGGGATGGGAGTGCTGTGTGCAGGCGGGATGGGAGTGCTGTGTGCAGTGGGGATGAGAGTGCTAAGTGCAGTGGGGATGGGAGTGCTGTGTGCAGTGCGGATGAGAGTGCTGTGTGCAGTGGGGATGGGAGTGCTGTGTGCAGTGGGGACGGGAGTGCTGTGTGCAGTGCGGATGAGAGTGCTGTGTGCAGTGGGGATGGGAGTGCTGTGTGCAGTGGGGATGGGAGTGCTGTGTGCAGTGCGGATGAGAGTGCTGTGTGCAGTGGGGATGGGAGTGCTGTGTGCAGTGGGGATGAGAGTGCTGTGTGCAGTGGGGATGGGAGTGCTGTGTGCAGTGGGGACGGAAAGTGCTGTGTGCAGTGGGGATGGGAGTGCTGTGTGCAGTGGGGATGGGAGTGCTGTGTGCAGTGGGGATGGGAGTGCTGTGTGCAGTGGGGATGGGAGTGCTGTGTGCAGTGGGGATGGGAGTGCTGTGTGCAGTGGGGATGAGAGTGCTGTGTGCAGTGGGGATGGGAGTGCTGTGTGCAGGCGGGATGAGAGTGCTGTGTGCAGGCGGGATGAGAGTGCTGTGTGCAGTGGGGATGAGAGTGCTGTGTGCAGTGCGGATGAGAGTGCTGTGTGCAGTGGGGATGGGAGTGCTGTGTGCAGTGGGGATGAGAGTGCTGTGTGCAGTGGGGATGGGAGTGCTGTGTGCAGTGGGGATGAGAGTGCTGTGTGCAGTGGGGATGGGAGTGCTGTGTGCAGTGGGGATGAGAGTGCTGTGTGCAGGCGGGATGAGAGTGCTGTGTGCAGTGGGGATGAGAGTGCTGTGTGCAGTGCGGATGAGAGTGCTGTGTGCAGTGGGGATGGGAGTGCTGTGTGCAGTGGGGATGAGAGTGCTGTGTGCAGTGGGGATGAGAGTGCTGTGTGCAGTGGGGATGGGAGTGCTGTGTGCAGTGGGGATGAGAGTGCTGTGTGCAGTGGGGATGAGAGTGTTGTGTGCAGTGGGGATGAGAGTGCTGTGTGCAGTGGGGATGAGAGTGCTGTGTGCAGTGGGGATGGGAGTGCTGTGTGCAGTGGGGATGAGAGTGCTGTGTGCAGTGGGGATGAGAGTGCTGTGTGCAGTGGGGATGGGAGTGCTGTGTGCAGTGGGGATGAGAGTGCTGTGTGCAGTGGGGATGAGAGTACTGTGTGCAGTGGGGATGAGAGTGCTGTGTGCAGTGGGGATGAGAGTGCTGTGTGCAGTGGGGATGAGAGTACTGTGTGCAGTGGGGATGGGAGTGCTGTGTGCAGTGGGGATGGGAGTGCTGTGTGCAGTGGGGACGGAAAGTGCTGTGTGCAGTGGGGATGGGAGTGCTGTGTGCAGTGGGGATGGGAGTGCTGTGTGCAGTGGGGATGGGAGTGCTGTGTGCAGTGGGGATGGGAGTGCTGTGTGCAGTGGGGATGGGAGTGCTGTGTGCAGTGGGGATGAGAGTGCTGTGTGCAGTGGGGATGGGAGTGCTGTGTGCAGGCGGGATGAGAGTGCTGTGTGCAGGCGGGATGAGAGTGCTGTGTGCAGTGGGGATGAGAGTGCTGTGTGCAGTGCGGATGAGAGTGCTGTGTGCAGTGGGGATGGGAGTGCTGTGTGCAGTGGGGATGAGAGTGCTGTGTGCAGTGGGGATGGGAGTGCTGTGTGCAGTGGGGATGAGAGTGCTGTGTGCAGTGGGGATGGGAGTGCTGTGTGCAGTGGGGATGAGAGTGCTGTGTGCAGGCGGGATGAGAGTGCTGTGTGCAGTGGGGATGAGAGTGCTGTGTGCAGTGCGGATGAGAGTGCTGTGTGCAGTGGGGATGGGAGTGCTGTGTGCAGTGGGGATGAGAGTGCTGTGTGCAGTGGGGATGAGAGTGCTGTGTGCAGTGGGGATGGGAGTGCTGTGTGCAGT
Organism: Melanostigma gelatinosum; assembly: GCF_949748355.1. Lineage (NCBI taxonomy): Eukaryota > Metazoa > Chordata > Actinopteri > Perciformes > Zoarcidae > Melanostigma > Melanostigma gelatinosum. The sequence goes on from NC_136646.1 coordinate 6,087,845, forward strand.
GGGGATGAGAGTGCTGTGTGCAGTGGGGATGAGAGTGTTGTGTGCAGTGGGGATGAGAGTGCTGTGTGCAGTGGGGATGAGAGTGCTGTGTGCAGTGGGGATGGGAGTGCTGTGTGCAGTGGGGATGAGAGTGCTGTGTGCAGTGGGGATGAGAGTGCTGTGTGCAGTGGGGATGGGAGTGCTGTGTGCAGTGGGGATGAGAGTGCTGTGTGCAGTGGGGATGAGAGTACTGTGTGCAGTGGGGATGAGAGTGCTGTGTGCAGTGGGGATGAGAGTGCTGTGTGCAGTGGGGATGAGAGTACTGTGTGCAGTGGGGATGGGAGTGCTGTGTGCAGTGGGGATGGGAGTGCTGTGTGCAGTGGGGATGAGAGTGATGTGTGCAGTGGGGATGGGAGTGCTGTGTGCAGTGGGGATGAGAGTGCTGTGTGCATTGCGAGGCGCTACCGGCACCAACGTGTGTTCCAGAGCTCCCTCTCTGCGGCTTTTTCTTCTTCTTTTTCTAAAAGGGAGCAGGCAGCGTTCTCCTCTTTGCATTCCAGCTGGCAGGGCGCTCTCTCTCACATCATGCATCCTATTTCCGTACCCAGTCAGTGAGAAACCTTAACAAGCTGCAGAGTCACGGAACAGACAGAGAGCTGGTCCGATTCTTTCCTGGTTCCAGCAGGACATTAAAGGGAGTAAGAGGGATCGGTTCAAGCCTTCTTTCTTTGAATGGCCACACTGTAAAGCCAGAGGAAGGCGTAGCTTGAACTTTAAGGTCTGGGGTTCACAAAAAACATCAAGCAGAAGTATGATGTGTACAACGGACGCTTTGTCAGAACTACAGACGGAGAATCAACGATCACTTTTTAAGCTCCATGCATCAGAAACAAACTCCCAGAAAACTGCAACTCTCACTTCTTTTACATCAAGGCTTTTAGGCTGCTGCTGCCTTTTATTCAATCATTTTTAACACTGCACTGTAACTTGTATTCCTCTAATTTTGTACCTGTTTTATTCTATTTCAGTTTGCTTTTTTATTTTCTTGCCTCTTTAACGACATTTCGTGCTGCTTCCTTCACATTGTCTCTCAATGCCTTTGATGTAAAGCACTTTACATTGTGTTGTTACTGAATGTGGGTACTTTGTCAAACATGTTCTTCTATATTACCCACAGTGGACACACTCAGGCTCGGCTTCCCCACTACGAGTAACCACTAATATCTCCTGATAGCCATAAAGTGATCACATTACATCCTTCACCCCACAAAGGGCTCGATGCGGCTCACCAGCGCTTTCCCTTGGCCTCACTGTCAAATGAAGCCAACTGTACCAATATGAATCAATAATGCAATCAAACACCAAGCCCTGACCCAAAATGCTTTGCTGCACCATGTCCCAGAATTCCCCTGTCCACTGTTTCCGTAGCAACAGCAGGAAAAGGGGAGAAAGAGAGAGAGAGTGGAGGGATGGTGGAGTAAAGATCAAAGCATGGGAACGTAAGACAGACTGATGCAATAAACAGGACAGACAAACATAAAAGATGAAATATAAGATCAAATAACTATCAACTGTATCAATGAGGTGAAGAAAGAACACTAACATAGACAGAGAGATATATAGAGAGAGAGAGCGAGAGAGAGAGGGAGAGATGGAGAGATAGAGAGATGATATATGGACAGATAGATAGATATATATATAGATTGATGATAGATGACAGATAGATTTCATAAAATCAATCCATGGCCGAGCCACAAACCACAGGAATCCCTCTGGCAGTGGCGAAGCAAAGGTGAGTGCTGAAGAGATTTGCATTGATAATGATTTTTTGTTATATTTTGCTATTAGTTTTATCTGATTTGAATGTTTTTGAAACCTATCCAACCTATTGCTTTCTCTAGCAAGAAACACGCTGGGATGAGAGAAATAAGAAAAAGCAGAGGAGCAGAGAAGCGGGAAAGGAGCGTTACGATGCGATGCGGCCCTTCCGGAACGCCTCCGACATGCTTGGGTCTTTCGTTCGTCCCGCCCGCCGCTACCATAGATCTGATATAGTTTGTAATAAATCCCAGACAAGTACAATCTGTGATTATGTCAGCGAGAGGAAGGGAGGAAAGAAAGAGGAAGAGGGGTCGGAACTTTTAAAGCAGAAGCCCGGCGGTTTTGAGAAACGCGTGCGGTTGCGAATTCCTGAGTTGTCCTTGATTTGTCTTAAACCAGTCACAATGAGAAGATAACTTAAACAAAGATAAGTCCAGTTTTCTATTTGTGTCTCCCTGAGGTAGTCAGCTAAAGGCTTTCCAGAGCCGTTGAAGCTTTCCGAGCTAAGAGCCCATCACAGGAGAGCAAAGTGCCACCGGGGTGCTTCTCACCTCAGCCCTTCAAAGGTGTGCCAATGCTTACCTGAATGTGTGTGTGTGTGTGTGTGTGTGTGTGTGTGTGTGCGTGTGTGTGTGTGTGTGTTTTGGGATTAGAGTTGTGTCTGTCTTTCTTTCTCCCTCTTCATCAATCTGCTTTACTGTCAGACAGCCTGCTATATCTCCTGTGTTTTGGGGGATTTGTGAACATTAGCTTTCTCGTTGGCTAGCGTAGACCTTCGAAGCACTGCAGCAGTCAGTGTTTCAGCCCAGCCTGGCGGAGAGTCGGACCCGGCTCAGCCACACAACACATGGTTTTCTTTTGGCAGAACCTTTCTAAAGCCTTTTTGGGGGTTTTGTGGATCAGTTATATGTTTCCTGAAAAGATCCAAACAAGCCAAAGCCCTGACGCATGGTTTGGAGCCAGAAGTCTGCTGTCAATCCTGAACGGTGCTCTCTGCCGGCTGAGCTGTAAAAAACTGACCTGAGCTCAGTTCCAGAGTAGAGAATGGAGGAAAACTGACCAACCAACCAATCAGCAACCAGCTCTCACTGGCCTGGCAACACGGCCACTTTCACTCTGGCACCCATCCCAAAACACCTTCAATCGACTCCCCGTTTATTTCCTTCCTCGGGTTTTTACAATTTGTTTACATTTTTTTTTGTGAAAAACAAATTTTTTACATTTTGGTTTTGATCTCCAATAATAAAATATTTGATTGATCTCAATATGACATAAGTCCCAACTATACTGTAGAGTGTGACAGCTAGAGGAGTTGTATAAGGTTTTTCACACATAAAGAAAAGTATGGAAAGACCGGGGACCGGGCTGACTTGAGCCAAAGTGCTTTCGGGGGACGGGGATGGGGAGACGTGACGACGTGACGACCCCCCCCCCTATCTGTAAGTACCAGAGTGAGAAGAGACCGGGTGAGAGGAGAAGGAGGAGGAAGAGGAGGAGCAGGAGGAGGGCAAGACAGCTACACACGGAATACGGACACACACGCACACACACACACACACACACACACAGGAAAAGGACGGACACAAGTACAGAGACAAAGAAAGACAAAAAAAATAGAGAAACACAGACAGACAGACAGACAAACAGATGGATAGTGTAACACAGACCGACAAGAGCCAACGTACAAACGCATGACCTGACACAACCTGGGGAAGGAGACAGTGACAACAACAACAACAACAAGAAAATAACAACAGCAACAGCACGCAACCGCACTGTGGACTTAGACCTCTACACCCCGCGACCTGTGACCCGTTCTCCCCGGTGGTTACGACATACTGTGGGTGTACAGAGGGAAGGCACATCTCTCTCACGCACACAAGCAGCCCTAATGAACACAACATGTGTGTGTGTGTGTGTGTGTGTGTGTGATTGGGCTATTCTGTACTTATAATAATAATAATAATCCTTTATTTTATATAGCGCTTTTCTAGGTACCCAAAGCCGCTTTACAAGGATCCATGCACACCATTCGCCCAGTCATACCGGTGATGGTAAGCTACGTCTGTAGCCACAGCTGCCCTGGGGCAGACTGACGGAAGCGTGGCAACTAATTTGTGCACAACGGCCCCTCCGACCAACACCAAGCATTCACTCGCATTCACACCAAGCATTCACCATTCATTCCTTGCATGTTTTTCCGAGGTGGGGGAAACCGGAGTGCCCGGAGGAAACCCACGCGGCCACGGCTGAGAACATGCAAACTCAACACAGGTTGTACCAGGAATCGAAACCAGAAACCTTGACTGGGAAGCGAACCCAGTACCTTCTTACTGTGAGGCAGTGATCTTAACCACTCTGCCACCGTGCCGTTATCACACACACTTTAAATTGCGATGTGTAACTGTGGCAGTGTATTTGTGTCACATGTCTGAGCATGAGAGGGGACAGGAGCACAGAAATTAAAATGTCTTCAAACACGTAGAAAAATCATCACTCAAAGAATAAGTGGATTTGAGCAACAACACAATCTCCATTCTGTGCTAATACATTGATTTGCATGTTGGCTATTATCCACATTGGGGTTATCCCAATGTGGGTCTACTTTGTCTACTTTGATTTTAGGTTTACTTATGCAAAAGAAAATGACTTGGTTAGGTTTACGGAAAGATTGTGGTTCAAAAGTCCACGTAACTGGCATTCGTAGAGTACGAAACATAAGTAAGTAAAGTAAGTCACAGCTGACCTGGTTTGGGACTGGACGCCGACACCTGGTTCAAAGTCCTGTGGTTGTTTGTACAAACCATTATTATTATTTGACAATAATGATGAAAAGGTGATGATCATTTCGCCACAAAAAAACATTGTTGTGACGTTCTGAAAATGTCCCATTGCATTCCCACCACTGAAGCACAAATGTGACTCCATATAAAGAGGTATGGATATGTAATATGTCTCATCTGTGCCAAGTGATGTATTGTTGTATGTATTGTTCCGATGATCAGCTTTATGCTTTACTCATTTGATGAGACTTGATGAATGAAATGCAGCCGTAGTAGATTGGGCGAATAATATACATGTGATGAATACTACTGATAATAAGCAGTGAAAATATATCCTGCATACAGCAGAAATTATGATTAACAAATACTGCTGTTCATTGAAATTAATCCAAATAGACAAAAGAAATGAATGACACGTAAAAGCTTTACAATAACAAGCAATCTGCATGCATTCAACCTGTGTGTGTGTGTGTGTGTTTGTGTGTGTGTGTGTGTGTGTGTGCGCGCGTGCATGTGTGTGTGTGTCGACTGTGGCTAAGTGGAGAGCAGGGCTGTCCTTCAGTCAGTCGGCGGTTGGATCCCCGGCTCCGCTAGTCACATGAAGTAATGTAATGTAAAGTGATGTAAAGTAATGTAAAGTTAAGTAATGTAATGTAAAGTGATGTAATGTAATGTGAAGTTAAGTAATGTAATGTAAAGTGATGTAATGTAAAGTAATGTAAAGTAATGTAAAGTAATGTAAAGTTAAGTAATGTAATGTAAAGTGATGTAAAGTTAAGTAATGTCATGTAAAGTGATGTAAAGTAAAGTAATGTAAAGTAATGTAAAGTTAAGTAATGTAATGTAAAGTGATGTAAAGTTAAGTAATGTAATGTAAAGTGATGTAAAGTAAAGTAATGTAAAGTAATGTAAAGTTAAGTAATGTAATGTAACGTAAAGTAATGTAAAGTAATGTAAAGTTAAGTAATGTAATGTAAAGTGATGTAATGTAAAGTAAAGTAATGTAAAGTAATGTAAAGTAATGTAAAGTGATGTAAAGTAAAGTAATGTAAAGTAATGTAAAGTAATGTAAAGTAATGTAAAGTTAAGTAATGTAATGTAAAGTGATGTAAAGTAAAGTAATGTAAAGTAATGTAAAGTAATGTAAAGTAATGTAATGTGAAGTAATGTAAAGTTAAGTAATATAAAGTGATGTAAAGTTAAGTAATGCAATGTAAAGTTAAGTAATGCAATGTAAAGTGATGTAAAGTAATGTAAAGTAATGTAAAGTTAAGTAATGTAATGTAAAGTGATGTAAAGTTAAGTAATGTAATGTAATGTAAAGTGATGTAATGTAAAGTAATATAAAGTTAAGTAATGTAATGTAAAGTGATGTAAAGTGATATAATGTAAAGTAATGTAAAGTTAAGTAATGTAATGGAAAGTGATGTAATGTAAAGTAATGTAAAGTAATGTAAAGTTAAGTAATGTAATGTAAAGTGATGTAAAGTAAAGTAAAGTAATGTAAAGTAATGTAAAGTAATGTAAAGTTAAGTAATGTAATGTAATGTAACGTAAAGTAATGTAAAGTAATGTAAAGTTAAGTAATGTAAAGTGATGTAATGTAAAGTTAAGTAATGTAATGTAAAGTTAAGTAATGTAAAGTGATGTAATGTAAAGTAATGTAAAGTAATGTAAAGTAATGTAAAGTAATGTAAAGTAATGTAAATTTAAGTAATGTAAAGTAATGTAAAGTGATGTAATATAAAGTAATGTAAAGTCAAGTAAAGTAATGTAAAGTAATTTAAAGTAATGTAAAGTAATGTAAAGTCAAGTAAAGTAAAGTAATGTAAAGTAATATAAAGTTAAGTAATGTAATGTAAAGTGATGTAAAGTAATGTAATGTAAAGTGATGTAATGTAAAGTAATGTAAAGTTAAGTAATGTAAAGGAAAGTAATGGAAAGTAATGTAAAGTTAAGTAATGTAATGTAAAGTAATGTAATGTAATGTAAAGTGATGTAAAGTAAAGTAATGTGAAGTAATGTAAAGTTAAGTAATGTAATATAAAGTGATGTAAAGTTAAGTAATGCAATGTAAAGTTAAGTAATGTAATGTAAAGTGATGTAAAGTTAAGTAATGTAATGTAAAGTGATGTAATGTAAAGTAATGTAAAGTTAAGTAATGTAATGTAAAGTGATATAATGTAAAGTAATGTAAAGTAATGTAAAGTTAAGTAATGTAATGTAAAGTGATGTAATATAAAGTAATGTAAAGTTAAGTAAAGTAATGTAAAGTAATGTAAAGTAATGTAAAGTAATGTAAAGTTAAGTAATGTAATGTACAGTGATGTAAAGTAATGTAAAGTTAAGTAATGTAATGTAAAGTGATGTAATGTAATGTAATGTAATGTAAAGTAATGTAAAGTTAAGTAATGTAATGTAATGTAATGTAAAGTGATGTAATGTAAAGTAATGTAAAGTAATGTAAAGTGATGTAATGTAAAGTAATGTAAAGTTAAGTAATGTAAAGTAATGTAAAGTAATGTAAAGTTAAGGAATGTAATGTAAAGTGATGTAATGTAAAGTAATGTAAAGTTAAGTAATGTAAAGTAATGTAAAGTTAAGTAATGTAAAGTAATGTAAAGTAATGTAAAGTAATGTAAAGTAATGTAAAGTTAAGGAATGTAATGTAAAGTGATGTAATGTAAAGTAATGCAAAGTTAAGTAATGTAAAGTAATGTAAAGTTAAGTAATGTAATGTAAAGTAATGTAAAGTTAAGTAATGTAATGTAAAGTGATGTCAAGTAACGTAATGTAAAGTAATGTAATGTAAAGTAAAGTAATGTAAAGTAATGTAAAGTTAAGTAATGTAATGTAAAGTGATGTAAAGTAATGTAAAGTTAAGTAATGTAAAGTAATGTAAAGTTAAGTAATGTAATGTAATCTCGGGTGAAACACTTTTCATCTCTTCTGTGACTTGATAGTACAGTATTGTTATCTAACTACTGACCTCTAACCTACCTCTCTCTATCGTCACATGGTAGCGTTCTTCCACACATGGAGTTGTAATCTAATCGAGGTTGATCAAGTCAAATCTAATCTAGATCTGATTGAAAAGTATTTAATATAATTGACGTTAGTCTAGTTTTACTAGTCTCGTCGAGTTGAATTGAACACATTTACTCTCGTGCCGAATCTAAGCAAACATCTGAACTAATATAATCTGGTCAACTCGAATCTAAAGTAATATATTATATTGAGTCGGGTTTAACTGAACCTAGTCTAGTCTGAATCTAATTTAATCTAAAATCTGATCTGATATAATGTGGTTAAATCTAGTCTCAATGAATCTAATACAATCTAGCACTCTGGTCTAATCTAGTCTAGTGATTGTAATCTAGCCTTTAGTCTAGTCTGAATCTAACATAATCTGATGTAATCTAATTTATGATCAAATATAATCGGGTTAAATCTAATCAAAGTGAATCTGATCTGATCTGGTCCCAGTCTAACTGGATATAACGAGCAAAAGTTAATCTAGTCCAGTCAAGTCTTTTCTTTTATTCAAAGCTAATTTAGTCGAGTCTGAATCTCATCCCATCTCATCTCATGATGACATCATAATGACATCATCTTATCTCGTAGAACCAATGTGTGTCTACTCTAGTACATATAGATATATGTATATATATATATATATATATATATATATATATATATATATATATATATATATATATATATATATGTATATATATCTATATATATTAGTGTTAGCAGGACGAGGTGGCAGCAGGCAAGATGATGGCAGGAAGAAGGAGAGTAAAAAATTAACGGAAGATGAGGGGAAGCAGAGGACAGGCAGCGAGCAGAGAAAGGAAACAGAAGAGGGAGAGGATGAAGCAGTAGGAGAATGGGGCGAGAGAACAGAGTGTGGGGAGAAGAGAGAGAGAAAGGAAGAGTTAATGAATCACAGCATGGTCAAAGTGAGAAAGAGAAGCGGTGGAGGGACATAGAGAGTGACAGACTGAGAGAGAGAGACAGACAGAGCAGAACGATGAAGGAGCCTGATGTTATGACATGAGAACAGAAATGATGCTCATCTGATCCGGCTGTCCTGCCAGATCGGATTGAAAACACCGCACATCAACACTCTAAGAGTTTCATTTCCAAACAAGACGTCCAGAAGCAGATTTCGCAACATCCAATCGCTGGATGAGGCTGGAGATCTTTTGTATTTTTACTCATCAAATCCCATCAAAAGAACAGAATTAAATAAAGTGTCTTTGTGTGTATTAAAACCAGATATACATTCACACTCTGCACCATGAGCTCTACTGGGTGACACCTTCCTGCACAATGAGCATGTCACTGCGGTATACTTTGACTCAATCCCACATAAACTGTTCTGCTGCAACAAATACTCACTAGAGCACCAAATGTGTACACATCCGCGACTGAAAATAGTCCCCCATTGCCTCCTATTTGAGTAACGTTTGCTGAAAACTACAGTATGGAGCCGTTTGCTAATTGCTACGCCTCTCATCGATAATCTATAGCCGTGCTAGCAGCTCTGTGAGGCTAAATGCTAATATCAGAGCAACATTGCTCAGAGTGACAATGCTAACGTGCTGCCGTTTAGCAGTTTCAATGTTGAGCGTGTTAGTAGGCCTGGCATAAGCGGCAGCTCCACGCCTATGGAACAGTCTCCCTGACCACCTAAGGGCAACACAGACACTGGTCTCTTTTGAGACTGGCCTAAAAACCTTTTTATTCAGGAAAGCCTTTCTGACCTAAGTCACTGTCAGTTATTTCTTTTGTGTTTCTGTTCATTCACTGGTTTTTATTTTATTATAGTTTTTTTATGTTTTAACTATGCTTTTTACTATGTTTTTACTATGTACTGGCTCTGTGGCACTCTGAGATTTAAAAAAAAAAATGAAAAGTGCGTTACAAATAAAATACATTATTATTATTATTATTTTGCCGGGCGATATATTGTCCCAGAGATAATTACGATAAACTTTATTATTGTCATTTCAAGATCATTTCATGCTGCTGATAAAATGATGATATAATAGCATTTGAATGCATGTACTCTTTAAGCAATAAACATTTAATTCTTAACACTATTCAGATATTGGAATAGGAAAACATTTCTAAATAAATGAAGCCACACAAAGGTGACAGTCATAATTCATGAGGATATGTGATAGAAGCCATTTCAACAAACAACCAAATCTCGTCTTTTCATGGGATTTGTTGACAGTAAAAAATAGAATAACACCAATTGTATCTGTATTGTTATACCTTTCCTTATCAAACACGACAGGTAACAATATAATTCCCAAAAAAGGACGGTGTTTTGAAATGAAACAGTTTGGCTGAATGCATACACAGAACAGTATCAGCCATGATGAACATAGAAGGCCGCGTACACAGAGGACCGATGTTCTGCTGCATGCAGCGCTGCTGAGTGACTGTTGACCCATCAGACATCAGCAAGAAACACCTGCAGACTCTGATCAATGACATGATTTCACCACAATTCACAGAAGAAAACAAAGCTTGTCGAGAATGTTACAGTAGAGTAAAATCAGCCACTCCAACACCAGCGCACATGGCAGCGCTGCAGCAGCCTCTGCAGGACGTCTGCAGCTCAGAGGCAGGAAGAGGACGTCCTCATGGAATCACAGGATTCTACATCGATGCAGGAAGAGGACGTCCTCATGGAATCACAGGATTCTACATCGATGCAGGAAGAGGACGTCCTCATGGAATCACAGGATTCTACATCGATGCAGGAAGAGGACGTCCTCATGGAATCACAGGATTCTACATCGATGCAGGAAGAGGACGTCCTCATGGAATCACAGGATTCTACATCGATGCAGGAAGAGGACGTCCTCATGGAATCACAGGATTCTACATCGATGCAGGAAGAGGACGTCCTCATGGAATCACAGGATTCTACATCGATGCAGGAAGAGGACGTCCTCATGGAATCACAGGATTCTACATCGATGCAGGAAGAGGACGTCCTCATGGAATCACAGGATTCTACATCGATGCAGGAAGAGGACATCCTCATGGAATCACAGGATTCTACATCGATGCAGGAAGAGGACGTCCTCATGGAATCACAGGATTCTACATCGATGCAGGAAGAGGACGTCCTCATGGAATCACAGGATTCTACATCGATGCAGGAAGAGGACGTCCTCATAGAATCACAGGATTCTACATCGATGCAGGAAGAGGACGTCCTCATAGAATCACAGGATTCTACATCGATGCAGGAAGAGGACGTCCTCATGGAATCACAGGATTCTACATCGATGCAGGAAGAGGACGTCCTCATGGAATCACAGGATTCTACATCGATGCAGGAAGAGGACGTCCTCATGGAATCACAGGATTCTACATCGATGCAGGAAGAGGACGTCCTCATGGAATCACAGGATTCTACATCGATGCAGGAAGAGGACATCCTCATGGAATCACAGGATTCTACATCGATGCAGGAAGAGGACGTCCTCATGGAATCACAGGATTCTACATCAATGCAGGAAGAGGACGTCCTCATGGAATCACAGGATTCTACATCGATGCAGGAAGAGGACGTCCTCATGGAATCACAGGATTCTACATCGATGCCATTCATTGGCCATTGATGTGTGATTGGTGCTCTTCGTGCTGAACGGTCTGAAGGGAGTGAGCATTGTGGAGATGCTGAGCATCACATCGAATGATGGAGGGGAAATGTAACAAGTAGCGTGTGTGTGTGTGTGTGTGTGTGTGTGAGTCTCAGTGTTAGCTCTCAGGGCCTATTTTTATTTTGAAATAAAACAATACACTGTTCATATTTTGTCTGTATGGTGTGTGTACCTCTACAGGGGGGTGGACTGAATACCATGAACCATGAATATATTAACCATGGTTCATTAACCATGAACCATCATACTATTAGCTGTTCCTATTATTTAGTCCACTTCCTGTATGTATGTGTGTGATTGGATGTGCGTTTGCTGTGTCCGGATGTTACAATGTTTTTTTTGCCCACCACACACAGTCAGCACATATCAGTCAGGACCATGCATCGATCGACAGTCCACTGCTGTCACTCAGGTACCAGCCTACCCCCGCCCCTCCTCCTCCTCCTCCTCCTCCTCCTCCCCCTTCAATCCTCCACCTCCCCCCTCCGCCCTCCTACCTTTCCGGACGTTCCCGTCCGTTGTGCGCTGGAACTCCCCGGCGCTGAGCAGGAAGCAGGCCCGGTCATGCGGGTAGCGCTCTCGGCTGGTGGCGGAGCCGAGGCCCCCCGTGGCCGGGCTGCGCTCGTCCCCGAGGACCTGGTCGATGGTGGGGCAGTCCTCGTTGGCCAGGGCCGCGTTGGCTGCAGCGTCGCCATTCTGCTTGGAATCTGGGAGAAGAGGGACAGAGAGATGGGAGGAAGGGGGAGGGGAGAGAGGAGGCGACAGAAGAGGGAGGAGGGATATCGAGGGAGGGATATCGAGAGGGGTGCAAGGAAAGTTGTGGTGAGAGGGTTATGGTAGAGAGGAGAGTCAACATGGAGAGGACATGAAAGGAGGAAAGACGGGAGGAAAGGAGACATGAGAGGATGATAGAGGAGTGGAGAGAAGAGGAGAAAAAAGGAAATGATATGGAAAATATAAAAAGAAAAAGAAAACAGAAGTCAGCATGTGAAAGAGATGTGAAAGAAAGAAAGAGGGGGGGCGTGAGAGTGAGGAGGAGGGTAGGTAAAGGAAGAGAAGATGAATGGTCCGGAGAGAAGGAGGAGGAGGAGTATGCATTAAGAGAAACAGGAAAAGGGAGATAAAGAATGCAGGTGGGTGAGGAGGACGAGGAGGAAGGATTTGGAGATGAGCAACAGAAGCGGGGAAAAATGGGATATGAAAGAGTGGTGGGAAAAAAAAGAAAAAAAGATGAGGAGATGAAAAGAAAATGAAAGAGGGTGAAGACAAGATGGAGAAATGACAGAAGATTGAAGGGGAGAGAAGAGGGAGGGAGGGGGTGTAAAAGAACGTTAGTGCCTTGTGATCGCTATCCTGATCACATGACCAACACACAGCAACAAACACAAGAGCAGGCAGCGGACACACTCACACACACACACACACACACACTCACACTCACACACACTCACACACACACTCACACTCACACCCACTCACACACACACACACACTCACACACACACACACTCACACACACACTCACACTCACACCCACTCACACACACACACACACTCACACACACACACACACTCACACTCACACACTCACACACACTCACACTCACACTCACACACACTCACACACACACACACACACACTCACACTCACACACACTCACACACACACTCACACACTCACACACACACACACACACACTCACACACTCACACACACACACACTCACACACACACACACACACTCACACACACACACACTCACACACACACTCACACACACACTCACACTCACACACTCACACACTCACACACACACACCCACACACTCACACTCACACACACACACTCTCACACACACTCACACACACACACTCACACACACACACACACACTCACACACACACTCACACACACACTCACACTCACACACTCACACACACACACACACACACACACACTCACACTCACACACACACACTCTCACACACACTCACGCACACACGCACACACGCACACACGCACGCACACACTCACACACACACATACACACTCACACTCACACACACACACCCACTCACACACACACTCACACACACACACACACACCCTCACACTCACACACACACTAAAGAGAAGATGGCTACAGGGGAAGCAATGTTTGTAGCCTTCAACACAGCTGTCAAATCTAATCTGATATGATTTATTGCTCAACAGTTACAGATACAAGCCAGCGGGGCGGACACACACACACACACACACACACACACAGAGGACACAAATGTCTCCACACAACAAACTGAAAGCACTCGTACGACGTGTTGGCCGAGCTCATCAGAAATCGAGTGTTTTTGTTTTGTCGTTCTGAACGGACGCAGTGAGAAACCGTGCGGTCATGAATACGGGAGAACGGAGCGCCAGGCTGTTCACGTGGAAGGTTCTGGACTCCTCCGGCTCTCCGTACCGGTTCATTGACGTTGATGTCAAAGATTCAATGTCGAAGCTCATCAAGTTGAGCAGCGAGTGAGAGACAATGCTGAGACACAGCAGGGGAAATAAATATGATGATATTTGTAGTTGTGCCACTGATGCTGTTCAGGGAGACTTAAAGGACAAGTGTGTGGCATTTACTGTGGGGGGGGGGGGGGGGGTGTTGTATGTTGTATGTCAGAGCTATGCTTTTCTTTAGTGTATAATCACCTGTCATTTTCATTTTGGACAACTTTACACGGTTTGATTTTTTTGTTTTTTCACGTCGATTAAATCGGACCCCCAAGGCCCATTGGAACTGTCCCATGCACACATAATCTCAGTTCTGGTCAATCACTCACCTGCCCTGTTGATCTCGATGATCTCTTCCTGTGCCAGTGGGCAGTCTCCAGTGCCCATCATGCTGCCAGATCCCACCATGCCCGGCCCGAGCACATTGCCCATCAGTCTGTGCGGCGAGGCGGTCGCCATGGCCAGGGCATCTGGCTTGCAGTAGTTAGGGCTGCCGGGCTGTGGCGCTCGGGGGATGTGCTTGTTCCTCTTCTTGGGGAGCTTCTGCTTGGCCATGGCCAGGGAGTAGTACATGCCGAAGTTGTTGACAATGACGGGCACAGGCATGGCGATGGTCAGCACACCGGCCAAGGCGCAGAGGGCACCCACCAGCATTCCTGACCATGTTTCAGGGTACATATCCCCGTAGCCCAGCGTGGTCATGGTCACCACAGCCCACCAGAACCCGATGGGGATGTTCTTGAAGTTGGTGTGGGCCGCAGCTGTTGGATCGTCGGGGTCTGCACCGATGCGTTCGGCATAATAGATCATGGTAGCAAAGATGAGGACGCCCAGCGCAAGGAAGATGATGAGCAGCAGGAACTCATTGGTGCTTGCCCGCAGAGTGTGGCCCAGGACCCGTAAACCGACAAAGTGGCGGGTCAGCTTGAATATACGCAGGATACGGACAAAGCGCACCACGCGCAGGAAGCTCAGCGCGTCTTTGGCTGTTTTGGAGGAGAGGCCGCTCAGCGCCACCTCCAGGTAAAAGGGCACGATGGCCACGAAGTCTATGATGTTGAGGGTGCAGCGGAAGAACTCCGCCTTGTCGGGGCAGAAGACGACACGCGCCATCACCTCGATGGTGAACCAAATGACGCAGACGCCCTCCACATATGTCAGCCAGCCATCTGTGACTACCTCGTACACTATCTGCAAGGTAGAAGAAAAGAACCAAGGGTTAGTTGATTCTATGAAGAGTTTACTCAATTATGTATTCATTCATTTCACGGTATATGCCCAGAAGCAGAACACCATGTCCTTGAAAAGTTGAATAATCCGTAGCAATACGTTTTTTCTATGTAGGTGCATAGAAAAGTAGGAAACACATAACTCATATTAGGGTGATCCTAACTAACCTCTAGCCAACCCCCTTCCGGCACAAATCACCTTCAAAACTACCTCCGTATCAATCAACAACAGTACAAGTAGCGATGATTCACTTCTTGTCCTTTTCAATATTGAGTCCAGTCGCAGAATCCTGAGAAACAAAAGACAATTTAAACCCAGTGCACGGCCTCCTAACAACAAAGGTGTGTCTCCGGGGCAACACAGAGAAAGCCGCCTTGGATACATGCATACACGTTCAGGGGAAAGACAGGATATAAAAGCACGAAGCATATACTCAGAAATCAATAGTTAAAGTATAATAGAAAGATAAGGATTGTGATCATTATATAACGAATGTTAAATGCATAGAGTGATTTAACAAATGTAAAAACTGATTATAATAATGTTCTGTGTACCGGAGCTGAGATGTGGAAAAAGTGTGTCATATGGAGTCAGCAGACCGAGTGAGTCAGGAACAGATGTTTTTGGGCGTAGTTAGGAAAACAGTCATGGGACATGGAAATCTGTTGCAAGAGATGACTCATAGAAGCAAAACGAACAGTCTGGTGCTTTCCGGAGACAAACGCACACACAAAAAGGTGGGGTGAAAATCATGTGTTCAGGATAGGTGGGGGGGAGAAGAGATAGCCCAAATCAAGGATAAAAGGAGACGCTTGCAAGCCCCAAACTGGGATTTTTACACGAGAGCCGTCAAAGTGCTCTGAGAAGAAGATACGGACGATTGCAACTGAAGTATTCGAGGACTTCGTCTCTGTTCACGGAAAGAAGACCGCTGTCCGTGGACAAAGAATGAAAGACGGAGATTTTCCTCTCCCCACTGCTCGACTCTAACAACGGAGAAAACGCAGCAGCCCTAGAAAGACTTTGTACTGAGTTTTGAGGACTGTTGAACGGACTCCGCTGCAGAGCAGGCGGACCGAGGGTCTGGCCGGACCTTCGCTCCTAACAACTCCAAAAGAACCTTTTCATCGCACCTTTGGAAATCCAGCTCCAACCGAGCCGTCTCGGCATCTAAAACCAATGAGTATAATCTAAGAAGAAAATTTAAGTAATGAATCAAGTGTAGTAACATTTTAAGTGAGCTGTAGCTTAACCCTTGCTAACTAACTAAATATAACCTGCAATAAATATCTAATCTGCATTTAAAGTAAAATTCTCAAGTGCATTTATTTGCTTAGGTAGTAAAAGTTCCTCATGGCAGTAAAAAGTTAAGGCATTGTATGTCTAACAACTGAGTTCTGTAAGGTTATCTTAGAGACCGAATCCACTTAACAACCCCTTACGGTTTTAGAAGTAATCCTAGCCGTTAAAACCTAACCTGGCATTTACCAAGAGCACGGATCCAGAAGAGGGAAGCTGCCATAACCGACGCGACTGGTAGGAGCGCCCGGGGTCAGGGTGGCCCCTCGACCAAGTGCACTCAGACCGGAGGAAGCAGGGTAGACGTCGGGAGTAACGGCAGTTAGAAGAGCCAGGCGAGTTCCCTCGCAAGAACACCAGCTCGACAATCTTTTAATAGAGAGCTGAGTCAGTAAGTAGCCCCGTATCGGGCCAGAAGTACCCCAGGATCTAACAGTGTGGGCTTTTACCTTGAAGGGAGGGTCTTATGATAGGATGCTCATACCTGCCAACCTTGAGACCTCAAAAGTAAGGAGGATTTCACAAACCAAAGCAGGGGGTCGCGGCTCACCACTGAGCTCTGAGACCCATCATTTCCAACGGCTCGTTCCGCACCACGACAGCTTTTCACTGTGACTGAACCCAGGCGGCAAGCGAAACTCAAACCGTTTTGTGTCAAAGGCAGCTCTTCGCCACCAGGAAACGAAATTTAGCATCGCTGTATCGTTGTCCTGGCGGAAGCAATGGGTTTGACACAAGTAAATAAGGTAAAGGAAAAAAAAGGTGTGAAATGTTGTCATTATTTGGGAGACCCTGGGTGGAAACAGGGACAGGGCAATGAAAGACAGGAATCTCCCAGAAAAAAGAAAACAACTATCCGGATATCTCAGCCCCTGCTTCATTGTTTTGGTCATTCATTCTTGAATCTGTGCCTCAAGAATCTCCCAACATTATAGAACATAAAAGATGTGTCACATTATCGTCACATTAACATCTCTAATGCTAAAGAACACTTCACTTAGACGTCACCGTACCTCCTCGTGCGTCACGTTGCCGACAGTGACGTTCTCTGTTTTGTTGTAGATGGTGTTGAAGGCTTCGTGGGTCTCCAGGCAGAAGGTGGAAATGGAGAGCAGGATGAAGAAGAGCGAGCCAAACGCCACATACTGCAGAGACAGACACAGAATGAGGGGGGGAGGGGTTAACATGTTTTACAGTTTGCACATCAACCATACATTCTTTCCTGTTATCCAAGTTACAGTACAGGAAGCTGTCACATCTGCAAGCCGACACTTCTCTGGCCAGTTGAGGCCTTTGTGTCAGTACTTTGGTGTTTGTGTGATTGCTTGTGGGGGGAGGGGGGCTTGGGCCATTGCGGTATGTGGAAAGAAGTGGTTATACCAACAGGCTGCAGACAGGGGGCACCAACAACACACTGAGGAGAGGGGAGGCTGTTAATGCACTGCAAATGTCCTGACTGCTGCATCCCATTGATAACAGCACAGTCCGAGACATAGAGGGAGGGAGAGAGGGAGGGATGATGGATGGAGAGAGTAAAAGTAATGAGCTACACGGGGTAGCTCTTTGTGTGTGTGTGTGTGTGTGTGTGTGTGTGTGTGTGTGCGCGCGCGCGCGCGCGTGTGTGTTTGAAAGAGAGAAAGTGAAGAAGTAGATACACAGTGTATGGTAAGAGGAAATAAGTGAACAATGGGGGAATAAGGAGATGAATGCGTTACTCTGAGCACAGTTATAAAAGCACACGGCGTGTATCGTAGATCGTATGTAGCGACGGCACACGTCGTTTTTCTATCAGCAGAGGATCAATGATTATTTGTCGTAGACCACCGACACACACACACACACACACACTCCATCAACCGTGCAACTGGCGAATCATTCATGTATTTTATGTTGCGTATTATCAGCCATTTGCTGTACAGTGCTCACGCGTGTGAAATGAGATTTCCTTTTCTCTGCAGTATCCCCCTACCCCCTACTATTCCTTGCCTTCCCATCTCTCTCTCTCGCTCTGTTTCTCCCCCCTCCACCTTCCTATCCCTCCCTCTCTCTCTCTCTCTCTCTCTCTCGCTCTGTTTCTCCCCCTCCACCTTCCTATCCCTCTCTCTCTCTCTCTCTCTCTCGCTCTGTTTCTCCCCCTCCACCTTCCTATCCCTCTCTCTCTCTCTCTCTCCCTCTCTCTCTCCCTCTCTCTCTCTCTCTCGCCCTGTGCTCTATGCAGTGGGCTGCCTAGATGTGTCGTGGGGTCCTCCCAGTGTGTGCGGAGCAGCAGTCGTCTTCCTAAACGCCAGGTTGGCCGTCAATGTCTGTTCTCAAGGACTCGTAACATCATTCCGGCTCCTTTTCGACTCCTTTTCTTCCTTATTAACCCTGACGTTGGTTCTTCCTGCCTCACAAGCGTGCAGATACTGAGCTGCCTAGAGTCTCACCACATCTATAATTTACTGTCAGTAGATATTTAGCATCTTCCGAAACTTTGGAGGAAAGGCTCAGTGTCCAATATTGAAATCCAATATTGACTCTTCTTTCAGCTCTGTTTTTAATCTCCTCCAACTCCTGAGGAACAAACTAAATAAAATGAAACTTAGATTAGATTAGACACTAAGGTGATCTATAGAGCTGAGATGGGTTGCAAAGTTGATCATTTTTTGTGGGTTTGTAACCACATGTGACCCCTTTTACACTTTTTCAGAATTTTGTGAAAAAAATGTATTATTCTAATTTAAAAGTTGCTTACAGTCGATATATATATTATAAACAGTATGTTATACATATCAAATGACGTTGGTGTGACACATTTGGTTAAGTTCCAGGCCGTGTTTTGGGTTAATTACAGATCCCTCAAAGTGCAGACACAAACACACACACCCTGGTATCTAGTCCTGCTAATACTCCAATACAACATAAACGTGAATGGAATGCTGACAAATTCAATTTGCAAAACTTTTGATTGATTGATTATTAACCTGGATACGACCTCACTGTAGACACACATTCTTCCTTTCTACTGAAGAAATTGTCTCGATATGGAAACTGCTGTGAGCGCCAAATAATGTTTCATTCTCCTCCATGGAATCAGGGGAGACGCAGAGAAATCAGACAGCGATCTCAAAAGCTGGATGCGTAAAGCCAGAGCTATCTGGATGGATACCAGTCAAGATAGGATGTTTGGTTATATGGGTGAACAGACCCTTTAAGTCAAGATCAAATTATTGTTCTCATGTTATTCTACAGAGAGGCACGACAGCTTTTGCTTTCTCATTTTTTCTTGTGTAGCAAATGGGCTACAACTGCATTTTGTTATGAAAATCTGTGTTGCATTATGACAGAATCTCCTAAATATATGATCAGAAATGCAAACAGTATTCATGTGTGTTATGTGCACATATCTATAATTACCTGAAATGAGGAAAATATTTAGTTATCGTTAGAATGAGCCCTTCATCTACACGGGGTGGGGGACCCCTTCCAGTAGTGCACCATGTACCGCCATGTTTCTACAGTAGCCCAGAATGGACAAACCAAACACTGGCAGGAGACTTTCCCGTTTTTACGTCACCCGAATGCCACCCTATGCCCGACACACTTGTGAAACTGCGGTAACGTGAGCCGCAGAGTGCAAAACCGTCTTACCGCCAGCTGTTGCCTGGCGGCTGGCGGCAGCGTTAGTATGGTCTGGATGGCCTGATGGCCTCTGAGCGGCCAAGGGCTTTAAACTCGGCACCTCGCGTTACCGCAGTCTTGAAAATAGAGGTAGTGAGCAGAGGGGTATTAAGTTGGTTGCAAACCTAAACCACTGCGCTAGATACCACTGTCCTGGTGGTGCCTTTGATAGTGTAGCTTGTTTGATGACCTAAGACTGCAGCTAAGTAGAAAAGAGAGAGAGACATTCAACTAAGTGCATGCTGATTGATTATTAAAGGGACAGTGTAAAGATGCTGTCTGTGTTCCCTTTTACTTGTTTTGCTTCAGACTCTGGCAGCTTCATTAAGTGCCAGCTGAAGTCTGTTCAAGTGCAAGATTTGGTCTGATTTGTCATATTTCTCAGATAGAAGAACTGTGGTCTCAGTGACACAGCCAATGTGCTTTCTTTAAATTCAATATATATATCTAAAGATATTTAAGCTTTTGGGCCGCCATAACATTCCAACATGTCTGTTAAACAATTATGTGTCGTCTGCATAGCTATAAACTGTCATACCGCTGTTGGATATTTTTGGTCAAGTGGGAGCATCTACAACGAGAATTGACCTGATAAATTGGACATTTTGTCAGAGCAAGGAAAAGAATGGATGGAACTAATAACATTAATGATGGCTCTGGCGCATCATTGATATTATTAATTTACACTGTAGTTACAACCAAATTCAATAACTCACATAAGACGATGTAAAACCAGTCAAGTGTATGAATATGTAAGTATGCCTTCAAGTATGTGTGTGGTGTGTGAGAGTGTGTGTATGTGTGTGTGTGTGTGTCAGGTCAGTGACGAAGACAGACAGAGGAAGTCTTTCTCTAATCCTAAGGGAACTCATCAAGTCCCACAGCTTATTATCATGGTCTAATTTAACACTGCTATCTAGAGCTGCCCTGGATACACACAAACACACATCAGACGCACACACACAGGCGTTCCTGAGCATTTCAGGGTGCTGGAGATTATTAAACGCAGATGCAGAAGGAAACACAGCATTAAACAGCCCCCCGTTTGATTTCACACCTTGCATCGGCAAGCTATTGTTTTAACTGGATGCTGGATTTGAAAAAAATCTCAATGCATTTTTGGTGAATTGCTGCGTCCCGCACATGTGTTGTGTCCACGCAGACCCCGTTGCTGCTGCTGCCCCGTTGCTGCTGCTGCCGCGTTGCTGGCCAGCCCGATGAATTTCTACATTGACGTTGCCGTTGATGCCGTTGGCAAGAAGAGAGGAGGCGGGATTGCCGTGTATGTGAACGAGAGGTGGTGCAATCCCGACCATGTGTGTGTGTAGGAACGCTTCTGTAGCCCGGACATTGAACTGTTGGCCGTGGGGATGCGTCCATATTATTTGCCATTGTTGTGGCTGTGTACATCCGCCCCATCAGCTGACGCTGAGGCAGCAGTGGACACCATCCACTCCACGGTATCTGGACTGCTGAGTCAACATGCTGGTGCTTTTCTGGCAATTACTGGACGACTTTAATCACACCACCCTGGATAAAGCCCTGCCAACCTTTCACCAGTATGTTGACTGCCCCACAAGGAACAATATAACTCTGGACTTACTGTATGCAAATGCAAATGATGCAAATGTGGCAGGTCCGACCACAACCTGATCCTGTTAACACCAAAGTGTGTTCCTCTGGTGCAGAGGCTGCCTGTGACCACCAGGACTGTGAGGAGGTGGTCTCAGGAGGCTAATGACGCCCTGCAGGACAGCTGTGAGTCTACGGATTGGGATGTGCTGTGTGGACCACATGGGGAGGACATCAACAGCATGACGGACTGTATCACAGAATACATCAAATTCTGTAAACAAACTACGATTCCATCCCGGACTGTACGCTGCTTCCCCAATAACACGCCATGGATCACCAGTGACCTGAAAGCTCTTCTTAATAAGAAGAAAGCAGCTTTCAGGTCTGGGGACAGGGACGAGCTCAGGAGAGTTCAGCACGACCTGAAGATAAAGATCAGAGAGTGCAAGGACGCCTACAGGAGGAAGCTGGAGGCCAAACTCCAGCAGAACAATGAGAAGGAGGTGTGGACAGGGATGAAGCAGATCACCGGCTTCAAGGTTGGAGGCAGATAACCAGGAGGCTCCCTGGAGAGGGCCAACGAGCTAAACTCTTTCTTCAACAGGTTTAGCTCAGAGCCCTCATCCGTCTCCTCCACACACCACACCTCCCAAACACCTCCCCCTCTGTCCCCCCTGGTGAGCTGCATGGACTCAGAGCCACTGAGCAGGTGAGAACACAGCTGGAGAGACTCCACCAAGGCAAGGCTGCGAAGACCTGCGCCAGCCAGCTGTCTGTTGTCCTGCACCTATACAACCTGAGCCTGAAGCAGGAGGAAGTCCCGGTGCTGTGGAAGACCTCGTGCCTGGTTCCTGTACCTAAGAAGACGACACCATCTGGCCTCAATGACTACCGACCAGTTGCCCTCACATCTCATGTGATGAAGGTGCTGGAGAGGCTGGTCTTGGCCCACCTCCGGCCGCAGGTGAAATCCTCACTGGACCCTCTGCAGTTTGCATACCAGCCTCATGTGGGGGTGGACGACGCCATCATCTACCTGCTGCAACAAGCTCAGTCGCACCTGGATGAACCGGTGGCTCTGTGAGAATCACTTTCTTTGATTTCTTCAGTGCATTCAACACCATCCAACCAGTGCTGCTGAGTGAGAAGCTGCGGGTGGTGGGGGTGAATGCGTCCACCGTCTCCTGGATCACTGACTACCTCACAGGCAGACCACAGTTTGTCCGACTGGACCGTGTGCTGTCTGATACGGTGGTCAGTGATACTGGAGCCCCACAGGGAATTGTTCTGTCTCCCTTCCTGTTCACATTGTACACCACTGACTTCCAGTACAACTCTGTGTCATGCCATCTGTAGAAGTTCTCTGATGACTCTGCAGTGGTCGGGTGTATAAGGGACGGACGGGAGGAGGAGTACAGGGCAGTAGTGGAGGACTTTGTGGAGTGGGCCAGAAGGAGTTTGTTTGGCTGCACTGTAAACAAATACACCACATATTTCAGAGACAGGTGCTGTATATAGAACTCAATGTATCTGTATATTCATTTTTTAATTTTCCTGATATATTCCTAGCTAAACTAACACTGAATGGTTTTAAGAGGAAATTATGAAAAGTTAAATAATAAATAAAACACTCCTCACATCTACATTCTAAGTGTTATTCAAGAGTTCATCTTTCTCTTTCTCCCTCTTCCTACTTTCAGACCTCCCTGCTCGGTCCTCTCGTTCCCTTGCTTCTGTCACTAATATCGAATGACCTAAATCTCTTTCCTTATTCCTCCCCTGGACAATCTCTCTTTCTTTAGCTTTCTCTCTTTATCTTCTTCATAACTGACTACTCCTGTCCCTCCTGTCTCTCCTATTTTCTCCTCTATTTCTGTCAATCTTTTTATACCTCTCTCCTTCATATGTGTTCTTCCGTTTCCGTCGTCTCTTATCATCGTTAGATCTCTCCTTGTTTAATCCAGAGGAACACACTTTGGTGTTAACAGGATCAGGTTGTGGTCGGACCTGCCACATTTGCATAATTTGCATTTGCATACAGTAAGTCCAGAGTTATATTGTTCCTTGTGGGGCAGTCAACATACTGGTGAAAGGTTGGCAGGGCTTTATCCAGGGTGGTGTGATTAAAGTCGTCCAGTAATTGCCAGAAAAGCACCAGCATGTTGACTCAGCAGTCCAGATACAGTGGAGTGGATTGTGTCCACTGCTACCTCAGCGTCAGCTGATGGCGGGACGTACACAGCCACAACAATGGCGGACGTGAACTCCCTCGGCAAATAATATGGACGCATCCCCACGGCCAACAGTTCAATGTCCGGGCTACAGAAGTACACAGCACCAAACACTGGACAGACAACGTTCGCTGAACACAGTGGGACATTTAGACTGCTGTGACCAGATGTCCTGGTTTGTCTGCGATTGTCTCTGTAGGGGCTTTTCACTTGCAGGGATAGACGTTGGAGTTGGGGTTGGGTGCATTGTGAGCCGGGTGGCAGGCGGAGGTGGGGACCTCGGCGTGCAGACGCCTTGCATCGCAGACTAGCTCTAGGGACTTAAAATGTCGTGGAAAGGGCACCGCCTGGTTCTACTTGGGGACTTGAACGCTCATGTGGACAACCTGGAGGGGGGTGATTGGGAGGAACAGTCTGCCTGATCTGAGCCCAAGTGGTGCTTTGCTTCATGGATTGGCCACAGCAAACACCATGTTCGAGCACAGGGTGGTTCAGCAAGTACTTGGTACAAGATTACCCCTTTACAAAGGGGGACCAGCAAATGTGCTGTAATTATTAAGGCTTTCACGCTGCTCATCCTCCCTGGGAAGGTTTATTCCAGGGTGCTGGAAAGGACTGACTGTTGAATCTCAGATCCAGGAGGAGCCGTGGGCCAGCTCTTTACCTTTGCAGGCCATATACTCCGCACAAAGTGAAATACTTTTCCAATGGGGGTTGGTTTTTGATTTTCTCCTCATCGTTGCAGATGATGTGGTTCTGTTGGCTCCTTCTGAACATGACCTACAGCACTGGGGGGATTTGCAAGTTTAAAGCGGCTGGGATGAGAGTCAGCTGCTGGGATGAGAGTCAGTACCTCATGGTTTTCAGCCAGAAAACGGTGAATTGCACCCTCTGGTAGTAAGTCACAGCCCCAAGCAAGGGAGTTCAAGTATCTCCAGGTCTCGTCCACGAGACTGGAGAGTGCGATGGACAGGCGGTTCCATGAGGGATGCAGGTTTGTGGAGACCGTAGCGGTAGGGTAAATGGTAAATGGACTGTACTTGTACAGCACTTTTCTAGTCTTCCGACAACTCAAAGCGCCCCAACACTACATGTCATCATTCACCCATTCACACCCATTCATTCACTGATGGCAGGTGCTACCATGCAAGGTGCCAGCTGCCCATAAGAACTATCTAATTCATACAACGTACGCACAGCTACGGGAGCAAATTGGTGTTAAGTGTTTTGCCCAAGGACACATCGACATGGACTAGCAGAGCCGGGAGTCGCACCGCCGATCCTCTGATTGAAGGACAACACTGCTCTCCCACTGAGCCACAGTCGCATAGGGCAGCTGGGCTCAGCTCCAGATCGGGTAAGGAGCTCAGACATCCGGAGGGAACTTGGAGTAGCGCCGCTGCTCCTTCACGTCGAAAGGAGCCAGCTAAAGGGTTTCGGTTCTAATCACGACGCCTCCTAGACGCCTCCGTTTAGAGAATTTCTGGGGAGATCCAACTGGTTGGAGGCAGACCCGAAACACACTGGAGGGATTACTGTATGTATTTCTGGCCTCGGAACGCCTGGGGGTCCTCCAGGATGAGCCAGAAAGCGTTGGTGGGGAGATGGACTTCTGGCCATGGATAAGTGGGTAGAGATTGGATAGATGTGTGATAGATAAAAATAGATATCTTGACTTTAACCCGAGTGTCCAAAGACCTGACAAATATCTGTAAAACACTCAAATATACTGGTTTTTCAACATTCATCACAATATTTGAATTAATTAGGATTTAACATAAATGTAATTATTGATAATAATAGTAGTGTATTTAAAATATAATAATACCAATAATAATAACTATTATTATTAGTATTATTATATTTTACTTGTTTTTAGCTCTTACAGAGAAGTTGATCATGTTCTGTCCCACTTATTAGCTCAATATAAAAACATTAAATGCATCACACATCTAAATTCAACACTGATTTGTCTGTATTTGTTGCTATGACTTTTGAGGCTCTCTTTGATAGAACCTGTCCGTACGCTAACGGGTAGCTGTCATGCTAAAGAGAAGGTTGGTCTTTTCCAAAGGGCTCCATGGGCCTTATTCCTTCCTTCATATCACACAGTATATTCCACGCTCAATGAAAATCACAACATAAATGATCATATTAGGACAGCCAGAGAGCAATATACAATAGCTGTCAGAGAATTTGTCAAAATCTGCCATTTAGTCGGACGCCTGTGTATTTTAAAAGGTATCTTACAATCATTAATGATATTACACCAATACAATCCTTATGCTTTGTGTTTACTGGTGTTATTATACAGTTTAAGTCAAATATATTTTGGGAGAGCAGACATCATGTTTTGCCTGCTGTGGAACTGTCTGGTGTTGAAAGCAATGGGAAGACATCTGCTCCAGTCTGCTCGATGTTTAGATAGGCACTTGGTATAACAACTGAAGATGGTGATGATATGTGTGTCTATCAGCGTTCTGCTCCCTCGTGGCCAAAAGTCAATTAATTCACCTACAGACTACAACATGTTAATATCCAGCTATTAGCTAAACTCTGCAAATGAGAGCAAAAAGCAACAAAAAAACACAAGCGTCTTAAAAGCATTTAAGTGCTCTTACACAGTGCTTGTGTTGGCATATAAGGAAGGAATAGCACTGAAACATCATCCGGTGACTCAGAAAATACTCATTACCAAAGTACTTAGCTAATAATGTCAATACTGAGAGAGCGAACGGACAAAGTCAAACAGCAAGATGGAAGTGTGTACGTCAGCAAGTCAGATTGATTTAAAGAAAGAGGGGGATGATTGAAAGAGTTACTTTTTTACAAAAAGAAGATAAATAAGGAGAGACAACTGCAATATCATGAGACAAGAAACAAGCGCTCTGAGCTCGGGACAGAGGATCAAAAGCTTCTCATTAAAATCATTTCACCTGGCCAGGCTTGCAATCCGTTCCCAAAGTCATCACACTGACCCCACACTGACAGTGATGTTAGTTGAGATATGGAGAGAAAGAAAAGAGGAGTAACAGCTACTATTACAATCACAGGAAGAGACAGCCGGAGTACACGAGATGACAGGAAATAACCTGTGACCTCCAGCTGCTGGATGTACTGTGAGGCTCATCGACGTTGTCTCCTACAAATGTATTATTATTATGAATATAATTATTATTATGGCCAAATATGTTCAGCAGTTAAAGTGACCTGCTGACTGTATTATGTTCCGTGGCAGAGTTCTTTAGGGCGGTGAAAGTGCACCTTTGATCAACCACATGACATGTATTGGAAGGTGGTTGGGGTGAACAGACTCTAGAGACTGGGCTCCACATCTTCTGACAATGTTACAAGATATATGAAAGAAATCCCCAGATCACGAATCTAAATCCAATGTTTACACTGCTTTAACAAAGATTACTACGAGTACCCTAGTACTATTTAAATACATCATTTTTAGAACATAAGAAATATCCCATTTATACTTCATGCAAACAACTGCATGGTATAATGATGATGTGGGCATGTCTGTAAAGGGGAGACTTGTGGGTACCCATCGAGACAATGTTGAATCACATATCTTGAAGCGAGAGGTCAAGGGACCCCATCCAAAAATCGCCAATCCAGTTTTCCCTTCGCCAAAACGCCTAAGTTTGGAGCATCATTCGGCCACTTCCGAACAAGCTAGCATGATAGCAATGGATTCACTGGGTCATCTAGTTTGATATGAAAACAGTACCTTTACTCTAGCTTAATGGACGGGTCAACAAAACGTCTGACTGTGTTTCCTGTCTCCAACTGACACTCAGTGTTGTTGTCTTCCAATCATGACTACGCTGAAACTTAAACCCAACAGTGAGCTGCAACATGACAACACGTTCTCACTCCCAATCCGTCAAATACCGCTGGTTGGTCCGGGGCCCTTTGCATCAAAGGGAAGCCGTGTCACCAGAGGGCAGTTCCAGATGATGCATTGTGCTGTTTGATGTGCAGGACTTGTTTCAAACAATGATAGGCTTGGACCTGCTGGACACGAATGTCCTGTGTGAACATAACAAAATGACAGTAATAGAAGTAAATGGGACGTATTGTTCCCATCCTGACTGTATAACTCTCTTCACATATGTGTATTCACAAAAAATGCGACTGCAGCTGAGAGATGATACAAAGTGATACTTCATAAATTGCATCACATATTCTCTCCTGCAGTGACGCAGCAATCAGGATGTCCTCTCTTTCGCTGCAGGAAGGACACACACACACACACACACACACACACACACACACACACACACAGTGTCCCCTTGTAAAGGTGACTTCACTACAAATAGCCTGGCTGAAGATTTGCATACTGTTTACTCCCCAAGGGGAGGATACAGCAGTATGTTGGCTGGCATCTCTCTGCACACACACACACACACACACACACACACACAGTTGAAGTGCGAGTTCTGCCAAGTCAGTAAGAATGTGACAGGACAGGCTTTGTGATGGTGTGTGTATATGTGAGGGAGTGAAACATGAAAGACGCAGCGGTAGAGGTTGAGGTGTGACAGACAGACCGTATGTGGTCTTGTAGCTGATGCTGTTTCAGAGAGCAGCTCCCGGTGCACCGCATCAGCTCCCGGTGCACCGCATCAGCTCCCGGTGTGCTACAGCAGCCGGGATGTCTCTGCTTACCTCCTCTGAGGATTTCCTCTCCTGTCCCACTTCATTTCCCCTTGTTGTATGCTCCTTCATCACTTGCTCTTTATCTAGTTTGTTTGTCTGGCTGCCTTCATCCTGACTGCCCCCCCCCCCCCAACCTGTTTACCATCTCATCCTCTCATGCTGTTGATGAACAGATGGCGACACGCAGGAGGTGTCAAAGATCAGCGTCGACACAAACATGCAACACAGGTCTGACAATGCTGCAATTTGATATTATAACGGAGCTGAATAGTGAACTTCACTTTCTTCATTCATTACACTGACTGTTGTCATTTCTGGGGATATCACAATATCAACATATAATTAGATACAAAGTCGGTGCCAAAATCCTGAAAACGCAACTGTTTTTTCTCCAGTACCAAAGCAACGAGGGATCAGGGCAGGAGATTCCTGGAGACGATAGAAAATGTCCCTGATAATGCAACATGTTGAACAACAATCTGCGTTGAAATCAGCAGGAGGGGAGCTACTTCATGTTAGCTGATAGTAAGGGCGACGCAAACTCGGTTCTTAATCGAAAACCGAGCTTTAGAATTTGACCTTCAAAGTCAAAAGATCGTCGCTTCGCCGAGGACTTTTTTCCTCTTCATCCCGCCTAAAATGAAATACTTCAATGGGGGCACAGCATGGCTTACTGGTATCAGTAAGCCATGGTATCAAATTCTGGATCCATAATCGTAGCATTGTACCGGTATTGGTATTGACTACATATCTGGTATTCTGACACTCATTTCTCTTGGATACAACTTCGACTAGCACCAGGATCCACTGCCCGGTAAACGTCCGGAGGGCCCCAACATAATAACACTGTGTGTCAGTTTGTGGTCATTTATTCCATGTATTCCTCACTAGATTGGTGTTTAACCAGCCACAGTTTCATTTTGTCCCAGAACAGCCAACTGGGTTCATCCATATCAAAGTTCTGGTACGAAAATATCGAGTCGTAGTGTAGAACATTCAAGGACTGTTTCGCCGGAGCCCTCGATGCTCTCACATTGCCACTTTCTGTCGAGAAAAAAAAAGGTTTGAGGTGGGCAGGAATTTCATTTACCTTGTTCAAAGCGTATGTTTCAAGAGATAATAGTTATTTTTTATGTGTATCATTTTTGGTGTTTTTGTTCAGTAGTAGTAGAGGTAAAGGTCAAGAAAGGAGAAGTTGATACTTTTAATCTCATTAAGAGTTGGCTGAGCAGTAAAAGAAGCAGAGCTCTAAAGCTCACAAACACAAACATAGAAACAAATGAAAGTTTGGGGTTTAGAGGGAGTTACATGCTCACATTATGATTATTTTGATTGAACAGATTGGTCTCAGTCAGCTTGTCATGTTTGGTACCATGGTGTCTTTAAAAGATACCTTTTACAAAACCTGTGATCATCACTGAGTCTGGCAACCAGTGCTATATCACTACTCAGAAATGCTGAGTGGATGGATAAAGCATTGTTTGTCAGTCTTTATGCTAAGCTAGGCTAACCGCGTCCTGACTCCAGCACCATTCTTAAAACAAACACATGAGACGTATCCATCTTCTCTCACTCTTGGAAACAAGGTGTGTCTCCTTAAATGTTGAACTATTTATTTAGGAATGGTAAAGAGACTTCTACTTGCATAGTCTTCTGATTAACACTACATGTCATAATATACTGTACCCATTCACACCCATTCACACCCATTTATACAGAGATGGCAGGAGCTACAATGTAAGGTGCTACCTGCCCATCTATTTAAGCCCCAAATTGCTTTTTGCCAACAGCAATTTGGGGTAAAGTGTCTTGCCCAAGGACACATCTACATGGACTAGAGGAGCCGGGGATCGAACCCGGGTCTTATGATTGAGAGACGACCGGCTCTATCTATCTTCTGAGCCACGAAGAGTGATGTATACTGTATGAACATTTGATGACAGAAGCTGGTGACACAAAACTAAAAGCTGACACCTAAAACTTATTTAGAGTTGAGGACAAAAATTGGACTTCAATGATTTCCCTTCAGATTGAACAAAAATTGCGACAAAATGTGAAATAATCACATGAAATAAATTACAGTAATAGCCCGCAAAAACACATTTGCTCATTTGTAGGCCAATGATTAGATAAATTGTCTGTATGCGAAACATAAAATAAAAGACCCGGCTTTCTAGCAATCTCTTCCACTGTTTCAGTACCCGGGACAGCGTCGCAACGATACATACACTCTCACACACACACACACACACACACACACACACACAGACACACACACACACACACTCTCTCTCTAAACACAACAAACAGCTATCCGCCTGAGAATAACTCGTACTAATAAAAGTTTATACATTATCTGGATTACTATTTCGTATTTAAAGGGCTATTTGGGAGTTTTGGACATTGATTACCATGACAACGGACATAGCTTCAGAACATTTGGAGAATTAGCTTGAAAGCTTTGACTATACAGCCTTGGTAATCAAGCCCCAAAAATGGTATTTTGGGAGAGCATCTTGGAAGTTAAAGGGTATTGAGGGAGTTTTGTGCTGTAGATAGGCTCTAAATTATCTGATGCTAAGAGGATCGATGGGACTCTTTTGGATGAAAAACAAAGGAGCTCAGCCTTGATGTGGTTTCATTATAAATCGATAGATTAAATCCCATCAATCACAACACATCTCCATAAGTCATAAACGCAGCCAGTCGGGTGGAGTGAGGATCCTTGCGTACGCTGGGAGAATAACTAGCTAACGTCCTTTAAGGTGCGGAAAAGACACATTTTCCTGGCTAATTTAATCTGCTAAGCGAGGCAGTTTGTGCTTGAAAGATTGTGCGTAAGGAGAGAGCGCTGTACGGGTGGAGAAGACATGTAAGAGGCTAATGTAACGCCTGGAGCTCCCAACTGCGCCATAATGACATGGACCAATGGATACCTCGAACAATGGAAGGAGGCAGAAGGAGGAGGGGAGGTGCTGTCACAAAGCGACAGGGCTCTGCACTGAGAGAGCCACCCATCCGCACACCGGCCACGGCCGTAAAACAGCCCCGAGCCACACTGCGGAACCTGCTGCCTCCAAGTATCTGTCCGTGTGCATCTAGATTAAGTCCACTTGGTTGGTTTAATAAGCCAAAAAAACGACTTTATTGAAGTCATTTTTAAGTGTACCTACATCCTGAGAACGGGAATCAAAGGACGACTAAATCATGAAGCAGAGAAGCTCAAACTAAAAGTATGATGGAAAAAAAGCAGGAAACTCCAAAGAGAAACCTGAAAAATAAGCCCAGTTTGAGAATGACCCCCCCCCTGCTCTGCTGTAGCTCTGCTGCAGGCCGCAGATTGCTGCAGTGCTTTGCTCGGTGCAGAGGTAGCTCCAATACACTAAGTAGGGAGGACGGGGCTCTGCCGAATAGTGCCCCGGCTGCCAAAGCTGAGGGCCAAAAGGAGCTACAGTCAACATGTAGTTTTAGATTAAGGTGAATGACCTTTTGACAGAGTATCATCCACAGTAACACTGGAATAACATATGACATGAATGGATAGCTGCATGAAAGGGGACTGAATTATTGGACGAAGCCTCCCACCGTCCACCATAATGATTGACAGCTTGGCCCCGCCTGCATGCCCTGTATTGATGCTTTAACTGGCCGGTTAGATGAGGTCAACAGCTGAAGGGGGCGGCCTGCTAAGGTCATATATTAATCTTCTTTCTTTGTGTGAGTGTGTGTGTGTGTGTGTGTGTGTGTGTGTGTGTGTGTGTGTGTTCATAGCTTGTGAAAAACAGAAGCAGTATGACCCAAGTGCGGCGTGACTTGGGTGAGATCCCTGCAGATTTGATCACTTATATACAGTATTCTTTTGTATTGTTTATAAATCAATGCTCTTGGTCACCATTGACTTCCCTCTATGGCTTTAGCAAATATTGAACCATCGTAAAGTAGTAAAAACAGCTTGTGACTGAATCTAGTACCTCCATTTGATCGTCAAACTGGCAGCAACAGCGTGTCCGACCCTCCTCTTTGTCTTGGATGAGTACACACAGCACAACGCACGGCAGAGCTGGCAGTAGTGACGAGGCGGTTTCCTCAGACTTTGTCTGAGGCAGTGTTCCCCACAATTTCATGATCAGCCGGAAATATTGTTTCACTTCTCAGAAGCAGTCAGCCCAGGGGATTCAACTCAGCGGGTCAGTGTGGGAGGATCCCTTCATGGACCTCTCCACAGCACTGGCTAGTACAGCCCGACCAGACCGAGGTCAGCGCTGGGTCGGGTTGAAAAGGCCCGGACATCCTGTCCACTGTCAATAGTTGACGTGAGTGTCTTTTAACCGTGACAACCTTTACCTAAAGTAGTTCTTCTTCACCGTGACCAACCGTTACCTAAAGTAGTTCTTCTTCACCGTGACCAACCGTTACCTAAAGTAGTTCTTCTTCACCGTGACCAACCGTTACCTAAAGTAGTTCTTCTTCACCGTGACCAACCGTTACCTAAAGTCGTTCTTCTTCACCGTGACCAACCGTTACCTAAAGTAGTTCTTCACCGTGACCAACCGTTACCTAAAGTCGTTCTTCTTCACCGTGACCAACCGTTACCTAAAGTAGTTCTTCTTCACCGTGACCAACCGTTACCTAAAGTCGTTCTTCTTCACCGTGACTAACCGTTACCTAAAGTAGTTCTTCACCGTGACCAACCGTTACCTAAAGTAGTTCTTCTTCACCGTGACCAACCGTTACCTAAAGTAGTTCTTCTTCACCGTGACCAACCGTTACCTAAAGTAGTTCTTCTTCACCGTGACCAACCTTTACCTAAAGTAGTTCTTCTTCACCGTGACCAACCTTTACCTAAAGTAGTTCTTCTTCACCGTGACCAACCGTTACCTAAAGTAGTTCTTCTTCACCGTGACCAACCTTTACCTAAAGTAGTTCTTCTTCACCGTGACCAACCGTTACCTAAAGTAGTTCTTCACCGTGACCAACCGTTACCTAAAGTAGTTCTTCACCGTGACCAACCGTTACCTAAAGTAGTTCTTCACCGTGACCAACCGTTACCTAAAGTAGTTCTTCTTCACTGTGACTAACCGTTACCTAAAGTAGTTCTTCACCGTGACCAACCGTTACCTAAAGTCATTCTTCTTCACCGTGACCAACCGTTACCTAAAGTAGTTCTTCTTCACTGTGACTAACCGTTACCTAAAGTAGTTCTTCACCGTGACCAACCGTTACCTAAAGTCATTCTTCTTCACCGTGACCAACCGTTACCTAAAGTAGTTCTTCTTCACCATGACCAACAGTTACCTAAAGTAGTTCTTCTTCACCGTGACCAACTGTTACCTAAAGTAGTTCTTCTTCACCGTGACCAACCTTTACCTAAAGTAGTTCTTCTTCACCGTGACCAACCTTTACCTAAAGTAGTTCTTCTTCACCGTGACCAACCTTTACCTAAAGTAGTTCTTCTTCACCGTGACCAACCTTTACCTAAAGTAGTTCTTCTTCACCGTGACCAACCGTTACCTAAAGTAGTTCTTCTTCACCGTGACCAACCGTTACCTAAAGTAGTTATTCTTCACCGTGACCAACCGTTACCTAAAGTAGTTATTCTTCACCGTGACTAACCGTTACCTAAAGTAGTTCTTCTTCACTGTGACCAACAGTTACCTAAAGTAGTTCTTCTTCACCGTGACCAACCGTTACCTAAAGTAGTTCTTCTTCACCGTGACCAACCTTTACCTAAAGTAGTTCTTCTTCACTGTGACCAACCTTTACCTAAAGTAGTTCTTCTTCACCGTGACCAACCGTTACCTAAAGTAGTTCTTCACCGTGACCAACCGTTACCTAAAGTAGTTCTTCTTCACCGTGACCAACCTTTACCTAAAGTAGTTCTTCACCGTGACCAACCGTTACCTAAAGTAGTTCTTCACCGTGACCAACCGTTACCTAAAGTAGTTCTTCTTCACCGTGACCAACCGTTACCTAAAGTAGTTCTTCTTCACCGTGACCAACCGTTACCTAAAGTAGTTATTCTTCACCGTGACCAACAGTTACCTAAAGTAGTTCTTCACCGTGACCAACCGTTACCTAAAGTAGTTCTTCTTCACCGTGACCAACCGTTACCTAAAGTAGTTCTTCACCGTGACCAACCGTTACCTAAAGTAGTTCTTCACCGTGACCAACCGTTACCTAAAGTAGTTCTTCACCGTGACCAACCGTTACCTAAAGTAGTTCTTCTTCACCGTGACCAACCGTTACCTAAAGTAGTTCTTCACCGTGACCAACCGTTACCTAAAGTAGTTATTCTTCACCGTGACCAACCGTTACCTAAAGTAGTTCTTCACCGTGACCAACCGTTACCTAAAGTAGTTATTCTTCACCGTGACCAACCGTTACCTAAAGTAGTTCTTCACCGTGACCAACCGTTACCTAAAGTAGTTCTTCACCGTGACCAACCGTTACCTAAAGTAGTTCTTCTTCATTGTGACCAACCGTTACCTAAAGTAGTTCTTCACCGTGACCAACCGTTACCTAAAGTAGTTCTTCACCGTGACCAACCGTTACCTAAAGTAGTTCTTCACCGTGACCAACCGTTACCTAAAGTAGTTCTTCACCGTGACCAACCGTTACCTAAAGTAGTTCTTCTTCACCGTGACCAACCGTTACCTAAAGTAGTTCTTCACCGTGACCAACCGTTACCTAAAGTAGTTATTCTTCACCGTGACCAACCGTTACCTAAAGTAGTTCTTCACCGTGACCAACCGTTACCTAAAGTAGTTATTCTTCACCGTGACCAACCGTTACCTAAAGTAGTTATTCTTCACCGTGACCAAGCTTTACCTCATCTTAATGTATAGCAGCAAAAGACTACACAACATCAGCTCAACACTGGCATGAGCTGTGGCATTGGGAGCAAAAGAGAGTTAGTTTTATCTTGCGTAGTGCTTCATAGAGGAAGACAACTGATGCACCATTGGGGGGAGACCAGTGTGGACAACTTGGACAACTTTTCCGATATTCTCCGACCATCTTGTAAACCCAACTGTGCAGCTCTGTTAACTCTCAGCAGGGTTGTTGGTGCAGAGGGCTCGAGCAAAAAAAGGGCAAGGTTCGAGTTGGGTCAACTTTTGGTGCAACACAGCGTCATCGGGCAAGGTGCTGCGCTGGCTGACTTAAATATGTGCAAGCACACATTCCTGGTAACGTGAATACGGTCTTATGATCTTCATGTAGTACACAGTAGTGACTGTGTTCTAATAACATCGTTCTGATGTAGTGACCAACGTAGGAGAACATGGATATCCTGTGGATATAGTTTTGATAGGCATGAGTATTTTTAGTTGCCTAATCACAAAGGAACAAAGAAGTAAACCTTCGGAAGTTGTTATATGAGTATTTTCCGTTGTTATTTGTTAGGATTTTGGAAGGCACCATCAAACAATGACGTGCAATAAAACCCTTGTATGCGTTGTTCCTGTTCACGTCTGCGCACAGCACCTGTAATATGACAACTACCTCAGTATTTCATCAGCGACACAAAGACACATCAGTGTTTATCTGTGCGCTCACATCTGTCCCTCCCCACGTTTTAACTCTGCCCTTCCTTCTCTTCCTCTCTTCAGTGTGAGCATCCTTTCTCCTTGGCGTGGTCTTGTGCTGGAGTTTGCTGCAGTTGACATCTACACTTTTTTTAGCCGTTCCAAACAACCACGGGGTAAAACTCCTGCTGTCATGGAACAGTGCAATACGCACTGTCAAATGGGTGCTTACGTCTCTACTCGAGGGCCATAGTGCTGTTGCACTCAGTTGTACATGAAAGCAATACGAGTAGTTTTGTGAAACAAAGTGCAGGGACTGTATTCTTTTTTCTGATCCACAATGAAATGTAGACTCTGGTTCCTACAATGACAATGAAGGCAAAGTTCCTAAAGAGGTTGTTGGGTTCCCTAAAGAATTGCCGCCATGTAAGCTGGCTATGCATCTTTTACACCAGTGATGTCTGACATATCCTGTGTGAAGAAATTCCCCCCACAGATATTTGGAAGATGTACCCAAAAACATAATGAAAGATGTCCTTTCCTTTCCACACACACACAAACAAGTTCCCATGAGACAGAAATGCACACAAAAAGTAGATAATGGAGAGAAGGGTAGTGGTCTGGGTTAGCCTCACGGTCAGAAAGGACTCTCCACAAATGGAGGAAGACGTCTGCAATCATAAAGTGAACTGCTCCGAGGTCTGTGGAGGATGATTGACTGATGTAACGAAAAGCCTGGGGGTGCATTAACCAGCTGGCTTCCTTTTACTTGGTTCCTTACTTTTGCTTTCATTCCTTCCTACTTTATTTTTTTTACTTCTCTGTCTTCATTCCTTTGCTGTCTTTAGTCCTTCTTTCCTCTCCTTCTTCTCTCTTTCTTTCTTCTTGTTCAAATCCACACGTTGGCTACGTGATTACATTTTAAACATAGAAAGAACATAGTCGAATAAAATATAGGGTACAGTGTTAGAAGGAGATGCATACGCTGTGTGTGCGTGTGTGTGTGCGTGCGTGTGCGCGTACGCGCGTGTGTGTGTGTGTGTGTGTACAAGTCCCCTGAGTGATGTAAGAACAGCACAGGGCCTTAGGGATGAGGAGAATGAGAGCAGGATAATGGAATGTGATGGTATGCAGAGGGACTAAACCAAAGACAGAGAGAGTGCATTTACACATGAATGAGAGATTATGAGCCCGGATATCAGTTCCTGACATTATCATCATCATACAGAAACACCAGTTTGTTGTGTCCTGTTATGTTATGTCTGACCTTCCACTTTCTCCCTGACGTTTGTGTCACTCAGGCCTGCTCCACAGCACTGGTACACCTTCAGCGTCACATCTCACGGAGGTGAGGCATGCGAAACAGAAGGCAGTGCACTTAGTTCTGCTGAGTTCTCCTGTTCTCCCTGATGGCTGCAGTGCTCCACAATGCCATTCACATTTGTCCTTGCAGAAATGCTCCTCGTCCTCTCTCCTCCCTCTTCTTTCAGTCACAACTTAAAAAACATTTTTCCTCAGGAGCCGATACCAAACCACAGCTTAGAGGAGAGTCACATATTGGGTTCAGCAGTCTAGTTTTCCGCAGTGAAACGCACACTTGGGCTGAGGGAAGGTGACTGGCGTGAACATTCCACTGTCCGCACATAATCCCAACAGAAATATGTCCAAATATGTCTGTGTTTTTAGGATGGTCGTCCTGCTGCAGCGTTCTAAAAGAGGAGCAACGAATCCTGCACCCGATATGAACACCCTCAAACACTCTTAAAGCTGAAAGTCAGCACTTCAACATCACAGATAATATTTCATTTGGAGTCTACAGCAGCTGGCAACCTCCAGTTCGTAAAAGTCCAGCCAATGCGGAGGTGCCTTAAACCTGCATTCTCTCTACTGGCCACCAGGGGGCGACTCCTCTGGTCCAATTGTATGGAAGTCTATAAGAAAAAGACTGTACTTCTCACTGGATCTATTACCTCAGGAAACATTGTGAATGTGAGTTTGTGTTCTCAACAGCTTCAAGTCTTCTTCAAAATAGCATGATGATCATTTAGTTAAAGCAGACTGTGCTTTAGGGCGGGGCTACGCTGTACCCAGTATCTTCCTGCTATTTAAATGGTGCATTATTTATATGGTAAGATGCGCAGCAGCGTTTTCCTCATCTGTCATCTGTCATAGGTTATTGTTGCATTTGCTAATATGACATGCCGTCAAACGGAGTTGTTGATGGGACAGAGGATTGGGAGACGGCGGAGGTCCCTCCCTCCCATCACAACACAGCAACATGAATTCACCAGCCCAGTGCCTCCTCACCAGCAAACACAATATCGAAGACCATTCTAGGGCCATGTCAAATGGTTGGAAGCTGTGAAGCGTCTTCATGAAGTTGACATTC
The DNA here is from genome assembly GCF_949748355.1 of Melanostigma gelatinosum. Lineage (NCBI taxonomy): Eukaryota > Metazoa > Chordata > Actinopteri > Perciformes > Zoarcidae > Melanostigma > Melanostigma gelatinosum. Next base: position 6,126,204 of record NC_136646.1, read on the forward strand.
ATATTCTAACGTTTGAATGCTGTCCAGCTTTTTTCATGTCTATTCATTCTGTTCAAACCTGGTATTTCTGCACAGTTATTATAAGACTAATAGATAATAGTATTAGTGTCATTATTTGTCAAATTACATTCTATTGGTGGCTGCATAGTAGTGATGTATCAGGGACCCCCCGACCAGCACCGCCTTACCCGCAAGAATATGCGTTAATCAACCACCCGAACCCGACCCAAGCTGCTGATACGAATCATTATAGAAGCACAATTGTAAGGACTGACGTCTGAGGCAAGAACAGAGAGAAGCGGACTCAAGCACCGCGGCTCATGATGCTTTTTTGTTTTAGAGAGAGAGAGAGAGAGAGAGAGAGAGAGACAGAGAGAGAGAGACAGAGACAGAGACAGAGAGACAGAGAGAGAGAGAGACAGAGAGGTGAAGACAAGGTGGGCTTTAATGTCGCCACTGCTTTTGTAGATTTTTATGAACTTAATCCAAATGCTGCTTTGTCGCTTTCTACCTCTAACCCGTCCTGTAAGCTCAGTAAGCCGAGGGACGCACGTTTCCAATGACTCCAGATCGTCCTAGACAGAGATGTAATCATTCTTAAAGACGTAACCAAAAAAGAGAAGAGGTTGGTTGTGGTCTTGTTTAGTAAAACGAAATGCTTCTGTTTCAAACTTTTCTTTTAATACATTTAAAGCAGTGGTTCTCAACTGGTCTGGCTGCGGGACCCACCATCACCCCTTAATGACAAGCCGGGACCCACGACCCAAAATGATATATAATTTTTGATACACATATATATATATATATATATATATATATATATATATATATATATATATATATGTATAATATTAATAAATAACGACTGGATTAAAAAATAAATAACGTAACAGATTCATTTTAGAAAAATTATTTTCACTGAATTGCCCTGCAACTTTAAATTCAGTTCATTCAGGGTGAAGTGAAAAAGCCACAATATTGTATTTTTCTCATCTTCTAAAAAGAGAAATTAGTGTTCACCTCTATGACAACTGTTCACCTCTATGACACCTCTATGATCACCTCTATGAGTCTGTCCAGTCAGAGTCTAATGACTCTGGTCTCTCTGGACATTTTCTCTTTTGGAGATCGTCCTATGATTTGACTTTCACAACCCACACCTCAACAGTCCTGCTCTGCTGTCTGTCTCCTCGTCTCTCCCCATGTGTCACGGTGTTTGTATCTCACTGAGTCAGGAAACTTGTCAGAATACTCATATTTGATTGGCTGAGCTTCATCACGTGATGTGATTCACAACGCATTGGTCGGTGTTTTTCCTGCACCGCTGAACAAGTGCCGTAAATGCTGGAAAAATTCTGCTGCATAAAAAAATGCCCTTCAAAATAAAATCACTTTTTTTTCTCTTCTTTTTTTTTGTCAGGCAAAGGCCCGCGACCCACTGAAAATGGGTCCGCGACCCACTTTTGGATCGCGACCCACCAGTTGAGAATCACTGATTTAAAGGACCTGCTCCTTTCCACACTAAAATATAAAACGCACACACTGTACATTCACGATCTGATTATGCGTGTGTTTGCAAAGCAGCGGTCAGCAACCTATTTCATCTCCATCATCAAAGAACACACACAAGCACATAACTCTTCCTCCACACACACACACGCACACACACACCCTCACTCACACTCACACACTCACACTCACACTCACTCACCCACACACTCACACACACCCTCACTCACACATACTCACACACACTCACGCACACACACACTCACACTCACTCACACACACTCTCTCACACTCACACACACACACACACACGCTCACACTCACTCACACACACACTCTCACACACACTCACACACACACACGCTCACACACTCACACACTCACACACACACACACACACACACACACTCACACAAACCTGCAGAGATTTCTTAGCATAAGACTGAAAGGGAAACATTAACGCAGATGAATTCATAGAACGCCAAATGGAACATCACATGACTTCAGCAGAGAAGGAAAAGGGGAAGACAGGGATGAATCGGGGGAATGTAAACTGTGAAGATGGAAGAGCAGGTTCCTTCATCTCCTTTCCCTTATAGAATTCTTAACTCCCCATGAAATAATCCCTCCTTACCTCCCTCTCTAATCGTCTACTCCTCTTTATATTCACCAATAGTCGTCCTAGCTCCCTCTCCTCTTTATGAACGGTGTGCTGCAGCATTGCACTGGTGTCATTCTGAGATTCTTTTCTCCTCTCACACTTTTCCCGCAGTATGCAGACAAACACAAATCCAGCCAATCAAGACTGTGGCACGAGAGACTTGAAGACATCAAACATAGACACACCCACAGGTGTGGGTCAAACTTAACTCCCAGATTAGTGACTGTGGAGGCGAGGGGGATGACCTGACCGTCGAAGGTGAGATGAGTTATGGAGGATGACTGAACCTGGTGTGGAGTGCCAACAAGGAGGGCTTCGGTTTTGCTACTGTTTAACTGGAGAAAGTTGTTGCTCATCCACGCCTTTATCTCCCCAAGACAGGAGGTGAGACATGACATGGCTGCAGAGGGGCTTGGGGCAGTTTTGATGTAGAGCTGCGTATCATCAGCATAACAGTGGAAAGACATCCTATGTCTGCTGATGACACGACCGAGGGGGAGCATGTAAATAATGAAGAGGATGGGGCCGAGGACCGACCCTTGCGGAACACCACAGGAGACGGGGAGCAGTCTGGACTTGTATCTTCCCAGTGACACATATTCAGTTCTGCCTGAAAGGTAGGACTGAAACCACTTGAGTGCAGAGTCTGATAGTTCAATGGTGGTATGGAGGCGCTGTAGGAGGATAGTGTGATCCACTGTGTCAAATGCAGCAGTCAGGTCCAGGAGCATGAGGACTGTGGGTGATCCTGCATCGGCTGTCATCAGCAGGTCATTCGTCACTCTGAGCAAAGCTGTTTCAGTGCTGTGGGCTGAACGAAATCCTGACTGAAATTTTTCAAACAAGTTGTTGTGTTTGAGGTGGTCCTGAAGTTGAGAAGCAACTACCTTCTCTAACACTTTGGACAGGAAGGCGAGGTTGGAGATAGGCCTGTAGTTGGCTAGAACCTCTGGGTCCAGGGTGGGCTTCTTGAGAAGGGGACGGATGACAGCAACCTTGAGTGCAGGGAGCTGGACATCAGAGAGTGAATGTTGTTTACCTTGGATCTGAAAGAGTCAATGAAGCTGTTGCATTGTGCCTCTGTAGCCTCAGTTGAAGAGGATGGTTGTGGTTTCAGGAGATGGTTTATGGTTGAAAAAAGCTGTTTCGAGTTGCCACGGTTTTTATTGATTAAGCTGGAATAGTACTGTGAGCGAGCATCTTTAAGGGATTTGGAGTAGGCGCTTTGATGCTCACGGAAAGCCTGTTTGTGGACAGTGAGCCCAGAGTGTCTGCAGCGTCGTTCCAGAACACGCCCATCTGTTTTTATTTTCCGCAGCTCATGTGTGAACCATGGAGCGGAGCGTGAGAAAATTACCTCACGTGACTTGACAGGGGCATGGAGATCAAAAACACTGCTCAGGGATGTATTATAGTCTTCCACTAATTCTCCGGGTCCCCAGCACCAAGCTCCGCACCATGGGCGACCGGGCCTTTGGCTCGGCAGCTCCACGCCTATGGACCAGATCCCTGACCACCTAAGGGCAACACAGATCCTGGTCTCTTTAAGACCGGCCTAAAAACCTTTTTATTCAGGAAAGCCTTTCTGACCTAAGTCACTGTCAGTTATTTCTTTTGTGTTTCCGTTCATTCACTGGTTTTTATTTTATTATAGTTTTTTTTTATGTTTTAACTATGCTTTTTACCATGTTTTACTATGTACTGGCTCTGTGGCACTCTGAGATTTAAAAAAAAAAAATGAAAAGTGCGTTACAAATAAAATACATTATTATTATTATTAGAAGAGGCTTCACAGAAATCATCGTATTATCAGTGCACGAGGACTAACTGAGCATGACTGTATGTGTGTGTGCGTGTGTGTGTGTGTGTGTATGTGTGTGTGTGTGTGTGTGTGCGATATGGCAGACTGCAGTAATGTCAGACAGTAAGACAGTAAGAGGGTAACATGGATAAAACTAAATTGCTCTTAACTAAATCTAACCCCACTGTGTGGCTCAGAGGGGGATAGTTATGTCAAGATGTTTTAGCCTCAATATCAGTGAGTGACTTTCAACAAATAGAACAAAACAAGTTTCTAAAATGCATTACCCACGCCAGCTTTAAATGGACAAAATCAAAGATTCATATTCTTGCTCTTATCTGTAGTAATATTTATCAGTGTGGCCAGTGTGTACAAGCTTTATTTTAATGTCGGTTCCCAAGGGGTGGCAGCAGTGCTTTAAACAATCAGCCTGAGGAGGAATTGTTAGGAAACTCCTAAGACTACACCGATTAAATCCAGTTTACACAGCTTCTCATTGAACACAATGACGATATCTGAACTCTCTTTGTATCTTCATGTAAAAAATAATAATAATTCAGTGTCACAAAAATGTGTGCGTGTTTCTAGAAGTCAACGCCAACTGGATCTGGGTCAATCATTTGACATGAATGCATTGATCATGCTTTTATTGGCACCCACAGTATGAGTGTGGATTGGAGAGAGAACCGTCTACTTTAAATGGGACCATGACTTACTCCATGAACATCATGCTGTATTGAAGAAAACTAACGATTGAGACCATAAACTCATGTTTACAATGTTTACTGAGGAAATAAATCAAGAGAGAAGTAGAGTCATTTTATCATAGACTTCTATACAACCAGAGGAGTCGCCCCTGGTGGACACTAGAGAGAATGCAGCTCTAAGGCTCTTCAGCATTGGATTCACTTTGCAGAACCGGAGGTTGCAGCTTTATTCCATGTTGCACGCAGCTCATCACACTTGCTTATGGTAAATGGTAAATGGTAAATGGACTTGTACTTGCATCGCGTCTTTCTAGTCTTCCGACCACTCAGAGCGCTTTAACACTACATGTCATCATTCACCCATTCTGATGGCAGGGGCTGCCATGCAAGGTGCCACCTGCCCATCAGGACTCACTAACCATTCACACACATTCATACACAAATGATTTGGCAATATGGCGTAATGAGTGTTGCACAAGGACAAATCGACATGGACTGGAGAAGTTACAGAGAACAATATGTTGCAGTCTTCATCTTGGTGCACCGACTATTAAAAGGAGACAAAAGGTGAGGAACCAATTCTATAGATTTGAACACATTCTAGCTGTTGAAGTGATAAAGTCAAGATAAAGTGAGGTAAATGTATATCAACACATACAAAATAAAAATAACAGGTGTAGACTTCAGTGGTAAGTAATAAAAACACAAGTAGTGTGCAGTACAATCATATAGTTATACAAATAATTAAGGTAACTTTGTAATATATCATAACACACTAGGAAACTGCATAGCCAGGCTAACTGAGAAAAAAATGGACCAATTGTAAAACAACAATGACATCACATTTCCGCCATGTAATATTTGCAGTCTGTGTGAAAGTAAGTAAAAATACTAGAGGCCTTGTAAAGGCCTAGAGGTTGACACAGGGCCATCTGATTAATGTAGAGGCTGCTTGCCGCTCTCATAATTCAGTTAACACCATGCTTTCACTTGCATATTATTTCAACTGATTTAGAATAAATCACAGTATCACAGTGAGACTCGGGGCTCTGGGGCTCCTGGGGGTCTGGGTGTGATCCTGCTCCATCAAAGTCATGTGACGTGATGATGGAAGCTACAAAAAACTGCTTCTTTCAACAAGCTGCGTTTCATTTCCAAAAGGGTCTTTTCATAACGTCAGCGCTGGACAACGTCTGCTTCAGCAGCTGCTTCACTATCGGAAAGTGCCAACAAACCTGCACAAAACAAGTGCTCCTAAACCAAAAATGAAAATTGCATTCTGTAGTCGACTCAGCACTCCCTAACTTCCAGCGATGCTTTCCGTTTCTGTGTCAGACGTCGGTGCCAGCGACCCACATTACCCACTTCAGCACTGGACAGCACCACAAGGGAACAAACAGCACGTGTAGAGCTTTTCATTTTTCAGCAGACAGGGCCGTCAGCTGACATCTACACCCTGCACCGGCTCGCTCAGGGTCCGGCACACTGGCAGGATTCATGCACTGCCAGCGCTCATCCAGGTTCCTCTGACACCCGACGGGAATCAAACACTTCTGCACAGAACCAACCATATAGTGGATATTTTGAGCAATTGTATTGTTACAACAATCTGAAGAACAGCAATCTTTTCTTCAATTCAATTACATTTTCCAAGCTCAAAGTGAGGTGCTACCATCCCCATCATGTGCACACGCATGCACGTGGGTCGTGAATAGTCAATGTGCTAAACTGTGGCCAAATACTTACACAGATAGTCTGTGGTGTCAAGAATGCCAATCACTGGATATTTAGCATTTATCTGTAATATGTGTCCCTAAAGTGCAGTGAAGGAGCACATCACACAACATGCGTAACGTTTGAGACGAGAACACGACATCAGTCTCGTCATTGATGAATGCAAAGAGAAGATACAAATGACTCTCTCCACAAAAATATGTTTCAATGCACGCAAAACACAAATGAAATGTCTTTTTTTGTGAATGTTGATCTTGTTTTAGATTAATTACATATTTTTCGATAAGTACACAAGTCAAGCCAGTCGTATGTCGACTCCACTTTCAACCAATCACATGAGCGTGCCCCCCCCCCCCCGACAAGGCACACAACTAAACAAAAAGATGACGTTTTTATGACTTGATCAAAATACGTTTTCTATTCTTTTTTATTTATTCATATTTTTTTAAGTTTTTTCTCAGGCTGCCTTACCCTAACCCAACACTGACCCAACACTGACCCAACACTGACCCAACTCTAACCCAACACTGACCCAACACTGACCCAACACTGACCCAACTCTGACCCAACACTGACCCAACTCTGACCCAACACTGACCCAACTCTGACCCAACACTGACCCAACACTGACCCAACACTGACCCAACTCTAACCCAACACTGACCCAACACTGACCCAACTCTAACCCAACACTGATCCAACACTAACCCAACACTGACCCAACACTGACCCAACTCTGACCCAACACTAACCCAACACTAACCCAACACTGACCCAACTCTGACCCAACTCTGACCCAACTCTGACCCAACTCTGACCCAACACTGACCCAACTCTGACCCAACACTGACCCAACTCTGACCCAACTCTAACCTAACACTGACCCAACACTGACCCAACACTGATCCAACTCTAACCCAACACTGACCCAACACACTCTGACCCAACACTGACCCAACACTGACCCAACACTGACCCAACTCTGACCCAACACTGACCCAACTCTAACCCAACACTGACCCAACACTGACCCAACACTGACCCAACACTGACCCAACTCTAACCCAACACTGACCCAACTCTAACCCAACACTGACCCAACACTGACCCAACACTAACCCAACACTGACCCAACTCTAACCCAACACTGTGTGTGTGTGTGTGTGTGTCCAGGCATGTGCATGTGGCTGATGTAGCCTTTGTGTTTCTGGGAGTTGTTGTTCGCTAACGGGAGCCTAAAGCGGAGCATATGGTGTTATTGGCTGTTAGAGAGATTGGAGGATGCAGCTTAGCGCACGTTAACAGATGTTGCTGATAGCAACTGTTCCTTCGATTTTTTTGGACTTCGTGGTGCCACAATAACTCATAAAGAGGAGGTTGTATAATGGGTGTACCAAGCATTTGACTCTAGCACCACGGAACGCTGTTTGTATCCTTTTCTTTTTAGTCACAAGCTTGATCTGCCCTCAACCTTAACCGAGTAGCATCAGCTGCTTGAATGTTGTGTTTAAAACCACAACCGACAAATATTACTCATTGTGCTTTTAACCATCACTCCCCCCTTTGGAAGAAGACCAATCTTCCCTGGACTTTAGCCAGACTATCTGTCTGAATGAACACCATCGCTCTGGTGAAAGAATCATTCGTTTACTGTTCCTCCTTGAAAAAGATTCTGATGGCAGAACATGAGTTCTGTCCTAACGTTGGCTCACGTGTTATCACTTGTATCCAAAGTGGTGATCTTCTTCCTCTGTGCCATGGAGCTCAATTGTTACGACTGAAACTATTAAAAACACATCAATGAGCTTTACTCATGTTCCTTCATTACCATGAAAACGTACATACAAGTTTATTTTGACTTGATCCCGCCTTCACTGTCCTGCTGCCCCAAACACTCACAGCACCAGATGTGGATTCATCCACCACTGAAAGTAGTTCCCAACATATGCACTTGTTCCTCCTGTTTCAGTACTTGTCTAAAAACTGCAACAGACAGTTGTGCTGGGAAATTACTGAGCCTTTTTTTTGCTAAATGAAACTATACTTTTGTTACACGTCTTTAAAAATGTATGCATTCAGTTGAGCCCACGGAGTCAGTATTGTACTGAACGTATTGCACGGGTACATACTTTATTGGTTTTGGTCTTTCAATAGGATTTGTTAACAGTGCTAAAATACAAAAAATGAAGAAGATTATTTGGAGATGCCGTACTGAGCATTTGGGAACTGTTGTCAGGAAGCCTTCATGTTGCAATCTGAGCAGCTTCTTATGGTTTTCTTGCAGCCATGTCCAGTCTTTAGAGTAAACACAAGCACCACAACAGTGAAGAGGGAAGGTGTTCAAATCAAGCCAGTAAGGTAGAAGGAGATCAGCTGCATTTCTTACCTCCCTCACACACACACACACACACACACACACACACACACACACACACACACACACAGACGCCGCACAGCACGTCACAGCAGATCATTCTGCAGTAATCTGCTGTATGTGTTGAGGGCTAGGGGCTCACTGCACATGCTATTTCTACGCTCAATTACCCACTTTTGTGCAAGTGTTTGTGTCTCTGCATTTAGCCAATGTGTGTTTGTGTGTGTGTGTGTGTGTGTGTGTGTGTGTGTGTGTGTGTGTGTGTGTGTGTGTGTGTGTGTGTGTGTGTGTGTGTGTGTGTGTGTGTGTGTTGTTGACCCCCTGTGAGGCAAGAGGACAGTGGAGATCACTCGGAGGTTAAACGTTTTATTTCTTGACATGTCATCAAATATAGTAGTGTCCCTCTTTCTCTCTCTGCACCCTCTCCTCTTACATTCATGCTCTCTCTCTCTCTCTCTCTCTCGCTCTCTCTCTCTCCTACGATGGGCAACACAGAGAAAGAAAGCTCTGTCGCAGCATTATCCTGAAAAGCACAGAGGGGGAAGGGGGACCCTGGTGGATATATTGCCTATAGCAGAAAAACCACTAGAGAGGGGGGGGGGGGGAGAGATGCTGAATGCTTTGAAATGAAAGGAAACAGGAGGAAAGATGCCGAAAAAATGTCGGGAGAGAAAACCGTGTGAAAAAAAAGTGTGTGTCATTAAATCCCATCATCTGGTCGTCCTAGTTTTGCTGCAGAGAGGATTGAGGTCTGCGCTGCGCTGCATGCTGAAGGTCAGCACGCTACCCGCTCCATCAGTAACACTGAGGCACTGTTTCTGGGCGGTCGGGTAAATAAACGGGGGCCAGCTTCCACCCACTGACCACCTGCCTCACCTCAGCTCTTAAAGGAACAGATCTATGTTGGGTCATCAACGTTGCTTTTCTTCTTCTTTTTCCGTCAGATGCAAATATGTCAATCTCAAGTGTGTGTGTTATTCAAGGAATGGTTAGCCTAGCTTAGCATTAAGACAGGAAGCAGGAATACACTTAATGCAGGTAAATACACATTTTAATTGGTATTTAAAGGATGCTATTTAACACTATTTATTGTATAAGTGGATAGTGTAACAAAATCACGATTGATCTGGTCGGTTTGGTCAAGTTTGCATCTGTGTTCACCAATTTGAGGCGTCAGCTGGAGAATGCAACCATTCCATCAGTATCTTCTCCTTATTGCTTTGGAGTAACAGAGTAGTATTTACGTACTCAAATTGTTCATCTCTTACTTTTCGTTTGCCTTACATTTAGCGTAGAACTTAACCATTTAACCATTTCTTATAGCGAACTATGTCAACTATCTATCTCATACTTTTACATTCTATTGCAACTGTGCCTTCATTACTTTAAGTTGGCTATTTCAAGTGTTTTGCAAATTACTCTTATCCAATATTAATTTTTTTAACTATTCATTTAGTAAACTACAATGTCTCTGCTGTCTTGCTACACGTGGCAACATGGTCACACCTGTGTGGATTGGTTGGAGGTGTGTACTGTGTAGTCAGCATATCATAGCTGGTCAACATAGACGAATACAACGGTTCATAATTATCTCTATACCAAAATATTATTTTGATGTCAATTTTCCTACGAAAGACCAGCAACTTGAGCAGTTGGTGCGCCTGTGCAAGCCCCTGCAGTATTTTATCATAACTGTAACATACAGTTAACTATTCATCCTTTGCATGTATTAAAGGTGCATGCCGTAGTGCTGCATGAATAATGGATCCGCTTCATACAGTATTTTATGTGAGGAGGTGGAAATACGCTTTGCTAAGTTCAGTGTTTTTGAATGCAAATGTTGTTCATTGTTGTCTTACAGAGTCAGCTGTAAAAGAGATTGACAACAAATAATAAACTCCAGCAACACTGTATTGTATATGAATTCTTGTGTTTTCTACCTTTTTGTTTAGTTGTGGGGAATCACATGATAAAGTAGATTTTATTACCCTTTGTAAATAAATGGTAGCATGCTGGTTTATACTGTAACGATAAAATACTGTTCAAATAAATTACAGTAGCTTAACTGCAGGATTAAGTACTACGCTCCGGCCATGACAGCACAGACAGTATAATGAGGAACAAAAATAACTGGCGTGTGCAACAGAATGAGGTCAAAATGACATTAGTGCTGCCGCAATTGGCCGCGTGTGGCAGAAGAAACAGTAAGCGTGTGTAAGTGGAGGTGGAGGTGTGTGTTGCTACTGTGTTGGTGTTTTGTTTCCCTCCTTCAGGGGCTGGGAATTTCCATCGCACCCCGCCATGTGAAGGGAGGAGAGAGAGAGAGAGAGAGAGAGAGACAGAGAGAGAGAGAGACAGAGAGAGAGAGAGAGAGACAGAGAGAGAGAGAGAGAGAGAGAGAGAGAGAGAGAGAGAGAGAGAGAGAAGGGAGGCATGCGTGTGTGGGAAGGTTCTGCTTACAAAGGAACACCATTCAGCTGAGACATCCACCTGAATGAGGCTTGCCGAGACACACGGCCCGATCAATAAACGGAAATGAGCGTCCCATGCCCAGCTCAGCAGAAAAGGGGAAAAATAGGGGCAACAAAAACATTGGGCTGGTGCAGAAAGTGACCCCCATGCTGCTCTTCTTCTTCTTCTTCTCTTTCCCCTACTGCTTCCTACTCTGAATTCATCTCAACACACATGCACACACACACACACACACACACACACACACACACACACACATACACCACAACTAAAAACACCTCTCATCCTGTCACCCCCTCCTCTCTCTGTCTCTCTCCCTCCTTCTCTGCAGCAGACTAGAGCGCAGTCAGCTACTGTGGGGACTGCAGTGTTACGCTATAGCACAAGCGGAGAGCTGGAGAGAACCAGAGGGGGGGGGGGGTCTGAATAGCGATAATAAGCAATCCAGCACTCAGCTCTGAAATCGCGGTAATGAAGCAGCACGAGCTGACCGTGGTGACGACGGAGTGAAGAGGAAAGATGGGGGGGGGGGAGAAGAGGACGGGAGAGAAAAAAAGCAAGAGATGGAAACACCGTGCTAATGAATGGACGCACGGAATTGAACCTACGATTCATTTTCTTTTCCTTCTACCAGCCGACATGTTCCCCAGCGGACGCACCAATCAGAAGGATCGACCTCATCAGCTAAAAGCGAGCCGACCGCCTCACCTCAGCCTTCCTGAGCGCGAGGCTGCTGCTGGCTGCCCCCTCCCCCAACCGATCTTCATGTCCCTGTGCTGGCACTGAACACTATTGACTGCAACACTTTCAAAGTCACCTCAGCTGTCATACTGATGCCCCCCCCCCCAAACACACACACACACCATAACACCACCCCAGCATTTAATGTCTGTTTTTGTTTTTTCACAGTCACCCCCGTTTGGTTCTTCCATCGCTTGTTCGGCTGCCATTTAAATTTTCTGACTTGTCAAATTGTAGGTGTGAGAGAAAGCTGCACAGGGCAAGACTCTTCAAGGAGACGCAGCCGCAGGACACGAGCGCCCGTCCTGCATGCTGCAGGTTCACACTCCAAACTCCTCTTGCAATAGTGTGTGCTGTGAACCAGTGGTTCTCATGCTGGAGTCCTGCATCCCAGCTGACATGCCACAGAACTCCCGACACCCCCATTGCTGCATGGGCCCTACGGGGAACTTTACTGAAGTACTTGAGTTAATAACATGCTGGGATATCTACAAATTACGGCGCATTATTATTCGTAGGTAAATGCTACGAATGCTGGACGAGAGCAGAATGTGTTTTGCTTAACATGGTTGCTACTTTGCTAATGTTCTGGCAGTGCGTGCAGATGAGCGGCGGCCGGCCGGCCTCCCTCTACAACACCAGCACCCCGGCGCTCCGATCGTCCGCCGGCAAAACTGCACTGCAGTGACACAGAGTCTGCAAGGTTTCCATCGAATGAATCAGAGAAACAGATTGCGGGTACGGTTCATCAAAATGCAAAGTAAAGTGTTGTGTTGCGCCCCTGCATGGAATTCAGACACGTTACACATCCACACACGTGCTTACTTTCCACCTTGGTACTTAAAGGGCAAACTACTTCCTGCACTAACACGATGGGCATTGGACCGTTGGCATTGGGCACAAATTGCGACGTGCGGAATCATTTAAGTTGGGCATCATTTTTTGGGGATAATGGGATGGAACGTGTTTCTCAAGACCACATGTTCTTATACTTGTACAGTGGGCAAACGGTGTGTGTGTGTGTGTGTGTGTTTCCACCTCACAGAGACTAAGTCAATCGTCCTCCTGCATGCTGGGCTGTACGCTTACAGTCGATTAGCTGACTAATCATTTGGTCTCTTTGGTTTCTGAAGTCTTTTTGAAGCTTTTCTCGTGCTTTTTTTCCAAGAAACTGACGGTAAACAAAAGATTTAAAGTGGCTCTTTTGTGTGATTTTTTTTGTGGAGAAATCCAGTTCTACAGATCTGTCGAGTAAATCAGCGAATCGATTAGTGGGCAAAATTGTATAAGTGTTAGTCGACGACTCATTTCTTTGGTCGAGGACAGCCCTGTCTAATATGCTGTCTCTGTGCGTATGTCCAGAGAAAACAGCTCCCATTGACACTGACCCGGGTCAGCAGCACCGGCCTCTGTTTCTACAGATGGCCATAGATTAAGCAGGGGAAAGAAGAGGGACACGCAGGGTGAGAGGTGGAGGACGGACCGCACAGGTGGAGCAATATACTGGAATTTCAATTCCTGTATACAAGTTTTAACCAATATACACTTTTCTTACAAAAGCAATGTTTGAGTCAAGCCTGATGCAAATAATGATCCAGTCACTTCCACACAGTGAGGCACACAGCGTATTAATCAAACGCTGGTATCGGATCGGTACTCGGTATCGCCGATACCAGAGACCAGGTATCGGTATCGGGACTGAAACAGTTGGGAATCGGTGCATCTACATGGAAGCCTGGATTTGGCCTGATCCTGAGCAAGTCATCGCCATTGGTGGATCTGACTCCATCCCCCATCACCCGTGTTCTACCCCTGAACCCCTGCGTCATCACACGCTGCGACTCCACCAACTCTGCACCAACGTTCCCCCTCCACGTCGCACGTTTTAAATAATAGGAGAAGCCAAGGGTGTGCATCGGCTACCCTTCAACCGTCGGATTAACACCAACCACCAGTTAATCGCAGTAAAGTGACACACTAACAGCAATACACCACCCTGACCCTTACCCTCCACTGTACTACATGAAGGGTACACTATGTCCTGCATTTCTACTGGACCTCTTTCTGTTTTAGGAGCCATAAAGGATTCACCATCTGTACTGTAGCAGTGCAGCTCATGCCAGATTCAAACCAGCTCTACATATGTTAACTAATGCATCAGTGAGATGTGATTCGTTCATGTCGTTCTCCAGTCGACACTAATGGGATGCGTGCTCACCAGAAAAGTAAAGCAACCAACTGGCAAATGCTGGAGGCAGAGCAGTGTTTTGTGGCGCAACAGTGTTTGCACCATTATCTACTCAAACAAACGCATCCAGACACTCAGGCACTGGTAACCTTCACACACTCATGAGTAGAGGAGTAACACACACACACGCACGTGCACAAACCACCAGCATGCTATCGGATGCAGTGTGAGGCAGACGCTTTAGTTTTGTTTCATCTATATGTGAGAAAGAGCAGACACATGGAGGCAGGTCTACCCACCAACCTTTGGATTTATGTGATTAAGTCGATTATTGGACCACATGTGGACTGATGGTGCAGAGAACTGGACCCCAAATCAGGGTATTTAAACCATGTTAAATATGTGCCAGTATTTTGCAGGAGAAATCATTTGGCACACACACATGTAGACACTGGATGGAGAGAGAGACAGAGAGAAGGCTGGACTGATGCGCACTGACGCATCAGCGGTGGTCAAACCTTCATACGATGATATCAATGGGAGATTAAATAGAAAGAGCAGCGGAGGGGGTACCTCCGCGGAGCAGAGGAGAGGAGAGGAGGGGAGGTGAGACATGTGAGAGGAAGGGAAAAAACACTGCAGTGAATTTGACATCCCCCCCATCCCTCCAAAACACTATTAGAGAGTCACTTTACGCGCAACAATGCGCAGTGGCCAAAAACTGTGCCGCATGCGAGCGCAGCGCAAAGAAAGGAAAAATAAAGAAGGAGCGAAGTCTTTTAACAGTAAAGGCACGGAGAACGGGAAAGTGAGGGGGGTGGGGAACAGAACGGACACTTGTCCGAACACTCACCCGCGCGTATTTGGAGGAGTACGGGTCCTCGAACAGCGCCCACATGTAGGGCCGCCACACTTCCCACCTCGTCGACCTGCGGCCGTCCTCCTGCATGCACAGCCGCTTAAGGTCGCCGTCCGCCCCGCCGGTGAGCGCCGGGTCGTCCTCCGGCGCGTCCGGCTCGGGGGTCTCGAAGCTGTCCAGGGCTTCCTCGGCGTCGCGGTGCTGCCGGTAGTTCATCCAGCAGCACGCCTCCACGTCCGTCTCGTCGATGCCCCAGAAGGCGAGCTCGTCCTCGAAGAGCGGCCCGCACACATCATTGGGGCAGTGGAGCTTGCCGGTGCGGTAGTAGTTGAGGATGAAGGCGAAGGTGGCCGGGTGGCGGTCGAAGAAGAACTCGTCGGACTTGGGGTCGTAGTCGAAGTTGCTGAAGGCGTCGGGTTCGGTCAGCCAAGACAAGCGCGTGCCCGGCAGCGTCTTTAGGGTGCTCCGGTAGGTCTCATGTCGGATCCCGCCGCAGTTGATCACGATCTTCTCGCTATCTGACGCCGAGCAAGTCATGACTGCGCTGGAGCATGCTTCGGTCGGCGCGCCCGACTGCTGCTGCTGCTGCGGCTACTGCCCTTCTCCATCCACCGCCTGGTCTCTCGCTCGGTAGGCTGCTGTTATACCGTCCCGGCAAGAAGTCACAGGGCCAACTGAGAGGAGGAGGAGAGGAGATGAAGGAGGAGTCTGCGCGCGTGTGTGAGAGAGAGAGAGAGAGAGAGAGAGAGAGAGAGAGAGAGAGAGAGAGAGAGAGAGAGAGAGAGAGAGAGAGAGAGAGAGAGAGAGAGAGAGAGAGAGAGAATATGTGGGATGCGGATTTTATGAATCAATAGATTTACGCGCTGAATCACTGACTGCCCGATTGACTGACTGATTTAATTCATATTACTCATTAGATGTTATTATCATTATCAGGTCAAAACTGCCGTTGCAGCCCAACAAATCTATTCACAGTCTGCACACTACAGTGGAATCTGCTGCATCCTTAGATTGAACTGACAAATAAATAACATTCCGTGAACTGGGAAGCAGAGAGAGGGACAGAAACGATGAGGTTAGTTTCTGTCAGTAAATGCTCAACTACAGAAAATAACGGCAAACTGCATTGTTGAATAAAGCTGCAGCTCCTCTGTGTGTCTTCATGCTTACGGTTTTGGAAGAGGTCCAGCACTGATGTTGGGTGTTCAGGTCCGGCCCAGGGTTGGTGTGTTACCGTTCATCCCAAAGGTGTTGGAGGAAGGTGAGGTTTAAGGCTGTAGTCTGTGCAGACCATGTCCAGTTCTACACCAACCTCTGGAAAAAAACATTTCTTTACGGAGCCGCCTTTGAGCATGGGACATTGTCTTGTTGCAACAGGAAAGGGGCCAAACATAAACCGTTGACACTAAGTTGGAAGAATATTGTTTGTGTAAAATATAATTGTATGCCAGAGGTTTAAAGGGATAAGGGGGTTGTATGAGATACTCATCCATAGTTATAACCTACAGTTGATGGTGGGCAGCGTACCCTTTGAGAAACAGACCAACACAGTCTGTGAAATAGTCACAAAATGCAGTGTTTGAGTTTCAGATTTTAACTGAAGGTGCAAATGATTAAACTGAGGTTCCACTGCATGCTTTTGCATGCAGTGGAACTGGGCCTGTCTCTTCCTCTCCCTCCTGGCGGTCACACATGCGCCTGAGGCATGTTCCCTTGAAAGTTCAACTCAACAAATCGCAGTGTTACTCTGAACTCCCTTACACTGTTACTGGGGAAAGTAGTAATATTACAACAATGTGTCGCTGCCCAACACTGCTCGGTAGCCACGTGAGTCTCTCTCTCAACTCATCAACACAAAAGGTTGCTCGGTGCCCCTCCGCGTCTCGATGCACCGCACTTTCAACTAAGTCCAATGTCAACCCACCCGTGTTATGTGAGTCGTTGGCAGTGGATGAGGAAGTGTCTTAAAACGTGCATTCTCTCTAGTGTCCACCAGGGGGCGACTCCTCTGGTTCTATAGAAGTCTATGAGAAAATGAACCTACTTCGCTCATGTAAAGTCTTCTTCAACACAGCATGATGTTCATTTAGTAACTTATGGTCCATTTAGAGTCACACAGACCATAAAGCAGGGGATGCTTTAGGGCGGGGCTACCGTGATTGACAGGTCTCTACCAGAGACGTATACGGCGTCTCTACATCACTCCTCGCATTCCAAATAGGTATCTTCTGTTTATGGGTTCCAATAAAACAACACGGAGACAGCCATAATCCAAGATGGTGTCGGCAAAATCGCCGAACTCGAGGCTACAAAACGTCAGTCCACAAACCAATGATGTCACAATGACTTCGTCCACTTCTTACATACAGTCTACGGTCGTTATTCACGTGACTTGTTTTTCACACGCTAGTCTCGTAAGTCGTTGGTCACATGGTGATGACGCGAGTCGTTCGTCAAGTTAGCGTCGACAGTGCTCCTATACCTAACGAGCTGAGATGGCTAAGCTGTCTCCTCTGCGTTTGCTTCCTTATGCAGCACCGGAGGTTGCCGCTGGGTTCGGATCGCATCTTCCACAGTTCTGACCCGTCAACCTGACCCTGGATGCACAGTGCCCAACAAGCCAAAGAGAGCAAGCAGTCCAGGATCCATTTCCATCACTTTCTGTCCACACGGAATCTCAGTGGTGTCCATCTGCTACTTAATATTTGATGGATTTTTGCCCAGAAATGATCAGCCAGAGTTTGACTTTGGCACCATCTCCTCTTCCCGATCCGGTCGGTGTGGGTGTAGATCGCTGGTGGAAGGGAAGCGTCCTGATGAAAACGTGTCAGTAGACACAAAAGCACAAGTTCATTTCTTCATTTTTTGTTACTTGAACCGTGAACTTTTTTTAAACTTGAAACATGATCACTGATTTTACATCAAACATTACCGAACAGCATCATTGTTCATGATAAGTAAAGACTTAACAACAGTGGCAGTAGCTTCACAGACTCATTCGTGTGATGTCAGTTTATCCAATGAACTCCTTACTTCCAGACTTTTTCCGTTTTCAAACTTGAAGTCTTCTTTCCCAACAGACACTGACTCAAGTGACATAAGGACATTTTTCAGACTCCACACAGCTCGAGACACCAAAGGCTTCATACAACTAGTTCACACATAGAGATTAGCTGCTAAACTTCTGCACCCACTAACTGCTGGGTGTTACTGAAGCACCTGAACCAAATGAGAAAGCTAACGTTAGCCTGCTAATACATGACCCGTTTAATAAGGAGCGCAAAAGACACAATACGGAATACGGTCAGCATACATGACCTGAAACTTCACAAATGTTCTGTGATCATGATGGAAATCTTGAAAATGACATTTCAGAAAAATAAGACAACAGACCTCAAATTACAAAACATTAGGTTAGCGACATCAGATATCTCCCACTCGTTCTCAACTGTATTCTCAAGTTATCTTTAGCTTGTGATGCCGGTGTAACTTCCTGTTTAGGTCACAGTTGATTGGCCAGTGTCAGCATTATCTTTTTGTTAAATGTGTTTGGTGATAAAAACATCCGTCACACATTCTGTATTCTGTACGTTCAAATGAAAGATCTCAGAGAGGAGTGCCCGTACCTCAACACTCTATTCATGATCCGGTTGAGTGTCCTGCATGGAAATGAGTCTCCTTTACCAAAGCTCTCATGTGCCCCCCCCCCCTCTCTCTGCTGCATCACTCCCTTCCTCCACACTGTCTTTCAATCTACTAAAACACTTGGCTCAATTAGAGCGAAGCAGGAGGGGTATGACAGAGTGTTTCACGCCCACCGCCCATTCCCCCTCTCCCTCTCTCTCTCTCTTCCTCTCTCTCTCTCTCTCTTTTCCTTTACAAGATAGTCCCTCCACCACCAGCGAGAGAGAGGGAGAGAGAGAGGCCAGAAGCAGAACGAGTATTTGCTGAGCTCCACAAAATGGGGGGAAAAGACTGCAGACCGTCAGATCATTAGTGCTCTCCCAATTTTCTCTCTCTCTCTCTCTTTCTCTTTTTCTCGCACACAGTGTATTCTCTCCATTTCTATCTCCACCTCCCCTTATCATCTCGACTGCTTGCTTGCTTTCTCTCTCTCTCTCTCTCTCTCTCTCTCTCTCTCACACACACACACACACTAGTGCAGAGCTAATGTGCTGTGTTGGTCTGCAGCACTGTGCTTAGCTATATCGGGTCCACTCCAACGTCGCTGAAACACACACACGTGTTATTAGGGCCTCTATGGTCTTGTAGGATTTCACAATCTTTTATATATCGACACAAAGTCAAATCGATCGATACATTTATTTTGGAAACCTTTAATAACTTTGGCAAGTGTACTTACTCATGGTCATTAAATAAATGTCTATCTTGGACGGAAAAGCCATTTACAGTCAGTTGCCAGTTTATTAGGTACACCTAAAACAAAAGCAGTCCTTATAGTGTCAGAAATAATGTTCAGTATTTATGTTGAACCTGTTTTAGAGAGGTGTCGATTTCACTCTGTGATCATTTCCACTTAGGACAAATGTCCCCCTCACTTCTCAAAGTCCTATTTGTGCCCCCCCCCCCCCCCCCCCCTCACATTTATTGTTTTTCACCCTGGTTTTCAGCTTTCAGGCTGTATTCCTTCCAATTAAATTTGTTCTGTAGAGCCCAAAATCCCAAATCATAAATTTGCCTCAGAGGGCTTTACAATCTGTACACATACGTACGACATCCTCTGACCTTTGACCCTCAGATCAGAACAGGAGAAAAGAAGGAAGAGACCTGAGAGAGAGCAACAGAGGAGGATCCTCTATCAGGACGGACAGAAGAGTGATAGATGTCATGTGTACAGAATGAACATAACAGAGTTACAACACATTCAATGCATTACGACTATGAATAATAACAGCAGTAGTGGATATAATAGAATAATAATTATAATAAAAGCAATGATGGTATCGGTAATAGTACTAGAAATGTGACGAATAATAATAATGATAACTAGAAAATGCATTTCCTGCTGAAAATGCGTTGGAATGCTGAAAGCTGAAATGAATCTCAAAAACATTGCTGAAAATAGATATCCAATTTTAAAAAAATTGCAAAAAGCTTAGTAATTCAAAAAGTTGAAAGATTACAAATATGAAGTCATATCACCCCTCTCCTGAAAGGGGGTGATATGAGCTGAACATTTTGATCTTCGAACGGTTTCTGTAGCTTAAAAGAATTCCAGCGGTAGTGATATTTGTTGTAGTAGTCGTAGAAGTTGTAGTTGTAGGAGAAGTATTATTAGCAGTATCAGTATTAGTAGCATTTGAATAAGTACTAGTTGTAGCAGGAGTGATATTTGTAGTAGCAGTAGTAGTAGAAGTTGTAGTCGAAGTATTAGTAATTAGAAGAAGTAGTAGAAGTAGTAGTATCAGTAGTCGTAGTAATAGCTGTAGTAGTGGTCGTAGTATTTTATAGAACAGTAGTAGTAGTATAATAAGTAGTAGTAGTAATAGTAATAGTAAAGTCAGTTTTTGAAGTAGCAGTAGTGGTAGTACTAGTAGCAGTCGTACTAATAGCTGTAGTAGTATTAGTACTGGTAGTAGCAGGTATAGCAGTATTAGCAGTTGTGGTATAAGTAATAATAGTAGTGGTAGTAATAGCAGTAGTGGTAGTAATACTATTTATGGTAGCAGTAATAGCAGGAGCAGGAATAGTAGCAACAGCAAAACTTGAATTAGTAGTAGTAGTAGTAACACTAGAAATATTTGCAATAGTAGTAGTTGTTGCAGTATTAGTAAGAGCATTCATTATTTCAACAAAAAAGCCACATTTTGAGCTAAATGTTTAAATACAGTTAATCCATGAGGCTTTTATTTTGAAAGGGTGGGACTGGGTGGGGGAGGGAGGGGAGAGGAGACATAATCATAATGTTTGACACACATAAACAGAGGTTATTAAATGACAGGCTTCATCACAAGCAGTTCAGTTAGAATTCACTCTCTGGGGCTTTTATTTTGAAATGGGGTGTGGGATGTGGGGGAGAAGGGGAGAGGAGACAGAATCATAACGTTAGATAAACACAAACCGGTTATTAAATGACAGGCTCATCACAAGCATTTCAGTTAGGATTCATTCTGTTGGGCTTTTATTTTTAAAATGACGTGTGTGTGGGGGGGGGGGGGGGGAGGAGGGGGGAAAGACCTCTAAAGATCCCCAAGACTTGAATGACTGACTGAGAGAGACACAGAGAGAGAGAGAGGGAGAGGAGTGTCTGTGCGCGTGTGTCTGTGAGTCTGTGTGTTTATCAACATCACTAATTGGCTCAATCGCAAACACCTGTGTGCCTGAAGCCATTTGAAAATATTCTCCATAGAGATCCTATTGAAAAAATAAAAAGCTTCATAATTCAAAAAGTTTAAAGGTTAGAAATATAAAAAGTCATAGCAGACCTCTGGTGAAAGAGCTGAACATGTTAATAGTTGAAAGGTTTCTGTAGCTTAAAAAATGAAGGAGGAGAAGCGGTGCGACAGAAGAAATAGAAGAAGTTGAACTAGAAAATGCATTTCCTGCTGAAAATGCATTGGAATGCTGAAAGCTGAAATGAATCTCAAAAACATTGCTGAAAATAGATATCCAATTTAAAAAAAATTGCAAAAAGCTGAATAATTCAAAAAGTTGAAAGATTACAAATATGAAGTTATGTCACCCCTCTCCTGAAAGAGCTGAACATTTTGATATTCGAACGGTTTCTGTAGCTTAAAAGAATTCCAGCAGTAGTGATATTTGTTGTAGTAGTAGTAGAAGTATTATTCGCAGTATAAGTATGAGTAGCATTTGAATAAGTACTAGTTGTAGCAGTAGTGATATTTGTAGTAGTATAAGTTGTCGTCGAAGTATTTGTAATTAGAAGAAGTAGTAGAAGTAGTCGTATCAGCAGTCGTACTAATAGTTGTAGTAGTATTAGTACTGGTATTAGTACTGGTAGTAGCAGGAATAGCAGTATTAGCAGTTGTGGTATCAGTAATAATAGTAGTGGTAGTGGTAGTAATAGCAGTAGTGGTAGTAATAATAGTTATGGTAGCAGTAATAGCAGTAGCAGTAGTAGTAATAGTAGCAACAGCAAAAGTTGTAGTAGTAGTGGTAATACTAGAAATATTAGCAGTAGTAGTAGTTGTCGCAGTATTAGTAAGAGCATTCATTATTTCAACAAAAAAGCCTAATTTTGAGCGAAACGTTTAAATACAGTTAATCCATGAGGCTTTTATTTTGAAAGGGTGGGACTGGGTGGGGGAGGGAGGGGGAGAGGAGACATAATCATGATGTTTGACACATAAACAGAGGTTATTAAATGACAGGCTTCATCACAAGCAGTTCAGTTAGAATTCACTCTCTGGGGGCTTTTATTTTGAAATGGGGTGTGGGGTATGGGGGAGAAGGGGAGAGGAGACAGAATCATAATGTTAGATAAACACAAACCGGTTATTAAATGACAGGCTCATCACAAGCATTTCAGTTAGGATTCATTCTGTGGGGCTTTTATTTTAAAATGGCGTGTGTGTGTGTGGGGGGGGGGGTGGAGGAGGGGGGAAAGACCTCTAAAGATCCCTAATGCTGCGTTCACACCGGTCGCGTTGATTTTTTGACGCACTGCAAAATCGCGTCCAACGCACTGCACAATCGCGTCCAACGCGCCGCCGGTCGTGTTCACACCAAACGCCGCAAAATCTCGTAGCGCCGGAGAGGGGGCGTGGTTTATCGTCCTGGAAGCCGTTCACCTGGCCGCCATTTCTTTCCGCTGTCAACCATGAAAGGAATAAGGACAATTGCTGCTTTGTACGTGTTGTGGAAGTCCCTCAAACATCGGAATGCCAAACGCCGTCATGTCTGGTTCATAATATTGTTCAGAGGAGCTCCGTGGATTGTATCGAGCTGTATTCACTGTCTAGCAAGCCACCGGTCGCTGTTTACTACAGCTGTAGGAACACAAAATAAACTGATTTGGCTGTGATTCAATGGCAATAAACCGACAAAAAGGGACTCCGAAATAACTACGTAATGATGCCGATTTGTACTTGTCTTCTCCGACAAAAAGGGACTCCGAAATAACTACGTAATGATTCCGATTTGTAGGTTACTGGTCTTCTCAATGGAGCTCTGATGGATCGGTGGTAGGCTATGCTAACATCGTAGCAGCTCCACCAGCAGTCAATAACGTCACGTAGACGTAAATACGGCAGCGTCTATTCATTGTTTGTACCGTATGGTTTACACACACACATGTATACACATAGTTTGGTCCGGTCTCTGTTGATATGAGGTATCGTAGAGCTCTGGATGAACACAGACGGCTACAGGATTTATTTCCTGATTCAACAACGGCAGGAAGCCAGTCATGACAGGGGGAGCAACTCAACGCTGATAGGCTATCGCGCCACAGCGTCATGCGATTATGTCGCTGAAGTTGAAAAATTTCAACTCGCGCGTTGGCGATTTTGCGGCGTCCACCGCGTCCACCGCACTGCAATAACGCGTCCAACGCGCCGCGCCATCGCAAAATCGCGGCGCGCCAGTCTCATCGCGTCTGTGCATAGACTTTGTATGTAATCTCGACGCGCGTCAAAAAATCAACGCGACCGGTGTGAACGCAGCATAAGACCTGAATGACTGTATGAGAGACACAGAGAGAGAGAGAGAGAGAGAGAGAGAGAGGGAGAGGAGTGTATGTGCACGTGTGTCTGTGAGTCTGTGTGTTTATCAACATCACTAATTGGCTCAATCGCAAACACCTGTGTGCCTGAAGCCATTTCATAGAGATAAAACAGGGAAACACCTCTCAAACAAATCATCAAAACTCCCATAACCGTAGCTCCTATTGCTCCGATATTAATAATTGAGGGGAAGAATGAGTTGAAGAACAGATTCTGTAAACATTGTGTCTGTAGTGTAAAAAATGTGGCTTAACTGGTGATCTAGAAATGGGGTACCGTGTTCTGTGGAAGATGTTTTTGAAGCAAAATTTAACATTGGTCTCTATGGAGCAGAAAGTTGGTTTTCCTCTCAATTAACGGCTTCCGTGTCAAATGTGGAAATCTGTGGGATTCCACAGTAATTTTTCTACGACAAGGACAATATTAGCTACTTCTACATCCAGAAATTATGCATGAAGAGTGAAGATTGTGGACACAGTGGCAAAATACAAATGTTTTTTTCACAAGAATCTCAAGCTGCTCTTCACTCTAGCGGTGACATCACACACTCTAAGCTGCGCAATACACACCCATTATAAAGTCAGAAAAGGGCTGAAAAATCATAAAAGTTAAATTGCTGCAGTTCAAAAAGTTTAAAAGATATCAAAAAGCTGAATCATGTTGGCAACAGTTGAGGGTTTTCTCAACATTTGAAAGTTGAAATGGTGTCTGTAGCTGAAAGTATGAGGAAGTTGAAGGATTTGAAAGTTGAGGAAGTTTAAGAGGATTTGTAAATATTCTCCATAGAGATCCCATTCAAAAAAAGTTGCTAAAAGCTTAATAATTCAAAACGTTTAAAGGTTAGAAATAGAAAAAAGTCATAGCAGACATGAGCTGAAGGAGCTGAACATTTTGATAGTTGAACGGTTTCTGTAGCTTAAAAAATGAAGAAGAAGAAGCGTTGCGACGAAACGGGGGACGGAAGAAATAGTGGAATAAAGAAACAGGATAACAATAGTTGGAATGCTGAACAGCATTCCAACAATAAAGATTCGAAGAACAATAGTTGGAATGCATTCCAACAATAAAGAAACAGGATAACAATAGTTGGAATGCTTAACAGCATTCCAACAATAATAATGATAGTGTATATCAGTGTACTACTCAGGGCTCACTACTACACTGACTACTTAGGTTTTCAGGACATACAGTGCTTTGCATAAGTATTCACCCCCCTTGGATGTTTCATCCTTTTGTTGCTTTTATACATGAAATCATGGTCAATATAATTTGGCTTTTTTGTCAAGAATTTGCAAAAAAAGCTTCTATCATGTCAAAGTGAAAACTGATTTTTACAAACTAATGTCAATTAATGAAAAATATATAGTGTAAAATAAGTGTTTGCATAAGTATTCACCCCCTTTAAAGTGACTGACCTAATTCAACAGAAGTCCAGCTCGTTGATGCCAGCAGTGTCACAAGTAGTGAGATGGAGATGACCTGAGTGCAGTTGATGTGTGTCAAGTGATTGTGGTATAAACACACCTGTGTCTGGGAGGTCCAGTCTCTGGTTCATCAGTATTCCTGCTACAATTGCAACATGAAGACAAAATAACATTCCAAGCAACTCAGAGAAAAGATCATTGAGAAGTATAAGTCAGGAGATGGCTACACAAATATTCCCAACTCACTGGACCTCCCACAGAGTTCAGTTCAGTCCATCATGAAGACATGGAAGGAGTGTGGCACTTGTTTAAATCTCCTATCGCTGGCCGTCCTCACACACTGAGTGACCGGGCAAGAAGAGGACTGATGAAGGAGAACACCAAGACACCTAGGAGCACTCTGAAGGAGTTCAACGCTTCAGTGGCTCAGATGGGAGAGACTGTACATACAGCAACTGTTGCCCGGGTTCTTCACCAGTCGAAGCTGTGTGGGAGAGTGGCAAAGATAAAGCCAGTGTAGAAAGAATCCGCCCAAAGGCATGTGGGAGACTCCACGGTCAACTGGAAGAAGGTTCTTTGGTCTGATGAGACAAACATTGAGCTTTTTGTCCATCAGACTAGATGCTATGTTTGGTGAACACCAAACACTGCACATCACCACAAACACACCATCTCCAGCATGAAGCATGGTGGTGGCAGCATCGTGCTCAGCAGCAGGCCCTGGAAGGCTTGTAGAGGTAGAGGGGTACATGAATGCAGAACAATATCCCCAAATCCTGGAGGATAATCTGACTCAGTCTGCAGAACTCAGAACTACGACTTGGGAGAAGATTTATTCTCCAGCAAGACAACGGGCCCAAGCATACAGCAAAAGCTCCACAGAATGGTTCAAAGACAACAAGGTGAATGTTCTGGAGTGGAAGTCAAAGCCCAGACCTCAATTCAATCCAGGATCTGTGGCTGGACTTGAGAAGAGCTGTTCACGCCCGATCCCTGAGCAACCTGACAGAGCTTGAGCTGTTTTGAAGAAGAATAGAGAAAAATCTCAGGGTCCAGATGTGCCAGCCTGAGTGAGACACATCCACACACACACCCACACACACCCACACACACTCAGTGCTGTGATTGCAGCCAAAGGTGCATTCACTAAACACTGACCTGAAGGGGCTGAATACTTATGCAATCTTTACTTTACCTTATTTATTTTTAATTAATTGACATTATTTTGTAAAAATCTGTTTTCACTTTGATATTAAAGAGGTTTTTTTTTGCAAATTCTTGTCAAAAAAGCCAAATTATATTGACCAAGATTTCATGTATAAAAGCAACAAAAGGATGAAACATCCAAGGGGGGTGAATACTAATGCAAGGCACTGTATTTATCAAAAATGTATATTCTGCCAGAAAGACGCAGCAGAGATGCTGTGTTGGCGCTGTTGGCGGTGCTGAACGAGACAAAAAGGCTCAGCAGAGAATCAGTGTTGAGGGAAGGAGAAGCGGACAGCAGCAGCAGCACTAGTCTCCGCCGGAAAAACACAAAGTGACACATTCGACTATTTCAACATGTGACCTTGGGAGGCACGGGGGGAGAAATAATGTAAGTACTTGTCTAGTAAAAGCATTCATACATGATTCTATATGACGTATAATGAACGTGACGTGATTTTGATGTTACTCCTAAAATCAAAATAAGTGATTGTTCCTCATGATTACATTACCATTAACCATGTACAGTGTATATATATATATATATATATATATATATATATATATATATATATATATATATATATATATATATATACACTGTACATGTAGGACCTCCACAGATGGCTGACACTTAAAAACTTGATTAACCTAATTCATATTTTTATGATTAATATTTCAAATATTACTACATATCGATACTGACACCTGTGGGGAAAATGGATGGCTGCTCTGGGTGGATTCAATGCTTGGAGGAGGTCACTGTGGGGATACATATTTGTATATTGTATTGTAACTTCTTTTTCCCTCCCACTCAAAGTCCTAATAAAGACTATTTATCAAATCTCTCACAACTTAAAAATACTCTCTTCAGTGTGAACGATTGGTTCAGAGTAGGTGTCTGCAGTACAGTTTAGAGTGACCGTGCAAAACATTATAGGTCATAATAAATAATAAGTTAGCTGACCCCTATGTCTACTTCATAGTACCATAGTTTCAACGTATTATTTGAATTTGGTTTGAACATTTGATAGTATCTTTCAGTTCAAGCTGTGGTCAACAGCAGTTGGCTGTTCCCATAAAGGTCAGCACAGGTCAAAGTTAGACTCAATGTTTTTGAGACATGATGACGCAGACATGCTGCGCTTGGTTTCAATTCCAGCAAAGGGAGATACAAAAGATTACTGTATGAAATATTTGTGTGTTACAATAAGTTGGGATATGACAAATAATTTGCATTGAAATGAAACTACATCATATTACTGTGGCTCTATTGTGTATATAAACCAATGATAACGGTGAAGTGGGAAATGGGAATTGCTGCTTGCACTGCTTGACTGCCTGTAACAGAAATGTCTACCTGTCAAGGTCCTACCTTTGATTTGTATGTCAAGATGAAGGGTTGTTACTGAAGTTGTTCATCAGAACTGTAGCTCTGTCTTGCACCTTCTTCACCTTCCTCAAAAAGCAGAGCAAGTAAGTTCAATTATCCTTTAATCTTCAAGTAGGTGAGGTCAAGTGTTTTATTATTTATATATGAACTAGTTCAGGTGATAGCATAAAACAGTTTCATTTTTAACTACAACAGCTTGTTCTTTTGATTTCCATCACTAGGCAATCTCTCACTTAATGCCAAAATGCGGTGCTGATAAAACAGGGAAGCAGACTAAGATGAACTGGTTTAACTTTGGAGACATGTGGGATGAATCTTCATGGTACAGGGCAGGTGGTGGAGGATGGCCACAGGATTGATGGCCTTCATGATAGGGAATGGTCACACGAACCACAGTGCCAACTTCCTGGATTCCCCTCTGATCGGAAAGGGTGTGGGCGTGCAGTGAGGGTTGGCGGTCTGTTGGTAGTGGTCCTTGGAGCGTGGGATACACAGGATAGATGCCTGGACTGAGGGAAAGCTATCAATCACATTTTTGTCTGGGAAAGAGTGGTGGATAGTAACCTCAGGAGCACTGAAAGGGGTAGAGGTCTGTGGCTGACTTGGCCATTGGTCTGACGATGGATCCGGATGACAGAGACAACTTCACTTGGGAGACCATACAGTACAGTCGGTTAGAGGCGACTGTAGCTCAGTGATAGAGCAAGTTCGTTCTTCAATTAGAGGATCGGCAGTTAGATCCCTGGCTCCGCTAGTCCATGTTGATGGGTCCTTGGGCAATACTTAACCCCAAATTGCTGGAGGTGTATGAATGGGTATGAAAGTCCATTTACCATTTACATGGAGCATAATCTCAGTGTTTTTATTAAGACTGCTCAGAGGGTGAGCAGTCTTAATAAAATCTGTCCACCATTAGAATGGCAGGTAAACTGAGGAAGAAGTCCAGGGATATTTGTGACCTACGCCGAGAGCAGGTGGGACAAGCTGCGATTGCATTGGTATCCTCCTCCATGGGAGACCACCAAAACCGCAGCAGAGCCATGTGCGTCTCACCACGGAATGGCAAGCCAGGTGGGATGAGTGTCTCCACAGTGAGTACCCCCACTGAAGAACCTGTGAGCAAAGACTGGCAGAGGCAAACAGACGGTCATTGGGAAAAGCACATTAGGGAACTTTTTACCTTGTCCTCTACATCCCAGGTCACTGCTACGATAATGTAGGTAGTAGAATGCTACTAAGATGAGAGGTAGAGCCGTCAGACTGGAACTGCCATGAAAGAGCACTGGACTTAATGTCCAGTGTTAGGTCCGGGTATTCCTCTGGAACTCCCGACAGGTCTGGAACCTTAGAGGGAATGGATATGATAGGAGTGGATGACGGGGCAGACTTGAGACAGATAGCAGTGGGCACTCCATTGTAGAATGGTTCCAAGTGACCAGTCTTTGTGTGGGTTATTTCTTCTAATGACCGGTTGTTGTGGTGCATGAATAGAATGGAGGGAGGGTGTCTCGTGTCCTTACCTAACATGCCCCTTTGAGAGGAACCAACCGACAGTGACCATACAAAGAAGACGACTGTTTAGGGCCTCACAAGGCTTCACAAGACCAGTGGTAGAGGGTCAATAGAGGGCGCTAAGGCGCCGCACCCCCTTGAGCCACAAAAAATAAAAATAATAATGACAATAATAAACTACAAATTGTCAATATTCGTGTTTTTGAAATATAGAATGCACCCAGTAATATGTGCAAAATATGATACCTGTGCAAAATATATGCTTTTCCTGCACGTCCTCAGCATGTCTCAGCAGAGCTGGGGCCATGGAAAAATTGCCCACAGGAGGCGGGTCTATGAAGCAGTTTAGCCAATTGCTGATTAAAGATATACATGTGTGACATACAATTTAGCCAATCAGCGCCCTCAAATACATTCAGCATGGGGCGAAATTTGTATCCTCGCCAGGACTAGTCTCTACAGGCGAGCGCTAGCTCTCCTCCTCCAAAACCCGTTTGAGAGGAGAACTTTGGCGGAGAAACTGCAGCCAAAGAGCTGATATCAGATCAGCCTGACCTCACAAGCAGACAGCAGAGCAGGAAAGGGAAGCAGTACATGCGAAGCTGTACACCAGACAGGTTTGGCTAGCTGCATGATGTCATGTTAATGTCTGATAAAACAGCGGGGACAGATCCAGCATGGATTACGGGAGTGAGGGACATGAAGCACCTGTCTGAGGAAGTAAGGAAACATGAGAACACCAGGACACACATGGAGAACTCTGTCAGCTTGTCATATTAGACAAAGTGAACATCTTTTCTTCTACATAGCTGTCCTCAGTCTCATCTGCTTAACTTGGTCATGGAGGCATCAACATTTCATAGAGATGCTAAATTAACAGTGAAAACTCATCATAGCTTAATTTAACATCAGTATTCATAATTACACTTGATCCTGATCTTTACCTCCCTATTGGTTCCCCCAACAAACAAGGTCCATAGGGGCATCTCAATAAATAAACATGTTCTATTATATTATATTTTATATATATATGTATATATATGTGTGTGTTTTATATTATACTGAATATTATTATATGATTTATATATTATTATATTATATGGAATTGCCTGTGAGGGTGACAAGAGTAAGATGTCCTGACGTGTTATTTACTGCTTTTGTTCATGTTGGAATACATGTTAAATATTTAACTGCAAAGTAGTAATCCGTGTTTGATACCTTAATTATTGTGCATTAAATCATTCTGGGATGTTTGCTGATTGATTGGATGTGGCACAGCCCTACATAGAACATGTTCCACCAGCCACCACTGCACAAGATGCTGCTGAACGATTCCAAGCTGAGGAGCTAAAGTAATGTCCAACATGTTGCCTTCTGAGGACACAGACTTTGTGGTCCTGTCCTGAACAGTGGAGTTGCGCCTGAAGCACCGGTCAAGAGGACATATTGAAGTTCATTCATCCTCTTACACTTCTTTTTTTTTTTTTTTTTTTACTGAAAATGGATGGGTCGGCCTTGGCTATTTGTTCACACACATGAACACATGTACTCTCCTTCAGACAATCACCACTCATGAGCGCGCACACCCACATACTCAGATGCAAAAAAACTCACAGAGATGGACCGGCCATTATCACATGTAAACACACACACCCTAACCCTATGCACACTCAGTTAATTAAGTTAAGATGCTGACTAAGGCGCTACAGAGCTCTTTGTAGTGTGAGAGCGATAGAGGAGGGGACACATGCAGACGAAGCACACACATACAGAGCACACTCATAGCCAGTACAAGGCAAAGTCAACCTGAAAAGACCTGTTTGTTTTGACTTTGCACCAATTCACAAAGAGACAAGCCGCCCACACGTTTACCTTGTGTGATACCTATGCACTAAGGCACCCTTTGCATCCCTATGAATCGCACCAGGCTTGCAACGAGCTCCAACGTAAACCCATCCGCGTCATTATTAGAAGGTCAGAGAAACTGACGCAGTATAAAGAGTGAGAAAGTCCTCAGAGGTTGGGTGGGAGTTAGAGTTTGGACGGGTCAAATAAACACCCTGTGTGACATCAAGTCTTTATTTACTTATCTTACCTTAGTTTTGTTATGTAACTTCCATGATTTACTAACGGTGGTGACACAACGAGCGCACCTATTTCACATAAACATACATATCTTAACCAAAACCACGATCATTTCCTCACCCTAACCAAGTGCTTTTGCTGCCAAAGAAAATCTAAAATGGCCGCGTCAGCATTTTCCGACCTGATGCCCTAATTGTCAGGACAATGACACACACACATGTCATAACCGACGTCATGATAGTGAAGTGGAGGTTGTGAAAACTGATTATAATGTGTATTTTTTTACTGTCTACTTGTTTATATTTACGTGAGGACTATCTTGCTGAACTTCGACGTTGGCACTAGTTTAGTGTTTTTCTTTTTTCTCGTAGCCGCCTGCTGGTGAGGATTATTATATTTCCAATATGTAGGCTATCTACAGTATGTAACTTTCATTCACGTGTATGTAGAAAATGTATCTTATAGATGAATTTGCTTCAGTTTTGTGGCACTAAAAATCATTGAGCTCACTTGGTGTTGTATGGGTGCGATACATAACATAAATGCAACTCATACTCTGTGATGCTATTGCATCATTTCTATTAGACTTATAATTCAACCCTTTTTGTGTTTGAGGAGATTGACAATTTATTACAAACTGACGATGTGTTTGTGTATCTTTCATCCAGTAAATGTGCTGTGAGCTCAAGCCGATTGGTCTGCTACTGAGCGAATGGAGGAGGAGGTCTACATTGGCAACATAACATTATAAGACGTTTGACTGGTGAATTCTGAACTGAATGATTGAACTAAATATTTTATAGAGATTTTTTCTTCCCGATACCAACTGTGGTATCTGATGAGGGTTTCAGAATCAGAATCAGAATCAGAATCAGCTTTATTGGCCATGTGTGCTTACGCATACATGGAATTTGTCGCCGGTTTCCACTCCGCTCTCAATGTACAAACACAAATTTACAATAAACAACGGTATGCATAAAAAGTCTTTTTGCATGGAGAATGACATGCTGTACAATGGCTCAACCACACAATGGAAAGGGCAGAAAGAGAGAAAGTTGGATAAGAATAGAAGAAATTGTTGGTAAAAGAAAGGGAAGCTTAGCATCAAACTATGTGCAGATTTAAATAAGAACAAGTTCCTTTTTCAGTGCAGTGTGCAATACTGCCTCTAACACACTGGAAGAGGTGTGTTGCTTTAGCACAGCTCTTCTTAAAACATCACAATAGAAATAGAAGGTTAGTGTAGGTTTAGCACCATTGGAAAAGGTTCACAAAATATCAGCTGAACATACTATTACCGGTACACACTATTATTATTAAGGAGCGGATATGTTTTACTTGGCCGAGTTACTGACAAAATGACTTGTCGAAATGGAAGATGTAGGCTTATTAAAGAATAAATCAAATTTGGCGATTTGGACAACTGGACTAAAAAAATAAAACTTTGTTGTTGACATATAGTGGGTACATATATAGTGGGTACATATATAGTGGGTACTGCATAAAAACACATTAGAACTCCCTCTCTAATATCTATTTTATTTCTTGCTATGAAACCATCTCATTCATACAACTGGATTTATTAAAGCCTCTTAAAAAACGAATTTCTACAAGATTACATTTGAACACATCATGATAACAAAACTCAATCTCTAATGTTTGGAGTTTGAACGCATCATAATGTAAGTGAATGCAACCTCTAGCTGTTAGCACTGTTATTAGCAGGACTGTGTTAGGGAGAGAGCCTTTGCTGTGGGCAGATGAGCAGGTCACTTCAAATACAATGATCAGCATGCATGGGAATTAATTACAATATAACAGGCCCACGTGTCAGCTGGAGTTAGTTGTTCCAAATGTTGCCTGTTAGCTAAAACATATTTAAAATCAAAGGGTATTTGGGGGAAAAGATGGTTACAAATATTCTCCCCTGGCATGTAACACTGTGGGGCAAAAAGCTATTTTAAATGTACAAATAGGTTGCATTTGGTCTGAATGATACACTATTGTCTCTGTTAGTGGGAAATTGTTTCCCATGTAAGTTTAGGGTGCCTTTGTTGTCACGGTCAAAAGAAGAACTACTTGTTTGAGTTTAGGGAATGATTGTGGTAATGCGTAAAAGAAACCACTTCGATTTGAAGCTGAAAAGAAAAAGCTTTCTGTCACGTCAATGTCAGCCGCTTTGTCAACCCATCCACTCTGCAGACGATGCGCTCTATAACGACGTCACGCTCTGCCTTTGCTCTTGACAGAGGACGGTCACCAGAGGTCCTTGTCAGGAAAACAGGGTTTGATTAGGCCAGCACGCCATTGCACCGATGACCCTTTTGACAATTTAAAATCAGAATCAGAATCATGTACCAGAATAATGTACCATTACGACAACCTCTCTGTACACAATTCATAAAATCAAGGGGTATGCTACTCTTCTTTAATTATTCTTAATCATTTGTCCCTTCGTATAATTTGGCAAGTTATCTGTTTCTTTGTGTCAGTTTATAAATATAAAAAATATAAGCAATTCAAGTAGATACAAGTCTTGTTAACAGCAGATAAAGTCCGCTGCATGGATGAGTTCAGCGCGCACGATCACACAGCTCATTGTTTCTGTGTAGTAATCTGAATTACAATGCATTTACATTGAGAGATAGCTGCTGTGGTGTTTAATTGTTTGGTGGCCGATACTAAATGTTTTGCTTTTCAGGATGTACTTTGGAGGGTTCAAGATATGAGTAATGTGTTTATGTGTTGATTGTGCTCTATACTTGAGTCCTGTGTGCGGTTGAGTAACTTAAAAATATTGACTCACAAACCTGACGAAAGTATTGTTTGACGCTAACCTAACTGGCACCCCAAGCAACCAGTCTCACCGTTACAACTGTATATCATCAATTTCGCAAACGGTTTCAGCTCCAATCACTGCTCCATCTGAGCCGGCTTGAGCCGGTGGACATGGAGAGTGGGGTGGATGCGCGTAGACTGGGGAAGGTGGGCTGGTGCTGGATTGATGACCTTTGGGAACGGGAAACGGACCCACAAACCGGATAGCCAACTTTCTGGATTCCAACTTTCAGAAAGAGATGCAGTGCAGGACTGTCTCCAATTCCTGACTCATGTGTTCGGTCCGGCCATTGGACTGAGGGTGGAAGCCCAAGGACAGGCTGATTTTAGTCCCATTCCAGAAACGAGAGGGGAACTTGGGCCCCAGGTCAGAGGTGATGTCTCTTGGGGCATCCCGAGAGTCATCATCTCTGACCTGCAAGCAAAATGATTCAACATGATGTCAGCTGTTTCTTTGGCTAATCTTCCCCTGCCTTGAGGGTAATTTAGGTCGGGGAATGAAGTGAGCAGATTCTGAGAAGCATCCCACAACTGTGAGGATGACTGTGTTACCGAGAAAGGCCAATGAGATGTGGGACCAGAGGCGAGTTCCTGAGATGCCTTAAGGTGGGTGCTTCTGGGAGAAAAGAAAGGAGGTCTTTGGTCATCAACAGATCTCTGAGAGAGGACTGCCCCAGCTCCAGAATTAACAGCGGCCACTCCCACAACAAACTGCCGCTAAGGGTCAGGAAAGGTGAGAATGGAAGCAGCATTGTTTCACCAATCGCCTGGTCCACTGCTGAAGACCTCATGAAGGGGAGTTTGTGTAGATGCGGGCGGACCTGTAGTTCCTCATGAATAATGGTGTAAGTTACCGAATCCAAGGAAATAAGTCCAAGAATCTGATTCATTTGAGAACAACAAAGAAACAAGAGCTCTGATGTTTATTGGTTGCCAAAGGGGACCATGGCACACGTTTTTATCAACCACTGCTTTAATATAGAATGTAGTATGGTAATGTAGTCATAGTCTATTATAGTGTATGTTGAATTGTGTATATGGTGTTGTATAGTATAGTGTATATAGCATAGTAATGTGCAAACTAGATGAACATTGTAACCTTGTACAACCTGCTTTGGTGATACTGTACGAAATGATGGTCAGCCAAATAAAGCAGAATGAGGGGGAGAAAAAGAGAGAGAGTGTGTGTGTGTGTGGGGGGGGGGGTAGATAGATGGGAGAAAGAGACAGTGATAAATTGGTTGGGGTGCTGACTTAGCGAAATTAAAACAGGAATTGTGTGTGTGTTCTGGGCAGAAGATGGAAAAAGTGCAGAAAGCAAGAAGCCTGAGACATTTACAGCAAAGGAGAAAGAGACAGAGAGAGAGAGAGAGAGCTGTTCATATAATTGGAGCATTGATCGAGTTCAGGTTCAAGTTATTTATTCTCATATGCAACAACTACAGAGAACCAGTTGTTGGTAATGGAAATCTTAAAAGTCAGGGCCCCTTCGACAACACTCTTTAAATCTAAAAAGAAAATCATGCAAGTAAAGATTGAGAATCTAATACCTACATAATCTACATAAAGTAGTGCAAAGTTAAAGTGACAGTGTCAAAGTAATGAGCTCAAGAGTTCTAGAGGCATGTGGCCTGCTGGATGAAGCTGTCCCTGAGCCTGGTGGTGCGGGACCGGATGCTGCGGGACCGGATGCCCGACGCCCGACGGCAGCAGGCAGGACAGTTTGAGGCTGGGGTGGTTGGGTTCTTTTATTAGCCTTTTTCCTGCACCGCTGGGTGTAGAAGTCCCTCGATGGATGGCAGCTTTGTCCTGGTGATGTGCTGAGCAGTTTTCTCCACAACAAGAAGCGGCTATCTGATGATCAAAGCCTTTTGAGAGCACAGAGCAGCAGCGACAGAGCACAGAGCAGCAGCGACAGAGCAGCACATCACCAGCCTGTAGTGTGGTGTGAACTGCAGCTGAGACAGCGTGGAGGCCATCGGATCACACACACCTCCACGCCTTTCACTCGCCTACCTACATACATTTGTTTGTTTGTTTTTGTGAGAACTTCTGAGCAGAGCTATCACCTTTTCCCTCTCATTTCAGATAAACCGGAAGCAGGAACTTCTAACATGGCCACTTGGCCAGGTCGGTGTGGAGACTGCAAACTCGCATACTCACAGTTAAGGGATGATTTTCTCCACCTAGAGTCTGAAGTCCGGAAAAGGGAACAGCTGATCGACGGATTCGTATCCGTAGCAGCGGCCCAGGCAAAGCATATCTCTATGCAATCTCAACTGGTCTCGGATACTGCGGACACTATTCCCTGGCTACCCGGCCCTGCGGACGGGGAGTGTAGTCGGTCCTCCGACCACGAGCTGAGAGGACCTGCTATAGACCCGACCCACAGCTCCATTCCGAAACCATCCTGGACGGAGGTGGTACGCCGCGGCGTCCTGAGAAAACCAGCTGGGGAGTTTCCGTTAACCACCTCCAACCATTTTGCAGTCCTGACGGAGAATACTCCCTCCCGGCCTTCCTCTACCCTTCACCCCTACTCGTTGGCGCAGACGGAGGTAACGTTAGCTCAACGGTTAGATGCAAGGCTTAGCGAGATAGAAGTACGGCTCCGCACCATGGAAGCTAAGACGCTGGTGACTGCGGGCGTAGCTGATGCGGCCCAAACAGACGTGGCTCCCGCTAACCATCTCCCTGCAGCCCCCGAGCAGCCGGGGGGCCGGGTGACTGCTCCCGGGAGGCTTAAACCTGGGGCGAAGCACGCGACTCGCCAGCAGCCGCCTCACGTTACAAACGGGTCTTCTGCACCCAGCAGAGTTCTGGTCATAGGTAGCTCTATTCTGAGAAACGTGAAGTTAGCTAAACCAGAGGCTACAGTTACATGGATACCCGGGGCAAGAGCAGGCGACATTGAGTCCTACCTGAAAGTACTGGCTGAAGACAACCGTAAATACAGTAAGATTGTTATTCACGTTGGCGGGAATGACAGCCGGCTACGGCTCTCTGAGATCACTAAAGTGAATGTGGAATCTGTGTGTACATACGCAAAAGCCATGTCGGACTCCGTAGTTTTCTCTGGCCCCCTCCCGAATCTGACCAATGATGAAATGTTTAGCCGCATGTCATCGTTTCACCGCTGGCTGTCTTGGTGGTGCCCAGCAAACAATGTGGGCTTCGTAGATAACTGGGACACTTTCTGGGGAAAACCTGGTTTGCTTAGGAGGGACGGCATTCATCCCACTTTGGATGGTGCAGATCTCATCTCTGCAAATCTGACCCAGTTTCTGTATGGACCTGGTACATGACAACCCAGAGATCAGACCAGGAAGCAGAGTTGCAGTCTTACACACTCCTCTCAGCTTCCATTAGAGCAGTTACTTACGCAAAACCACATAGAGACTGTGTCTGCCCCACGGCCACTTAAATTAATTAAATCAAAAATAAACGATCGAGGAGTTAAACAAAATAACTTAATCCAAGTTAAAACTACCGCAACAGTACAACAAAATAGGATAATTAAATGTGGACTCTTAAATGTCAGATCTTTGTCATCTAAAGCTCTACTAGTAAATGAGCTAATATCAGATCATCATATTGATTTATTTTGTCTTACTGAAACCTGGCTGAGTAATGATGAATATGTCAGCCTAAATCACATGTGTCAAACTCAAGGCCCGCGGGCCGAATCCGGCCCGCCACGTCATTTTATGTGGCCCGAGAATCCGCCAGCAAAAAAAAAAAAAAATAAAATAAAAGGATTTTTTTTTTTTTTTTTTGAAAAATAATTAAAAGTTAGACTTGAAAATAAAAGTATCCCCATGGTCGAAATTATGAGATAGAAAGTTGAAATTATGAGATTGCATGTTGTCTGTGTACCGACATTAAAACTATCACAACAGGTGGACAGGAGAGGCAACAGCCCGAAAAGAGGTTTCCCAACAATTGAAAAAGATCGACAAATAAAGAGAAAGATTGATGCCGAGGGAAGAACATGTAATGAAAGATGTGAAAGCGAACACATGTTTGTGCTTCAAGGAGAAAAACGGGTCTGTCTTCTGTCTTATGAGGCGTGTCGGTGATGAAGGATATAATTCACGTCGGCATTTTGACACCAAACACGGAGCTAAATTTAGCCTCCAAGAAAACATCAAATTGTCCAAGAATTAAAAGGCAGACTGCAATCACAGCAGAATATATTTACACAGCTACAGCCCAGTGCATGCTGAAGGTATGTGAGCAGAGCTCCGACCAGATACAGACTTTTACAAATGTCAGTTTGTGAAGAAACACCATCGCAGACCGAGTTCATGAACTAGCAGCAATCTAACAACACAGCAGCTAAGAGACGAGCAGGTACTTGTGTTTCTAATGAACTGTTGATGAAAGCACAGACAACACGGATACATCATCTATCCGTGTTCATCAGACCTGACTCTCAGTGAGCAGCTCTTGGATGTAGCTGCATGCACAGGACGACGACAGGGAGGAACATTAGTGATGCAGAGAGGTGACACAAACAGCTTTGAACAAAGTTAATGTAATAACTTGTGTTTGATGATATTTGTCTTTGTTATTTTCTTTAGTAGTTTGATCTTTGATAGAGTAATGTGGGTTTCTTAACCCTCAATTAAAATGATTTATGTTATAATAACAGAAATGTGTTTAAATATAATTTTTCATTCTCATATAACTGAATGTACAATATGTTTACACTTGAATAAACAATAATCAAATGCAGAGAGAGTTATTTAACAATATGTTAGGAGAAGTTAGTTGTACAGTCTGCCAGCTACAACCGGCCCTTTGAGGGCGATCGTGATGCTGATGTGGCCCAGAGTGGAGATGAGTTTGACACCCCTGGCCTAAATGAATCAACTCCTCCAAGTCATATCAATCCTCACATTCCTCGAGGCGCCGGCCGAGGAGGTGGAGTAGCAGCCATCTTTGACTCTAGCCTATTATTAAACCCTAAACCTAAACTAGACTATAACTCATTTGAAAGCTTGGTTCTTAGTCTTTCACACCCAACCTGGAAAACAATACAGCCAGTTATATTTGATATAGTGTACCGGGCCCCAGGTCCGTATTCAGAATTTTTATCGGAATGTTTTCAGTTTTTATCAAGTCTAGTCCTTAAAACAGATAATGTAATTATTGTAGGTGACTTTAATATTCATGTGGATGTCGAGAACAATAGCCTCAGTACTGCATTTATTTCATTATTAGATTCGATTGGTTTCTGTCAGAATGTACAGAAACCCACTCACTGTTTTAACCACACTCTCGACCTGGTTCTGACTTATGGCATTAACATGGAAGATTTAATAGTCTATCCACAGAACCCTCTTCTATCGGACCATAATCTAATAACCTTTGAATTCTTACTAACGGAGTGTACACCGTTAAGCAAGAGTTACTACACTAGATGTCTGTCTGATGGTGCCGTAGCTCAATTTAAAGAAGTGATTCCGTCTGTATTTAACTCAACACCATGCTTCGATGTGACAGAGGACTCCTGTGCTAACTTTAGTCCGACCCAGATTGATCATCTTGTCGACAGTGCTACAAGCTCACTGAGAAGGACACTAGACTCTATTGCTCCTTTAAAAAAGAAGTTGGTAAAACAAAGGAGATTCGCTCCATGGTATAACCCTGAAACCCGCAAATTAAAGCAAACATCGCGAAAACTTGAAAGAACATGGCGTTCCACTAACTTGGAAGAATCTCGGTTACTCTGGCGAGACAGTCTTAAGACATATAAGAAGGCCCTCCGTAATGCCAGAGCAGCTTATTACTCAACGTTAATAGAGAAAAATAAGAACAACCCCAGATTCCTCTTCAGCACTGTAGCCAGGCTGACAGAGAGTCACAGCTCTGTTGTGCCGAGTATCCCTATAGACCTCAGTAGCAATGACTTCATGAACTTCTTTAATGATAAAATTATAATTATTAGAGAGAAAATGAATAATCTCCTGCCCTCGACCGATCTTTCCACAAATAGAGTAACCTTAGAAACAGCTGTAAACCCTGATATATGTTTAGATGGCTTTACTCCCATTGACCTTGACAAACTGACTTCAACAATTTTTACGTCTAAACCTTCCACCTGTCTCTTAGACCCTATACCGACTAGGCTGCTTAAAGAAGTGCTACCATTAATTAGCACAACTTTATTAGACATCATTGTTGGGGTCTGACCAAATGGCTTCAATATGTGCTGTGGACAAAGAGAATCAGGCCTTAACTTTTCCAAGCAAAGGTTTCATCCTGATTTGTAGTTTGAGGAGAGCAAAGGAATGTCACACTAGGGTGTGAATTCCCCCCCCCAAAAAAACCTATGGTTCCTGAAGTCACCTGACGGCACCGCTGCAATCTCATTGGCCGAGAGCCAAGGGGCTCCGGGACCCCCTGTGGTTCAGCCACTGTTCTATAAAACTGTCTCCTTCCCCCATCTCCACGCTTTTTCCCTTCGACCTCCGTCGAACAGGGAGCACACAACGCTCTCTTCGCCCGGACCTTCGTCCTGGACACATGAAGACACATCGGCCTCTCCTCCCCCCCTCCAGCACGACGGAG
Source organism: Melanostigma gelatinosum (assembly GCF_949748355.1). NCBI lineage: Eukaryota > Metazoa > Chordata > Actinopteri > Perciformes > Zoarcidae > Melanostigma > Melanostigma gelatinosum. The sequence continues at coordinate 6,166,989 of NC_136646.1, forward strand.
GCCACGAGGAATCAACGGCCCTTCTCCCCTACTCAAACCCTGACAGGTCACGAGCCATTTCGCTGGACGAAACAGCCCGCGACAACGAATCTGCTTCAGCGATCCGTTCAGTGCTTTTTGCTCCTTTTTCTTTTTGCGCACACTCCGGCAGGAAGACGTCTAATCCTCTCCTGACCGATGATTACCGGGAGACCTACGGACCACGTCGTCTCAGCCGAAGTTAAACTGTCCTCCCTGCAGCGAGGATAGTTCACGTCTGCGTTTTGCTCCAGGACGAGCTCACGCCACGACGGACCGAAGCCGCACCAGCAAAAGCCGTGCGACACACAGCGCCCGCTGCAAAGCCGCGCCGACCCGCAAGCTCCCCCCTGTCCCCCTTCCCGACGAGGAAAACGGACCACTTTGCTCACGAACACTTCAACGTTGCAACGAAGCATCGACAAGTAAGATTCTTGGCATTTGGGCGTAGCTTAGCTTAAATTAACGTAAATTTAATTCAGGTCATTCATTTATATGTTGATATTCCCGTGTTTTTGTGTGTTTAAGTTACTGTCGCGTGATATTGAGATATTGCGCAATCATTACGGAACAGAGAAGTTCCGCTGTATTTGTGTATCAACTATGACTGTTTGCTTGGGATTTATTTGATTTCTTTTCATTTGTTTGACTACACTTCGTGTAGTATTCTCTCCTCATTAAATCAGCTCTGTGAGTGAAGTGTGGAATCTCGGCTATCGTACATAACTGCTGGCAGTTCTACCGACAACGGCACGTTGTGTACGATACGCCAGCGATCCCCATTCTCACTGCAACGCGGACCGCACGCAGAAGCTTGATTCATGACCCCCACCTTTGCTCTCTCTTTCTTATCTCTGCCCCTGGGGAAACCCCGTTGAAACGATCGCCTCACAACACACGTGCTGCATCGGCACACGTGATTACATACAGCAGTCTCACCGCCATTTTGTCCGAGTCACTCGACTCCGCCATCTTTGTAGTTTCTAGCTGTAGTTCTTAAGGCCCCTCCCCTTTTGGCCCGCGTCACTCGACGCGCCATCTTTGTAGTTTTTAGCGGTAGCTGTAAGACTCCTTCCTGTTCACCCACAGACCCACACACACACATACACATACACACACAGACATACACCCTCATCCATTTTATTCATTCTTTCGTTTAGGCATATAAAATTGTATGATAACGTTTGTTGGTTGCAATATTAATTGATTTGATCATTTATTATTTTGATTCAATAAACTCTGTTATACTTTCAGGAGCAGTCGTCTGTGATTGCTTGTGCATATGTATTTGATAAGACTGTATGTAGTAGCCTGTGCTCGAACTTAAAAACCTTCACTGTCACTGAATGTATAGTCATACGCAGACTATTGACATTATGAGTGACTACTAATTATGAGACTTAGTTTTATCGTTTGGTTATTGGTCCCTGTTCGCAGGGTGGTGCCCCGTTTTTATTAATAATCATTAATAATTGTTACATACATCAATAATTCTATTGATGTCAAGAATTCAGTTTCTTAAATGCTGATAACCCAAACACGCTCCTTTAGATCCCAACATCATCAACCTGTCTTTAGTAACAGGTCAGGTACCACAGTCCTTTAAAGTAGCTGTGATTAAACCTCTTCTTAAGAAGCCCACTCTGGATCCAGAGGTGTTGGCCAACTATAGACCGATCTCGAACCTTCCCTTCCTCTCTAAGATCTGTTGTGGAATATTTCTATGAATAGTCGGGAGAAGAGTGTTAAAGTGTTAACAAATCAATGTCAAATGAAACAGAGTCTGGATGAACGATCAAAGTTGTAATAGTCAATTTATTTGCTTGCAAGCAAAGAGAACACATCTCACAGACACATTGCCGTCATCTGTGTAAGGTGCTCTGATGACACAGTCAAATGCATAGACATTTATACCCAAACAGCATGCTGGTATAATAAAAGATGTCAAGGCAGATGTTTTCCTTTGAAGCACAGTGTCCTGTCTTTTACGATACCCTGAAGGCGCTTTATGGCCAGTTTACGAATCCCTTTGTTATCAGTTTGTCCCACAATATTTATGGAGACATCAGATGCTTCCTTTGATGTCCCCGTGAACGGGTTAAAGAGTTAAGTCACAGTATTGCAGAGACGGAATAAACCGGTGAACCGTCACGCATCATAAATACCTGCAGAGGGTCATGCTCTCCCTGATGCTCATCAGGAAGTACCGTAATCTAAACATCTGTGTTGCCGTCTTTGAAGACAAATAATGCACAGGAAAACAGACACTAAGATAACAGATCACAAGACCCCTGGATCCGAATTTTACGAGACTCATTTAGAAAACACAAGGTTTTTTAGTGCCTGCTCTTCTAAAACTCACATTCCTTAACCCTAAAACAGTAGACTGACATATTTTCCCATCACAGATCCTTGAGAAAGCAGTTGCAAATCAGTTGTGTGACTTTCTGTGTTACAATAGTTTATTTGAGGATTTTCAGTCAGGATTTACAAAGCATCATAGCACAGAGACAGCTCTGGTAAAAATAACTAATGACCTTCTAATCGCATCAGACAAAGGACTCGTCTCTGTTCTTGTCCTGTTAGACCTTAGTGCTGCGTTCGACACTATAGACCACTACATCCTGTTGCAGAGACTGGAACATTATATTGGCATCAAAGGAACCGCACTGAACTGGTTTGGATCCTATTCATCGGATCGATCTCAGTTTGTTTATGTAAATGATGAAGCCTCGATGAAGACCAACGTCAGTTATGGAGTTCCACAAGGTTCTGTGCTTGGACCAATCTTGTTCACCTTATATATGCTTCCTTTAGGCAATATTATCAGAAAACACTCTATAACCTTTCATTGTTATGCAGATGATACTCAATTATACATATCGATCAAACCAGACGAAACCAACCAGCTTGCTAAACTGCAAGCGTGTCTTAAGGACATAAAAACCTGGATGACCTGCAACTTCCTGATGTTAAACTCAGACAAAACTGAAGTTATTCTACTAGGCCCTGAACACTTCCGAAATCAGTTATCTAATGATATCGTTTCTCTAGATGGCATTGCGCTGGCATCCAGCAGCACCGTCAAGAATCTTGGAGTTACCTTTGATCAGGATTTGTCTTTCAACTCTCAGATAAAACTTATTTCTAGGACTGCCTTTTTTCACCTACGTAATATTTCAAAAATCAGGCACATCCTATCTCAAAGCGATGCAGAGAAATGAGTTCATGCATTTGTTACCTCAAGACTAGATTATTGCAATTCCTTATTTTCAGGCTGCTCTAATAAATCTCTTAAATCTCTCCAGCTGATCCAGAATGCTGCAGCTCGTGTACTAACAAGAACTAAGAGGAGAGATCATGTTACTCCTGTATTAGCTTCTCTGCACTGGCTCCCTGTAAAATCTAGAATAGAATTTAAAATCCTTTTACTTACCTACAAAGCCCGAATTGGTCAGGCTCCATCATATCTTAAAGAGCTTATAGTACCATACTGCCCTATTAGAGAGCTGCAATCCATTAATTCAGGGTTAGTTGTGGTTCCTAGAGTCTTAAAGAGGAGGATGGGAGCCAGAGCCTTCAGTTATCAACCTCCTCTTCTGTGGAACCAGCTTCCCGTTTCAGTCCGGGGGGCAGACACTGTGGAGGATGAAACTCACCCCACAGAGAAGGAGGCCAGAGCACGTGTCCGGCTGCTTTGTACAGTCAACACGCTGCAATAAGAGCGTCTACCAATCTACCAAGACTGGTGTACAATTATAAGGAATTTAATTCCACTGATGCAAGTACGATTACAGTTAAACATTGGAGTACATACTCCTATGAAATATTAAATCAATAAAACCCTGTTTGCAAAAAACTCAACTCAGCTTCTCAGGTATAAAAAACACGTCCGTCGTCTGAGAGCCATCACACGAGAGAGAAAAGGACTTTAAATCAAACCACCCACATATTCGTTCGCGACTCCTCCCCTCCTGTCTATCTCAATTTCTATTGGCTAACTTCTCTACACACTTCTGTAAACGCCTATCTCCACATCTCTCTCTCCCTGAGCAGCTAACACATTCAAATTCTCAGTTATGGCTTAATTCCTTCTATGATAATCCTTCAGTATATAAGCTAAACTTCTGCAACTTGGCAGAAGCTTCATGTCTTATTAGCTACTAACCTTACAACCCTTTATGTTTATCTTAATTATGCATTCCCAATACACTTATGATTATGACTAATTATGAATTCTTAATTATGAATTATTAAACACTTTTATTATATCTACTGAACATACCGTTTTTTGCTCAAATTTCTTACAACACACTCACCACATTTAAGAGTAGGCTTAAGACTTTCCTCTTTGATAGTGCTTATAGTTAGGGCTGGCTCTGGCTTGCCTTGGACCGGCCCATGGACAAACTGGTATAGGCAAAAACTACAGGGGGACTTCCTACACTGAGCACCTCTCTCCTCCTCCTCTTCTTCTCCTCCTCTTCTTCACCTCCGTCTGTATGCATTGATGTCCCATTAATGCTCATTACTAACTTTACTTCTTCCCCGGAGTATTTGTGCTTTCTCGCCTCACAGGATGACCGCAGTTTTATCTGGACACTGGTTCTTCAACCAGCCATGGCCCTGCTGACACCTACTACGATCTTCATTGTTAACATTATTAATCCGATTACCGATACCATTAATGCACAGTACTGATTCTGTCTCTTCCCCGGAGTCCTTGTGCTTCCTCTCCTCACAGGTTTCCATGGAGCATGGTTTCATCTGGACCCTGGTCCTTCCTCCTACCATGGCCCTGCTGACTCTAACTGCTAATATCACTTTTATTATTACTCACATTACTGTTTCATATTACCGATACCATTAATGCACATTATTGACCTGCTTCTTCACCAGAGTCTCTGTGCTTTCTCGCCTCACAGGTTCCTGTGTATCCGGGTTTAACCTGGACCAGGTCTTGCCTCCTGTCGTGGTTGTGTCATACATTGAATGTGCTGTAATTACATTGAATGTGTTGTAATTCACTATCCTGTTCTACACATGACATCATTGCACGTCTGTCCATCCTGGGAGAGGGATCCCTCCTCTATTGCTCTCCCACAGGTTTCTTCCTCTTTCCTCCCCGTTAAAGGGGTTTTTGGGGAGTTTTTCCTGTTCCGATGTGAGGGTCCCGGGACAAGAGGATGTCAAACATGTACATATTGTAAAGCCCTCTGAGGCAAATTTGTAATTTGTGATTTTCGGCTATCCAAAAATTAATTGAATTGAATTTAATTTAATTTTTTTCCCTCATGGAAGGGTTGTACAGCTCTGGATTGCCAGTTCCGTGATTGACCAACTCAGTGTGACGAAGGGGGTTGCGTTCCTCCAAAAGTTGATTTTGTTTCAATTCTTTGCCTCGAGCCACTGCCCTGTTTTCCCCGGCACTCCTGCAGTCCCCATTGCCACAGTTTCGGCGCAATACCCACATTTAAATGAGTCCGGAGGAATGCCATTCGTGAATGGGTATAAATGTTGGTTAGTCCTGATGGGCTGGTGGCACCTTGGGTGATAGCCCCTACCATCAGTGTATGAAAGGGTGTGAATGGATGAATGACATGTGGTGTTAAAGTGTTTGACTGGTCGGAAGACTACAAAAGCTCATACAAGTAAGTCCATTTACCATCCTACACTGAAAAAAAAAAAGTAACATTTACTTGAAAAGAAGCTAGGTAACAATTTGCACGCAGAAATTGTGAGTAATTTTTACTCAGATATTCTCAAGTTAAGTTTACTTAGCAGTAAGAATTGGTTTTTATCCAAAATATGCAAGTAACTTTTACTTGCAAATTTCTCCCTTAGACATAAAATGTACTTAGCCTTTTATAGTAATCTTTACTCAGGTTACCTTTGGATCTAATTACAAAACCCCAGTAGAAATCAATTAGGTGTTTCATGTATATTTAACCAGCTTTTCTTTACTTTGTCTGTTGAGAAATATTAAGTAATATTTACACAATATATCTTTTATCTACTACTTCTCTACACAACTGTTCAAATATGACTGTTGCATTTTCTAAACTGGGCTACTGTTATTTAATAAAATTGTCTTAACATAAGGCTTCTACAAAACATGAAACATCTTCTTTTAAACTGCAGCAGCTTTACTTGTGAACTGTGAAAGAGGTCACTGCTGACCGACACACACCAACACCAACATATATAATCTGGTTGGCATTGCCAGACAAAACATTTCTAAATCAGTGCTGCCAATAACAAATGTACGGACACAAACGCTGAGTCATTTAACAAACACTTTTAATTAGAAACGATGGTATTGCTTGACAACACTTAGATACACAGATGAAGCCCATGAGCAGAAGGAAAGCCTTTGCCACACTTTGACAGTCATCAAGAACCTCTTTTCCCTCGATGACGACGAACACATTGTCAGGAGTGAAGCCTTTCTGTGTTGCATTTCCATGGATGACAAGGATCTTCATGACATGTTGAGCATCGTCCTCTTCAATGACATCTTTGAAATTCAAATTTACTAATGTTCATTTTTATGTCTTCGAGTCTGATGCGTTCTCAAAAAAGGACAATAGTGGGGGAAACTAACAAAAATATTGAATGTGTTCAAATGCGTCATTATGTATCTATTCTCAGTGTATATGAGGCCAACATAATTTTATATAATATTAATATATGATATCTAAACTTTACCAGGCTGGGTGAATCCAGCATGGGTCTTTGGTTCCTGCAACTCCGCCCTTTGTCCCAAGTATCTCCAGAAAGTTGGTGGTGCAATTGTCCAATTTCGACAAAATGGTTCGCTCCAGATGAACTGTGGTTATTCTTCTGAACTCCTCATTGATCTGAAACAAAAGACAATGAAAAACAACATGATCAAGATGAGGTACCTTGCTAAAACAATTAATGCAGTCGTCCTTATAGTAGTCCTATAATGTACTATTGAGCAGCAACACAAACTACGGCCTTCAAAATGAATCAGGGTGTTTTTCTAAGAATTCAAATGTATATGTCAAGTTAAACTATAACAGTACTAACTTAGTTGATTTTACCTTGCGTCAACTGTTGATGTCAACTTGCTGAGAGTGAACGTCCTTTAATATTCTGTGAAATATATCGAGAAATTATGTTAAAACATGAACACACAACATTAAATCTGAATTTGGCTTAAATCTTCATATCGATGTTTTATCCCCACATAAACAAGTCACCATAACGTTAATACTGAGATACACAGCAGGCCTGGTCATGTTGATATGTGGCACTAACTCAACACAGTACTGGAACCTTGTTTCATGCCCACAGCCTTCATCATCAAGGACACCGCATTGGATAGAGACATAAGAGACAAGTTTAAAACTGATGACAGAAATATAAGTTACTGTAAAAATATGTCTGAATATGATTGTGACAAAATAATGTTAAGTGTATTAGACTCGCTCTAAAGTCACTAATTCCACCACGTATGGGATATATTTTAGCACATGACCAGAGCTTGTTACTGCTCAACTATGATTCCCTGTCTTGTCACATTTCCCTCATTCGACCTCGGCTGGACTTGAGGATGTCCAAGAGAAAGCGTGCTGTGTGTGTGACTCAGCACAGCAAAGCACCTGTGTGGCAGAAGTGGGCTTCACAAAACCGAAGTAATTCCCCCTCCCCCTCGTCGACGGACCGCAGCTGGTCGAGCACCGTGTCCCCAGGCCAACAACTTTTCAAGGGAGAACCCTGTAAAGTCGCGACCAAAACCACCAAAAACATGTCCACAAAATGTAGCGCTGTGAGCCATGTCTGTAATGCTGTCCGAAGTTAGCTAGCATGATAGCCTAACTAGCTAGCACGCTAAACTGACCAGTTCGCTAGTCTTCAGTGTTCACAACTCAAACACCGACTTGACCGAAGGCTCAGCAGCAACGTAGAGTATTAATTAAACATATAACCTACCCCAATGGCTCCCGTGCATGAAGTTCCTCTCCTCAGGTGAAACGCTGCCATCCTTGTTTCTGCTGTTCCGTTGTTTCGCTGAAGAAAGAAGCGCTAAATCTCCTCTGACGTCACTCCCTGAGTACGCGCTATATGTTGCCAGGTTTCACTTGTATTACCCAAGTCCAATTTACTTTGTTGTGTCAGGTAGTGCATTCAATACAGTAGTTTAGTAGATATTACTGAGTGTGAATGATTACAATGTACTTGTAAAAATGAGGATACATAATTACAAACAAACACCAAGTAACACATCAAATAAAAGGTGATATTTTAAAGTACGGCAAAAGCACTGGAATGATAATTTCTTGTCAAATTTACAAAAATAATCGAGGTAATAATTACAGGGCCAAAAAGTCTTTTTTTTCAGTGTATGAGTCCAGATCAGCTGTATACATGCGGCTGTAGTAACAGAGACATTTTGCATTTACATAATTGGGAGAGGTGACTGACTTTTTTTGTCTTTCTAAATCTAAAAGAATGTAAGTGTAACAAATGGATTAAACAGGGTGTTTATCTGCTCTAAAATTAGCATGTCCATCCACCAAGCTTATAGCTTATGTGTAAAAATGTAACAGGGTTGCATTTTAGTCTTTTAGCATGACAAAGACATTTGACAAAATTCTCTTTTTAAACGAGTCATCCGGACAGTGTTTTTCAATGAACATGTGAAGCTGATGTTAGTGCTGAGTGAGTGAGGAGAGAAAAGCTGTGTACCATTTACATACATTTATGTTAATTCTGAAGTATTACATTAGGAAAGCTGTATGAAAACTTCAATTAAACTTCCTCAGTTGCGCTTTTTGCATTCACCTGAGGTGTTTGTTTTGTGTTTTGGTCAAAAAAGAGTTGATGTGCTAAATGGGATATGGAAACGCCTTTGCCGAATAAGTTCTGACGTAGCATCATCTCACACGACTGAACAGATGTGTGGCATCTTCCTCGATATATACTGTATTTATATTGTCTTAGTCTCTGGACAGCATTAAAACGAGGCCATTATTAGATGAAATGAAAGGACAATTAAAACTTGAATTGAAACAAATTCCTGAAGACCTCTCTCCATGTTCCTCTTGGTTGGAGGGCCAAGGCCAATTGGTCTGTTCCGTTCACATCCTCTACTTCTTCTTCTACTCTGTTTAACATGTTGGGAGCGCGTACTAGCAGGTTTGCTTGTTAGCAAATATCAAAGATTATTATTATTATCAACAAAACATATTAATATTAATACATTTTTCTATAGATATTATTAATTACAAGGCAGCACAATTAGGTAAGTGCAGTTGCTCAAAAATAATTATTATAATGAATAATATGATTTAATTTACATTAAATAAACTCATGGGGCACCACCCTTCAAAAATGGTAAATGATATATGTAGTCTCATGTAACAGTACCAAACTATCAGTTTGGATATCTAAAATTCAATATGGCTGACAATGTAAAATTACAAAGTTGGCCGAATCAAAGACGACCGGCAGGACCTCAGCCACGTGTTCAGTCAGAACAAAGAGTGTGTGATGTGGGAGTTGTGAGATACCGTTCACTGTGTGTATGTCTGTGTTTAAAAGCCAATTCACTGTTCAACCCTCTATGGCAGGGAATCCGGCGGGAATCCGGCGTCAATCCGGCCCGCCACGTCAATTTATGTGGCCCGCGAATCGGCCAGCAAAAAAAAAAGTTTAAAAAAAAATTTAAAGTTAGATTTTGAGATAGAAAGTCGAAGTTATGAGATACTTAAACACACAGTCATAGAAGCAGCTCTTTGGCTGGTTACTGTACACTTGACATGGAAATGTATTGTGAGTACATTGAAGACTACTTTAAACGTGTCTTTTAAACACATGAAATACTTCATGTGGGATTGTGCAAACGCACCCTTGAAAGGATTTTAAGCTTTGAACAAAGTTAATGTCATAACTTGTGTTTGATATTTGTCTTTGTTATTTTCTTTAATAGTTTGATCTTTGATAGAGTAATGTGGGTTTCTGAACCCTAAATTAAAAGGATTTAAGTTACAATAACAGAAATGTGCTTAAATATAATTTTACATTTATATAACTGCATGTACAATATTTTTACACTTGACGAAACAAACACTTGAATAATCAAATGCAGAGACAGTTATTTACAATATGTTAGGAGTAGTTACATTTACACACTCTTACATTTACAACCGGCCATTTGAGGGCGACCGTGATGCTGATGTGGCCCGGAATGAAGATGAGTTTGAGACCCCTGCTCTCTGGCATGACTTTTTATTTTGGGGGTTAAAAATATTTCACTCCATTTTTGGGAAGCTTTGGGGTCCCTGATAATATGTCAATCATAAAATATGTACCCCCGCACCCCACACACATGCACACGTTACTCTGCAGACTGACCCCTGACCTGATCTTCTCTCAAACAACCCTAACTGCCTGATCCTGTTCCTTGTTCCCACAATATGTTCCTGTGTCCATTTCTGAAATTATTAGTAGATAGTAATAAAAACAATGACTAATTATCATCTCCACACTATAGCAGGTTGTTGCCTGAACATAAGTGGTCTAGCTGCAGAAAGTCGCCCTGAGGCAACAAACAAAAATCATTTTACTATATAAATGAAAACTAAATAATCAAATCAAACATACTTCTTTACATACTAATGATGAATGTGCAAGCATACATTTTATTCTATCAAGATAATTTAATTTAAACATGTTTAAAAGCCATAGTAAACTTACCAGTTGATGCCATTGTGTCCTGTGCAGCTTTGCTTCACTCCCAAACTAAAGGCCACACCCCCTTCAGCCTTAATTTCATTGGACACAGACATGTCTGTTGATAGTATATACTTGTTTCAAGTTGAAACCAATTAAATGGGAGGTGTGAGGTCCAAAAAGGTAGTTTGTTGATTGAGGGCAACATTTACATACAGGTACATACATGACATCTGCCGTTAACCCATCCTAAGCATTCTCAGGAGCAGTGAGCTGCTGTGGGGCGGCCGGGGAGCCACTTGGGATTCAGTGTCTCGCCCAAGGACACTTTGACATGCAGACAGTAAGGGCCGTGGATCGAACCGCCACACTTATAGATAAGATAAAGGACAACCTACTCTACCCTCGAAGCCACAGCAGCCCCAGATCTGTGTCGTGGTTTAGCAAAGGGGATGGTTCGTTTTCATGTAAGAACCTGTGTCTGTCTGTAGAACATTACCAACCTCAACTTGCTATTCAACACCCTGACAAAACAGACATTGCAGCAATAAAGCTCTGAATAATATCAAAACAATACATGTACATTGTCTTGCTTAGCCATGTGCCCTCGCGGTGCTAATGCTGTGCTGTGCGAGGCACAGTTACATTACCAGGTCCATGCAGGAAGAGGGATTCCTTCGTTAGCTGACTTCCTTCGTTGGCTGGCGATTCTATCAAGTGGTGGAGGAGCCTGGCTGGGAACGTTAAAGGTTCCGGAGTCAAATGATGCAGTACATTAATGAGATATCTTCTGCAGATCGGAGGAAAATGGTCAATCCCTGGTTCTCCTTGAGTTAGCGGCTCGGTGCTAACTTGCTTGTTGCTTGAAAAGTCAGCTGGCAGACTTTGCTGTGGCTGCTGGTGCTAAACTCATCAGTGCGTACCAGAAATCTTTCAGGTCCTTGCCGTGAAAGACAAGTGTTGTGTAGTGTCAGAAGAGTTGAGATCACGAGAGCTGCCTCCATACACGTTCAGGGGAAAGTCAGGATATAAAAGCACAAAGCATATACTTAGAAATCAATAGTTGAAATGTAATCGAAAGATACGTTTTATAATCATTATATAACGAATGTTTAATGCATAGAGTGATTGAACAAATGTATAAGCTGATTATAATGATCTGTGTATCGGAGCTGAGATGTGGAAAAAGTGTTAAGTCATGGTGTGTCAGCAGACTGAGTGAGTCAGGAACAGATGTTTTTGGGTGTGGGTCGGAAATCAGTCATAAGACATAGAAAACTGTTGCAAGAGATGAGTCATACAGGCCAGAAGAAAGTCTGGTGCTTTCCGGAGACAAACGCACACACAAAAAGGAGGGGTGAAGATCATGCGTTCAGGAAAGGTGGGGGGGGGAGAACAGATAGCCCAAATCAAGGATAAAAGGAGACGCTTGCAAGCCCCAAACTGGGATTTCTACACGAGAGCCGTCCAAGTGCTCTGAGAAGAAGATACGGACGATTGCAACTGAAGTATTCGAGGACTGCCCAACCGCTCACTGTTGCCGCTCTCCTCTCATTTCTGGGTTTAACAGGCTACTCACGAGCCCATATCCCAGACTACACCAACAACACCACCATTCTCAGAGAGATGTTGAAGGAAGTGGGCACAATAAATCTTACTGCCACCCTCACATGGACAAAAGAGGCTGAAGCAGCCTTCTCCCACTTGAAGCAAGCACTTGCACATGCCGCCGCACTCATGTCCCCAGACTACTCCCTACCGTTCCGCCTTGATGTTTCTGAAAGAGACAGCCTACTCAATGCTGTACTCTTCCAGAAAAAGGGGGGTGAAAGACAGGTACTGATGTATCATTCATCAAAACTGGACGCTGTGGAAAATGGTCAATCCACGTGCGCACGATATGTTGCAGCAGTGGCAAAAGCAATTGAAAAAACTTCTCATATTGTCATGGGCCATCCACTGGAAGTACACACGCACCATGGCGTGGCAGCATTTCTGATGAGTAAAGAATTCACGTTCAGTGCCGCAAGAAAAACAAAGATTCAACACACTTGCACCATGCCACACATCACCTTTGTGCCAGCCACAAGAAATATGTCGGCTAACTTTACGGATGGACAACCACATGTGTGCGAGGAAGTTGCAGTACAAGAAAACAAATTGAGATCGGATCTCCAGAACACTCCCCACCTCACAGCTGAGGCCTGGCTCTACACGGATGGTTGCTGCTACAAAGGAGAAGAAGGGAACATTGCATCCTATGCAGTGGTTGAACAGAAGAGTGATGGCTATCACCAAACAGTGGAGTCAAGGATTCTGCCACAACCCGCTTCAGCACAACTAGCGGAAGTGGAAGCACTGATCCAGGCTCTAAAGTGGAGCACGGACAAAATTGTAAATATCTTCACAGATTCGGCTTACGCCCATGGAGCGGCCCACATCGATGGCCCTGTATGGCGAAGACGGAACTTCACCACTTCAAATGACTACCCCATAAAGCACGAAGCAGCTATGAGAAGGCTGGTAGAAGCAATCCAACTACCAAAGGGGGTGGCCATCATGAAATGCAAAGGACATGACACAATCAGATCACGAATCAGCGCCGGTAATGACGCGGCAGACAGAGCAGCCAAGAAAACTGGAGGCTACACACCTCGCCAAATGGTTATGAAGCCAACATCCGGCCCACCTGAGCTTACCATTGAACACATCAAAGATCATCAAAAGAAAGCAGGACCTTATGAATGGTCCGAATGGACACGGAAAGGAGCCTCAAAAGACAAAGAAGGTCTGTGGAGAGCCCACGACGGCAGAGTGGTTGCCTCAGCAGAACTGTGTGCAGCACTCCTACCAGGGGCCCACGGACCTACACACGAGGGAAAGAAACGGACATTGGACAATTTAAAACAACTATGGTGGCATCCGCACATGGAAGCGATATCTTTCCTCTTCTGCGATGAATGTCAAATTTGTGGAAAATACAACCCAAGAAAACCATTCAAGACACCGATGGGATCTTATCCCGTGCCCTCTGCCTGTTTCCAAGACATCAGCATAGACTATACAGATATGGGACCAGAGAACAGAGTGCAGGGAAAGAGGTACATCTTGGTAATGGTAGACAGATTTTCAAGATGGGTGGAAGCAATCCCCACCAAGAGAGAAGACGCGCAGACAGTTGTAAAGTGGCTGCAGACAGAACTGATTCCCCGTTACGGAGTGCCGAGATGCATCCGCTCTGATAACGGATCACACTTTAGCAACACCATGCTCGCACAGGTAGAGCAATTTCTGGGAATCACACACCGATTCGGGTCAGTCTATCACCCGCAATCTCAGGGCCTAGTGGAACGAGCGAATCAGACCCTTAAGGCCAAAATTGCCAAAGTTTGCGCGGGCTCCAAATTAACATGGGTTGAGGCCCTGCCCCTGGCCCTTATGGCCATGAGGTCCGGAAAAGGGGGAGAAACACATCTCTCCCCACACGAGATCATGACTGGCCGGTCGATGCCAGGTCCACCCAGAGATGGAGGTCATATGCCACCTCTGGATGTACAGCAGATTGAAATGTCTGACTATATGAGTGCCCTAACTTCTCTTGCTGAAGCTCTCTCCAAGCAGATCGAGAGGACTCGAGCAGTACCTGAAGCAGCGGCAGCTGGAAAGCAGATACAAGTAGGTGATTGGGTCAGGGTCAAGGTTCACAAGCGCAAGTGGACTGACCCCAGGTGGACTGGGCCGTACGAGGTGAAGGAGGTTACTTCACACTCGGTCCAGGTCAAGGGCAAATCAGGTGCCCCTTGGCACCACCTGACACATTGTGTCCCAGCACCGGTACCAACCAGAACACTGGGAGAAATTCGCACTAATTTGGAAAATGCACAGAGAGTCTAGACGCTCTCTAGGGGCCCCTCATGTAGACCCCACCGAGGTGAAGAAAACTATGATGGGGGTGGGAGTGGGTATGGGGATACTTGCTGCCCTCATGTTGTGGGGACTACAAACCATGTATCAGACACACCAGCAGACTTCTAATTCACCTGCCCCTTTTTCCTGTCCATCCCCGATGACTCACAGCCGAACAAGACGTAACACCCCAACATTGGTCCATACAACAGCATGTAGATCCAAACTCGTTCTGAACTACACAGCCGGTTCCACCAGTGCATACACATTTGATCTGTGCGACGTTGTAACCTGTAACGGCAATATAAGGGGTTGGCGGGGCTATAATGTTTATCTTTGTGGCACACCCCCAATAGTGAAAAGCTGCGAGACTAGCGGCATGCCCCGACTAGTTACGGGCGGGTGGTGCAGTCATTGGGGTCTTGTAACTAAGTACACCAGAAGATGGGTCCCCAATGGTTTGACAACCACCAGCCCAGCGTATAGGTGGTGGAGAAAAATTTGCCTACAGAGAGATTTTAGCGCCACAACTAACCCTCTTACCCTCTCGATAAACAACATCACAGCAAGTCTTTACGGTAACACCAGGGCATGGATCATCTTAGGCGTCGACATCGCACACAAAGATCCCTTGGTCGGTATCCAGATCAACATATTCCCCCAGGTAGAGAACGAACACAGCCAGCCCACGTCTGCCCTAGCATTGGCATCTCTATCTGCCACCACTCCCGTAGTGTTTTCTCAAGATTATACTGGAATGACTCCCCTGCAGGTCTTGCGAAGGTCCACAGGTTATGGCAATGATAATGTTTGGTTAAATTGGATCACTGATAATGCTAACAGACAAAATATGACAGGGTGCGTGGCCAGGGCAGAAACTGCCATCTTAGAGTAGGAGAAGAGCTCTTTTTATCTATTCACACAGAGACTTCGAAATAGTTTAGAACTGCACCCTTTTCTGCACCTTAAGTGTTAACAATATGCTGGACATCAACATTTCACACACACTGACGTTCCAGAGAAGGCGGGTTCCGGACGTGAGCCATTGTGGGTGACGTTGCCCAGTGCTCCATCAGGCTATTTGAATGCTAAAAACAAATCCGCCTCTGCTTTGATTTTGACCAATGGCTCCACAAGGAGAACCAGATGGACACGCCTGCATACTCTGTATAAGCGCTCTTAGGTTTCACTTTTGCACTCTTTGCCTTTTGCTAGGGTCCGTGCACGTTTAACTGCTGGACATAATACTTCTGTCACAAATAAATGGTATTGCTTGAATTGAGCTAAACGCCTCGATCTCAGTCTGTTCACTCGATCTTCATTCATAACAAAGCTATGATTTACAGTCTGAAGTACGGTGAACTAAGGAACTAGTCCAGTGTATACAGAGGATTCTGAGAATAAAGAAATTAAAGACAGACAGCGCTGTAATTATATCATCACATTGGAATCAATAAACGGTTGTTTGCTTGGCGGACTGGCTTTGCACATACTGGGAGACTCCTTGGCTCAGCGCGTGCATTGCTGGGTCTTGTAGACAACGAGTTTAAAAGCAGTTTTTGTAGCTTGGCGAACTGAAATATCGTGGCTTTGAGGGGCTTAGGGGTGCAATCCTTTGTGGGCTTTGTCCACGAATTTTGGGTCTCGTAGCATAAACTGTTTAGAGAAGCTAAGGCTAGCGGGAGTTAGCTTCTGAGGCTGCGGTTCACAGGTGATGATACACCGATCCTGGAAGACTCTCTCGCTTGCTTTGGCCGTGCATTAAAATTAGAGATAATGTGGATGATTCGGAATAAGTAGAATAATGGGCTTTTGGGGGAACTAGACGAACTGGGGGAGTGTTTGTGTAACCGCTGACAGTTCAAAACTTGCGTGCACATACACGAGGAACTTAGGTCTGGAGGAGCTAATAGCCTGTTAAACCAGAGGATTTAAGGTTAAATAAAACCGGACAATAAGTCCAATAATACGTGTGACTAGTCTGTGTTTTAGCAGCGTGGAAATACGTTTAAAATGATGAATAACATTGCATGATCTGTAGCCGCTGTATGAGGAGCTAACGCTAGCTACGTGTAGCTCCGGTCTTTGCGGTACTATGTATGTAAAATAAAAGTGCTTATAAAGAAAATAACCGGTGGATTGTGAGAGGAGACAGAGTGTGTATGAGTGGAATTAAAGTGTGGGATTTTGGTGAAACGTGTGTTTGCGTATGCTTTATTAGAAGCTCCGTTTTTGTCGTTAGCATAGCCGTTAGCATAGCTGCTGGCAAAGGCTAAATGTCAACAGGAAGTTGGGTTGCGTAGAAGAAGGACAAAACGCCAGAAAACCGACTAGCGGTGAGGAGGAGTAACTGCTAGAATAATAATAAACCTAGTGTTTGGAATCTGTAATTACATTAGTCCATCTGGACCTCCTCCACCATCTGGACCTCCTCCCATGAGACATCAGCAGATGCCCATGCTGTCACCAGGACCATGGGGAGGTTCAGTGTATAGCCAAGATACATAGATGATTACCACGTGATCTCTTACAGCAGAGATGTCGTGGTGAAGGGGGGATATGGTAAGGTGTAAAACATTGTTTTATAGATCCACATTTAGAATAGTTTTCAGTAAAGGTGCTACTCACAATTTGTGAGATTTAATAACGTCATGATAAACCACAACTTTTGAATTTAATACAGCAAAATCCAAGTCTAACTCAGTGATAGGTCCTAGCCTAGACTTGCTAACTATAAATTGAGAAATATATGGGAGCTCCAACTAACATGAGCCGAGTTTTGTTTTCTCAGGTGACAAACGCAGAAGCAGCAGCTGACGAAAGGAAGCAGCCTCCTGTCGTGTCACCAGGCAGTCTGGTGTGGATAAAAGTCCACAAGCGCAGGTGGACTGAACCAAGGTGGACCGGTCCATGGGAGGTAGTATTGGCAACCTCACATGCAGTAAAGGTAAAAGATAAAATGGGAGCTACTTGGCACCACCTCACTCACTGTGCAGCAGCGAAGCTAACGAGTAAGACACTCGCAGAGACAGGATTGTACATCAAACAGGCAGAATTTGAAGCTAAAGATACCCAAAAGAGGGGTTAGACAGTACTGAAGATGATTTTTCCCCCAAAGTTTAAGCGAGGGCTTCCATTAGGAGACTCTAGGTTCAGGGGGTTATGGAAGTCTGTAATTATTTTCTTCCTGATTTCAGCAGTTTCCCTCTTAGTATGGGGAATTAAACACAGACAGGAACCAGAACACATGCATGACTACATCGAGATTCGACATTTAGCCTCAGTAGCTAATCAAACCGATCCCCGACCACGTAGAGAGGCTTCCCTGAAGACACTCACCTATGAAAATGTTACTCTCACTCTTATGTTCAAGGAAGGTACAACATAAGTATGAAGAACCAAAAAGAGGGGCCGACAGCCCAAAGGGAGCTTTTTGATGACCAAGTGTACGTAGATGTCATAAGAGTGCCAAGGGGGGTGCCGAATGAATTCAAAGCAAGAAATCAAATAGCTGCCGGTTTTGAATCTGCATTACTCTGGTGGGTAACGATTAATAAAAATGTTGATTGGATCAACTACATTTACTATAACCAACAGTGTTTTGTAAACTTCACCAGGGACGCCATATCAGGACTGCATGCACAGCTGGCGAAGACTAGTTTAATGACCTTGCAGAACAGACTGGCATTAGATATGATATTAGCAGAGAAAGGTGGCGTTTGCCAGATGTTTGGGACTGCTTGCTGTACTTTCATTCCAAATAACACAGCTCCTGATGGATCGGTGACCAGGGCTCTGGAGGGACTGACAGCACTCAGCCAAGAGCTACTTGGCACTCTGGTGTCACGAATCCATTCACCGACTGGTTGGAAAGTATGTTTGGCAAGTGGAAACATACATTTTTGTCAATCGTAATCACTCTGTGTGTTGTCGTCGTAGGCCTCCTAGTCGTCTGTGGATGGGGGTTCCCTTGCATCCGTGGACTTCTACAGGGGTTTATTGCTTCAACGATGAGCCAGACACAAGTCCAGGGCAACCAGTTATGTGTCGAGGATGAGGACGAATTGGAGCAGACTGTTAAGTTGTTCACAAGATGTGGATCTACAAGATGGCCGCCAGAGTGCATGTTACATCACCTGAGACGTGCACCTAGCACAGGATGCCCCTACCAGTGCGTTTCTACTGCGCAGCCATAATAAATGAACAGGGAGTAGGGCGGGACACTGTTGAGGGATTAATAATGAATGAACAGAGACAGACAGAAAGACGGAAAAAGATCACTGGAATCTTTCTCACACACACACACACACAACCATATACAAGCCCAGTTTCCATAACCGATCGAAATGCAATTTAAACCTGCTACACACTGCTGCTTGAAACAAAGTACTGTCAGATACCCAGTCACACCCACATTAATGGATCATATGTCACACCTGCGTTGAAATGATTTGCTGCTCAGCTGCTTATATTATTTTATTGCGTGTCAGGTAAAGTACCTGTCAGAAGATGAAATACTATTCAGTTAGGTTTGAGTAACAGATCCACAAGTTTAAAGGCTTGTCGGATCATAAACACTGCACAGCAGTTTGTAATACACAGAGAAAGGATTTTATCCTCCATCAAAGCCATGTAGACCATTCACAGTAAAACAGATCAAAATTCCTTTCAAGGATTTTCATTCAAAATGTATGAAACCAGATTTTGTGGACTCTTGTGAATGCTTGAATGCCCCTGCAGAGCATTTGTGCGGGGGGAAGTATATTTGAACAGACTTTGATATCGGTGGATTGACCAGACGGTTCAGTATCTTGGGTCGTAGTTAGCCTGCTGCCAAAATGGGGGAATATTTGATCAATTTGTTATATGCTATATTAACAGAGCAAATAGAAAAGAATATATCTTCTCATGCTTCATAACGAAATACTCACAGACTAAGGTCTCTCAATGTTACCAAGCAGAAGAGGTGAAACATTAGTGCAGCGTGTCCTTTCATTAGAATACCAAAACAACGAGATACTAACTACGGCAAGAGATGAGGGACAAATACGAGCATGAAAAGGCAATGACATTCTACAACACAGAAATGTGGGGGCAGAACAGGGACTATGAAGGAGGAAACTCATAGGATGTAGTCATGAAACCTGCAAAGGTTTACAGCTAACAGTTAGTTAGCTTAGCCCAAAGAAACAGCCAGCCTGGCTCTGTATGAATGTGATTAACCGTTCTACTTTCTACCAGTAAATGGAATAAAGCAATGCAGATTATTCGCACTGGAGCCGATGCGCATAGTTGTCATGCGTGAACTGTGCAGATTTGACTAAATTCCCGCACTGCATTTTGGGATTGCACTGGTGAAAAATGGCTTGAACTTCCTTGTTGGGGACCTTTGATCTCAGAAGAGCTACTGCATCAATACATTCTCATTGAAACGCCTGAGTGATATCTTTGGTGTAAATGTATGAAAGGATGGTCTCACCTGTTACTATTGAGGAAATACATTCTCTAGGAGTCTCCAGGAGAAGATTTGATGTGAAGTCGGATGTTTTTCTCAATCTGACTATTGTCTGTTGCACTCATGTCCATTCTGATGTGCTCTGTAATACAATACTAGCCCTTAACAGCATTGAACACGGAAAATCTGACTTTCTGTAAACTCAACACCTACATCCATCAATCAATCCCTCTTTTGCTCATCCCTTGTTGCCGGCTAATTAATAAAACCACCCTTCCCTGCTAATTGTCTACCGGTTATAGGACCACAAGAGACACCGGGGAGCAAGACAGAGAGGGAGGGAGAGAGAGAGAGAGAGGTAGCGGTGTCGGGGTATAATTATGTTAAGCCAAGTCACACATGAACTTGATAGAGCTTATTCTTAGCACAGGGAATGTAGGGGAAGTGACAGGAAGGAAGAGGAGGACTCCAGGTTATTTCAGTTCAAAGAGCATTTAACAACAACACTGATATCGTGGACTTTGTAAGGAAGACTGTAAAGTACAACCTGATCAGTCTCTGGCCTCTCATCCAGAGGCCTGCAGGTTCAGTCCATGTCACTGAGACTTGTGGTGATGTGGGCACTGGGTTTTATTCGCCAGCAGCATGGCTCTATGGCAGTTTGATTCATTCCGAAATAACTGAACTGTTGGATGGATGTCTTGAGATGTGTTCCAGGGAACAGACATAATACAGTAGTTACTGTTCTCCACTCCTTACTCCTCACTCACACTGTAAGACTGGTGGCGTGGGCTGGATTATGACGTTTCCACTCCTCTCCCACTCTTACGCACTTATTTGCACACAAACATGGTGCGTTCATGTCTTCCATTCTTACTTTGCAAATACACAAACAAGAGGGCATGTGGAGTGGAATATAAAGTGTTTTCATTTGGGTTTGGACCACCTGTGCAAGACTCAGATTAAAGTCCATTCACTATTAATAACGATATAAAAGCAAAGCTTAAAAAAAGAAATTCCCTTGACATCAGCCGCTAACAGCTTATCAGAGACATTCTTTGCCTTTTTTTGGGATTCGACCTCACGTTTACACGCATATTGTCAGAAGAGATCTATTTATCGACTAAATCCTAAATAAAGGCTTCAGGTCGAACACACTTGGTGTTGCATTCATTTCATCAAACAGTGGTGATTGCAGACACCGTGTCAGAGATCTGCACTATACTGAGTTATGTGATTAATGTCACCTGGAAAAAAAGGATCATATTTTAGGAAAATTACAGTTCATTAGTTTATCGTGTAAAATGAAAATATAATATACATAAAAATATACACTAATCTGAAATAATAATGGCAGCTTTTATCCCAAGGACCCCTCCATGACCACAACTCATTATTTAAATCATTATTAAAAAGCACAAATTAAAACAGAAAACAATGAAAAATGTTGGTAGGATGAGGGTTAATATCATATCATCACATTGAGCTGATGTTTATGAACCTGGAGAAAAGGTTTGTCAGTTCTGCCAACGGGTTCTTATTCAACTCTGGGTCATCAACATCAATATCTTGATCATCTCTAATAACTCCCTGACAGCACTAGATCTCATCTTACTGCTTTGTTTTGTTATACGTAAAGCTTATTGAATTACTTTGTTGCTTCTCATACTTCTATTTATCTTTATTTTTAGTTGAATACAATTATTTACTCAAAAAAATATGAACGAACAATTTTGACAAAAGAATACCTTTAATTTCAAAGAATTTAGACCAAGAAATAGACCAAGTATACAATGTACAAGTAAACCAGCGCTCTCTGGTGGACAAAGCACATACTGCACACACCTCAAACATTTAGCATTGAGTTATTCACTGGAGACACATTTATGTGTGAACTGGCCCAGAACATCAGACTATCTTTGACACAATGTTTCTTTCAAGTTTTCTAGTTTGCATAGACAAGGTAGAAGTGTAGAGTGGCTCAGGCACATCTCACTGATTGGACCGTCTCATGGCAACATGTGATCAGCACATGACAGCACTTTGTCATCACATGACAGATCTGAATAACAAACCATCGGTTCAAGCCTCTTACCATACAACTTATTTGCATTCTCAATTACGCTGTGAGGCAAATGCATTTCTTCACGGATTACAGTCGCATTTGTGAATTGAAACACCACCAAACAAAAATGCTAAATTTAGTAAAACATCAAGATTTGGCTTAAAATACATACGTTTGTTACAAATGTTCTGTAAACACTACCAATGTACATGTTATCATGTAATCGTTCCCTTTTGGTAAAAGTCTCTAAAAATAAGGACTTTTAGGTAGAATTGCTAAAAGAAAAAGGAAGAAGGATACAGAAATTAAAGGAACGTATTTGTGACAGGTCAAAAAAGAATTAAAAAATGTTATTAATGACTTTTTTTGATTGAAAATTTTGTTTTGTTGTTTGGAAACTGTAATGATAAAAAATGGAGAAGCTTCAGGTGAGCGAGCACCTACATCAAGTGTCAGCCAACCCGGCACCACCGAAAGAACCAACGGTGCCATCGCAGGAGGACAAGCAGTGATTCGCGGACGGGATCACAACGGCCAGTGGCCGACAGACACTTGCGTGATCTGTGCTAACTGTCTACAACTCACCTTATGCCACGAGGGAAAAGACGAGGACAACAACCCGCTACCCATCACAACCTCAACATGTTCCTGAGAAGTAGGGCTCGTAACGGAGCACACCCAAGGCCCCTTCATCAAGAAGCAGTGTTGGGAGCAAGGGTCTTTTTAATTTTTATTATATTCTTGTTTATCTGCATTTTGATTGTTATGTGTATGCCTGTTGACAGTAACAAAAGAGTGGCAGGATAACAGTCTCACGTGACTGTTGCACTCTTACCATGGAACGACAGCGCCCCTGGAGCCCTCTTAGAAGGGTAGGGGGCACCCGTTTCACCCATTGTTTATTCCTCATAATTGGTATTTGTGTTCTTTTACCTCTGTTATTACTCCATCACCAACATGTAGAAGACCTCAGCAAACAACTGACTAACTCCACCAAGGTGACCTCGAAAGCGACACTGACTCCTCAGATGATTCCGATACTCAGGTGTAGAGACGGTTTTGATTTTCTTTCATCTTTTTGTTTTGTGTTTATTGAACTGTATTGCTTGCTTAAAACAACCAGAGACTTTGTCTCACAAAAACAGATTTTTGCAATATCAACTGTGTAATTGACTCATGTTTTTTGGTTTGATTTGTTTTATGTTTCTTTCATGATCTAGCTAGGAACAGACCTCTCAAGACAGAGGCAGAATAATCCTCTGGGGTCTGTTGAGACAAAGGCAGTCTACCCTTTGCTCTCTAGTTAGTATTTTTACATTTTTTACTATGTTTAATTGTGGTTGTGTTGTAACCAAAAGAGTGGATTGTAATGATAAAAAATGTTTTAACATGTCCTCATCATATTTTCTGTGTGATATGCTGCAAAGGCAGAATTCATAGCATAGAACAATGACTGCTTTGACCACCAACCATCTGCAGAGATAAGCGCTTCTCTGCCCTTGGACTCAGATAAGGAGTGAAACACAGGCACCCACCTTCATGTCTCTGTCTCTTGTTCTGCTTGCCTCCTTTTTGTGAAATGTATAAGAATCATCTTTGAAACTGTGTCTTCAGAGCATATTCACAGTGCGCTGCAATACGTGACTGTGATTGTGTTCTCTGTTTGCAAACATTAATTTGACTCTTTGAAACGTTGATCATTCATCAAGACTCTTTTATTTTAAACACATTGAACAAAACAAACTTCACTCCTGAACTTCTACATAGAAATATTCCACAACAGTGTGTGTATGTGAGAGAACGCAAGCCTCAGAGCTGTCTGGTTAGTCTCCAGGTGATGACGCTCCCTAGAGCCAGGCCGGTGACAAAGATGAGGACGAGGCTGTAGCTGTGGGAGCTCAGCGACGACACACTCTGCACGGACGCCACCGCCAGATCCGAAAAACTGTTGATCTGTGGAGAGACAGCTCCGATCACCTTAAAGCGGTCCCACATAGAGCTGGAGGAAACAGTCACTCCGTCGATCGCACTGAAAGAGAGACAGGATGCAGTTTAAGTAGATGTTAAGAAACTACGGAGCGCGTATTACACATCTACCCCGGTTCTATTTTCCGTATTGCATCACAAGCGCTGAGACACAGCAGGCGAGAGACTCACTCTTGGAACTCCTTGTCGCCTCGGACCCTGTCGCCGATGATGCGGCTCATTTTGCTCAGCTGGGTCACCATCTTCTGCTCCTGCTCAGTCTTCAGCTCCACAGCCAGCGGAGTGAGCGCTGGGACGTCCTCCGAGGACATGTCCCTCAGCTCCTCCTCTATGACCCTGCAGGACAACAGGACGATGAAACACTTTCACAAACCCGATACTGTGCAGAGGCTCCGTTTGAAGCTGTGGAAGGTAACTTCTTAACTGCATTGATGAGTGTATGCGACACAAATCAAATTAAGCTCCAGACAAAGTGATGCCTCCTTTTATTTGACTTTATGTGATTTTTACAGCAGCATAGAGCTCCACTATGACAACAATACTATTGTTGTGGCTTTAAAGAGAGCGATATAACGACTTTAGTTCCACAAAGGACTGACGTGAGGTAAAGCAGCTGAAGAAGTACTTCAGCCAACTGAAGCCCGTATCGGTGCAAGGACACACTTGTGAGTTGGTGGTCGTTGGAGGCTTGGACAGAGGACAGAAGGTTTTGTTTCTGTTGAGTTTGAATGAAGTGTGTTTTGATGATCAGTGCCGTAAAATGACTAGTCTGGCTGGAGTCTGGTGGCTTTGATGGGAGCATCTTAACTGTATGTGTTGTATGTTAATCATTTATGCAATTCAATTTATTTTGTGTCGCCCAAAATGACAAATCACTAATTCTCCTCAGAGGGCTTTACATTCTGTACACATCCACTGTTGCAGGACCGTCACATCAAAGCAGGAACAACTCCCCAAAAAACCTTTAACGGGGAGAAAAACTGAAGAATTTATAAAAATGGTCAAAATCCCTGTTGATTTTCTTTGTTAATTATTCACTTCAACCGCACCACATAGCATCGCACCGAAAATTGACGTGTCAGTCATTTTTCACGATGAACCATATGTATGTAATAAGTATGTAATAAGTGGACACAGTCGCCGCAGCGTCTCCCATTGGTTTGTGGGCTACGGCTTTGAAGCCTCAAGTTCGTGATTCTGACCGTCGCCATTATGTTTTTTTTGGAACCAGAAGTGACACGAGAGGGTGGCGCTAATGACACTGTAAAAACAGACAACTGCCAGTGCTGACAACGCTGTGGCAGTGACCTGTCAATCACCGTGTAGCCCCGCCCTAAAGCATCCCCTGCTCTATTTGACTCTAAATAGACCATCATGTACTAAATGAACATCATAAGCAATAAACCATGACAGAAGTAGAGTAATTTTCTCATAGACTTGTATACAGCCAGAGGAGTCGCCCCCTGCTGGTCAGTAGAGAGAATGCAGCTTTAAGGAACTTCTACATTGGCTTCACTTTTCAGAACCGGAGGTCTGAACACAGCACGGACTGAAAACCTGCTCTGAATGAGAAAGAGGAAAAAGCTAACAAGCTACATCAGAATCAGAATCCGGCTCATCACCAAGTAGCTTCTTCACATACCAGCAATTTGCTTTGGTGTATTGGTGCGCGACAAACACAGTGAGAGACAACACGAGGTCAACTTCAAATAAAAGAGGATTGTGTTGGTTTCAGTGCTTCTTGCCACATTCATGGTGACAGGAAACTATTAACTGACAAACCCATGACTGAAAAACTCGTGATGTTTGTTTCCCTCCCTTTACTGTGCTCCTGATGAGTCACTTTATGAGTGTGATTTACTGTAAGAGCTGAACAACTGTCAGAGTAATGAAACTGAAACTTGATCTCTATAAATAATTATTTTTATAGTATTCAGCTGTACTGTAGATACTGAGCTCAGGACAGTTTCATTATGGCTCATTATTTTCCCAGTTAATCATTAATAGAAAATAGAAGAAAGAGCTCATTGAAACGGGTGGTTTTGTCCGGGCAACAGTCCGAGAAGTATTCATTTGACTAAGAAAAGCAGCAAATCTTCACATTTCAGAACAATTGTTTTGGTATTTTTACAATTAATCAACAATGATGACTGGTTGCTTTTGGTTTGACGTTGTAAACTGAATATATTCATTAATCTATCTTGTGCTGTAGAGACGTGAGATGACAGAAAGGAGACTCACTCTTTGATCAGGGCCTCGCCGATCCTCGCGTCTGTGGAGGAACAGAACAGCATCAGTGGGTTACTCGCGTTAAATGACACAAGGCAGCGTTACAACCTACAGCTACATCAGGGGTGTC
Organism: Melanostigma gelatinosum; assembly: GCF_949748355.1. Lineage (NCBI taxonomy): Eukaryota > Metazoa > Chordata > Actinopteri > Perciformes > Zoarcidae > Melanostigma > Melanostigma gelatinosum. Next base: position 6,193,479 of record NC_136646.1, read on the forward strand.
AAACATACGGCCTGAGGGCCGCATCCGGCCCGCCACGTCATTTTATGTGGCCCGCGAAACCGCCCGGCAAAGATTAAAAGTTAGATGTGAAAATAAAAATATCCCCATGGTCGACATTATGAGATAGAAAGTCGAAGTGATGAGATAGCATGTTGTCTGTGTGCCGACATTCAAACTATCACAACAGGTGGACATGAGATGCAACAACCCATAAAGAGGATTTCCAACAAGTAATCGTGTCTTTCTCAACATGTGTACTTCTCTGTACTTGTAAACTCGTGGACTTGTGAAACGTCATCAGTCTCAGCCCAAGTACTGTTCCAATTCAAAGTTCACATCGAGCCAAGCACAGTCCTAATGCCCGGATGTGGCTCCACCCATTTTACCGGGGATGCATCGGAGGTGACTTGTCTGTACTTGGGACAGCCAAATATCCCAGAATGCATGTTGCACCAGCAACAGGAAACAATGGCGGAGGAGAAATCACACAACTGGAAGTTGAAACTTTCGAAATACTACTGTTGTTAAGTCACAGAAAGTAATTTTAGGATGTTTTGAGGCGAGACGTTAGTTGTTTAAGCACCAAATCTGTGGTCGGTTTGTCAAGATTTGTCAAAGTTGAGTTGAGCCATTCGCGTCGCCGGTCTCGCCGGGGGCTATTTGTGTTCATTCGCACTGGACACGCCGGAGAGGGGGCGTGGCTTATCGCCCTGAAAGCCGTTCAACTGTCCGCGATTAACCATGGAAACAATAACCTCTATTTCTGCTTGGTACGTGTTGTGGAAGTCACAGATATCCCGGGAAACTAAACTAAATATGTTAGGAGTAGTTACATTTACACCGTCTTACATTTACAACCGGCCCTTTGAGGGCGACCGTGATGCTGATGTGGCCCCAGACTGAAAATGAGTTTGACACCCCTGATCTAACGTAACGATGGCCTGCCTCGGTCGGCGCTAGCTGCTATTGGCCTGTCTCGAACGATTCCGTCGTCACGCCCTTTCCGGTCATTACGCTGTCATTTTCTTCGGCGATCGCCAACCAAACGTAAGTAATATTAATTCATACATATCAAATAATCGACGTGTCAAATTTCATGAATAAATATGGACGTTTATATGTCTAAATACTGTAGGAAAGTGACTTTGATGAGAGGAAGCAGAAAGAACGCTCGGGCGACGCTCTTTACTCTGAGAAGTGTCTCTGTATTTTCTCCGTATTGCTATTATAAGTTAGCATACGAGTGTAGTTTGTAGCTAGCTTTACACTACTTTGTCTAGCCAATGAAAATATAGCATTGATGTGTGACATAATCTGTAGTCGAGGGGAGGGAGGCAGACATGTTGTGTCTGAAAAAAACAGTTGTGGCTGCGGGAAAAACGATCAAAGAATCATAGCGCGAGTTAAAGGTAGGCTGCTGTTTGTTTAGTCTTAGCTCTGAAACATAACAGCAGACATGTAAAATAAAATGCTTTTCTTGTTTATCATAAGCCAGGCTACATCAAGTATAATAATGATCTGATCAATTATGCAAATAATGTTGGTGTGTGTGTGTGTGTTTGAGAGTGAGAGAGACTGTACATTTATTGAAAGCCAGCAGTGGCTCTTATGAATAGAACTATTTATGCAGATAAGCCTCCAATATAACACAGTGCTGTCATACAGTATATAAGGTTAACCAAAATGTAATGTTTTTGACTTAAATGTCTCTCTTGTGGTTTATGTTCCTGCCTGAAAAGAACAGAGACAGAGAACAGCGACAGAGCGAAGGAAGAGAAGAGAGGCAAAGGGAGACCGCAATAAGCAGAAAAACAGTAGAAAGCAGACTTAAAGAAGCAGAAAAGACCAGAAAGCAGACTCAAAGAAGCAGAAAACACCAGAAAGCAGACTCAAAGAAGCACAAAAGTTCTAGGCCAGTGTTGTTGGCAGTGAACGCAAATAAATACGTCCACGCAGAATTAAATTCTCTTATTTTCTATTTTCTCCAGGAGTTTTCTTTTTTTGGATTTATCCATTGATAACCTTACCGAGTCTGCAATCACGACGAGCCACCTGCAGGGGAAGGCGCTTGACGGCGACGTAATAGGATGTGACGCACATTTTAGTTGACTAAATATTAAAACGTTTTTTATTTTCCGTGACACAGTATCACCTCAAACTCCAAGATATGAGGTGTTCCATTTGAAAGATTGTCCACTGACAAAAAACATTAAAATAAATAAAAAAAGATTATCTTTTTATTTTTTGCACAAAGACTCAGGGAGCCGCAACAGAGGGGCTAAAGAGCCGCATGCGGCTCGCAAGCCGCGGGTTGCCGACCCCTGGATTAGGCCAATAGCAGTGCACGGCTAATTCACCCGTGTTAGCATCGTTGTAACGACTCTGGTAAAGGCAAAGCTAACTGTAATAATTACAACAATATTTCGTTTGAAAGGTACGAAGTTTAACTTCAGTTTCACACCATTAAATCAACTGAAAACATTACACGATCATTATTATCAACATTGTAAGTGAATTGTATTGAAACATTAGCTAAAAACTGTCCGGTTTGGGGTACAACTCCGTTACATGTTCACAATGGTGTCACTGTGTGGGATACAGCCATGATAAATAGGAATATACACTTTAACTTGAATAGACGTCTTTAAGTGTGCGTTGAGCTTACATGACATCCCGTTACATTCACACGCCATCATGGCCACCAACTAGAAACACTTCTAAAGTTAAGTAAACTCTTCTTCCCGCCTCCCTTCTGAACGAGGTAGTAAACTACAAGTAGCCTACAGATCGGATCTAACAGGAAGTAACTGTTTCTTTGACTTCCCGTTTAGTCTTTAATGGAACATTTAATCCACATGTTACATTAAATGATCCCAGAAGCAATAATGTAAAAGCAAACGTGTAAATGCAAATATTTGCTTGAAAAAGTAATTCAGACATATTTGGAAAACAATAAGTAAAACGGTCCATTATTTTATACACATTTCTATATGCTGTAAATCATTGAACACATTTACCATATTGTATGTGTTTACCTTATTTTGAATGAATATATTATAAAAGCTTAAATGTCACACTTTCAAATCAGCATTTATGGATATGTTGCAAAATACGTTTAAACACATTTATTATATCGGTTTTTATTCTGATTCTGATTATTGTTATTATTATTTGTATTGTTAGTATCTATATTATTATCTATTGAATCCCCAAAAGTGAGATAAGATGTAAACACAAAATAAAGAATATGTGTATGTTTATATGCCAATGGTTATATGGGTATAACATGGGGTAGTACGGTATGTGGTGGAAGTGTGGTTTGAAGGAAGGAATTTGTGGTGGTGAATTATTATAATCCATGTTTGAGAATAGAATTAAGCAAATTGGAAGATATAGACGGGACAGACAGGGGAAGCATAGTGTGGTGTGGGGACTTCAACGCACACAACACATTATGTGGGAGTGGGATAGCTGATAGCAATGACCAGCCACAGAAGAAGTATTGGATGAAAGGATTCTAGTCAGCCGAAAAAATGGAAGTAAAACTGATTCATATCAATACAGGAAAGGAGTCTGTACCAGACCAAACACTAGTTTCTAATAACATTGCTGCAGTGTGTGACTGGAAAGTATCATGAAGGAACCATAGGCGGTGATCACGACCCAACATTCTTCAGAATAAATATTCATAATCGAGTAACAGAAGTAGACAGGGGTGGGAAATGATTTGCCGACCCCTGATCTAACATAAGACAACAGGTGGCTGCTGCCCTCCCGAGGCCAGCTGAGGGACCGCTCCACGAGCTGAAACCCTGCAATCCCTCCCCAATCCAGCCCAGCAGATTGTTCCTGAAAAAGTCCACGGTCCACTTCAGGATGTCCCTCACTGACAGAGGGAGGTGAGCCTTCACCATCTGATGGACAGCAGAAACACAAAGAGGTCCATACACAAAGAGACGATGCTGCCAAATTCAAGAACATGGCTGGATCAGTGAACATCAGACTGTTGTCTGATATGAGATATATATGTTTTTATATATATATATATATATATATATATATATATATATATATATATATATATATATATATATATATATATATATATATATGACATACACACAGAAGCGCAAACAATCACTTTTTATCAATATTTGTTTGGAAAAGCCCCCAAATGAAGACATTTCAAATTAAAACACTACACTTTTGAGGCGATGAGTAAAGCTTTGAATGGAAAATACAAAGTAGAAGAACGTAGAAGAGCACAGCGATCCTCTCCCAGGTGATCCCCTGTTCAAACACGTTTTCCACCACTTGCTTAAAGCGGTCCCACATAGAGCTGGAGGAAACAGTCACTCCGTCGATCGCACTGAAAGAGAGACAGGATGCAGTTTAAGTAGATGTTAAGAAACTACGGAGCGCGTATTACACATCTACCCCGGTTCTATTTTCCGTATTGCATCACAAGCGCTGAGACACAGCAGGCGAGAGACTCACTCTTGGAACTCCTTGTCGCCTCGGACCCTGTCGCCGATGATGCGGCTCATTTTGCTCAGCTGGGTCACCATCTTCTGCTCCTGCTCAGTCTTCAGCTCCACAGCCAGCGGAGTGAGCGCTGGGACGTCCTCCGAGGACATGTCCCTCAGCTCCTCCTCTATGACCCTGCAGGACAACAGGACGATGAAACACTTTCACAAACCCGATACTGTGCAGAGGCTCCGTTTGAAGCTGTGGAAGGTAACTTCTTAACTGCATTGATGAGTGTATGCGACACAAATCAAATTAAGCTCCAGACAAAGTGATGCCTCCTTTTATTTGACTTTATGTGATTTTTACAGCAGCATAGAGCTCCACTATGACAACAATACTATTGTTGTGGCTTTAAAGAGAGCGATATAACGACTTTAGTTCCACAAAGGACTGACGTGAGGTAAAGCAGCTGAAGAAGTACTTCAGCCAACTGAAGCCCGTATCGGTGCAAGGACACACTTGTGAGTTGGTGGTCGTTGGAGGCTTGGACAGAGGACAGAAGGTTTTGTTTCTGTTGAGTTTGAATGAAGTGTGTTTTGATGATCAGTGCCGTAAAATGACTAGTCTGGCTGGAGTCTGGTGGCTTTGATGGGAGCATCTTAACTGTATGTGTTGTATGTTAATCATTTATGCAATTCAATTTATTTTGTGTCGCCCAAAATGACAAATCACTAATTCTCCTCAGAGGGCTTTACATTCTGTACACATCCACTGTTGCAGGACCGTCACATCAAAGCAGGAACAACTCCCCAAAAAACCTTTAACGGGGAGAAAAACTGAAGAATTTATAAAAATGGTCAAAATCCCTGTTGATTTTCTTTGTTAATTATTCACTTCAACCGCACCACATAGCATCGCACCGAAAATTGACGTGTCCACCCGAGGGTCAGTAATTTTTCACGATGAACCATATGTATGTAATAAGTATGTAATAAGTGGACACAGTCGCCGCAGCGTCTCCCATTGGTTTGTGGGCTACGGCTTTGAAGCCTCAAGTTCGTGATTCTGACCGTCGCCATTATGTTTTTTTTGGAACCAGAAGTGACACGAGAGGGTGGCGCTAATGACACTGTAAAAACAGACAACTGCCAGTCCTGACAACGCTGTGGCAGTGACCTGTCAATCACCGTGTAGCCCCGCCCTAAAGCATCCCCTGCTCTATTTGACTCTAAATAGACCATCATGTACTAAATGAACATCATAAGCAATAAACCATGACAGAAGTAGAGTAATTTTCTCATAGACTTGTATACAGCCAGAGGAGTCGCCCCCTGCTGGTCAGTAGAGAGAATGCAGCTTTAAGGAACTTCTACATTGGCTTCACTTTTCAGAACCGGAGGTCTGAACACAGCACGGACTGAAAACCTGCTCTGAATGAGAAAGAGGAAAAAGCTAACAAGCTACATCAGAATCAGAATCCGGCTCATCACCAAGTAGCTTCTTCACATACCAGCAATTTGCTTTGGTGTATTGGTGCGCGACAAACACAGTGAGAGACAACACGAGGTCAACTTCAAATAAAAGAGGATTGTGTTGGTTTCAGTGCTTCTTGCCACATTCATGGTGACAGGAAACTATTAACTGACAAACCCATGACTGAAAAACTCGTGATGTTTGTTTCCCTCCCTTTACTGTGCTCCTGATGAGTCACTTTATGAGTGTGATTTACTGTAAGAGCTGAACAACTGTCAGAGTAATGAAACTGAAACTTGATCTCTATAAATAATTATTTTTATAGTATTCAGCTGTACTGTAGATACTGAGCTCAGGACAGTTTCATTATGGCTCATTATTTTCCCAGTTAATCATTAATAGAAAATAGAAGAAAGAGCGCATTGAAACGGGTGGTTTTGTCCGGGCAACAGTCCGAGAAGTATTCATTTGACTAAGAAAAGCAGCAAATCTTCACATTTCAGAACAATTGTTTTGGTATTTTTACAATTAATCAACAATGATGACTGGTTGCTTTTGGTTTGACGTTGTAAACTGAATATATTCATTAATCTATCTTGTGCTGTAGAGACGTGAGATGACAGAAAGGAGACTCACTCTTTGATCAGGGCCTCGTCGATCCTCGCGTCTGTGGAGGAACAGAACAGCATCAGTGGGTTACTCGCGTTAAATGACACAAGGCAGCGTTACAACCTCCATCTACATCAGGGGTGTCAAACATACGGCCTGCGGGCCGCATCCGGCCCGCCACGTCATTTTATGTGGCCCGCGAAACCGCCCGGCAAAGATTAAAAGTTAGATGTGAAAATAAAAATATCCCCATGGTCGACATTATGAGATAGAAAGTCGAAGTGATGAGATAGCATGTTGTCTGTGTGCCGACATTCAAACTATCACAACAGGTGGACATGAGATGCGTAACCTCCTTCATGAGTAACCTCCTTCACTTCGTACGGCCCTGTCCACCTGGGGTCAGTCCACGTTCTTTTATGAACTTTGACCCTGACCCAGTCACCCACTCGGATGAGATTTTTACTTCCTCCTGGTCAGCTGCACTGGTTCGCTGGACCTGTTTGGAGAGAGCCTCCATGAGAATGATTAATGCAGTCATATATGCCTTCATTTCTACTTGCTGCACATCTAGGGCAGGAATATGACTGCCGTCTCTTGGAGGACCTGGCATTTGCCTCCCTGTCATTAACTCATGTGGTGAAAGATGCGTCTCATTTCCTTGTGCGCTCCTCATTGCCATTAGAGCTAATGGTAAGGCTTCAACCCATGTCAGCTTTGATGCTGCACATGTTTTCGATATTTTCGATTTTAGCGTCTGATTTGCCCTCTCTACCAGTCCTTGTGACTGTGGATGATACACTGATCCATACCTATGTCTGATTCCTAGTCTGGCTTCTACTTCCTGCAAATGCTTATTACTGAAATGTGAACCATTATCGGACCTTATGCATCTAGGAACCCCATAGCGAGGTATCAGTTGTGTTTGCAGCCACTTTATTACGGTCTGTGCGTCTTCTCTTTTAGTTGGGATTGCCTCCACCCACTTTGAGAATCTGTCCACCATTACCAATATGTACCTTTTTCCTTGTACTCTGTTTTCAGGTCCCATGTCAGTGGAGTCTATGCTGATGTCCTGGAAGCAGGCTGATGGTACAGGATAAGAGCCCATAGGTGCTTTGTATGGTTTCTTCACATTGTGCTCCCCACAGGTGGTGAGGTCCGCGTAGTCAGGAATGTGACTGCGAGAGTAGCCTGTTAGACCCAGGAATGACAGCATATGTCCCACAATGCTAGGTCTGTCATGATGGAGAATGCTTTCCCTGTGGGCTGTGCTTACAGCTAGGCCGCTTGATGAGAGAGTGCGACCCAGGAAAGTGACTTGTCTCCTACATGTTTGGACCTTGGTTTTCTCGACTTTGTAGCCTTTTGAGGCTAATAGTTGCAGCAGAGTGTCTGTTGTTGCCAGGCAGGTGGCTGCTGATATTGCTGTCCAGCTTGATTCTGGCTTCTTGGATCCTGATTGCCTCTCCCTCTCTGGTAATTTCCTCTTCTTCCACGTGGTGGGCCTTGTTGTTGTTGCTGACCACGCGAGCGGCAGTCACGTGCGTAGTGACCTGGTTTTCCACAGTTGTAGCAGTAGAAAGTTCCTCCTTGGCCACCCCCTTGGGCGCCTCCTCTTTGTCCTCCTCGTTGGTTTTGTTGCCATGGTTGCTGCACCATCATTACAGGGAACACTTGTTCTGCTTGTGTTTCCTGTTGAGCCATCTGCTTCTTTTTGTCTTTAGCAGTCTTTTGAGCCACGTCAAGCTCTGCCAGCTGTCTCTTCATTAGTGACACTTGCCGTGCTTTGAGCTCCACATCTGATCCTTCCACTGCTGCTCTGTGTTTATTATAAGTGCGTTCTTTGCCTGCCATGTCTGCACTGTCTCCCCTAATATGCAATATAAAAAGTTTGGATGCAGTATTCCCAAATGTCCACCAGATGGAGCCAAAGCTCCTGTCCACTGTTCTTGTTGCAGTTCCTGAAGTGGCCACAGAAAGAGCCAAAACTCCTGTCAAATGTTCTTTTTTCAGTTCCTGAAGTACCTTCAAATGGCCTGATGGAGCTCTGGACAGCTTCATCCACACTGGCTCACGTCCGAAACCTGCCTTCTCTGGAACGTCAGTGTGTGTGAAATGTTGATCTACAGCATATTGTTAACACTTAAGGTGAAGAAAATGAAAGGAGTGCAGTTCTAACCTATTTCGAAGTCTCTGTGTGAATAGAAAAGAGCTCTTCTCTTACTCTAATATGGCAGTTTCTGCCCTAATCTGGTGGTTTAAGCAAGCGTTACTTTCAGGGCCACTGTATCTGTTCCTATCGTACGAATGGGTGACGGAATGCCCCATTCGGCGTTTTTGACCTACTTACAGTGACCTCACAACTCCGCAATATAAGCTTTACAAGTATAGCGCATATTATTTAACAGTGAATGAATATATTTTATTTACAAATCTCCCTTTTCACACCTGCTAGGTGTGAACTTCTATGTTTTGGAACTACTCATTCAATGGCTGTAACTCGATGTTTAGGTCCCTATCATCTGAATCGTCTGGATCAGAAGTTGGTGGGGTGCTTATGTCTAGTTCGGGTGTGTGTCTGATTCGGGGACGGAGAGGGAAGAGGGGCAGTTGAATTAGATGGGTGCTGGTGTGTCTGATACTTGGTTTCGAATTTCTCCCAGATTTTCTTTCAGCCCTCTGACCTTGAAGCCGATACAACTCCCTAAGGCTGCACCTGTTTTCTTATCAGGAATGCTTTTCCTCCCTAATTTTCCCAGCGTCTGTCTGACTGAATGAATGCCTGCTCGGTTTTCGCTTTTAACTTTGCTGACGGTCCCTATGAAACACAATTTCCAATAAATCTGTAATCTTTGTAACTACACCAGTAAAACAGACACTTATATTAACCCTCAGCTGTCTCTCAGTCTATCCTTTGTGTTTGTGTTTGATTGCAACGTTTGTGTGTCATGCGTGTTTTTCTGCTCAACTGACCGTCAATTTTTTGAAAAGCACACGAACATGTGCAACCACACCTCAAGATCTCAGCTCTCTCTCTCTTACATGTACGCTCCACACATTCACTCTCATTCAAACAAAATTGAAACCATACACTGCCGTCTCTGAAATGCACACAAATCACGAGAACGGTCCCGAAAGAAATGGATATTATACTCAAACACTCAATCGACCATACACAGCCGTGATTCCACAAATAATCGCACACAGACCTCGACAGGAAAGGTCTATTGACCTTATTGTTTACAGTGTACGCCTTGTGCGAACACGGTCCCTAAGGAAATGGCGAATTCTTGTGCTACAATTGAATCGATGTCTTCCCAGAGTACATCTATGCTGCATGCAAACCCATACACGGCCACTTCTGCAATACTGGTACACAAACCTCTGAATGGATCTTCGTTTTACAGTGTACAACATGCACGAACGTGGTCCCTGAAGGAAATGGCGTTTTTGCAGTCTTCAGACACACTACTTTCACATCAGCGTATTTCAACAACAATTTCTATATACTCAAACTCAGCAAACCGACTACCGTATCGCTGGCCTCTTGGCCACGACACAAATGACAAACTGCTTTTTCAGCAAACAAATACAGTCAAATAATAATCAATTCTTTCCCTAACCTACACACAAAACAAAACAGCGCTACTTTTAATGCATCAAAACGACCGCTGCGTATTGTAAAATACAAGTACAGCCGGGGATTCTTTAGCTAAAACTCCCTAAACCGTTTCCCATTCATTTTCAATGGTAGTCCTAAACCAGTACGGATGTAATATATCTTTGGCCACCAGCAGCAGCAGCGCTGTGGTGCCGTTTTGCGAGAGAAAGATTTTCTCCGGTGTTTGTCAGTCAGTCGGAGCCTGGAAAGAGCATCGACAGCCCGCATTTTCCGGATCTATTCGCTGGGTGGACACTACGTTGAACGGTAAGTCATTAAGATGAATAACAATGAATTAAAATGTCATGACAATTAGTCTGGGCTGTCTGACATTCACTTGAAAGCTTCAAAGATAAAGTTAGTTGTGTTTTCTTTGTGTTATATTGTGTCGAAGTCGGACTTCTGTATGACTTCGTTACCTTACACCGTAACGTAATCTGGAGCCGTTAACGGTTCATACCGGTTAATTCATGTCCGACTTTGATGCGTTTTTGTGACCAAAAGTATCACAAGTTAACATGAACGTGCATTCAAATAAAATGAGTTGGCGTTTACTACGTATGTCAGTGAACACAGAGGCTGAGCAGCGGCCGGTTGAGGTTGTGGTGAACGTAAGATATACTCTGTTACTTTACGGACACGTAACAAAAGAACAACAAGCTGTGACCGGACCCGGTGGTTCATGTCAATCACGTTAACGTTAAATAAACACGCACGTCTCCGTTGTATCACGTCACGTATCGTCATTAATGCATGTAGTTCATAGTTATGTACATTAACTGCTCCACGTGTGTTTGACAGCATTAGTTACTAACGTTAGTTACTTGGCAGATTCAGGATATCAGACAAAATATACTCAACTAATAAATGATGTGTTATTACAGATTAAACTACCAGCAGTATATAAAGTCATTAAAGTGATGAACACATGCTTTTTTGTACTTTTACTTAAGTCAGACTTTGAGTAAGTAAGATTTGAATGCAGGACTTTCACTTAAAGAGTATTTCCACCATGTGGTGGTATTAATACATTTTTTTTTACTGAAGTACAAGATGTGTAGACTTTCTCCATCACTGTTAAAATAATGTTTATGTACAAGAAGTGCAAGAAGATATTAATTTAATGACGTTCTAATTCTCGTCTGTTTGCATCTCAGTGATGGATGAAGATGAAGAGCTGGAGAGAGGGATGCTGAGTATCTCCTTCGAAGCCACATGTGCAGAGCTGAGAGTAAACATTTGATGTCTTTCATTTCTACCACCTGAAGATTTAAAATCAGTTACAGTTCAGCCGGTTTGCTGAACGGTTAATCGTGTGTTCTATTCAGTGTATATGATATGTTTTTTGTTTGTTTACCAGCTGTTTCTGCATTGATGACAGCCAGACAACAACAGGCTCCGGGAACAGAAAGAGGTTTTTCACCAAAAACGTTCTGCCATCAACAGACAAGCATGGGACCATGACTTCTTATCCCACATGAAGCATTGAACCGTTCTGTCTCATGTTTAGGTGTTCTGCTTGTTGTCCTCGTGACTATGAATTGATACCAGTCATGATGAGGGTACGTATCACTCTTTGTTTTCTTATATGGATAAAAATAAACAATATGTATGTATGAAACTGCTGTGTTACTAACACCTGAATGCATGTGTTTGAAGTGTGCCATGTTGCTTCACCTGCCTAGGTTACATCACAATGACTGGCGACTGAATATTAACCCATTGAAAGACAAACACACGTGTATGAATGAAGTATATTCTTTATATATTAATGTGAGAAACAGTCTGTCATTGGATACGGCTGAGAAAGGTGAAGTAACGATACTAACAGTTGTGTTTCTTTGTCAAAATATAAATTACTGACAAGGTGTTTTCCATTGTAGAACCATCTGCTACACTGGCTGCACCAACTCATCTGAAGGGTTCACAAGTAGATGGTAAATACATCCAACATGTAAACACATCTGTCATATTCACTGTGCTCATATCTGTTATAAACCGTTGATTGTGTTTTGTGATCCTTCTCTCCTTGCAGCTGTAACTGTAAGGAGACCAGTGCCTGTTCCTCAGGAGCTCACGTGTCTGCTGCCAGAAGGAGCGGGTCGTCCAGCAACAGAGGCGACTGTCACAGTCCCTGGTGTGTGTTATTTGACCTGTATTTGCATCTTAAAAATATACTTTATGTAGTGTTCATCAAAACTGTTGTTAATGCTATACAGTTGCTGCTGCACTGTATTCAGACAATAGGTAGGCAGCACTCCAGTGTCCAGCTTGCTGAGTTTCACAGACTACAGTGTAGATGTCATGTTACATCCTTGCTTCATCCTACTGTCAATAATAATGACAACATGTTTAATATTCTCTGTAGTGTCAGAGGCCCCCCTGATTTCTCCTGAGACGTCTGCAGAGCCCGCTCAACTGTCACCTGCACAGAGAGATCAACGTTAGTGTGAGAAGCTTTTTCATGTCAAAAGATTAAATCAAGACGCACCCAAAATCGTACTCATTTGCTCCGTTTATTCTTGTCTGACTAGGTGATTTCTCTAATCCGATGCTCTGTATCGTGTCTGCCCGCATCCTCCACCAATTTGTTGTGAAAATAAAGCTATCTTTCACACTCAGAGCGGATTTAAGAGGATAATGAAAGCTCTCAAGAGGCGTTTAGTTATATCAAAAGCAATAGGTTTATTATCAACAGAGTTATTCAGCCCAGCAGTTATACGTGCACGGGTCACTAATAGCTTCACTCTCAGAGATCCACCATAAGCACACACTTGAACATAGCAGCGTGATGCTTTATGTAGGGTTCCTCTTATGGAAGCCCATTGGTCAAACTCAAAGATGCAGGCGTAGCGTGTTTGTACACGTATGACACCTGGGTGGAGCCTGGACAAATCCGTCCACACTGGCCCGTCCCAGAAGGCGTGGTCATCTGTCAGTGCGTATGAAATGTTGTCGACTGCGGGGGGGGACTGGGTTAATACAGCCCGAGGCTGTTGGGCCTATCTAAAGATGGCGGCCTATTCCTTGTGACGCAGTTAAATCAGTAATCTCCCTCTTGCTTCTCCCTTGCCCTAGCGTGTACTGTGTGTATTGCGTGAGTGGTTAATAAAGCTGCATAAGCTAATGGTTATTAAAGCTGCATATAAGCTAGTGGTTATTAAAAGCTGCATATAAGCTAGTTTTATCAATAAATTGCAAACAGTAGAAGGTGTAAACTATTACACCTTAAAAGAAATAATTTTCTCAACACTACAATATAACACAGTGCTGTCATACAGTATATAAGGTTAACCAAAATGTAATGTTTTTGACTTAAATGTCTCTCTTGTGGTTTATGTTCCTGCCTGAAAAGAACAGAGACAGAGAACAGCGACAGAGCGAAGGAAGAGAAGAGAGGCAAAGGGAGACCGCAATAAGCAGAAAAACAGTAGAAAGCAGACTTAAAGAAGCAGAAAAGACCAGAAAGCAGACTCAAAGAAGCAGAAAACACCAGAAAGCAGACTCAAAGAAGCACAAAAGTTCTAGGCCAGTGTTGTTGGCAGTGAACGCAAATAAATACGTCCACGCAGAATTAAATTCTCTTATTTTCTATTTTCTCCAGGAGTTTTCTTTTTTTGGATTTATCCATTGATAACCTTACCGAGTCTGCAATCACGACGAGCCACCTGCAGGGGAAGGCGCTTGACGGCGACGTAATAGGATGTGACGCACATTTTAGTTGACTAAATATTAAAACGTTTTTTATTTTCCGTGACACAGTATCACCTCAAACTCCAAGATATGAGGTGTTCCATTTGAAAGATTGTCCACTGACAAAAAACATTAAAATAAATAAAAAAAGATTATCTTTTTATTTTTTGCACAAAGACTCAGGGAGCCGCAACAGAGGGGCTAAAGAGCCACATGCGGCTCGCAAGCCGCGGGTTGCCGACCCCTGAATTAGGCCAATAGCAGTGCACGGCTAATTCACCCGTGTTAGCATCGTTGTAACGACTCTGGTAAAGGCAAAGCTAACTGTAATAATTACAACAATATTTCGTTTGAAAGGTACGAAGTTTAACTTCAGTTTCACACCATTAAATCAACTGAAAACATTACACGATCATTATTATCAACATTGTAAGTGAATTGTATTGAAACATTAGCTAAAAACTGTCCGGTTTGGGGTACAACTCCGTTACATGTTCACAATGGTGTCACTGTGTGGGATACAGCCATGATAAATAGGAATATACACTTTAACTTGAATAGACGTCTTTAAGTGTGCGTTGAGCTTACATGACATCCCGTTACATTCACACGCCATCATGGCCACCAACTAGAAACACTTCTAAAGTTAAGTAAACTCTTCTTCCCGCCTCCCTTCTGAACGAGGTAGTAAACTACAAGTAGCCTACAGATCGGATCTAACAGGAAGTAACTGTTTCTTTGACTTCCCGTTTAGTCTTTAATGGAACATTTAATCCACATGTTACATTAAATGATCCCAGAAGCAATAATGTAAAAGCAAACGTGTAAATGCAAATATTTGCTTGAAAAAGTAATTCAGACATATTTGGAAAACAATAAGTAAAACGGTCCATTATTTTATACACATTTCTATATGCTGTAAATCATTGAACACATTTACCATATTGTATGTGTTTACCTTATTTTGAATGAATATATTATAAAAGCTTAAATGTCACACTTTCAAATCAGCATTTATGGATATGTTGCAAAAGACGTTTAAACACATTTATTATATCGGTTTTTATTCTGATTCTGATTATTGTTATTATTATTTGTATTGTTAGTATCTATATTATTATCTATTGAATCCCCAAAAGTGAGATAAGATGTAAACACAAAATAAAGAATATGTGTATGTTTATATGCCAATGGTTATATGGGTATAACATGGGGTAGTACGGTATGTGGTGGAAGTGTGGTTTGAAGGAAGGAATTTGTGGTGGTGAATTATTATAATCCATGTTTGAGAATAGAATTAAGCAAATTGGAAGATATAGACGGGACAGACAGGGGAAGCATAGTGTGGTGTGGGGACTTCAACGCACACAACACATTATGTGGGAGTGGGATAGCTGATAGCAATGACCAGCCACAGAAGAAGTATTGGATGAAAGGATTCTAGTCAGCCGAAAAAATGGAAGTAAAACTGATTCATATCAATACAGGAAAGGAGTCTGTACCAGACCAAACACTAGTTTCTAATAACATTGCTGCAGTGTGTGACTGGAAAGTATCATGAAGGAACCATAGGCGGTGATCACGACCCAACATTCTTCAGAATAAATATTCATAATCGAGTAACAGAAGTAGACAGGGGTGGGAAATGATTTGCAGACCCCTGATCTAACATAAGACAACAGGTGGCTGCTGCCCTCCCGAGGCCAGCTGAGGGACCGCTCCACGAGCTGAAACCCTGCAATCCCTCCCCAATCCAGCCCAGCAGATTGTTCCTGAAAAAGTCCACGGTCCACTTCAGGATGTCCCTCACTGACAGAGGGAGGTGAGCCTTCACCATCTGATGGACAGCAGAAACACAAAGAGGTCCATACACAAAGAGACGATGCTGCCAAATTCAAGAACATGGCTGGATCAGTGAACATCAGACTGTTGTCTGATATGAGATATATATGTTTTTATATATATATATATATATTGTGACAGCCCCCGGGGTGGACAGGGGGTTTCACGACAACACTGACCAATAAACACAACCAGTCGGCAGATAAACGGTTCAAGTGAGGTTTTTACTGAAGGTAGAGAGTGGAAAGAGGTAGGATAGACACTCAATAACACAATGTCCGCTTTCCAGAGGGATGGTCGGTGTCCAATTCCACGGGTCGGTGCACAACGGGTATTCCTCAGACGGTCCAGGGCGCGGGCAGGAGCAGGGTAGTCGTACAGGCAGGGGTCGTGAGCCGGGCGGGTAGTCAGACGTTCCAGGGTGATCCAGGGGTAAGGCAGTCTTCTCCAAGGGTTTCGCTGATTAGGCTACTTCTTCTTCTTCTTCTTCTTCCTCTTCTACTCCTACTCTCTCTCGGTTTCCTGTTTCCTGGGCCCTTTTGTAGTCCCCTCCTCCTCCTCTGATAGGGTGGGGTCGCTCCCTCGTCTCTCCTCCTCAGGTGTTGCTTGTTGGGCTGATGGTGGTTTGGCGCTCTTTTCCATTCCCTGACATGGGGGCTCCGCCTCCATGTCAGGCAATATCGTCCCTCTATCACTACCCCTCTGGGGTTGCCCCTCCGGCTGCCACATACCCCCCCCCTTAAATCCGACCTGGGGGGAGGACTGCTCCAGGAACCTAGGGCGTCCCGTCTTGACAGGGCGTCCGCGTTTCCATGAGCGGCCCCGGATCTGTGGACAACAGAGAAAGCATACGGCTGAAGGGATAAAAACCAGCGGGTGACCCTGGCGTTATTGTCTTTCGTTCTGGACATCCATACCAGGGGGGCGTGGTCCGTGACCAGGGTAAAGTGCCGTCCCAGCAGATAGTATTTCAATTCCCCCAGAGCCCATTTGATGGCCAAACATTCCTTCTCGACCGTGGCGTATCTTGTTTCTCTAGGTAATAGTTTTCTGCTTACGTATGTGATTGGGTGCTCCTCTCCATCCCTCAGCTGGGACAGGACGGCACCCACCCCGGTCTCGGAGGCATCCGTCTGTACCACCAACGGTTGGGTAAAGTCCGGGGTCACCAGCACTGGTTCGGAACAAAGTGCTTCCTTCAGCTTCTCGAAGGCGTCCTCGGTCTCTGCCGTCCAGACGATCCGATCTGGCAGCCGGTTTTTGGTTAGGTCCGTCAGGGGCGCTGCCAGGGCAGAGAACTGGGGAACAAAACGTCGGTAGTAGCTAGCTAGCCCAATGAATGCTCGTACCTGTTTCTTTGTGCGGGGGCGGGGCCACTCCCGGATCGCCTCGACTTTCCCTACCTGGGGCTTGACGCAGCCGCGGCCGATGGTGTACCCCAGGTAGTCAGCTTCCCGGAGGCCGAGGCGACATTTCTTGGGGTTGGCTGTCAGCCCCGCCCCTCGCAGAGCTTTCAGGACTGCTTCCAGTCTTTGGAGGTGAGCCCCCCATTCCTCCCCGTGTACGACGATGTCGTCCAGATAGGCTGCCGCGTATTCTCGATGGGGACGAAGTACCTGGTCCATCAGTCTCTGGTACGTGGGGGGGGCTCCGTGGAGACCGAACGGCAGCCTCTTATAGTGGTACAGGCCCATGGGAGTAGTGAAGGCCGTTTTTTCCCTGTCTTCGGGGGCCACTGCCACTTGCCAGTAGCCTTTAGTCAAGTCGAGGGTGGTTATGTATCTGGCCCTCCCGATGCGCTCTATCATTTCGTCCACCCTGGGCATCGGGTAGGCATCAAATTTTGAGATGGCGTTGAGCTGTCTAAAATCATTGCAGAATCTGACTGAGCCATCTGGTTTCGGAACCAACACTATAGGGCTGCACCACTCGCTAGTCGAGGGTTCGATGATGTCTGCCTCCAGCATACTCTGTACCTCTCTCTCTATCGCCCCCCGGCGGGCTTCGGGGATGCGGTACGGCCTTAGTTTTACCTTCTTCCCGGGCTCGGTGATTATCCGGTGTTGCACCAGTGTGGTGTATCCGGGGTCCGGGGAGAACACGTCTCGGAACCGATCCACCATTTCCCGGACGTCCTGCTTCTGCCGGGGGGTCAACTCTTCTCCCACGGGTACCTCGACTGGCTCCGTTTTTCCTGGGGGTGTAGAGAGAGAGAAACAGAGCATGGCATCCCTACTCACCCATTTCTTGAGAAGGTTAACATGATAAATCTTCGTCGGGTGCCTTCGACCTGGTTGCCTGACTCGGTAGTTTACCGGCCCCAATCTTTCCATAACTTCATAGGGTCCCCTCCATCGGGCTAAAAACTTACATTCCGCCGTGGGCACCAGGACCAACACCCGATCCCCTGGGTTAAACACTCGGGGTTGTGTTCCCCGGTTGTACACGCGGGCTTGGGCCGCCTGTGCATCGGCCATGTGTTCTCGGACTATGGGCCAGAGTGATGCCATCCTCACCCTCATCTCCTCGACGTGGTCCACCATGGTGCGGTAGGGGGAGGGTTGGTGTTCCCAGGCTTCCTTGGCCAGGTCGAGTAGTCCCCGGGGTCGTCGACCGTACAGGAGCTCGAAGGGCGAGAATCCTGTAGACGCCTGGGGCACCTCTCTGATGGAGAACATAAGGAATGGCAGCAGTTGGTCCCAATTCTTACCGTCCTGGTCCATGGTCTTTTTCAGCATTTTTTTCAGTGTCTGGTTGAATCTCTCTACTAGGCCGTCCGTTTGGGGGTGATACACCGACGTCCTCAGTTGTGTCACCTTCAGCATGCCACACAGGTCCTTCATGATCCTAGACATGAACGGGGTCCCTTGGTCGGTGAGAATCTCCTCCGGTATTCCGACCCTGGAAAACAACATCACAAGCTCCCTTGCTATGCCCTTGGTGGCCATGGAGCGTAGGGGGATGGCTTCGGGATACCGGGTGGCGTAATCAACAATAACCAGGATGTACCTGTGTCCCCTGTTGGTCTTGGGTAGTGGCCCCACTAGGTCCATCCCGATCCTGCTGAAGGGGACGGTGATGATCGGCAGGGGCACCAGCGGGTTTCTGTGATGGGGTTGTGGGGCCACTTGTTGACATTCGGGGCAGCTCCGGCAGTAATCTTCTACGGCCTTTTTTATTCCGGGCCAGTGGAACCTGGCCCTCACCCTTTCCAGGGTTTTCTCCACTCCTAGATGGGCACCTAGGAGATGGGAGTGGGCTAACTGTAGGACAGAGGGTATAAAAGGACGTGGCACCAGTAACAACCTGAGGGGGGCCCCGTCCCTCATTACTACCTGGTATAGGAGCCCGTTATATATGGAGAAATGTGTGGGAGGGAGGTCTCTTACCCCGTCCAGTGGTCGTCCGTCTACGGCGGCCACCTGCCGAAGGGCGTTGGCTAGGTTGGGGTCCTCCAACTGGGCCGTCCCAAACCTCCCTGTGAGGGGCCCGGGTAAGATGGGCTCCTCCGGGTCCTGGGGAAACAGCCCGGCCAGCTCCTCTTCGTCGAGGGAGGGGGTATCTGCTTCCTCGGGGATGGGCGGCGCCTCTCCTTCGGGCTCACTGGGGCTGGAGGGTCCGTCGTTCTCGATGGCTGTGGCATAGACGTCATCGGGGTTGGGTTGGGTGGCCTCCACCAACGCCCGGGCCACGGCACTGGCGACTCCTTCCGATAGGGGAGAGGTGGAGATCTCCTCCCCCAGCCCACAGATGGCTTTCTTTTTGTACTTTCGGGGAGGGGTCGTACCTTGTTTCACCACCAGGCTGCGCCAAAGCTCCTGGAACACGGGCAGGTCTCGGCCGACGAGCACCTCTACGGGGAGTCCTTCCACGACTCCTGCAGTGCCGATGTATCTACCCCTCGTCGTGTAGATCTCTAGGGCGGTGGTGGGGTATTCGCGGGTCTCCCCATGGATGCACGTGACCGCTCGGGTGCCTGTTAGGAGCGGGTACTGAGCATACGTGGGTCTCACCAATGTAATGGCGCTCCCGGAGTCCACCATCGCTGAGGCGTCGCGGCCGTTGACTTTGACAGGGGTGAGGGGCATGTGGTCCTCGTGAGTGGCCCAGCATCCTGTAATCAAGCCGCATGGGCGACTCCCCTCACTGGCCGTGGGCATGGGTGCGTCCTGGCGGTGAGGGCATTCCCAGGCGATGTGCCCGATCTCGCCGCAGTTGTAGCACCTCCTCTCTTCCTGTCCAAACGCCGGCCGACGTCGGGGAAAGCCTGGGGGGAAGGAGGGAGACACATATTTATTTTCCTCAGTTTTAATTTTTTCTTTGCGGGTGGGCCCCTCTAATTTCTGGTTTCTTCCCCCACGCACTAAAGCTTGTGCTGCTTGGTAACCCTCCATTATTTCCACCAGGTCCTCGATGTTGCGGGGGTTTCTCTGGCCTGCCAATTTTTTTGCCTCATACGGGAGTGATCTGATGTATTTGTCCATGACCACGCGATCGGTGGGCGACACCTCTGTTGGCTCTGCGTGTAGCCAGGCCGTCGTAATCCTTTTGATCTCATGCATCTGGGCTCGCGGAGAAAGTGAGGCGTCATATGACCATTCATGAAATCGTTGGGCCTTTAAGAACAGCGTGACCCCGCATCGCTGTAACGCTTCCGCTTTCAAAACCAGGAAGTCAACTTTTCCAGCGCGCTCTAAGTCCTGATACGTTACTTGCGTTTCATTGATCAAAAAGGGGGCTATTAACTCTGCCCAGTGATCTTCTGGCCATTTTTCGCGGAGTGCCGTTGTCTGGAATATTTGAAAAAAAACTTCAACATCGTCAGCTGCCGTTTGTTTGAGCATGAAGCGCGCTGGATTGGCTTTCTCCACGGTATGTTGCTCCTGTTGGTTTTGTAACATGCCCTTGATTTCGCTTTGCATGGCATCCGCGCGTTCTGTTTGCAATTCCATATATTTCTCCATTTGTATTTGCTGTTGGTATTGTTGTTGCTGCTGGGATTGGAGGATTTGCATTTGTAATTGCATGGCTTGTTCGTGGCGCTTTTGGGTTTCTTGGTTGCTAGCGATTAGCCCCGCTAGCAGCTCTTGAAATGGCACCGGGGTGGCCATGCTTACTGGGTCGGTTGGTCTATCGGTCAGCGTTGCCAGAACCGGGTCATGCCCACATTCTCCACCAGTTGTGACAGCCCCCGGGGTGGACAGGGGGTTTCACGACAACACTGACCAATAAACACAACCAGTCGGCAGATAAACGGTTCAAGTGAGGTTTTTACTGAAGGTAGAGAGTGGAAAGAGGTAGGATAGACACTCAATAACACAATGTCCGCTTTCCAGAGGGATGGTCGGTGTCCAATTCCACGGGTCGGTGCACAACGGGTATTCCTCAGACGGTCCAGGGCGCGGGCAGGAGCAGGGTAGTCGTACAGGCAGGGGTCGTGAGCCGGGCGGGTAGTCAGACGTTCCAGGGTGATCCAGGGGTAAGGCAGTCTTCTCCAAGGGTTTCGCTGATTAGGCTACTTCTTCTTCTTCTTCTTCTTCCTCTTCTACTCCTACTCTCTCTCGGTTTCCTGTTTCCTGGGCCCTTTTGTAGTCCCCTCCTCCTCCTCTGATAGGGTGGGGTCGCTCCCTCGTCTCTCCTCCTCAGGTGTTGCTTGTTGGGCTGATGGTGGTTTGGCGCTCTTTTCCATTCCCTGACATGGGGGCTCCGCCTCCATGTCAGGCAATATCGTCCCTCTATCACTACCCCTCTGGGGTTGCCCCTCCGGCTGCCACAATATATATATATATATATATATATATATATATATATGACATACACACAGAAGCGCAAACAATCACTTTTTATCAATATTTGTTTGGAAAAGCCCCCAAATGAAGACATTTCAAATTAAAACACTACACTTTTGAGGCGATGAGTAAAGCTTTGAATGGAAAATACAAAGTAGAAGAACGTAGAAGAGCACAGCGATCCTCTCCCAGGTGATCCCCTGTTCAAACACGTTTTCCACCACTTGCTTAAAGCGGTCCCACATAGAGCTGGAGGAAACAGTCACTCCGTCGATCGCACTGAAAGAGAGACAGGATGCAGTTTAAGTAGATGTTAAGAAACTACGGAGCGCGTATTACACATCTACCCCGGTTCTATTTTCCGTATTGCATCACAAGTGCTGAGACACAGCAGGCGAGAGACTCACTCTTGGAA
This sequence comes from Melanostigma gelatinosum, assembly GCF_949748355.1. Lineage (NCBI taxonomy): Eukaryota > Metazoa > Chordata > Actinopteri > Perciformes > Zoarcidae > Melanostigma > Melanostigma gelatinosum. The sequence goes on from NC_136646.1 coordinate 6,215,434, forward strand.
CTCCTTGTCGCCTCGGACCCTGTCGCCGATGATGCGGCTCATTTTGCTCAGCTGGGTCACCATCTTCTGCTCCTGCTCAGTCTTCAGCTCCACAGCCAGCGGAGTGAGCGCTGGGACGTCCTCCGAGGACATGTCCCTCAGCTCCTCCTCTATGACCCTGCAGGACAACAGGACGATGAAACACTTTCACAAACCCGATACTGTGCAGAGGCTCCGTTTGAAGCTGTGGAAGGTAACTTCTTAACTGCATTGATGAGTGTATGCGACACAAATCAAATTAAGCTCCAGACAAAGTGATGCCTCCTTTTATTTGACTTTATGTGATTTTTACAGCAGCATAGAGCTCCACTATGACAACAATACTATTGTTGTGGCTTTAAAGAGAGCGATATAACGACTTTAGTTCCACAAAGGACTGACGTGAGGTAAAGCAGCTGAAGAAGTACTTCAGCCAACTGAAGCCCGTATCGGTGCAAGGACACACTTGTGAGTTGGTGGTCGTTGGAGGCTTGGACAGAGGACAGAAGGTTTTGTTTCTGTTGAGTTTGAATGAAGTGTGTTTTGATGATCAGTGCCGTAAAATGACTAGTCTGGCTGGAGTCTGGTGGCTTTGATGGGAGCATCTTAACTGTATGTGTTGTATGTTAATCATTTATGCAATTCAATTTATTTTGTGTCGCCCAAAATGACAAATCACTAATTCTCCTCAGAGGGCTTTACATTCTGTACACATCCACTGTTGCAGGACCGTCACATCAAAGCAGGAACAACTCCCCAAAAAACCTTTAACAGGGAGAAAAACTGAAGAATTTATAAAAATGGTCAAAATCCCTGTTGATTTTCTTTGTTAATTATTCACTTCAACCGCACCACATAGCATCGCACCGAAAATTGACGTGTCCACCCGAGGGTCAGTCATTTTTCACGATGAACCATATGTATGTAATAAGTATGTAATAAGTGGACACAGTCGCCGCAGCGTCTCCCATTGGTTTGTGGGCTACGGCTTTGAAGCCTCAAGTTCGTGATTCTGACCGTCGCCATTATGTTTTTTTTGGAACCAGAAGTGACACGAGAGGGTGGCGCTAATGACACTGTAAAAACAGACAACTGCCAGTGCTGACAACGCTGTGGCAGTGACCTGTCAATCACCGTGTAGCCCCGCCCTAAAGCATCCCCTGCTCTATTTGACTCTAAATAGACCATCATGTACTAAATGAACATCATAAGCAATAAACCATGACAGAAGTAGAGTCATTTTCTCATAGACTTGTATACAGCCAGAGGAGTCGCCCCCTGCTGGTCAGTAGAGAGAATGCAGCTTTAAGGAACTTCTACATTGGCTTCACTTTTCAGAACCGGAGGTCTGAACACAGCACGGACTGAAAACCTGCTCTGAATGAGAAAGAGGAAAAAGCTAACAAGCTACATCAGAATCAGAATCCGGCTCATCACCAAGTAGCTTCTTCACATACCAGCAATTTGCTTTGGTGTATTGGTGCGCGACAAACACAGTGAGAGACAACACGAGGTCAACTTCAAATAAAAGAGGATTGTGTTGGTTTCAGTGCTTCTTGCCACATTCATGGTGACAGGAAACTATTAACTGACAAACCCATGACTGAAAAACTCGTGATGTTTGTTTCCCTCCCTTTACTGTGCTCCTGATGAGTCACTTTATGAGTGTGATTTACTGTAAGAGCTGAACAACTGTCAGAGTAATGAAACTGAAACTTGATCTCTATAAATAATTATTTTTATAGTATTCAGCTGTACTGTAGATACTGAGCTCAGGACAGTTTCATTATGGCTCATTATTTTCCCAGTTAATCATTAATAGAAAATAGAAGAAAGAGCTCATTGAAACGGGTGGTTTTGTCCGGGCAACAGTCCGAGAAGTATTCATTTGACTAAGAAAAGCAGCAAATCTTCACATTTCAGAACAATTGTTTTGGTATTTTTTACAATTAATCAACAATGATGACTGGTTGCTTTTGGTTTGACGTTGTAAACTGAATATATTCATTAATCTATCTTGTGCTGTAGAGACGTGAGATGACAGAAAGGAGACTCACTCTTTGATCAGGGCCTCGCCGATCCTCGCGTCTGTGGAGGAACAGAACAGCATCAGTGGGTTACTCGCGTTAAATGACACAAGGCAGCGTTACAACCTACAGCTACATCAGGGGTGTCAAACATACGGCCTGCGGGCCGCATCCGGCCCGCCACGTCATTTTATGTGGCCCGCGAAACCGCCCGGCAAAAATTAAAAGTTAGATGTGAAAATAAAAATATCCCCATGGTCGACATTATGAGATAGAAAGTCGAAGTGATGAGATAGCATGTTGTCTGTGCGCCGACATTCAAACTATCACAACAGGTGGACATGAGATGCAACAACCCATAAAGAGGATTTCCAACAAGTAATCGTGTCTTTCTCAACATGTGTACTTCTCTGTACTTGTAAACTCGTGGACTTGTGAAACGTCATCAGTCTCAGCCCAAGTACTGTTCCAATTCAAAGTTCACATCGAGCCAAGCACAGTCCTAATGCCCGGATGTGGCTCCACCCATTTTACCAGGGATGCATCGGAGGTGACTTGTCTGTACTTGGGACAGCCAAATATCCCAGAATGCATGTTGCACCAGCAACAGGAAACAATGGCGGAGGAGAAATCACACAACTGGAAGTTGAAACTTTCGAAATACTACTGTTGTTAAGTCACAGAAAGTAATTTTAGGATGTTTTGAGGCGAGACGTTAGTTGTTTAAGCACCAAATCTGTGGTCGGTTTGTCAAGATTTGTCAAAGTTGAGTTGAGCCATTCGCGTCGCCGGTCTCGCCGGGGGCTATTTGTGTTCATTCGCACTGGACACGCCGGAGAGGGGGCGTGGCTTATCGCCCTGAAAGCCGTTCAACTGTCCGCTATTAACCATGGAAACAATAACCTCTATTTCTGCTTGGTACGTGTTGTGGAAGTCACAGATATCCCGGGAAACTAAACTAAATATGTTAGGAGTAGTTACATTTACACCGTCTTACATTTACAACCGGCCCTTTGAGGGCGACCGTGATGCTGATGTGGCCCCAGACTGAAAATGAGTTTGACACCCCTGATCTAACGTAACGATGGCCTGCCTCGGTCGGCGCTAGCTGCTATTGGCCTGTCTCGAACGATTCCGTCGTCACGCCCTTTCCGGTCATTACGCTGTCATTTTCTTCGGTGATCGCCAACCAAACGTAAGTAATATTAATTCATACATATCAAATAATCGACGTGTCAAATTTCATGAATAAATATGGACGTTTATATGTCTAAATACTGTAGGAAAGTGACTTTGATGAGAGGAAGCAGAAAGAACGCTCGGGCGACGCTCTTTACTCTGAGAAGTGTCTCTGTATTTTCTCCGTATTGCTAATATAAGTTAGTATACGAGTGTAGTTTGTAGCTAGCTTTACACTACTTTGTCTAGCCAATGAAAATATAGCATTGATGTGTGACATAATCTGTAGTCGAGGGGAGGGAGGCAGAAATGTTGTGTCTGAAAAAAACAGTTGTGGCCGCGGGAAAAACGATCAAAGAATCATAGCGGGAGTTAAAGGTAGGCTGCTGTTTGTTTAGTCTTAGCTCTGAAACATAACAGCAGACATGTAAAATAAAATGCTTTTCTTGTTTATCATAAGCCAGGCTACATCAAGTATAATAATGATCTGATCAATTATGCAAATAATGTTGGTGTGTCTGTGTGTGTTTGAGAGTGAGAGAGACTGTACATTTATTGAAAGCCAGCAGTGGCTCTTATGAATAGAACTATTTATGCAGATAAGCCTCCAATATAACACAGTGCTGTCATACAGTATATAAGGTTAACCAAAATGTAATGTTTTTGACTTAAATGTCTCTCTTGTGGTTTATGTTCCTGCCTGAAAAGAACAGAGACAGAGAACAGCGACAGAGCGAAGGAAGAGAAGAGAGGCAAAGGGAGACCGCAATAAGCAGAAAAACAGTAGAAAGCAGACTTAAAGAAGCAGAAAAGACCAGAAAGCAGACTCAAAGAAGCAGAAAACACCAGAAAGCAGACTCAAAGAAGCACAAAAGTTCTAGGCCAGTGTTGTTGGCAGTGAACGCAAATAAATACGTCCACGCAGAATTAAATTCTCTTATTTTCTATTTTCTCCAGGAGTTTTCTTTTTTTGGATTTATCCATTGATAACCTTACCGAGTCTGCAATCACGACGAGCCACCTGCAGGGGAAGGCGCTTGACGGCGACGTAATAGGATGTGACGCACATTTTAGTTGACTAAATATTAAAACGTTTTTTATTTTCCGTGACACAGTATCACCTCAAACTCCAAGATATGAGGTGTTCCATTTGAAAGATTGTCCACTGACAAAAAACATTAAAATAAATAAAAAAAGATTATCTTTTTATTTTTTGCACAAAGACTCAGGGAGCCGCAACAGAGGGGCTAAAGAGCCGCATGCGGCTCGCAAGCCGCGGGTTGCCGACCCCTGGATTAGGCCAATAGCAGTGCACGGCTAATTCACCCGTGTTAGCATCGTTGTAACGACTCTGGTAAAGGCAAAGCTAACTGTAATAATTACAACAATATTTCGTTTGAAAGGTACGAAGTTTAACTTCAGTTTCACACCATTAAATCAACTGAAAACATTACACGATCATTTTTATCAACATTGTAAGTGAATTGTATTGAAACATTAGCTAAAAACTGTCCGGTTTGGGGTACAACTCCGTTACATGTTCACAATGGTGTCACTGTGCGGGATACAGCCATGATAAATAGGAATATACACTTTAACTTGAATAGACGTCTTTAAGTGTGCGTTGAGCTTACATGACATCCCGTTACATTCACACGCCATCATGGCCACCAACTAGAAACACTTCTAAAGTTAAGTAAACTCTTCTTCCCGCCTCCCTTCTGAACGAGGTAGTAAACTACAAGTAGCCTACAGATCGGATCTAACAGGAAGTAACTGTTTCTTTGACTTCCTGTTTAGTCTTTAATGGAACATTTAATCCACATGTTACATTAAATGATCCCAGAAGCAATAATGTAAAAGCAAACGTGTAAATTGTGTTATTATTATTTGTATTGTTAGTATCTATATTATTGTCTATTGAATCCCCAAAAGTGAGATAAGATGTAAACACAAAATAAAGAATATGTGTATGTTTATATGCCAATGGTTATATGGGTATAACATGGGGTAGTACGGTATGTGGTGGAAGTGTGGTTTGAAGGAAGGAATTTGTGGTGGTGAATTATTATAATCCATGTTTGAGAATAGAATTAAGCAAATTGGAAGATATAGACGGGACAGACAGGGCAAGCATAGTGTGGTGTGGGGACTTCATTGCACACAACACATTATGTGGGAGTGGGATAGCTGATAGCAATGACCAGCCACAGAAGAAGTATTGGATGAAAGGATTCTAGTCAGCCAAAAAAATGGAAGTAAAACAATGATTCATATTAATACAGGAAAGGAGTCTGTACCAGACCAAACACTAGTTTCTAATAACATTGCTGCAGTGTGTGACTGGAAAGTATCATGAAGGAACCATAGGCGGTGATCACGACCCAACATTCTTCAGAATAAATATTCATACTCCAGTAACAGAAGTAGACAGGGGTGGGAAATGATTTTTTGGGAAAGCCAACTGGAAGAGATTTAAGGAAGAGCGTGATGGTCATCTGAGTAAGATGAATGAAGATATGCCGATAGAAACTCTCAATGATATGACAACAGAAGGCCTAACGGACTAATGGAGGAAGTTTTGTGACTCCGTTGGAAATACAACAGGAGAAGTGTGGAGAGTGGAGTAATCCTGTGCTGACAACTGACAAAGAAATTGCGGTGACTAATAAAGAGCAGTTGCTAAAGGTGGAATGACTGCCCCAGAAGATGATGAAATATGTTAAACTATGGTCAAGCATTTCAGTGGAGATAGGCTGAAGAAGTTACTGATATTGTATACTGAAGTGTGGGAGGAAGGCAGCATACCAGCAAGGTGGAAGGAGGCGTTATTGTTCCTATAAGGAAGCCAGGGAAAGATGCAAGTAACCCATCAAATTAGAGGCCAATGCTCATCTAAAAAAACGAAAGTAATGTTCTTTACGAGACTGAGAACGAGGGGAAACTTCCAGCTGAATCTTTATGACAACAAGTTAGAAATAGTAGAGTCATTTCGGTTTTCAGGAGGACACTTTGACAGCAGAAAGACCAGATTAAAAATGTTAGCGATAAGTGTAAAAGAGTTGGAAATGTTATGAGTTGTCTGGTAGTGTTGGACTGGGGAGCAGACATTGCATCCCTGATACATTGACAAAGCTCTAATTAAATCCAGATCAGGTTATAGTGGTATAGCACATGGTTCAGTAGGAGAAGCCACAGGTAAACAGCTGGATGTTATCCAGACCAGACCAGGGCCCTCAGAGGTCGTGAAGGTCAGTAAGAACATCACCTGTGTGCGCCATCCAAGTAGAGACAGGAGGAATGCCATTGTGTCTTCACAGAAAACAACTGTTGGTTAATTATCGGATAAATCTGAAGGGTCATGAAGATAATCATCCAACTAGAAAAGTAATACAGGCATGTTGGGAAAGACATGAAGTACCAAAGACAAGTTGTGGCTGGATAAGAGACGCAGCAGCAAGAAGCCGAGGAGTCTCTGATCTAGAGCTCTGTCATTTGGCCAATAACTCCTGTGTGGTTGCTAAAATAACCGGAGGTGGACATGGAGTTGCTGCAAATTGAGGTTAGACATAAAAATAGAGATTTAGTGAGTGGGTTCTACTCCCCATGTTAAGAATGAAGATCGAGTTAACAGACTGAGATCGAGGCGTTTAGCTCAATTCAAGCAATAAGATTTATTTGTGACAGAAGTATTATGTCCAGCAGTTAAACGTGCACGGACTCTAGCAAAAGCAAAGAGTGCCAAAAGTGAAACCAAAGAGCGCTTATAGCAGAGTGCGCAGGCGTGTCCATCTGGTTCTCCTTGTGGAGCCATTGGTCAAAATAAAAGGAGAGGTGGATCTGTTTTTAGCATTCAGATGACCTGATGGAGCTCTGGACAGCGTCATCCACACTGGCTCACGTCCGAAACCTGCCTTCTCTGGAACGTCAGTGTGTGTGAAATGTTGATCTACAGCATATTGTTATGTTCGGCCAACGAGATAAGCTAGGCGCTAGATATGCAAGGGCGCCTCTTTCTATCTCTAAGATGGAGCAGGCAGTTGAGACTGGTTCTCTGTAAGACTATGTGACATTTAACTGGGGCAAAAGCTATCCTTCAGAGTTCTAGTATTTTCCACTTTGTTCAGGCGAGTGCGAGAGTGCCCCACCTGGCGTTTTTGACCTTCGTGTACTAGAACTCACATATCCGCGTATAAGCTGTGTTTAACATTGAATGAATGTATATTTTTATTTACAAATCCCCCTTTTCACACCTGCTAGGTGTGAACTTCTATGTTTTGGAACTACTCATTCAATGGCTGTAACTCTATGTTTAGGTCCCTATCATCTGAATCGTCTGGATCGGAAACTGGTGGGGTGCTATGTCTAGTTCGGGTGTGTGTCTGATTCGGGGATGGTGAGGGAAGAGGGGTAGTTGAATGAGATGGGTGCTGGTGTGTCTGATACTTGGTTTCTAATCCCCAGATCAGTAAGGCAACTAGTATGCCCATTCCCACCCCCATTATAGTTTTCTTCCCACATCCCACCCCTTCCCAGGTGAAGCGCTGCCGACCTCGGTCGGCGGGGTTTGCATGAGGGTCCCCTAGACAGCGTCTAGACTCTCGGTGCATTTTTCCAAATTAGTGCGAATTTCTCCCAGTGTTCTGGTTGGTACCGGTGCTGGGACACAATGTGTCAGGTGGTGCCAAGGGGCGCCTGATTTGCCCTTGACCTGGACCGAGTGTGAAGTAACCTCCTTCACTTCGTACGGCCCAGTCCACCTGGGGTCAGTCCACTTGCGCTTGTGAACCTTGACCCTGACCCAATCACCTACTTGTATCTGCTTTCCAGCTGCCACTGCTTCAGGTACTGCTCGCGTCCTCTCGATCTGTTTGAAGAGAGCTTCAGTAAGAGAAGTTAGGGCACTCATATAGTCAGACATTTCAATCTGCTGTACATCCAGAGGTGGCATATGACCTCCATCTCTGGGTGGACCTGGCATCGGCCGGCCAGTCATGATCTCGTGTGGGGAGAGATGTGTTTCTCCCCCTTTTCCGGACCTCATGGCCATAAGGGCCAGGGGCAGGGCCTCAACCCATGTTAATTTGGAGCCCGCGCAAACTTTGGCAATTTTGGCCTTAAGGGTCTGATTCGCTCGTTCCACCAGGCCCTGAGATTGCGGGTGATAGACTGACCCGAATCGGTGTGTGATTCCCAGAAATTGCTCTACCTGTGCGAGCATGGTGTTGCTAAAGTGTGATCCGTTATCAGAGCGGATGCATCTCGGCACTCCGTAACGGGGAATCAGTTCTGTCTGCAGCCACTTTACAACTGTCTGCGCGTCTTCTCTCTTGGTGGGAATTGCTTCCACCCATCTTGAAAATCTGTCTACCATTACCAAGATGTACCTCTTTCCCTGCACGCTGTTCTCTGGTCCCATATCTGTATAATCTATGCTGATGTCTTGGAAACAGGCAGAGGGCACGGGATAAGATCCCATCGGTGTCTTGAATGGTTTTCTTGGGTTGTATTTTCCACAAATTTGACATTCATCGCAGAAGAGGAAAGATATCGCTTCCATGTGCGGATGCCACCATAGTTGTTTTAAATTGTCCAATGTCCGTTTCTTTCCCTCGTGTGTAGGTCCGTGGACCCCTGGTAGGAGTGCTGCACACAGTTCTGCTGAGGCAACCACTCTGCCGTCGTGGGCTCTCCACAGACCTTCTTTGTCTTTTGAGGCTCCTTTCCGTGTCCATTCGGACCATTCATAAGGTCCTGCTTTCTTTTGATGATCTTTGATGTGTTCGATGGTAAGCTCAGGTGGGCCGGATGTTGGCTTCAGTGGATGGCCCATGACAATATGAGAAGTTTTTTTTTTTTTTTTTTCAATTGCTTTTGCCACTGCTGCAACATATCTTGCGCACGTGGATTGACCATTTTCCACAGTGTCAAGTTTTGATGAATGATACATCAGTACCTGTCCTTCACCCCCCTTTTTCTGGAAGAGTACAGCATTGAGTAGGCTGTCTCTTTCAGAAACATCAAGGTGGAACGGTAGGGAGTAGTCTGGGGACATGAGTGCAGTGGACGTGGTCCAGGGGAGTTTTGTATGGGAAAAGCTGAGTGATTTTTGGTTTGAGAATGTTGAACCAATATTGGATGGCAGGGGTCTGGGGGCCAGTTTGAAGACAGCGTAGCCAGAAAACTTCTTCGTCTGTGGGGGACACTGTCTCTGTAATGGGAGCAAGGGAGAGAATGCGTACTGGCATGGACAACGTACTAGTTGGTGGGTTGGACGAGACATGTACACCCTCTTGGTTCATCCAGATGATCAGATTGAGGCGAGTCATCAGATCGCGTCCTGTGTTCTTTGAGTTGTTTCTTGAGTAGGGCCTTCTGCAAGGTCTTAATTTCTGTGTCACTACCCGCCTCAGTTTGAATGTGCTTGGAGAGGTAATGTCGGAGCTGGGCGTTCCACATGTCTTGTGTCATTGCTTCTAGGCCAACCACTGCGTCCATGCACTGGCGAGGTCCATCTGGGAGGCCTCGTTTAATCATTGCACGCCATAGTGCCACTGTGGTAATGCTTCCATCATGTGGCTCTCTGAAGGCCTGGCGCCACACCCGTTCTGCTCTGGCCAGATACAGGGGTGGAGACTCTCCCGGGGTCCAGATGAATGCTGCTACTGCGCCTTGGTTCACTGGAGTGGGGAACTTAGTTCTGAGCTGCTGCCACAACGCTGTACGATGTTGATCAAAGGGGTCGGCATCTGGTGCCGCACCAGCGCCTGCCATGTGTAGTAGGGCAGTACACTGGGATGGGTCCAGACAGCGGGAGAGAAGTGCTCTCAGGTCGCCCACTGCTAGCTGGCGGCCAGCAGTCAAAGCTTCCGTGAGCTCAATCCACGGATCAGCTCCTGCATGGAGGGATGGAAGCTGTTGTATCATGCTGGTCAGATCTGCAAACCCAAAAGGCACAAATTGAACACGCTGTGGTTGGGCTAGAGTGGGGGCTGCTCTCAGGGGATATGCACCACGAACACTCTGCTCTGTTTCTTCTCGTTGGTGCTGGCCCTGAGACCGAAGTTGCATGGCATGTTGGGAGAGTGGAACTCCAGTCCCTGTCTTGAAGGGGAAAACTTCTCCTTGTAGAGTGCCTGACACCGCATACATTGGCACTGCCACCGGTCTGTCACAGTGGCTGGTGTGGGCTAGAACTGAGTTCAGAGTCTGTTGTAGCACGTCCGCCTCTGTTAGCAGGACAGAGAGCTTCTCCAATGTGGTTGGTCCGCTTGGGTTCCTTTGTGATGGCTGTCTTCCAGCTTCAGGATCATGGTACAGGTTGCTTGTCACATAGGTCTCTTCTGAGTGCATGGGGAAAAGTGTTGTGGCAGCGAGGTCGTCGTCAAGTCGCTGAATGCAGCCCTGATCGAATTGTCTCTGTTGCTGGGCCTCTGTTTCATTCTCTTCGGGCTGCTGGCCTCTCTCTGTTGTCGCAGGATCTTTTTTGTCTATGGGGACTCCTGTTATAGCTCTTTCCAATGTTCTCACCCTCTCCATCATGTTTCTCATCGCTCGCTCTGTTGAGGTGGAGCTTGTGTCGATGGTGCACCCTTCATCCAGGGACATCTGGAATGCTCCTGAGAGCAGTCCTCCCTTTACTGTTCTCACCGGTGCTTGTATGAATGGATTATTATGGGAGTATGGGGGAGGAACCGGAGGAAGTGCTGGATACAGGCTAGTTGAGGGTGGGGGAGGAACCGGGGCCAGAGATGTTTGGCTCATTTCCTGTGCAGCCTTTTCCAGACCTACCGGGGCTTGAGTGGTAGGGGTGACGTCCAGGGGGTTGATGTTGAGTGACAGACGGGACCAGGTTTTTTCTTTTCCGGTTGGCATGTCCACCTGCATCCGATCTGTCATGGCCATCCCTAGTGCCATCGTTGCCACTCGCTGTTCCTCTTCTCTGTCTTTGCGGGCTTGCTTCAGTGGGTTAGCGAACCCCCATCGCTTGGTTTGATTTGTCATTTGATTTCTCTCTGCAGTCTGTGCTCGAGCCACTCGTTTTGTCAAATCGTTGGTGAAGAGCCGAAGGTTGTTGACTGATGGAGGTAGTGGACTGGCCGCCTTCCACCATCCCTCCTCTTGCCATCGTTTCATGCATTTATCCCAATGTGTCTTGTCTCTTTTCCATGCAGTCCTGCCTCCAGTCTCTGTTACTGTTTTTTTCAGTTTTGCACGCAGTACTTCTGAGTAGCCACCAGATGGAGCCACAGCTCCAGCCATGTCTTCTTGTGTTCTTCGTCTTCTTTCTCTTTTCAAATCAAGTTTTTTTTTTTTTTTTTTTAATATTTTTTTTTTTTTAAATCAATTCCAATCTTCTTTATTTTTTTTATTATTTTTTTTTCTTCTTTTTTTTTTTTTTTTCAAATTTCAAATTTCAAAATTTCAAATTTCAAAATTTCAAATTTCAAATTTCAAATTTCAAATTTCAAATTTCAAATTTCAAAATTTTCAATATAAAATGTTTGGATGCAGTACTCCCGAATGTCCACCAGATGGAGCCAAAGCTCCTGTCGAATGTTCTTCTTGCAGTTCCTGAAGTACCCACAGAGGGAGCCAAAACTCCTGTCAAATGTTCTTCTGCAGTTCCTGTAGTGCTACCAGAGGGAGCCAAAGCTTCTCCCAACTTTTCTTGTGCAGTTCCTGTAGTGCCACCAGAGGGAGCCAAAGCTTCTCCCAAATTTTCTTGTGCCCTCTGACCTTGGCCTAAATCCTACACTCCCTGCACCTGGTTTCTTATCTGAAATTTTCACTCCCTTTTTTCCCAGTGTCTCTCTGACTGAATGAATGCCTGCTCTGTCTTCGCTTCTATGTTGACGGTCCTTATGGAACACAATTTCCAATAAATCTGTAATCTTTGTAACTATACCAGTAAAACTGACATGTATATTAACCCTCAGCTTTCCTCTTCTATCCTCGTGTTCGTGTGCCTGTGTTGAATGCAAAGTTTGTGTCTCATGAGTGTGCTCTGCTCCACTGACCGTCAATCACTGGCAAACACACACGAGCCTCTGCACACTTCAACTCCAAATCTCATCTGTCTTTCACCCATGTATGCTTCACGCAGTCACTCTCATCCTTACCAAATTGAAACCATACGCTGCCGTCACTGAAATACGCACAAATCACATATGGATTTGTTCTTATAGCGTTTTCACGAGCCCGGTCCCCGAAGGAAATGGATACCTCCCTGAGGCATTACTCCACACTCAATCGACCATACACTGCCGTGATTCCACAAATAATCGCACACAGACCTCGTCAGGGAAGATCTATTGACCTTATTGTTTACAGTGTACGCCTTGTGCCAATACGGTCCCGAAGGAAATGGCGATATCTTGTGCTACAATTGAATCGATGTCTTCCCAGAGCACATCTATGCTGCATGCAAAACCATACACTGCCACTTCTGCAATACTGGTACACAAACCATCAATTCAACCTCCTATTTAACCTCATCAATTTATTTTTCTCAATTTAAATTCTCTGGATGGCTCTTCATTTTACAGTGTACAACATGCATGAACGTGGTCCCTTTAGGAAATGGCGCTGTGCAGTCTCCAGACACACTACTTTCACATCAGCGTATTTCAACAACACTTTATATATACTTGATCCAAATCTCAGCTTGCAACTTCGCATAAATCAACAGTGTGTCCCGGAATTCAGTCTTTCAGACCGTCATTGGTCAGCGAACCGAAGCTTTCGCCACGGCTGTGTAACCTCTGAACAGTCAATCAAAGCTTACGCGGTGAACACAATGGCAGCCTATACAATGTTAACAACCATCAATTTCTGTTAGATCCACTCACACACATGTACATGCTATAGTAAAAACCCCCACTGCTGTCATAACAATTCTGTCACAATGCTCGGCAATTTATCTTTAAAAATTTAGTCAAGGCAATTCATACTCACACTCCAGTACTTCCGATCAATTCAATTTAGTTTTTTTTCTACATACAATACGCAGACTTCATTTAAATAGGCTCTGCTTTACCTTTTGATTCAGCGCGCTGTTTGATCAGTTTCTCAGAGTTGAGCAGAATGGCCCTGTAGGCCTGAGGCCTCCTGCAGCCTCGAGGGGAAACGCCCTGTCCACAGAAAAAAGTCTGTTACTCGATGAAAAAAATAGTCTTGGATCGTTTTAACCTAACTCTGCTACCATGTTAAGAATGAAGATCGAGTTAACAGACTGAGATCGAGGCGTTTAGCTCAATTCAAGCAATAAGATTTATTTGTGACAGAAGTATTATGTCCAGCAGTTAAACGTGCACGGACTCTAGCAAAAGCAAAGAGTGCCAAAAGTGAAACCAAAGAGCGCTTATAGCAGAGTGCGCAGGCGTGTCCATCTGGTTCTCCTTGTGGAGCCATTGGTCAAAATAAAAGGAGAGGTGGATCTGTTTTTAGCATTCAGATGACCTGATGGAGCTCTGGACAGCGTCATCCACACTGGCTCACGTCCGAAACCTGCCTTCTCTGGAACGTCAGTGTGTGTGAAATGTTGATCTACAGCATATTGTTATGTTCGGCCAACGAGATAAGCTAGGCGCTAGATATGCAAGGGCGCCTCTTTCTATCTCTAAGATGGAGCAGGCAGTTGAGACTGGTTCTCTGTAAGACTATGTGACATTTAACTGGGGCAAAAGCTATCCTTCAGAGTTCTAGTATTTTCCACTTTGTTCAGGCGAGTGCGAGAGTGCCCCACCTGGCGTTTTTGACCTTCGTGTACTAGAACTCACATATCCGCGTATAAGCTGTGTTTAACATTGAATGAATGTATATTTTTATTTACACCCATACTCAGAGCATGTGCATGTTTTACTGATGGATCAAAAGACCCAGCTACAGACAGCACAGGCTCTGCTGTTGCAGTTCCTAGTCACAAAATCTTATCACCTCCTGTAGGCCACGCCCACACTACCCCCTTTACATTTTAAATGCATATGTTTTTACACTGAGCGTCCACACTACGCAGAGTTTTAGAGCACCGAAGACGGATAAGTTTTGAAAACTGCGTATTCGTGTGGACGGTCGAAAACGGATACGTTTGGAAACGATGACGCCCACACCGTGTTCGCTACTTGATTGGTTCTTAGCAGTCACGACGTGTCCTTCCCTGATTCGTCACATCCCTATCACGTGACCCTTTCCCAGAAGACCACAGACAACATTGATTACCGATCGACTACCAGGTTAATTCAACATGGACAACTGATTACAGGTGATGCTGACCTTGCTGTCTTTACTAGCAGCTGTTGTTCAGTTAAAGTCTGCATTATTACGGAGGAAGCAGCTGTTAGTGGAGCGATTAGTGAGCACAAAACAGAGGACTTTCCTGTCCTTATTAATGCTTATTTTGTTCTGCACAAATATTGTGACGTCCGCAGATAAAATGTAAAGGAACAAAAGCTGTAAATGCTCTCCAGTAGTTCAGAGACTTCAGCCACCAGCAGAGCTACGAGTGAGAACAGAAACAACGAAACGAGTGAGAGACCCGTGTTGACCACATTTATGGATCCATAATCTAGTAAACCTTCATGTGTAAGTGTTGACTGTAAAGTAGATTTGATGTGTGAGAGAGAGATAGAGCAAGACCTGTGTTTTTTACAAAGAGCTTTAAATGTATTTAAAAAGTCTGAAATGCTGTTCCAACAAAAAGGCCATAAGAACAGTAATGCAGGCGTAGCCTGTGATATATGTTTGTACACTAGAGTCTGTGCCTTAGTGTCCCCCTTTCTCTTCATATTATTTAGGTTTTTTCTATTTTCATGCTTTTATTTCTGTCGATATGTTCTATTCTCTGCGTTGCCCCCCTGGCATGTTGGTTTAAATGTCTGTATTTTGCCGTTTCTTACCGACAATTTGTGAAATTGTAACATGTGCCATTGTTGAATAAAAAACAACTGGACTGGACTTGGTCAAAAAGTGGATTTTCTCCCGGGTCTCGAGCTGGCTATACAAATCGATGCTTTGAGAGCATCTGGGCAGTCGTGGGGAAACAAACCAGAAGAACTTGTGAGGACTGGATGATGGATTACAAATCTCCGGATTTTGAAACTTTGCTCTCTGGGATATAAAACATTTGAAGGGATTTTTACTCTTTTTCTTTGATTTTTGTGGATTACTTGTTTTTGAACCAAAAGGATATATTCTGCACAGGATTAAATACTGAGTAGAAACTTTACAATCGTCGTTCTTCATTTTTCTTTTTGACAGCATAGAAGCATAGCAAGAAGGCGCTTTTCTCTCTCGCTCAGCCCCTGGGCACGCTTCATGTGTGATTTCATGTGGAGTTTTTCCATCTTTAATCTTAAGTGTTTCTGTGTAAATTGACTTTGCAGGCTCAAAATGTCTGCGAGAGAACCCTCAAACACATGACGGTGGGACAGAACCCTCTAACACACGACGGCGGGACAGAACCCTCACTCGGCTCGTTCCAGATGAGCTGCACGAGAGCAGGCGGCAGCAGCAGGGGACGGTGACAAAAAACTGCGGTCAAGTCGGACCGTTTTCAGCCGCCTTTAAAAAATAAAGAAAATGTCGTCAATAAGGGTCTGCTCGATTTTTACGCCAGCTCCGTCTGGGAGGGCGGTGCCACATACTGCTGACCGCCAGGGAATACCTGCTGACGGTACCAATGAGAAAAACAAAACGCAATGTCGTGTCGCTTTTTGATTGCGTCATTAGCTTGCGGAAACGGCGCATCCTTGCATGCTTGCTCGAGCGACAGTGAAAAGATTTTGCTTTTCCGGACAACCGAGCGGGTTTTTGACGTGTATTCATCGCTATGTCGTCTCTTCTGAAGGTCGACCGGGACCTGAAGACCAGGGTGAGTGTGTGAGCCGCCCGCCCGACCCCTCGGAGACACTCCGGGCCTGGACCTCGTCCATCCACGGCCTGGACACGGAGCTCCACTCCCACTCCACACGTTCCACCTGGTCTCCGTGACTACAATGACTGCGCGTGTACCGTGGAAACCTCGTATGATCCCGTCTGTTGCTATGCATGGATGATTATATTACCGGTCACGCATGTGTTGATGCTTTATTTGTCGTGCAGATTGCGGAGGGCTCATCGATATGTCCAAAATCAATAGGTCATGTCATATCTCGATAACAATATAATTCGCGATACAGCACGTTTTCTAGTAATGTACTAAACAAATAAGGTTATGCTTTATGAAATACACACTGTAAACCATTTATTGTAGAGGGGAAGAAAATGAAAGTGAAAAAAATACATTTAACAGTTTCAAGAAAGATTTTATAATAAATATATGAATAAGTACATTCCCAGCTATTCACTGGCTATGTTTGCGTACACGTTTGTATTCGGAATAAGGCAATAGCTTGTGGTATTCCAGTAAGCAGAATTATTGTAATTAACTTGTTAGTATGTGGTCGTTATTAATGCAGACGTAATGTGTATCATGACAACTCGATATATGATTTAATCTCCACAAACTTCCCTTTAAGGACAATAGATGATCATGTAGTACATGAATATAACCTGGTGAAACGGACAGCGTCGCTGCTTCATTAACCAGTACAGCTGTGCATCGTATATGCTTCTCAAACTGCTGTAACACATTAGTAGTAGGCTACTATGTATTAGATATAATAGTTGAATTAGGCTGACATATCATATTGGGCTGTTTGTAAATACAGTAAGGTCAGTAATGCTCACAGGCTGGCGCTGAGTCATCACATGATCATATGGGCTCTACAGTAAAGTAGCCAGTGCGTCGCCCTATTGGGCAACGCTCCAGGAATGTGTTTGTGTTCTAACTGGCCGTCCATCTGTTGACAGGTGGAAACGTTCAGGGAGCAGATCAGCAGTGAGGTGAGTAGATCCTCTGATCCTCACGCCTTCTGTTAGCGCTGTAAGCAAACGTTCAGCGCATCATGAAACCTTCCCTCTTTCCTGCTGCAGGCCGAGCACCTGGTTGCCAGCTTCTTCCCTAAAAAGCTCCTGGAGTTGGATCAATTCCTCAAGGTAAGTGACCGAGGGCTCGTTTCACAATTCAGAGTTCTAATCGGACCGGTTTCAGGTTCAAGAACACACTGCAGTGCCTGCTCTATGGGCCCCATAATGCAGAAGATCCACTTATTTTCATCTGAATTCTGTGCTGGGAAGTCAAACATTTCCTTTCCATCCATGCCCCCGACCCGACCAGGCTCCTTCTGGTGGGTGAAACGTCCCCCCGGTCTTAATGGAGACACTGGTCCCAGCTCCTCAAAAGATTCCCAGTGCTGTGGTCTAAAGGGTCCAGCAAAGACCACTACATGGAGCGCCGGTCCCCACTGATGAGTGAAATCATGGAGGTCTTACAGAGCACTAGAACAGCACTCATAATTGAGTGGTTTATTTGTCAGTGTTTCCACATCTGATTTTCCTTCTATGATTATTCACCCGTTTAAAAAATGTAATTTCTCTGCACATTTTGATACGATGGGGCGCATAAATCAGAACACCATGTCCCCGGTTAAAATATGTAGCATCTCTTTCCCCTCGTATCCTGTCTCCACCAGCTCAGAGGAAGCTGTGACCCTGAAACACTTGAGATGTGTTCATACATTTGCAGGCCTTTTGTAATATTTTCTTTTCTATGTTTTGTTAATTTTCAACCTGTTCCATGTGCTCTTCATGCAGGAGCCCATTCTCAACGTGGTCGACCTGAAAGAGATCCATTCAGAGGTGACGTTCAAAGTGCCAGAGCCCATCCTCTTCACCAACAGCCATGATGGCGTGGACCTGGTGAGTCTGCAGTCCAGCAGTCATAATGTGACTGTGACCCACCTGATGGGCAGGGCCACATGAAAAGATGCTCTTTGGCTGCATTATGGAGCAGAGGTTCCCAAAACTGGTAAAGTCATTGAAATCATTGGTTGACTGAAACTACAGGAAACATATCCTGACGACAGAATGCTCACTACGAGGTGTAAACAGAGTCAATCATAACGCTGCAGGCTGAGTAGTGTTGACCAATCACGTTACAGCGGTCTTTGGTTGCATGAACGTAAACAGTTCCTTTGTGGAGAGCAAAACAGGCCGAACTCATTGGCCGAAATGCATTCTGGGAGCTCCTCACCTATCGCGTGACCACAATGTCTGGCTTGAGGTCGTCCTGCGTCTCAGACTGAACTGTTGACCGGTGCACTGAAGGGAACGTCGTGGTCAGGATGTTGTACCGGTTCCCCGGGCGGCGTAGTCGTCTGATAGATAGCCGATGGGTTCCCAGGTCGCTTCCAGACACGTCTCTTGGTCTCTTTAGGGGGCAGTTGTCATGGAGATGGGGCAGTTGTTGTCAGGTGACCTCATGGAAATTCAGTCATATGACAAGCGGCAGTCAAGCTCAACTAAATGAAGTAATTTGAAAAAAGATGAATTATAATGAATGACGAGTGGAGAGTGAACCATTCCAGTGTAAACAGGTCACCTGTAACCATGGTAACTGTAAAGATGGCGACAGCTGTTGTGGAATATTTCTATGAATAGTCGGGAGAAAAGTGTAAAGTGTTTTCAAATCAATGTCAAATGAAACAGAGTCTTGATGAAGGATCAAAGTTGTAATAGTCAATTTATTTGCTTGCACGCAAAGAGAACAGATACATCACCGTCATCTGCAAGAGGTGCTCTGACGACAGTTAAATGCATGGACATTTATACTCAGCCAGCATGCCGTTATCTTGGTTTGCAAACAAGAATAAATAATGAGACAGAAGAGGAAAACAAGTCAAGGCAGATGTTTTCCTTTGCAGCATAGTGTCCTGTCTTTACGATACCCTGAAGGCACTTCATGGCCTGTTTACAAATCCCTTTGTTATCAGTTTGCCCCACAATAAACCATGGATACACCCAGCCAGATGCTTCCTTTGATGTCACTGTGACCTGGTCAAAGAGTTAAGTCACTGTATTGCAGAGACGGAATAAACCTGTGAACCATCACACATCATAAATACCTAAAGAGGGTCATGCCCTTCCTCTAATGCTCATCAAGGAAATACTGTAATCAAGGCCTCTGTGTGTGTCCCCGTCTTTGAAGACAAACAATGCACAGGATAACATGACAAGACACCTGGCTTTAACCCTAAAGCATAAGACTCTGACATATTTTCCCATAACACTGTTGCCCCAGAATAGTTACAAGAAGTATAATATTTGATGATTAGACATTTAACTAAAGAAATCTAGACTTCAGCTCATGGTTTCTATCAACAGACTAACTGCATACTTGCTCATTGAAGCCCATCACTGATGACTCTCCTCACGTTGGTGAATAAACCATAATGCTGCTTCTGTGTTTACGCCCTGATGACGTTATATCGAGTGTCGATGGAGCAGCTTCAGTGTCGGCACAGTCCAGCTCTGATGGATCAGAAGTCCGTTCAGAAAGCAGCATTCCAACAGTTCGTCTTGCCGACAGACCTGTAGAAGCATGAATTCAGATCGGCATCATTGTGGAGTTCTCTTGGCATCCTGTTGATCCGGTTATTAGCATTAAATTACAACGAAATCCAATGTGTGAGCCAGACCCGACGGCGTGGGATCAGAGGCTCTGAGCGATCTGTTGGTAATCACAGGTACGCATAGAAATACAGATAATGAACACAGCATAACTGTGACTGTGTGAGTTAAGATGCAGTTGAACACATAAAATCTATACAACACACAAACACTCAATATTTTATTACTTAGTGCACACCAGATACACCCTCACACTGGAACTGCTCTATAAACTAGTCGATCTCTGAGGAAAGCTTCTCTGCACTGAAGCGATGGACAGTGGCTCCTTACTAGAGAGTCTTATTCATTTGGGCCTCTTTTCTGATCACCCATTTGTACACACTGCATTGTGTGTAATTTCGTGGCCAGTGTTTTCTGGAGCTTGATCCATACCTGGTGCTAGAAGTCAGGATGACAGCGGAGACCTGCATCATCCTGGTAATGCCTCCCAACTGTATGGCCGTTCCACAGGTGTTAGCTAGCGTAGCTCTAACAGTCTGACTATGGCCTGCAGTCGATACATTCAATGTAGCAGATCAGCATGAAGCGGAGCTGTTGAGTCCATTCGTTGGATTACAGACAGAAGGTTTACGGTTCATGTGGACCTCCTCAGCACTTCCGTCCTCCATGCTGAGAAGTGTCCCGTGCATAAAGGAGATATGTGACAGAGGTATGCGGCCTAGTTCCTCAGAGGCTCAGAGTAGTGAGCTCAAGACACAACGAATCACTGACGCTCAGTTTAAAAAGAACAGAAGCAGCGTGGCAGGGTCTGTGAGCACCACGACTACCAGAGGGAATATGAAACACAAAGCAGTCTGGTGTCTGGACCTACATCAGGACTCACACAGAACATGAAAAAGCATGACATGACACTCCTACCTCAGACTGTCATTGCAGTGACGTTCTCCTTGAATTTATTGTAGCATTTTAAATCGCAGATCATTTCCTCCCTGTGTGTCACCGGCCACCAGAGTGCCGGCCTGCTGCTGCTTAACAGGATGAGGGATGATTAGCAACAGGTTACAGCTGGGCACTGTCCCCTGAACCACTCCCACACACCTCCCTGCAGCTGAGCACAGACCCCGCCCACTACCACAGACCACGCCCACTACCACAAAGAGCAACTCAACCCCAGAGTTTTGGCTTAAGTGACTCTAACCTGGAAATTTATGAAATGCCTCTAAAACAGGTAAAAGTATCAACATAGAGACAGAGTACTACCAACGGGGTAAATAACCCAAGAAGGTTTTATGAGCTGCAATCCGACAAAACTGACGATAAGAGGCGATAAAACGTGAGGCATCAGCAGTAAGAGTGGGAAGACTGTTTCTACAGTAGTCCACCACGGACAGACCCAGCACTGGCTCTAGACCAGGGATTCCCAAAGTGGGGGGTGCGCGACCTGCCTCTAGGGGGTGCGCGAGAGGAAAAGTGTAATGGCGGTCTGATGGTGTAATAATATTAAATATAAAAAAAAAATGTAATTTTAATTTAAAAAGCTATCAGTCGTAAAAGAGGAGAGGGAGAGAGAGAGAGAGAGAGAGAGGAATCGGAGGCGAGGGGAACGGAGAGGTGCGTTGGGGAGAGACCGGGAGAAGAAATCGAGCCAGAGTCAGAGGAAGATGAGACGGAGACCGAAAAGGAGGAAGGGATTGCACAGACAAATCGGGAGCACATCGGCCCATCGCGGAGTCAAGGTGAAAAAAGAGGAAACGAGGGTGAGCATCAGACTGGGGAAAACAAGAGGAAATATGATGAAAAGTATCTGTGTCTGGGCTTCACTTGGATTGGCAACGCAGATTCCCCAAAGCCACAGTGTGTGGTGTGCAGTGAGGTTCTGGCTAACAGTCTGAAGCTCTTATTTACGTCGCCACCTGAACACCAAGCATGCCAGTGCAAGTCAAAAGCCCCTTACATTGTTTATATCCAAATTGGAGGAGTTACAAAACAGCCAAAAACAACTGGAGTCTCATTCATGTGTTGGGTCTATAAATGACGCACTACGGGCTTCATATCTGGTTACAGAATAGCGAGAAAGGGGCTACCGCACACAATCGCCGAAGACGTGAGCTTGCCAGCTGCCAGAGAGATGGTGGAATGTATGATTGGGGAGAAAGAAGCAAAAAAGTTGGACATGATCCCGGTGTCCAACAACACTGTGTCGCGCCGCATCGATGCTTTGTCCGAAGACATCCTGGCTACATTAGTCGCTCATTAATTGTAAATGAAATGTGATAATCTGCCTCTGAGCCTGTGCGTGTGTGCTCGCATCCGTATTGCTCTTTAAAAGTGACGCCTTGTGTCACTGAAAGTTATTGAAACTTTGTTGCAGTGTTTCGGGGCGTTTTCACACCTTCAGTTTGTTTGCTTTGTTGCAGTTGCTCCTTTGTTCGGTTTGTGTTCACACTGCAACATTTAACAGCGGAATAAATCTTGTAAACAAATGCCACGCGCGAGCAAACTGTTCTCTCATTGGTCCGATTCTTATGCGGCTATGAAGGCTTAAAAGGCTCTGTTGCTTTTTTTATTAAGGGGGGGGGGGGGGGTGCGCGAACCCGGTCGGGATGTAGAAGGGGGTGCGCGGCCTAAAAAGTTTGGGAACCGCTGCTCTAGACAAACCTTCCTCCTCTTGTCTGTGGACTTGAGATTAAGCCTGCCTCCAGATCAGCCAATAGCATTCTTGCATTCTATGTGACATTCAAAAGGTTTAAAAACAAATCCCGATTGAAAATGTTGACGAGCCTAAATGCGATTGTGATGATGTGAGAGGATCAGCACAGTCAGCAGGACTCGTTCTACGGAGAACGTTCCGTGACAGGCTGTTGAGATGTTTCACTCTGGATTCATTGCTTCTATGAACTGCCGTCATCTGTTTCTGCTGCAGAACACCAAGAAGAGGAAACTAGAGGACGGAGTCACCGATGAGAGCTGGCAAGGTAACAACTAAAGATCAGAGCTTCAGAAGGTTGTTGTTTGTGTTTGTTCACAGTTTTAGAACATAAATTCATTTTGCGTTTATTTTTACGTGAATAAGTCATATTGCCCAGCTCTGAGCACTTTAACCACACTTACATGAAAGGACCGCCTGACCAGTGGTGAGGAGCCCGCTGAGCCCAGTGCTCAGTCAGCTGGCTCTGCATGTCCCGGACCTTCCAGTCTCTTGTATTGATCTCAGATCATGAGTGAGAACTCGACCCAGCAGGACCATCAGTCTCTGGTGTGAAGAGGAGTGTGTAACTGTGGACGCTGTGTTTGGTTCCAGGGGGAACCAAAACCGTGGTGGTACCAGAGGGGATGTTGAAATGCAACACCAAGCTGGTGGACCTGATTGAACGAGTCAAACCAGAGATCAGGACATTGATTGAGAAGTGTAACACAGTAAGTGTCCGTACACACACACACGCACAGAAGGCCCATATCTGGTTGTGTGGACCCGTCTTTATTGAAGGAAAGCTCTGCTAACAAAGCTCCGCTAAGCTCCCTGTCAAAAATAAAAGCCTGGTTCTCCTTCGCCAGTGGAAAGCTTTTAATGTGAAGCAGCAGCCGGTTGCGTTGAGTTTGCATTAGCTATAGATCGCTTCACATCCTGAGAGCCTGAAGGTGGTCTCAGATCAGCTAATCGGATACTTCTTGCTGTTCTTGCAGGAGATATATATATATATATATGTGTGTAAGATGTATCTGTTTGAATGCAGATCTTTTTAAGGTCTCAGTGCCAGCTGAAGAAAAAGAAAAGCAGGCAAACACACCAGAGTTTGTGTGGACAGTGGATCAGTAGCATCCTCTTTAGGTGCCCGACCGAGGACCTTAAGATGCATCCGGATGAGGAAACAGCTGCTTCTGCTGTTCAGCTCTGATGCGTGACTGTGTCAATGTGACGTGGAGGAGGTTCAGATTGTTTCTCACTACAACTATTGTGAGATAGTTGAACGTATATCAGACGCCTGTCACCGGTCTCCTCTGTGACATCACTCAGTGAGATCTTTGTGCCATCTGTCGTTTGCACTGAGAAACATCCGCTCATCATCTTGTCTCTGCTGTGTCAGGTGAAGATGTGGGTCCAGCTGCTCATCCCCAGAATAGAAGATGGAAATAACTTTGGAGTCTCCATACAGGTAAGTCCTCACTGACTGCGTCATCTGGAAGAATATGTTTCACACAACAGAGTCATTTCTCATTACAGACATTTGTTGGTAAAATAGAGAGTGTCTTCCAATTCATTCACTCTCATTCTGTTCTAAGTACATTGATATTTATTCATCCCAGTCTTGGTAAGTCCTGAACAAATGTTCAACCCGAGGCCTCTTCATGAGTAGAATCTGTCCAAACTGTGGAGAAGGTTTCACAAGAGTTAACACCACTGAGATGTCCACAACGATACTTACAGAACATTGCAACAGTCATACGGTACAGATAAAAGTCTCTAAATCATCAGAGGCAATCTGACTGTAAGCTGAAAGTTATTATATTAATTATGTCCAATTATTAAAGAGTTTTTAATCCGACTGCCTGCTAATACTAAGGACTTCTTTCTCACATGAGCTGAAAACACTCCCAGCACTGAGTGCAGCACTCCCTGTTTTCCTCATTTTAATAGTCATGATGGAGTCATTTTAGGCTCCAACATAAGCCATGTCACAGAACATGTGTGAAATTGTAAAACTGTGACATACTGTTTGAGAGTACTCAATAGCATATAAGTATATATACCGTACTTTCTGGGCTATAGAGTGAACCGGTATATAGGCCGCACCAGCTGATGTTTACAAGAAAAAAGAATTTGTACACAGATAAGCTGCACTGGTCTATAACCCGCAGGCGTCCCCGTTGAACAGCAAGATGCTTTTAACAGTACCGTACTAAAGTTGTCTTCTTCTCTGAACATCATAACATGTCGCTAGCTTCTAAGCTAATTTTAACATTACGGCTCATAGTAATGAGCCGTATTGTTGCTCATAGCTCGTAGCTTCTGAATACCGTAGCTGTTGTGCTAGCAGAGCTACGAGCAACAACAGGACTCAGGACAGCAGAGTTATATTGCAAACCAAGATGATTTATTTCTCGCACACAAAAACACGCACACAAAAACACGCAATAACTGTTGTTGCTCGTAGCTCTGCTAGCTGCTAGCACAACAGCTACGGTATTCCGAAGCTACGAGCTACGAGCAACAACAGTTATTGCCTCGTTGCTTTTCGATTCTAATGAGAAGACACGCTGCTTTGTTTTACTTCTTCCGTTTGGTAGCCTTGAGAGACATTAGTCTGTAAGTATGTCTGCATGAAAAGATGTACGGAGATATATTATATTCGCCAATGCTAATCGCGGTTAGCATTTCCCCATTGGCCGTAATGTTAAAATTAGCTTAGAAGCTCACGAGTCGGACATGTACCTACCGGTTCATGATGTGGTGTGTTCAAGGACCCAAATGCAGACTCAGGACAGCAGAGTTATATTGCAAACCAAGATCATTTATTTCTCTCACTCAAAAACACGCACTCAAAAACACGCACACAAAAACACGCAGGATCGCTATTGATCGCTATCGTCCTCCTGTGCACTAAAACCATTGAAGTCCTCTTCTTCAGTGTCGGAATTAAACAGCCTCAGAATTGCTTCGTTCGTGCTTGCAGTCAGTGTTTCGTCTGCACCCTCAGTGTCACTTTGCTCCCGAGGCAAATCCGTCCCTGAGCTTGCGTTGTCCTCATTGCGCTGTCCTCTTCATCTCGTAGTAGTCCAGCCTTTCGGAACCCGTTGGTGATGGTGGATTCTTTCACACTGCTCCACGCTGTTAGGATCCACTGGCAGACTTGAGAAAAAGCTGCTCTTCTCATGCAGCGTGTCTACGTTGCTCATAGCTCTGAATAGCATTTACGGCTAACTGGCTTGGCCAGTTGCTGCTAGCACAACAGCTATTCAGAGCTATGAGCAACAACAGTTATTGCCTCATTGCTTTTCGTTTGGTAGCCGTGAGAGACCTTAGTCTGTAATGCAAGTATGTCTGCATGACAAGATGTACAAAGATATATTATATATTCGCTAATGCTAATCGCGGTTAGCATTTCCCCATTGGCCAGAATGTTAAAATTAGCTTAGAAGCTAGCGAGTCGGACATGTACTGTTAAAAGCATCTTGCCGTTCAACCTTTTTTGTTAACAGTCCTAGTGAGAGAGAGGTCAAAGGTACTTCATCCATATTGTAGCGACCCTGTCAGTAACAGCTGCTAGCAGAGGGGTTGCTGGTAGCAACTGTTCTGTGTCGGGAGCTAGTAAATGTTGTGTTAGACCGGAACCGGAAGTTGCGGTTGTTGTGGCGGAGAAAAGTTACGGAAAAATCCGTAAATAAATCGCACCGGACTATAAGCCGACGCCTCAAAGCGGGGGGTAAAAAGTAGCGGCTTATAGTCCGAAAAGTACGGTATGTTTTCAGAGGCAGCCTTTGTCTCTATTGTCACTGGAACAAACATCAAATGACGCTCACTGGTTATTCCAGGAAACATTAGGAGAAATAATTCAGAAATTATCAAAAAAAAAAACTAACCTGAAGACACCGATGACGTTGGCACTACAGCCACAAAGTACACAAGCGGTGGAAGTCCAGCTGTTATATACTGTGGATGATATTCAGAATCCACACCTGCCTGCCAAAGAGACTCTAACTTTAGGTAGAGTCTATTTAATGAGTCAAGAATGAACTAGATTGAAGTTGCACCATTTTGAACAGATTACTACATAACACATCACTGCAACGCTTGATTCTCATTGGCTCTACTCTCCAGTATTTACTCTCCTTCTTCATCTCACGGTGACAGTGAAGGGAGGCTGTTTCTGCAGTCCCTGTGGTCGACACTGGGGGGCAGCACTGACATGCTCCACCTGTGATCGTTACACCAGAAGTAATGTCTGGGGTGTAGATTCAGTGGACACAACTTCAAAGCTCAGAGTAGAACGTTGGGCCGATGTTTTCTCTGTGTTTATTAGAGACCTGCACTCTATGCATGGGGCAGTCCTCTGGTCCCACCAAGACGCCGCTGGACGTTTGTTGCCCCGATTCTCTTTTTTAGGAGTTAAACTCTGAGACAAACGGCTGAAAAACAATCTGTAGGGATCACAACCCACAGAGACCACACAGGAGCTGATGTTATACAACTGGAGAGGGAACGGCCATAATCTTTGCTTTATCAAAATAACATTATGGGTGAAACAAAGTCAGACGAAGACAATTTCCGGTTTAAATCTTCAGCCCCTGAAGAAGTGTGTGTCCACGTGTAACTGATTCAGCTTCAGTGTGTCCACTTCCACCACGCCTGTTTGTCTCACGTGTCCTCTGTGTCTGCAGGAGGAGACGGTGGCCGAGCTGAGGACGGTGGAGTCCGAGGCAGCGTCTTACTTGGACCAGATCTCCAGATATTACATCACCAGAGCCAAGCTCGTCTCCAAAATTGTCAAGTACCCTCACGTGGTGGGTAGCATGCGTAGTCTGTCTCGCCTCTGAGAAACAGCAGGCTGGTTGCATTTGTGATCAAGTGTCTTTGTCTCCACTCTGCAGGAGGACTACAGGAGAACTATCACAGAGATCGACGAGAAGGAGTACATCAGTTTGAAAATCATCGTTTCAGAGCTCAGGAATCAATATGTGAGTTTGTCTTATTAAACCCTCGTCCACACAGTCAGAAGTGACTTCATGCAGGAAGAGGCTGACGTCTACATGATGGAGTTATCCATGTGAAACACCCTGACCTCAGATCAGAGGAGAGGAGAGGCTGCATGTGAAACACATCATTTACAACTGATTCTGATTTTGAAGCATCGCTGCAGACAGAACTGCATTCATGATCAAACTGACCCAGACTGTGATTTGTCTTTGCTGACACTGATGTGAACACATACGTGTGCTGCCTCACCTTACTGTCAGTGGGGTCGATGCTAAGCTAGCTCGTGACACAGTCAGTGACTCATGAACCAGAGTATCCAGTGTTTAAAGATCACCAGATACAGACTATGGTGGTAACAGAGAACAACGCTCAGAGCAGCTGTCAATCATGACATCACACCCCCTTTTTATAGCTTCAAAAAACTAATTCAATCCAAACTTATCAGAAAAACCAACACTTGAAGATACACCAGCGCGTGTTCTGGCTTCACTTTTGAGGAGCTGTCATGTCGTCCATCTTGATATAAAGTCTATGCTACTTACCGGAACTGTCCTTCGCTGCTGGAGTGAGATGTGACCAGCACCATGTTGGTCTTAACACGTCTGTTTGTTGCTTTCAGGTGATTCTTCACGATATGATCCTGAAGAACATTGAGAAGATCAAGAAACCCAGAAACAGCAACGCTGAAGCTCTTTACTGACAACCTCTACAACACAGACACACGATACCTGAGCCCAGTCAAACCGTACATGACCATTATTCTCGCTGTTGTTCTGGAGTACCTGATGGTTTTGGGGTTTTACAACCTCAAGACAACTCATGAAGTGTGAAATGAGAGGCTGCCTGTGGACGGATGGTGTGCTGATATTCAGTGTTGAAATATAACTGCTCACAATTCAATATGTGAAACCATAGTGAGCTGTAAACATGATGCATGATATGATGTAGAGGAAGCCATAAAACTGCATTTAAAAATCACACACACACACACACACACCTCTATCTTTGTTTTTAGTTATTTGTCCTTGCTCTGCAGTCATCCACATGTTACCTTCAGTTTGGGCTTTCCAGTACTCTGGGATCTGACCTCGGACAATTTCTCTCCCATAATTATCCCGACTGCAAGCTGCTGTAGCAGAGTCCGCCCCCATGGCCGTCCTCCCATCTGCTCCACTGGGACCGAAGCTCAGAGA
Organism: Melanostigma gelatinosum; assembly: GCF_949748355.1. NCBI lineage: Eukaryota > Metazoa > Chordata > Actinopteri > Perciformes > Zoarcidae > Melanostigma > Melanostigma gelatinosum. The sequence continues at coordinate 6,244,053 of NC_136646.1, forward strand.
TCCTGCTGGTTTCTCTTCCTGTCTGGATCATCTGTAGCCCCACCCCCCGGATGCTGTGCCTCTCCCAGGATTTATCATCTTTTCTTAAATGGTTTTGTTTTTTTTGGCCCCATGTTGCCTGATCCCACAGGGAAGTTTTTCTTTGCTCAGCTCTCTCTGGGTTGACTGTTAAGCGACCATCAACTCAAATAGGATGCAGACCGCTTTCCTCTGGGCCTCAGAGAACAGCTGTAGTTGTGTAGCTTTAGTGTTGTAGTTATCCTGACACACAGATTTGACTGTACAGTTTATAAAGACATAATGGAGGATTCGTGCGTCTTTATTTCTCCCCCTGCCCACTCCGCTTTGTCTTGTCTTGCACTTGCAGCATCTTTGCATCACAATGACGTGAATACACTATTGCAGCGGTTCCCAAACTTTTTAGGCCACGCACCCCCTTCTACATCCCGACCGGGTTCACGCACCCCCAACCCCCCCCCCCCCCCCCACACACACACACCTTAAAAAAAAAAAGCAACAGAGCCGCGAATGAGAGAATGAGAGAACAGTTTGCTCGCGCGTGGCGTTTGTTTACAAGACAAAAAAACACAAAAACTCTTCCTGCACCGTGCCTTCGAAAAGGTAACGGACGTAACGTTACGAAGGTAACGGACGATTGGCCAGATTGGCCACATCTGTAGACTCGTCTACTTGCAGAGAGTAAAACTCACTCTTCTTCACGCGACCGACTAATGTAGCCAGGATGTCTTCGGACAAAGCATCGATGCGCGCGACAGTGTTGTTGGACACCGGGATCACGTCCAACTTTTTCGCTTCTCTCTCTCCAATCATACATTCCACCATCTCTTTAACATTTTTCCCTCTCCACCACCGCCTCTCCTTCTCCCTATTACGCGGTCAGAATACTACCACAACACGCCGCCTGTCTTCTGCAGAAATGCGCTCATCCACGCACGGGAACAACACCGAGTTGTAATATATACCTACATTACACTCCGCCACTCTCGGCTCATACCTCCCCAGCAACGAGGCACATCACCCGGTCACAATACCTCCAGAATGTCCCCCGGGTGAAATCCGGGACTTGGTTTTATGGTTCCGAGTGGTGGGCGCTCACCCGTTGGCGCTGGGACGCGAGGTCTCCAGCCGTCCCCGCCGTGAGGCACCCGATCGTCAGGTCTTCAGCCCTCGGAACAGGCCGCGGGTCAACAACTCGTGGGTGGCGGGGTGGAGGCGAGGCAGATCACAGAAAAATAATAAAGACTAGAGTATGGCAAAGATATGTTGATGAGAAACGTACGTCAAACACAAACGTAATCAGGGAGAAAATACGTTCATGGTAAAACGTAATTGAGAATGCATTTTAGTTTTGGGGGAACGTAATTTTTAGGAGACAGGACTGCACCGCCATTACATTTTTCCTCTCGCGCACCCCCTAGAGGCAGCTCGCGCACCCCCAGGGGTGCGCGCACCCCACTTTGGGAATCCCTGCACTATTGCATCCCAAGAAAAAACAAAAACACTGGAGGCCAGGCACACATTGAACCTGTGACGCTCTGTGACTGGTCCACACGATGCATGAAGGGTTGGAAAGTTAGTGATAGTGAAGTTAGGGACTGATAGTGAAGCTAGGGAGTGATAATGAAGTTAGGGACTGGTAGTGAAGTTAGGGACTGATAGTGAAGCTAGGGAGTGATAGTGAAGTTAGGGACTGGTAGTGAAGTTAGAGACTGATAGTGAAGTTAGAGACTGATAGTGAAGTTAGGGACTGATAGTGAAGCTAGCGAGTGATAGTGAAGCTAGGAAGTGATAGTGAAGTTAGGGACTGATAGTGAAGTTGGGGACTGATAGTGAAGCTAGGAAGTGATAGTGAAGTTAGGGACTGGTAGTGAAGTTAGAGACTGATAGTGAAGTTAGAGGCTGATAGTGAAGTTAGGGGCTGATAGTGAAGTTAGGGACTGATAGTGAAGTTGGGGACTGATGGTGAAGTTAGGGACTGATAGTGAAGTTAGAGACTGATAGTGAAGTGAGAGGCTGATAGTGAAGTTAGGGACTGATAGTGAAGTTGGGGACTGATAGTGAAGCTGGGGAGTGATAGTGAAGCTAGGGAGTGATAGTGAAGTTAGGGACTGGTAGTGAAGTTAGAGACTGATAGTGAAGTTAGAGGCTGATAGTGAAGTTAGAGGCTGATAGTGAAGTTAGGGACTGATAGTGAAGTTGGGGACTGATAGTGAAGCTAGGGAGTGATAGTGAAGCTAGGGAGTGATAGTGAAGTTAGGGACTGGTAGTGAAGTTGGGGACTGATAGTGAAGCTAGGGAGTGATAGTGAAGTTAGGGAGTGATAGTGAAGTTAGGGACTGGTAGTGAAGTTAGAGACTGATAGTGAAGTTAGGGACTGATAGTGAAGTTAGGGACTGATAGTGAAGTTAGGGACTGATAGTGAAGCTAGGGACTGATAGTGAAGTTGGGGACTGATAGTGAAGTTGGGGACTGATAGTGAAGCTAGAGACTGATAGTGAAGTTAGAGACTGATAGTGAAGTTAGAGGCTGATAGTGAAGTTAGGGACTGATAGTGAAGTTAGAGACTGGTAGTGAAGTTAGAGACTGATAGTGAAGTTAGAGGCTGATAGTGAAGTTAGAGACTGGTAGTGAAGTTAGAGACTGATAGTGAAGTTAGAGACTGGTAGTGAAGTTAGAGACTGATAGTGAAGTTAGGGACTGATAGTGAAGTTAGGGACTGATAGTGAAGTTGGGGACTGATAGTGAAGCTAGGGAGTGATGGTGAAGTTAGGGACTGATAGTGAAGTTAGGAACTGATAGTGAAGTTGGGGACTGATAGTGAAGTTCGAGGCTGATAGTGAAGTTAGGGACTGATAGTGAAGTTGGGGACTGACAGTGAAGTTGGGGACTGATAATGAAGTTAGGGAGTGATCGTGAAGTTAGGGGCTGATAGTGAAGTTGGGGACTGACAGTGAAGCTGGGGACTGATAGTGAAGTTAGGGACTGATAGTGACGCTAGGGAATGATAGTGAAGTTAGGGACTGATAGTGAAGTTGGGGACTGATAGTGAAGCTAGGGACTGATAGTGAAGCTGGGGACTGATAGTGAAGTTGGGGACGAATAGTGAAGTTAGGGACTGACAGTGAAGTTGGGGACTGACAGTGAAGTTCGGGACTGATAGTGAAGTTAGGGACTGACAGTGAAGTTGGGGGCTGATCGTGAAGTTGGGGCTGCTAGTGAAGTTAGAGGCTGATAGTGAAGTTGGGGCTGATAGTGAAGTTAGGGACTGATAGTGAAGTTAGGGACTGACCGTGAAGTTAGAGGCTGATAGTGAAGTTAGGGGCTGATAGTGAAGTTGGGGACTGATAGTGAAGTTAGGGAGTGATAGTGAAGTTAGCGGCTGATAGTGAAGTTGGGGACTGATAGTGAAGTTAGGGAGGGATAGTGAAGTTAGCGGCTGATAGTGAAGTTGGGGCTGATAGTGAAGTCCACTCTGCTGATGGGGTGTACATGGCCCCGGGCAGTGAGGACAGCTGCGACAACAATAGGATGGCCTGCCTTGTTCAAGAGACCTGCAGCCCCGTCCTTGAACCCTTCACCTACCACGGCTTCGATTGAAATATTTTTGTGCCTGTCTCTTTATAAATTAATTTTGTTGACAGAAAATAACAATAATTTAATATTGATGAAAACATTTATTGTTATATTTCATTACAGATATATATGATGATGATGATGATGATGATGATGGTGATGAAGATGATGATGATGGTGATGATGATGATGATGATGATGATGGTGATGATGATGATGATGGTGATGATGATGATGGTGATGATGATGAATATATTTGTGTGGCTCCAGATGACGATGTGAGTCTGTCAATTTGTCCAACACCTTGGTGCTTGGTTTCACACAGGACACAAACAGCAGTCACCTGGGTGAAAGTCCTGTGTTTGTTTGACATCTTTAATAGACTTTTCCAGGTTGTCCTTCCAGTGAAGAAACAAGATGCCCCACTACCTTCACCTGATACCCTTTTTTTATCACTTCTCCCCTCAAACAGCCTGAGTCCGCCAGTGCAAATAGCAATGGTGTTGTGCTCCAGCTGGGCTAGTATTGTTCTCATCATGTGGTCCTTGCTTTAAGACCACGAGCACCAGAGTCTGCTTCCGGACTGAGATCTTCATCTCTGCTTAACCTCTTCTACTCTGATGCCTGCATCCTCAGCCGACAATATTGACTTTCAGGGGCTGTGGCAGGCTCAGATTTAGAGAACGCACTGGTATCATTTGAAATTAGGAAACCAAAGGCATCCGTTGGTAACAACCATGTCATGCTATCTTGTTAGGAAGAGGGCTAAATAATACTTGGATGTCAGGCTAAATGTTGGAGAGGGAAAAACTGGCAAAGCCATATTTGCAAAAGTCCCTTGACCTCCAACCTCAAAAATATCTAAATGAAATATGTCATATTTTATCATATCATATATCATATTATATCATATTATATCATATCATATTATATCATATATCATATAGCATATCATATTATATTGTATTGTATCGTATCATATCATATATTATATTGTATTTATCATATTATATCATATTATATTGTATTATATTATAGACAGGCCCAATTCATGCTAGTCCCATGCAGTTTGGGGGCAAAAATCATGTCTATTTTTAAATGGGGTAGTTGAATCTTTCTGCATACTGGGAATTGCATAACTTGGCTGTGACTAGAAAGCTGAGACACTTGTTGATCTGTTGAGCCAAATTGCATTAGTGTGTGTTGATGTTCCCCAGAGGAGCTATTTCACATAATGAGATCATTTTTTAAAACTTGACATCACTGTATAAAATGACCTGTTGTGACCAGGATGATCACAGCCTCATTAGTATTTACAACCACATTGAAGATAACTGGGTATTCGAGGATGTATGGCTTTCCTATGCATAAAGACAGTGAGGGGGGTTCTGTGCAGTTTCCATAACAAGGCTCAACATCCAATCGCCAAAAAATGCAATCCTTGCAGAACTCTCCAAATGTCCAAAAGTTTCTGATACCAAATGGCAGCAATACATTTGCTATGGTGTTCGTCAAAATCTTGGTGTCTTAATGTGGTCATTTGGGGGCAATTTAGGAATTCCTGAGTAGAAATAAATGGTTAAACCTAGCACCAAATCTATGTAACAAATGGTGTAAACGCAAAAATTGGAGCAGCAACTTATGAGACACAATTGACCATGGTAATGGCCAACATTTACTTCCATCATAATGCTCTAAGCCAGCGGTTCCCAAACCTTTTAGGCCGCGCACCCCCTTCTACATCCCGACCGGGTTCGCGCACCCCCCCCCCCCCTTAATAATAATTTAAAAAAAAGAAGCAACAGAGCCTTTTAAGCCTTTATAGCCGCATAATAATCGGACCAATGAGAGAACAGTTTGCTCGCGCGTGGCATTTGTTTACAAGATTTAGTCCGCTGTTAAATGTTGCAGTGTGAACACAAACCGAACAAAGGAGCAACTGCAACATTGTATCATATTAATCCCTGAATCGGAACAAAGCAAACGAACTGAAGGTGTGAAAACGCCCTGAAACACTGCAACAAAGTTTCAATAACTTTCAGTGACACAAGGCGTCACTTTTAAAGAGCAATACGGATCGTGAGGACACACGCACAGGCTCAGAGGCAGATTATCACATTTAATTTACAATTAATGAGCGACTAATGCAGCCAGGATGTCTTCGGACAAAGCATCGATGCGGCGCGACACAGTGTTGTTGGACACCGGGATCATGTCCAACTTTTTTGCTTCTTTCTCGCCAATCATACATTCCACCATCTCTCTGGCAGCTGGCAAGCTCACGTCTTCGGCGATTGTGTGCGGTAGCCCCTTTCTCGCTATTCTGTAACCAGATATGAAGCCCGTAGTGCGTCATTTATAGACCCAACACATGAATGAGACTGCAGTTGTTTTTGGCTGTTTTGTAACTCCTCCAATTTCGATATTAAAATATGTAAGGGGCTTTTGACTTGCACTGGCATGCTTGGTGTTCAGGTGGCGACGTAAATAAGAGCTTCAGACTGTTAGCCAGAACCTCACTGCACACCACGCACTGTGGCTTTGGGGAATCTGCGTTGCCAATCCAAGTGAAGCCCAGACACAGATACTTTTCATCATATTTCCTCTTGTTTTCCCAGTCTGCGCCGTCTCATCTTCCTCTGACTCTGGCTCGATTTCTTCTCCCCCCAACGCACCTCTCCGTTCCCCTCGCCTCCGATTCCTCTCTCTCTCTCTGTCCCTCTCCTCTTTTACGACTGATAGCTTCAGATGTCCCACCTGACAGTTTTTAAATTAAAATTACATTTTTTTTTATATTTAATATTATTACACCATCAGACCGCCATTACACTTTTCCTCTCGCGCACCCCCTAGAGGCAGCTCGCGCACCCCCAGGGGTGCGCGCACCCCACTTTGGGAATCCCTAAGCCCTTATACACTTTAAACTTTCAAAATCATGCATTTGTATAGGTGCCTAACCAAAATATAATGTTCATTACAGATTTATGGCTCGAAAAACTTGGCACACAGTGCTGAGCTGCATCTCAAATGTATCATCAGGTTCCCAGCTTTCAGATGTATACAACCACTTCTTTGTGGCATGTACTATTAACCTGCTATCTCCCTCTAAAGATCCCCTCCCCCACTAAAGAACACAAGAATAAGTCTCTGGTTAAGAGGGGTGGAGTGGAAGAAAGGCCAAGTGCTTCTTTTATGGACCACATTGTTAATACGCAATAGTGCAAATAAAGTGCCAACAGCTTACAGTTCAAACATGCCATTGAGCGCTTCTTTTAGTCGGATTGTCTCCATCTGCTGGACTGGAGCAGAGAAGTTAGGAATGGCTTACATTGAGGTAATAGACTGGTTCTATGAGTCTTCCGTACCATGTCTGGATGCAACCTAAGAAGTTGAATAAAGGGGTGGTGCTGCTGGCTACCCAGAAAAAAAATCACTACAGCAGTGATTATTTTAGCGTTATCCTGTTTCTTATAATGAAATTGCACTGTTAACAAGTTAGTAAGTTTAGTGTTTAACTGTGCTTACATATGCTTGGCTTGAGGAGTACAGAAATTACAGCTGAGACGGATGGGAATGTCATTCCTTTTGGAGTTATTTTGTCACAAATAAAAGTATTCGCCAAATGAGAAAGAATTACCTGATGTTGGCGCGAGATGAAAGGTCAGAGAATCACCAAAGGTTTTTATGGTTCATCCTCAAGCAGTAGCCCCTGGTAGGGTCTCAGGGGAGAGCCCAGACTAAGCGGTTCAAAATAACCCAGATGAAAAGCAGCCCACGGTCTTCAGCCACACAAAACACACAGCAAGTAACACTGGAATTCTACGGTTAGCATGCTAGTTCTGCTGTTCTTTGGTCAAGGCCACATGCTTTGTTTACTGCCAACTTCTCAATGGTGTAGAACACTTAGTTTAATAAACAAACCAGCATTAAATGAATCACTCTTAACACTGTTAAACATATCCCCAAAATGTTTACTCCACAGATCTGCGATACTTTCCAAACCAGTAGCCCCATCAATATTGGATGGCAAGGGCATCCGTATTCCTGGGTCCCCAGGAGGAGAGGGTGGAATGGTAGAACCAGAACCAGGACTGAGTGGGGCAGACTGTCAGACCCTGCTGAAAAAGACTAACTACATCACCGAAGCACACGCTGAAACAATCACTGAACCTTACAAGCACTCACATCCCCTCCTGGATCCCATTCAAGTCTGTAGAGGGGGAGCGGGGTGGGTGAGAGGGTGTGTGTTACATTGTCTGTGTGTGTGTGTGTGTGTGTGTGTGTGTCTTGAACTTCTATTTTGTTAGTGTACAATGCGTTACGTAGCCTTAAGTGTCCTCAAAGCAACACTGAGCAACACTAGCATTTAAAAGTAAAAATTATTAAAAATGATTTAATTCCACAAAATCTTGTGAGAATGAAAAAAACATGTGTGTGTGTGTGTGTGTGTATGTTTGCAAGGACCAAATGAAGAAAACCTCCAAGCCCTTTCTTTGACAAATAATCTCTTTGTTTATTTTAAGTGGAACCAGGAAGAACGTTCCTCAGAATGTCGCACTGTAAAGAAAGTATATACAAAATGAATAGGATATCAGATGTCCAGCAGTCACAGCCTCAGGCCACATCAGAGGGTGACCCTGCTTTGGACTAGATGGTCATATTTGTCAGTGCACACGTTCACACACAGACTGTACAGCAGAGGAGTCTGGTCCACAGAGGCAAAAGGTTTCTCCTCTATTTCTGAGAGGCAAGATGGAGATCAGCGAACCAGTCCAGTTGCAGTTTACATCAACGGTGCCCGTCCAATGTGATATTTTATATATCAGGCATTTGTGTGACTTTGTCATAATTAGCATATCAATCTTGAGTTGTGGCTACAGTGACTTTGACCTTTGACCGCCGAATTATAATCAGTTCATCTTTGAGTCAAAGTGGAGGTTTGTGCCAATTGAAGAAATTCTCTGAGGCATTCCTGAGAATGGGACAGACATAAGGTCACAGTGATGTGGACCTCCAACATTTGATCAGGTCATCCTTGAAGTGGATGTTTGTTCCAAATTTAAAGGAATTCCCTCAAAGCGTTGCTGAGAATAGACCGGATGTCCGTACATACTTTGATTGTTGTTTTTAAGAAACCTTGGAAGCATTGTTTTACTTCATTGCTGACCATAAGAAGGTATGTGGCCAACTAATGTAAAATAACATGACATAGTTGGCTTCCCTCCTGTCCTCTCCAATTTTTGGAGTCACCAGACGCCACTGCTGTACAGTGTCAGTTACAATGTTTATGTCACAGTTTATACATCACAGTGGTTTGTAGTATGAGACACAGATAGAAAAAATAAGAATGGCTTTGCTCCCAGGGCCATCTGGGTGCATTCTGACTCCATGTTCAAAATGAGTCAAAATGTGATTGCAAGCATCACTGAAATGAGGTTATAGCATCTTTGCTTGCACAATCTTAAACCATAGATCACATTTCTCCTGATGTCACCTTATGGTTTTAAGATAAAATTGCAATTAATCCCATGTAAGAATTATCACTGACAGAGAGTGGATAAGTGTCTGCAAAACACGTATTCCTGATTACCTGTTTGTTTGTTTTCGAATGCCAAATGTCCCTCTTCTACTCTATCTCAGTATGGATTGTTAACTTTGGTGATAAGACTCTACAGCCATGCTAGTGGCTCCGTGAAGCTCAGTGGTTCAGTATGCAAACTTGCACACATTGACAATGCTAACATGCTAACACTAAGCAGGAATAATGTTTACTATGTTCGCTATCTTGAGCAAGTTATATGCAAACATTTGTGAATAAGCACTTAACACAAGGTGCAGCTGAGGCTAATAGATATGCCATCAGTTATGCAGGTATTTGGTCATAAACCAAAGAGGAAACGTCACACAGCACAATGTTTCTTCCTCTGGGGACATGAATCTCTGAACAAAAACTTTGTGGCAACGTCAGACAGACTAATATTGCCAGCCGCAAGTATTTGACAAAATACAATTTTGATCTGGTGATGGCGCAAGATGGAAAGTCAGAGGATCATCATTGTTACCCATACAAAATGTTGCATCAATCCGTCTAAAATGTTCAGATATTCAGTCTGGACCCAAGAGGCACATTGACCGACTGACTGATATTACCATCCCTAGAGCTCATTAATCTACTCATTATTATGTTTCCAGAATTATATCTCCAATTATATTTACTACATATTGAACAGTGGCTGCATATTATTAGCTTACAACTTTACAGCATAGATGGGATACATTTTATTTAGTTTCATTGAAGGATAGGTCAGGGGATCATTTATATTCTTCTTATTGCCAACAAATCCCAGATCAATGCCAACAGTGAAGTGATCCTCCTGAAAACATGTTGTGTCTGCATAGAGTCTGATATATCTTCTTCCTCTGTCCCACAGAGCTCCATTTATTAAAAACACTGAGCATTATCTTCATTAGCATGAACACGCACACTGTAGTTCATTTTGACTCAATCACACATACACTGTGTTGCTGCCACAAATACTCATTGGAGCACAAATGTGAATTAATGCACCAACAACAATAGTCCCCAACAAAGGCATCACTTGCTCCTGTTTGACACTACAGCAAACAGCTGTTTTAGGAAATGTAACAAAAGTGTTATGTTTAGAGTAGGAACCGATGGGCTTGAAGTTGAGGATCTGGAGAACGTATTGAGAGACAGACTTCAAATGGAATTTGCTGACAATGAGACAAATATGAAATAATAGCATGAATGAGGGTGATTCTTCAGTGATCCTAGTTGAAAAGCGATATTGACCTAATCGCAGGTAAGCTGAGGGTATATTGACGGTCAAACAATTCATTTTCTTTCTTGACAGCAATGAGTAGAAAAGATTGATCCCAATCTCTTTTTGTTACGTACGGAGCTGGATTCAGGAAGTGGTTAGCCTAGCTTAGCATACAGTAAAGGCTGGAAGTAGAATGAAAGAGCTTGTCTGCCTGGCTCTATCCAGAGTTAAGAATACACTGACCAGCTCTGATTAAGACAGTGTAGCTTGTTTGATGAACAGATAAATAAACATAAATGACAAAATTACAGCTTGTGGTTTTATGGGAGTTACACGCTGTTCTGTTTTCATGAAAAACAAGATATATTTCCCAGCTGTGGGACTACAAAAGGATTGTCTTATCTTACCGCAATCATCTAGTGTGGGGTGTCAGATATGGTCTGTGTGGTAACTTGGCAAGCTCAGAGTGAAAACAAACTCTGGAAAGCTGTGCCTGGCAGTTTATTCAAGAAGAAATTGTCCCGGCATGTAAAGTCCCCCAAGAACCAACTGAGGTTTTTACATTCTGTTTGTGTACATCATAAACTATCGAGATACAGCGTGTTAGATAACACGTGTTAAAGGTGTTGGTAGTTCATTTTAGACAGAGCCAGGCTAACTGCTTTATGCTAAGCTAGGCTAACCAAGTCCTGACTCCAGCTCTGTACTTAATGCACAAATATGAGAGTGGTATTGATCTTCTCGACGCACTTTCAGGAACAAACATTTTCCAAAATATTGAAAAATTCCTTCACGCAATTTCCTGCCCATCGCACACAAAGCACAAATTTCACAATCAAGAGACACAAGTTTCTTGATAGATCGGTAAATGAACCCATGCATATCTCTGAGTTGATGAGGGCTAACACCGAGCAGTGCACAACTAATCAGACCGAATCCTCAAACTTCATGACTCCTTCAAAGCCGTGGTAGGTGAAGGGTTCAAGGACGGGGCTGCAGGTCTCTTGAGCAAGGCAGGCCATCCTATTGTTGTCACAGCTGTCCTCACTGCCCGGGGCCATGTACACCCCATCAGCAGAGTGGATGGACGGGTCCTCGTCAAAGTAGTTGTGGGGCCGCAGCAGGACCCCGCCCCCGTTGCCCACGGTCACTGTGTTGGGGATGTCCTCGGAGTGAGGGATGTGGAGGAAGCCGGTGGTCACCCAGGCAACCAGGTCCTGCAGGCACATTATCATCAACATAATGCAAATTCCTTCAGCTAAGTTATCTCAGTTTAAATTTAAATACATGTTTGTATTATCTTATCAACTTCACATACGGGTTCTATCTCAACACACCTCGTCTTCGATGCTTTCATTGTCTTCGATGTACTTGCTGAAGTCCACCGCTGGAGACCAGATGTTGTTTTGACTGTACAGGCTGCTGCTGGTCTGCTCTGAGTCTTTGTGCTTGGTGATGGCGACCTTATACCTGGAGACAAACAGAGGAGATGCAGAGCCAGATGGCTTTTGGTGGCCAGCAGGACCATGCCTGAAGTTCTGATGCTACATTGTATCTCACAGGAGATTTCCACCCTATCACAAGAACGCAGCTATTGACTGGTTGTGCACTGGGAATGTTTTTATGTCTGAAGCTAAGATTTCTACAATTCTCGCTTTCTTCATAATCTGTGCATGGCAACTACAGCATTGTTACGGTTCGGAAAAGATCTGGCTAACTTTAAATGATGTTTTGTCTAATATGTGGCCCAGTGACGGTGTATAAAGAGCAGCTGAAAGTGGTCCAAATATGAATCATGATGAAATTGAGGACATGCACTTTACTATCAGGTAGTGCTTGTATCTTTATTTCTCCATCTTGATATCTTGTCGAACACAACTTCTAATCATCACGGCAAAAGAAGTGCCCACAATCATTAACTTTTAACAACGTGAGTTTGCGGATGTCCAGTCCCACCTGGCCCAGGACATGGCCCTCTCCTCGGGCTGGCTCTCCGGGAGGTGGTCCCCGGTGAAGCTGAACACCTGCAGCCTGTAGGAGCGCTGGTGACCCCAGCGGTTGGTCTTGTTGCTGGCGATGTGGAGGTAGCGAGGAGTCTTGGTGTCGTAGCGCAGAGCGGCCTCCTGTGGGGGTGTCAAAGTAGAGATTTGTCCCTCAGCCAAGATTCAAGAGTTACTTGGTTGGCTGCAACACTGGTGGACTAAGAAATTGTAATTTCAATGAACATTTGAACATATGAGTACATTTGGGTTGCCCTTTGGCCCCCTGGTCCTGGTTCTCCCGTGCCTCACCTCCCTCCAGCGGTGTGCGATATAAACACTTTAATCATAAACACAGTGGCTGTATGAAGGGTTCACAGCTGAAGCCAGAAGCCGCATTTATCCTGGGGGTGTTGGCGCAGCGTCTCGTGAGGTTCCATGAAGGGTTCCTCACTGAGACCCGGAGAGAACCAAAGAGATTGAAGTGTAAAGAATGTTTCAGTTCATTATGACTGTACTAGACTGTGTTGGTCATGAATGGGAAACACTGAAGGCTGTAACACGATAACGACCCACAAATGATCGGGTTCAACTGGAGATGAGATGCGAGAAGATGGCACTGTGAGCGAGAGGAGGCGGAGCTATGTGGGCACTGCAGCGTTGTGTGTGGTGTGTGTATCAGCGGGTTAGAGCTGTTTAATGTGCTGCAGCTGATTTAGGTATCAGGCTTAGGAACTGACAGCCGAACAACTTGCAAACACAGCACCTACATCACTGTATACAGTTGTTATAGTGTGTGTGTTAGCAAACATTTGCCTGCTTACACGTCCATCCACCTGATGAGTCTGGTATTCTCTCTCTTTTTGCTCTGTTTTTGGTCTCAACCAGCTCCTGAAAACAAACACCTGGTTCCGTTGCAGCTCAATGCTCCCCTGGGTTCACAAGCTATTCTCTGACTGTGTCTGTCTGCTGTTTGGTTCTCAGTCGGTAGTTCCACTGAGAACAACTTCCTGCTGCTGCTGTTGGAAACAAGATTAATGAGTGTTTATGGGAATAATAATAATAATAATTGATCCCTGGATCATAACGCAAGTATTCAGAGATGAATACTTGATGGTCCGTTAACAATAATGTGGCTTCATACAAAGGTATTTGGGAATAAACCCCTTCATTGTAGACTTAATTCAGATTAATTGTGGTGATAAATTGTAACAAAAACAACTATGCAGAGAATGCGTCATGCTGTCTGTGAATGTAGCTCCTGCCATTTGTTGCACACTCTCCTCTAAATGAAAACTAAAAGCAACTAGTGTGAAGGAAGGGAAAGAAGGCGGACCTGTTCTGTTGTGAGCTGCTTCTCCACCAGCTGAGGGACCATAGCGTAGCGGTCGGACATCCACGGCAGCGACACGTTGACATATTCCATGTCTTTCGTCTGGAAATAATTATTCACACCTGCAGAGGATATGAAGCAAACATGTTTGTAATCGTATTTGTTTTCTGTTGTATTTTGAAACGTATTGATGTTCATGAAGAACCAGGTCTATGGAAGCATACGGCGGACTAAATTAAGATGAAACGTAATCTCACAACAGCATTCTCATTTCCTACTTATATGCATTAATTGGGTCAGAATTCAACAATGCAATTGTATTCGCACTACTAGCATGGGCAATCTCTGACAATATAATGGAAAGCCATTTGACATTTAATTTTCGAAGACTCTGCATTCAACAATATTCAAATATGAATTCAAATTTCAAAACCAAAGTGCAATATAAATATTTAGCATTTTTAGGTCACAGTTGATATTAAAATGTCCATTTAAAATGATAACTTTATGCACATTCTCTGACAATTAAAAAATGACAAAAATAACATTTAATTTAAAAAGACGAACCTAGTTGACAATATTCAAACGTTAATTGAAATGTGAAAATGAAAAGGGATGGCACCCCATTACAATGCAATGCTGTCACGCTGTTACCCTGACCAAATGAAAACCTGCCAGTCAGTCAATCCCGGAAGCTGGTTCTATTCATCGACCAGCCGTAGAATTGTTCATCTGCTTGAGGTGGAATGCAGCTGCTAGGCTGGTGGAAGTGATTGTGAATGAAGCTCATAAGTTAGATGAGAACCTGATTAACCGAGCAAGCACTCATGATGGAGCAAAGCAAAGACTTGAAAGCGTTGCAGAATACTCTCCAGTCATGAGGTGGTGTTCTATAGATATAGGGACACACTCATTCATTTACACAGAGCAACACGATTTGTTTTGCATTCATAACTAAACAGATTAAAAGATGAAATCAGATTATTCTCTCTGTTGCAATAGAAATTAAGCACATGTTTAAATGCGTAATAAAATTACTTGTAATTAAGAATGTGTATTAGCCAGAATGTGATATTACCATGATACAGATGCTATCATTCAATATATTGTGATATATTGAAATAAGCAGTATTTAGCAGTAAGCAAAGCGATATAATGCGATTTTTGAAATGTAATTTTAGGTAAACTGTCATAATATAAAGAACACATAAAAGCATAAATGTTTATGCAATGGGATCTGAATTTTGCATTTAGCTTTCTGACATCACAGCACTACTTTGAGAGTGCACATACACTGAGTGTGATCTTTGCATGTGGCCTAAACTTTTATTGTTACCATTACGCAGTGTTTTTGAGAATTTAAACAGTATCACAAAACCTAATGTTGCAATACTGGATATTTTTTATAATTTATTATCCTTACAATACATTATAATCGGCTCATAGCACTGTATAATTGCAGTTATAAGCACTCATAAATTATAGGATCATGTATAACCCTATTATAATGCATTATGAAAAGAATATTATTATGTATTACAACATCAGGAATAATACATTATGATCCTTGCAAAAACATGTCAGTGGGTGACCAGATAAAGTATTATACTTGACCTTATGTCAGAAGGCTTTATGATGTGTTATAAATATTGTTTTAAGGCATCATGAATTTGTAGGATTGCTTCTAATTATACAGTGCTATAAGCAGACGCATTATAAGCATGTTTATAATGCGTAGTATTTATGGCCATCATAAAAAGTTGAACCTGTCTTGTTGTTGTTTTGAGTTGAACAGGTTGAAATGTGCCACCGCCACTCACCCAGCACATCGAGGTCCACCTTGAAGTTGATAAAGTGGGTGTGGATGTTCCCCAGCACGTTCTCCGCCACCTGGTGGCCGTGTCTCCGGCTGCCGTCCACCAAGTAGGAAGAGGAGATGTAGCCGGTGGCGTGCACCTTGGCCTCCACTGACCCACTCTGGTAGAAGATGAAATCCCACATGTAGTCATAGTTCCCAATGGCGGTTATGGTCCTGAAAACCAGGGCGCTGTTCACCATCCCTCCGTAGCTGTTGTGGAAAAAGTCCGAGAAGTGCCTCCGCAGGGGCTGACCCATGTTGTGCTCAAACACGCAGATTGAGTTCCTAAACCTGACCGGAGCCGGGACGTCGATGTAGCGGTACGTGTCCACGTAGGTGGCCTCGTGGGGGCAATCCACGCCGCGGACCAGTTCGTGCGCGAAGCGCCCAATCCCGATACTCGAGTCCAGAAACTTGGTCAGGATCATCCCGGGAGTCACCGAACCGTACACGGACATGGCCTCCTGCACGCTCAACTCGTAGATGATTCTCTCGCCGTTGAAACGCACATCGAACACTCTCATGCCCGTGAGAGAGCTGAGTCCGAAGGCGAAGCTCCAGTCCAGGTACAGGACGTGGTTATGACTGATGCTGTAGCGCTTCCCCTCTGCGTAAAAGAGCTGCGGGCCGATCTGCAGAGGCTTGTTCCTGGGCTTCAGTGACCCATAGTCAGGCGACTCCTTGTAAACTATTTTCTTAACAGACCCCGCATCGTATTTCTGTTGAAGTTCCTCCACGGTGAGGAAGTATTGGCCGTTGTAAAGCAGCCGCTCCACTGTCCAGTCGGACGCGTTTACGCTCTCGTGGTTAAGCAGCACCTCAAAGCCCACTGGGTGGATGTACATACCGGCCATGTCCCTGAAGAAAGATATCCAAGTCTTTCTGTCCCCGGATCGGACCCCACGGGGCATCTGCTCGAAGGCGTTCAGATTCTTGTCCAGACCCACGTCGAAGCTCTCTTTCATCAGCTTCCCCAGCTTGGAGAAGATTTGCTCCAGAAATTTGAACATCAAGCTATATTCCCCGATGGTGACCGTGCGCGCAGTGATAGGGAGCTCCGTCTTGTAACGCTCCTCGGTGACATCTCTGTGGTATATCGGGTTGGGAAGAGGCCCCACTACGTACTCCTTAATGTAGCCGAGTTTTCCGTGGAAGACCACCGTCGTCGCCTCTCTGATCGGGTTTGCGCCTTTCCCGTCCAAGTAAGCCAGCACGTCCGCTTTCTTGGGCAGGGATAGCGCTATTAAAAACAAGAAATTTTCGGACGGCTTGGTGATCTGGTTGGTAGATATGTCCAAGTCTTTTTGTCTTAGCAAATAATCCTGGACCTGCAGATACTCCTCCCGGGTTAGGTCGGCGAACGCGAGGCTGCGATCGTCGTGTTTGCGCTTCAGCGGGTGGACACGCTGAGCGGAGCATTTGGGCGCCCTGCTCGAGTGGATGTCAATCAGGACGATGTTGAGGATGATGGAGGCGAGTACGAAAATGACGAGCGCCCATTTCACTAAAGAGTTCATCCTCCACTCTACCATTACGCACGGGTTTGGAGAAAGGGAGGCGAAGGATGAGCACTGGGGTTTCGGAAAAGAGAGGCGCGCTCTTCAACTCTTCTGCTTCCCAGCCCTCTCTTCACCCCAGCCCCTCCCTCTTTGAATAAACAGTTGTGGAATGTCATGTAAGCTCTGTTCATCTACACAGGCCAACATTACTATTTTACGCACGCTGTTTAAACATTATATATCGGTTGTCAGTGGTGGAAAAAGTATTCCGGATATTTTACTTCAGTAACATCAGCAATACCACAGTATAGCAATACTCTACAAGTAAAAGTCTTGCATTCAAAGTCTCAGGTAGGAAAATGTTACCATTACAATGTTAATACCAAAAGTACAAATCCTCATGCAGAATGGTTCATTTCAGAGTAAATTACTGGATGACAATTATTGACGCATTAATGTGTTCATCGCATTGATAATGCAGCTCGTAAAAGTGGAGCTCGTTTAGTTGAGTTATATGTTGCATTCATTATCAAAAACTGCAAAGCAAATAAAGTTGTCTCATCTGAGCCTGCCACAGAATTGGACGCAGAAACCGACGTCAGGTCAGGTGGGAAAATGTTTTGGGGAAATAGCATTTCGATGCTAAAACATACCTCGACCAAAGCGTGAGTGTTCGGATTTCATAACATGAAGAACGAAGAATCACACTAAACATTTGATCGTATTCATGTCAAATACATCATCATGTCATGAAATTCATCATGTTGTGCAAGAGTGTGTGTATTATGGCAGATCTTTTTCATCAACTTATTATTCTTTTATCAACTTGTTCTTTTATCAACTTATTATTCTTTTATCAACTTATTATTCTTTTCCAAAATATAATATGTCGGTGCTGCCTCATAACTATGTAAGTATGTAAGTATGAATGCTCCTAACTGAGCTCTCTGGAATCCTTTGTGCGATGACACCAAGTCTCAAAAGTACTAAACTTATGATGGACAGTTAAAAAAAAGATGAAAATTTATATAGCAGACCCAGAGATAAAAGACACATTTTTCTTCCTTGTCAGAACCTGGCGCCTACATTACCCACAATGCATCCACACCGCCAGCCGTTCAGTCTAGAGTGTTATGCAAGTAGCAGCTGGTTTAGCTTGGAGCCCCAACCAAGGACAAGGACCCTTGAGGACATTTGTCAGACTTCCCACAGCTCCTTCTGTGTCTCCTTTCTGCAATTTGTTTTGACAGCTGGGAACACTTGGATTTAGAAAATTCCCCTAAAACACGTTTGTCTCACATTTATTCTTAATTAAGAAGAAAAGCACAAAATGATATAATTCTCAGAATTTCGATGCCATGACCAAAATGATACTCTGTGCCCCTTATTACATACTGGCCCCTACCTATTGACAGGTTGAGGAACAGTGAGATACACATAGGCCCTTTCTAATAATATTTCGTTGAAACTGATATTTTCCTCTACGTTGGCCTTTCATCCACGCAAACAGTTTTAAGGCACTAAAACAGATATTTTTGAAAACGTCCTTTGCGGTGTAGATCTTTTTTTAAACTCTGGTTACTTTTTATCTGTGTGTAAATGTAAAACTAAACTTGTAAAATGTAACTCTAAGCATAACAGCACACAGTGAAGATCAGTGAAATGGACCTGAGGTACACTCTGCCGTGTCCTCTGCTCCACGGTACTTTGACTGGACGGTCTTGAGCTTAGTCGATACTATCGCCGTGTTTATCGTGTCTTTCGCATGAGGAAACTCGTTCCCTACCTTCTCACAGTCTGTCTTGGCAGGATACTGATCCTTAAAGGCCAACGACATTTCTGAATATTTCTTATTACAAGACTTCCAATCAATATCTTCTTGTGCAGTCATCCCCTTGTATTGTAGAGTGATGCTAAGCAGCAACTCCACCTCATTGTCAATCCACCCATGAGCCAAATTGAGTTTTCATCATGGCACCAAATATCAAATATGTAGAAATAATAAAAACAATAACTATTGCTTTACTATCTGTTAACACCGCCAGAGGAGAACGAGCTCACTGAGCATCCTCAGAATCTTCTTATCTGGTATTTGAGGTATTGGTCTCGTAAACTTTATCGCCACCAACTGAGTTGTTTTGGCATTCTAGTGCGGATGGAAATATCTTATGAAACGAAAGTGGTGTGGACAGAATTTATGTATTAATGCCATTCATTCATGATCCCCATTTAGGATTAGTGCTCATCCAGCTTTGTCTTATTATTGAATAGAATAACAGAACGCATTGGATTCAGTGTGCAAGGTTTCTCTGCAAAGTGATTTTTATCAGATGACAGAATACAAAAAACACATATAAAAACACGGACTTGTCATGCCTGGAGGCGTCTTGCTTTTCAAGCATTTCATGTCCTTGTTGTTTCATGACTCTTTTAGAACACAATCGTCATAATGATGTCACCATTTGATCCCTTCTTTTTCACCTTTTTTTTGTTGAACTTTAACTTGACTTTATTGTAGTGTTTAATGCTTCTTGTGCATCCGTGCTCTTACCTGCTTCGTTTTGTTACTTTTCAGAAGTCCATTTTTATGCCTCCGTGCCGGCGATCGCGTCACGTTTTCAGATCGAACGCCGATCCGCCTCATCCTGTGAACGCCTGGAGGGAATATTTTCTAATTTGCCACAGATGCTGTGACCTCACAAAAAAGCTTTTGGCCATAACTCAACAATTCATATGCTTATTATGACAATTCCACACAACTGTCCAACAGGATGAAATGATAACGGGATGACATTTTGGACATGGATGTAAACTGTAACCTACCGTAGCTTGGCGTAACCATTTCTTAACCTTAAAAAGTCATGAACGTTGCATAATACACTCAGGCATTCATCATCATGTGTCATTTATCAGAGGAACTCGTTTTTGCAGCATCTGTTACCTGCAATGTGCAAGCTCAGACTTCTTTCTTTCCCACTGAAGCCCAGTCGTTGTGTAACTCCTTCTGGCAGGGCTCTGCCTCTTTGATTGGCCTGTGATGGCAGCTGGCCTGAGAACAACTCACTCTGGTTGGCTATATTTAAAAGAATGCTGAGAAGAAGAAGAGGGCTGCACACACACATTTGGGAATGTTTATAGACTGCAGGATGGAGAACTGCACTGCTACATGTACTAAACACACACACACACACAGCTGTTACTCACTAGCACGTACCTCTGGATCTTGCCCATAGAGTTCAAATGAACACACATTCAGGCACTCTTTTACACAAAGGCAGACACACACACATACACACACATCTGTTCCCACTCAAGCTTTATAAATAGCTGTTTAGATAGACCCTGTGGTACATTCCAGCTTTCTTTCTAGACAGGCTCCCAGTTTTAGTCTCAGTTCCATCTGGTCAACTCGTCAGAGATCTCCCTCTATGCTGGGACTGCAGTATGTATCTCACTCAGTGTCTTGTCCTCCCGTGCACTAATTCATGCTTACATGATTTGGTTTAGTGTCAACACGGTCCAAGGAGTTGTAGCAGGAGTTGTGGGGACTGAAAGTCTTAAGAAATGAGCTTCAGGATGGTGAAGCTCTCAGCTCCCAAGTGTTTTGTGCACTTCTGTGAACCCGATTACCCAAAGCTCCTTCATGGATTCCAGAAGTTATAATGACGACGTTTACATGCCCCAAACATTCCCAATGTTTCTCTTATTCCGTAAAAGACAATGTTCCTAATAAGCTGTTTACATGGCTAATGAAAGTGACGTGCATATTCAGATTGCCGTATTCTCAGTCCTGTTTCTGTTCCCACATGAGTCACTTTCCCTGAATCTGCTCTACATTACATTTACATTTAGCAAGTAAAGATGCGTGTTTTTGATCTCATCATGTACTGGACACCCGTGAAAAACTTATTTCCCTGTTGTCAATTAGCCTGTTGCCCTCCTGATAATGTATTCAATTAACAGCATGTTTCAGATATATTTAATTAAATTCAATACATTTGTATGGCCCAAAATCACAAATTTGCCAAATTTGCCTATTATGCAATCTGCACAGCATATGACATCTGTCCCAGGACCCTCACATCAGAACAGGACAAACTCCCCCAAAGAACCTTTAACAGGGGAGAAAAACCCGTGACCACTGATTGAACTCTGCTTTGTTGCAAAAGAGATCAGATGATTAATGAACATGTCTCACACACACACACACACACACACACACACAAAGGAATCTTAAGAATGAACTCAAACTCCCTCTTGATGTGATGAACAAATCTCACCTCCCATCCTCCCTTCAAAAAGGGAACAAGCAATAATTAATTTTTCAATGAAGTAGATTGCTTCAAAAACTAATTGTTGGTTTGCTGGATTACATGTATGTTTAAGCATTTTCTGTATGGAAAGTAAATCAATTCTGTAGCCTGGCTGGATAGAGGATGTTCATGAGGCCATGCATGTAAAGCTGTCACAGATCTCATGAATAGTGGCAGAATGAAACAGAAAGTGTTCTTTGTAAAGTAGTGATCTGCTTACTGTGGATTCAGATTCCACCTTGGTGCTTCTACTGCTGGATCTCAGTGCAGCTAAATGAAGCTCTAGTGAGTTCAGTCAGGAAGACTCTACTCCTGTATGCTTAGACTTGTAGTTTATTTCTCATACATCTGTCATTCACTTCTCACTCATGCTCACTCATGACTTCCTAGTTGTCATTGCTCGAAGCTGTCAGTCATGATATCAGCTGTTTAGATCAGCTGGTCTCTTCTATCCAATAGCACAGCGGTTCCCAAACTTTTTAGGTTCGCGCACCCCCCCCCCCCCTTAATAAAAAAAGCAACAGAGCCTTTTAAGCCTTCATAGCCGCATAAGAATCGGACCAATGAGAGAACAGTTTGCTCGCGCGTGGCATTTGTTTACAAGATTTAGTCCGCTGTTAAATGTTGCAGTGTGAACACAAACCGAACAAAGGAGCAACTGCAACAAAGCAAACGAACTGAAGGTGTGAAAACGCCCTGAAACACTGCAACAAAGTTTCAATAACTTTCAGTGACACAAGGCGTCACTTTTAAAGAGCAATACGGATGCGAGCACACACGCACAGGCTCAGAGGCAGATTATCACATTTAATTTACAATCAATGACCGACTAATGTAGCCAGGATGTCTTCGGACAAAGCATCGATGCGGCGCGACACAGTGTTGTTGGACACCGGGATCATGTCCAACTTTTTTGCTTCTTTCTCCCCAATCATACATTCCACCATCTCTCTGGCAGCTGGCAAGCTCACGTCTTCAGTGATTGTGTGCGGTAGCCCCTTTCTCGCTATTCTGTAACCAGATATGAAGCCCGTAGTGCGTCATTTATAGACCCAACATATGAATGAGACTCCAGTTGTTTTTGGCTGTTTTGTAACTCCTCCAATTTCGATATAAACAATGTAAGGGGCTTTTGACTTGCACTGGCATGCTTGGTGTTCAGGTGGCGACGTAAATAAGAGCTTCAGACTGTTAGCCAGAACCTCACTGCACACCACACACTGTGGCTTTGGGGAATCTGCGTTGCCAATCCAAGTGAAGCCCAGACACAGATACTTTTCATCATATTTCCTCTTGTTTTCCCCAGTCTGATGCTCACCCTCGTTTCCTCTTTTTTCACCTTGACTCCGCGATGGGCCGATGTGCTCCCGATTTGTCTGTGCTATCCCTTCCTCCTTTTCGGTCTCCGTCTCATCTTCCTCTGACTCTGGCTCGATTTCTTCTCCCGGTCTCTCCCCAACGCACCTCTCCGTTCCCCTCGCCTCCGATTCCTCTCTCTCTCTCTGTCCCTCTCCTCTTTTACGACTGATAGCTTCAGATGTCCCACCTGACAGTTTTTAAATTAAAATTACATTTTTTTTTTATATTTAATATTATTACACCATCAGACCGCCATTACACTTTTCCTCTCGCGCACCCCCTAGAGGCAGCTCGCGCACCCCCAGGGGTGCGCGCACCCCACTTTGGGAATCCCTGCAATAGCACAACGAAACAATGACATTGTCAGCCTATCATCTTGCTGCTGTCTCTGTTAAATATGATTGTCAGCTTCATCAACTCATCATTCTATCAGATCAAATCTCCCTGCAGAGTCCAAGCACCAAAGACTCTGAAGACTTTATTATCACTAGGGGTGTAACGGTTCACAAAACTCACGGTTGGGTTGGGTACGATACAGTGGAGCCACGGTTCGGTACGTTTCGGTACAGTAGAAAACTATAAATGCAGAGAAATGTACTTGATTTTAAAATATATTTATTCATTACAACTAACATCATGAAGTTATTCTTTGACTTTGAACAATGATGGAACTATACCTGAGTGACCCATCTTCTGGGGTGTCTTAGCAACACATAAGCATAAAAAACAAAAACTGCTCCTTAATGTTATGTAGTATTGTTACTTACATCTTGTATTGTTACTTACATCTTGCAAAAGAGATTTTTAATCTCAATGGGACTACCAGGTTAAATAAAGGTTTAAAAAAAAGATTTTTTTTTATTCAAACGTATTGTTCGGTTCGTCATGCGTACCGAACCGTGAGCCTCGTACCGAACCGTGAGCCTCGTACCGAACGGTTCAATACGAATACGTGTATTGTTACACCCCTAATCATCACATATCATCCGTTATTGACAAACAATTATCTTTTCTTCATCCGACTTGTCTCTCCTGACTGAACTAGTAGTAACTCTTTAACTGCACATGAAGTTAAATCATGTTAAATAATGTTGTGGTCAGGCCTGTCATGTGCTTATACTAAAAGTCTTCAAATGGTTCAGAATGCTGTAACTATTATGATTATAAGTTTTAGCTTCCCTTGGTTTGCTTCCTATCCATGTCAGATTAGACTTTCAGTGTCCTTTGATGACCTACAAAATTGGAATTTGGTTACACCCCAAATGTCTATGTCTAACCTTATGCTCCAATCAGGACTCTCCCTTCTCAACTCAAGGCAAGGGTATATATGTCAGGAAATAGTCATATGTTTCGCCTACTTTGATTATATTCGCTGCACCATTGCCCTCTAGTTCCCGTTTCTCTCTTCTCGTCCTCTTCCTCTGCTCCCCTGGTTCCCCTGCTTCCTTCCCTCTGATCAGCTCCACTCTACCTGTGAAAAACCCTCTCCTGCTCAGTCAACTGTCACTTCAAGGAAGTCTTATGCAGATTAGCGATTACGTTCTGACTGCTGGAGTTAAAGGGCAGAGTGAGCTCTAAAATGTCCATTCTTAAAACATGAGATAAACAAATAAAATCATGGACTAAAGCCCTGAAACACAACGTGAACAACACATTTAAAACACCCAGACACTAACAGTACATTACTCATTTTCCACATTATGACATAAACCCACAGACTGACATGTATCTTTGGAGAACCACAATTACAGCCTTACACATACAGATGAGTGCAGTTTAATCTAAGTATGGTGCAACAGTGAATCACTCTGTAGTGAATTAAGTGACCAGTTACTTTGTAAATGTCAGTCCAATGTACAGATATCAGACCTCAGTTTAGTTCTGTAAATAAAACTCTGGGTCTGAGTTGAGTAAATTAGCTACGTACTGTCTCTTCGATAAGATAGATAGATAGGTAGATAGATAGACAGACAGACAGACAGACAGACAGACAGACAGACAGACAGACAGACAGACAGACAGACAGGTAGATATATACTTTATTTATCTCCAGGGGGAAATTAGTTTGTAGCAGCAGCAAACGAAGTTATAGAGTAAACATAAAATATTAAGTATGGAAAATGCTCAATATATACAATACAATAAGATAACAGAGCAGAATTATTAAATTTAAAGAAAATAAAGTAACAAAAAATGCAGAAAAAATGTACAGTTTAAACAATAAAACAGAATAAATTAACTAAGTAGGAAAACTAAACTAACCAGTAGTGCCAAAGATCGCCAACAGCAGCAACAACAGTGTCGCGGTGTTGTAGTCATGTGGAGGATGATCTGGCCAGAGGTGATTTATTATCGAGTCTAATAGCAGAGGGCAGGAATGTTCTCCTGTATCGGTCCTTGTGACAGCGGAGCTGGATCAGTCTGTTGGAGAAAGTGCTCCGCTGTCCCTGCAGGAGGTGGTGGAGAGGGTGGTCCGGGTAATCCAATATGGATCATAGTTTCTCCAGTATCCTCCTCTCCACCACCTCTTCCAGATTGTCTTGTTAGCAGCCAATGATGGAGCCGGCCTTCTTAACCAGTTTGTTAAGTCTGTTGGTGTCTCCGGCTCCAATGCTGCTCCCCCAGCAGACTACGGAAGTCCAGTGCACTGGCCACAACAGACTGGTAGAACATCTCCAGCATCTTGCTGCACACGTTGAAGGATTGAAGTTTCCTCAAGAAAAAGAGTCGACTCCTCCCCTTCTTGGACACAGCGTTGATGTTGTTCTTCCAGTTCAGTCTGCTGTCGATGGAGACCCCCAGGTACTTGTACTCCTCCACCATGTCCACATCCTCTCCCAGAACTCTCAGCGGTTGTGGAGCCGTCGTCTTCCTCCTGAAGTCGACCACCATCTCTCTGGTCTTGGCCACGTTCAGACACAGGTGATTTCAACCGGCCCACTCTACAAAGCCACCCACAACTGCCCTGTACTCCTCCTCCCGTCCGTCCCTTATACACCCGAACACTACTTCGTTGAGACCAACCAGAAGTCCTTCTCCACAGCTTCCCCCCTAAAACAACGTGCGGTAGGAATGTCGCATTTCATGGACAAATGATTTCAAATAATAGTATCTTGGCAGTGATGAATTTTCCATTCTGATGTGCAACCTTTCATGCTTGTCAAGGTAGATGATCATATCGTCAATGTGAAGCTGTCTCTGACAGCAGGAACATGCTCGATATGTATCGTCTCTGTGTTAAATGGCTGTTGTCTTACTAGCAGCTGGTAGAAAGCTCCCCGTCAGAGAATCGAACCTTTCGCCCGCCTGGCCTCCGTGCGGCGGGCGAAAGTTAGCTAACGTTAACTAGCCAGTATATTTCATCCGATATCTACGTGGCACATGATATGGGGCACATGTTATGACATTCTAATGTTGGCATGACTGGATAGTGCAAATTAAAACCTACAGTGGTGGACAAAACTAACTTATCTCATGAACATACACATTCTGCAAATCCATTCCCATTCAGGTGGCACTTTTACATGTTCAGCTTTGTTATTCATGTAAAAAGTAAATAGAGCTGAACAGTGACTACCGCTAACCATGACTGGCTATGGTTAGCGTAACAAATTCATATATTCTCTACATTGGTGTTTGAGACTGTTAAGGCCACAACTTCTGGACATAGGGAGAAATCGCCCCCCCCCCCCTTGCAGCCATGTCTCAATCGCCTCCAAAACACAACAGCAGGTTAAAGTAAAAATCAAATGGATTTATTATCCAAGAAGCATAAAAACAGATACAAACAGTTACAAACCGAATCACACAATTATTAACAAAACAAACATATATATAAAATGAAATGTGAGATCCAATCCGAGCCACCCAGGAGGCTGGTCTGCCTCCTCGGTGGCCAGCAGAAGATCTGAAAATCCCCAGAGTTTCAAACCCGTTGTCCCCTCAAAGTTGCATTCCTCAGCTTATCGATCAGCTCATTGATTGGCTGACGTCCAACAAGCCCCACCTGGGCCTATGCCCCATTGTCCTAAACTTCACACCTCTCCCAGCCACTTTCACACAACCCCCAGTCCAGCACATTCCTCAAACCCCATCTCACAGACACTTAATGCATGAAATGACCAGACCCCCACAAGTAAATATACTGTATCACATTATATCCATAATTAGGAGCTTTAAAACTGAACTCCTTCACAAGACATTTGGTAGAGAGTTTTAAGCAAAGAACTAAGTCTGCAACACGAGATGAATCATGACCACTACACAATACGGAGCAAATACAATTTGGACATCAGTAATCCAGAAGTACATTTCAATCAGGAGAGACTTGTTTCATAAGTTTAACAATGATTTATTATACAAGCGTCAAATATGCAAAAGTGCAAAGTCTTTGGCGATTGGACTCCATCCTGAAGTACTATCACCGAGGGTAGGGATACTGAGGTCCAACAGGCCTAATCCCCCCTTGGAGTCCAGACACTGGTGGTGGTGATGACAGGAGTCGCTGCTATCTGATGATGAATCAGGAGCCCGACTGTGATGCTGACTGGAGGCGACTGGGGTGGAGGAGGGTTGCATCTGCTTAGCTGAAATGACACCTGACAGCAGCAGAGAGGAGAACACTATTTAAAGATTGACAGCAACGATATGATTGGCTTGAGGACCCGGTGTGCCGAATCTGGTTGGTTACTTAAAAGTGCACGCCCCCAATCAGCTGATAGAGTACTTACACGGAGAGGAAAGACAGCGATTACTAGTCAGTGTCTTCCTGATTGAACTTGCGCTTGAGCTACATTTCAATCAGGAGAGACTTGTTTCATAAGTTTAACAATGATTTATTATACAAGCGTCAAATATGCAAAAGTGCAAAGTCTTTGGCGATTGGACTCCATCCTGAAGTACTATCACCGAGGGTAGGGATACTGAGGTCCAACAGGCCTAATCCCCAAAAAGACATTTATTTATATGAATAAATAAATGAAAAAATACAGACATACATACCTTACTGCTGTGGTGAATTTCCTAAGAAAATAGACAATTAGTCATGAGAGAACTCTAAGGGTAGAACGTGAACAAGTAGAGGTTAGACCAGAGGTAAGATGACCGGTTGAGTCAAAGCAAAGGATAGAGGAATGTCACGACGGACTGCAAACTAAGATACGGGGGTCTGGAAGACCGCAGACACAGGATAGGGCGGGTCTAGATAGCCCCTAGGGGAGTATGGTAGGATTTCAACAGATCCCGAAACATATGGCGGGGTCGGCCCTGCGGAGGGTCCGAGCGCAGGACTGGATAGGTGAGGGTGAAGCTAGACCGCAGACAAGGATAGGTGGGGTCATATTGAGACCGCAGCGTAGGATAGTAATGGGTCACGTTTAG
Source organism: Melanostigma gelatinosum (assembly GCF_949748355.1). NCBI lineage: Eukaryota > Metazoa > Chordata > Actinopteri > Perciformes > Zoarcidae > Melanostigma > Melanostigma gelatinosum. The sequence continues at coordinate 6,272,152 of NC_136646.1, forward strand.
ACCACAGAGCAGAATAGGGGGGTTCAAGAGAGAACGTAGAACAGCACGGTTGGGGGTCTTACAGCCCCCACAGGTTTGGGGTCTGACTGCCTCAGCACAACCAGACCGGGTGAGCTCACCCGGGAAACTAGAACGTATGTTATACTTTGACAGGTCTCGCATCATTCGGACCGCGAAACAGAAATTGTGTCATATCTGACTGCGAAATTAGAAATTTGTCAACTCTGGACGGGTCTCTTATCATACGGACCAGGAAATTAGAAACGGGGCACCTCAGACCCACCTTTTCTTTTAGGAAAGTAAAACAGTCCCGTCGGACCAGGAAACAGACACGTTAAGCCAGGTCACGGTCACCTAGGAAACACAGATACGTTAAACCAGGTCACGTTCACCTAGGAAAACAGTCACGATAAGCCAGGTCACGTGAGACCAGGAGATTGGGAAACGGTGTTAGACCAATCAGATGGAGAAAACGGTCGAGTCACACCAGAGGAATAGAGCAAGATAAACGCAGAGCACAGTAATATACAGTGCTGATAGGATATCCATTTGCACAATATAACGTGAACCATCCCTTAGGGTTACTATAAGGAATATTTCAAGAAGGGTATAATGCTATCCCCTGCTATGAACCAATACCAAGAATGTGACCTACCAACGATACACCAATCGATGTAAACATGTCACCACCACCAGTTATATGCATTCCTTACCGGATTTTAAGGCGTCAATGATCTTTGATTATCGAGGACGGTGTTGAGATCGGGGCGAATGTAAGATGTGAAGGTAGAGGATGACCAACGTCCCAATTGTTGTAGGGTAGTAGCAGAGATGCCTTAGTTAGCTGCCGAAGTAGCAGCCCCTATTCTAAAAGAGTGCCCCGAGTATAGCTGGAGTAAGAATAGTAGAGTCTATCCAAGCCCTCCGCATTTGGAGTGTTTAGGCCATGAGTTACCAGCCAAGTCACGTACCCATTAGACCAGAATATTGTGAGTCCCACAAACTTTCGTGCAATGGCCTTATACCGTGATGCGTGAAGATCCACTGTAACCACAGCATGCGAGAGGTAGCTCTAGAGATAATACATTTTGCATGAATGAGATAAGGCTATTAGACAAATTTCATGACGAGCCACAATGCCAGAAACAATGTCAACATGACGCATGAATTATGCATAACTTACCGTACACATTGTTAAGGCTTTAAAGCGCTTGAGTTACCCTTTGTGTCTAGCAAACCACTGGCCTTAACAGAATCCCCCAAAACCCACGGATGGTCTGCATCCATGTCGACGATTTAGTGAATCAGCGAAACTCGGCTTGTTACACCATTCAAGTGATCGCGCAGCGACCTGACACGCAGGTCAGCGCAGCACCCAACATCAAGGTAGATTGTGCATCTTAGGCCAAGGAAGATGCCATGTCCAACGAGCAGGAGAGGAAAAGCGCGTCCCTAGGGGATGAGCCTGAATGGAGCTGATCTACTTTATGTATAAATGTCCACGTATGGTTTTGCCACTTAACCGTCCCAGTCAGGAGTCACAATGGCGCCGTTGTGGCAGATTACTGGCTGCAGAGCCCCTGGTCCTGGAGCTCTGAGGAGTAACCGCCCTACTCCATTGCTCTTCTGTGCACCTGAACTCCTCTCTGCCAGTGCTGCCCATTTAAAGATGTGGTCTTTTACTTCCGCTGACCATGCCCCACACTTCAACAGGCATGCATTCTCGTTACCTTACTGATGTTACTGACTGTCACGCCTCACCATTGGTAGCCGCTTTTTAGTATGTTGTCATAACTACCTCTAAATCCCATCCTGCCTCGTGTCCTTCCGTATTTGTCATAGCTTGGGAGCCGGGTTACGACATTACACATGGCCGCCTCCCAAACACAGAATGTGGACATTTATAAATCAGCCTTAACTACTATGGACAGACTCTTACAAGTTCATTCCTCCCATGCAGTTTAACCCAGTGTGTTTCATATGTCCAGAGACTATTATGATTATTCCAAGCAACCAGGTGAAGCGCCACTAAGCAAAACATTTTGAGCAAACTCACCTGCTCAATCCAAAATAATAGAGGCACCGATATGAGCCCAATAATCAGAATCCTATCACCTGATTTCACTGCCCAACTATGATGTCACAAGAGGAATAGAGCTGAACCAAATGTTTAATAACAACAAATAATGTTGCTGCACACAATCTTCTTCAACGTACGATGTAATACTTCCATTTACATCGCTTCACCCTGATTGTACTGAATTTAACGCTGCATGACGATACAGTTGCCTTAATTTACTCAAATTAGGTACTTTATCTTTTTAAGATGAAAGTTCTTAACAGATTATGTTCTGTAATTGAATCTATGAATGCATCCCTTACTTTACACGACTTATTCCTTCCACTTCTTGATTTAATCATCAGCTGTTGACTACGAACCAACCAACGTTGATACAACTGTTAGGCTGCTTCAATTTATAAGGGACTAAATCATCCCGCACGTTAGACCGACCGTGATGTTCCGGACCTTTGCATGAGGAACCGCTCTCAAACTGGGCTTGTTGAAGTTCATTTGAACACCCTGCTCTATGCGTTGTCATTCTCTGAAACACCAGAGGCGTACCAACAACATGGGCTGTGAAGAATAACAGAGGCGTGTCACTCATAGAACGTTGGCATAGCTGACACAAGCCATGGCCTACCTCCCCAATGCCGAGGAGGGATTGTAGTCATCTGTAACCTCATATTCATAAACGCCTTAGCCAAGCCCTGTAAGGGAAAAAATAAAGTATTAAATGTATCATACAAAACACAGGTTAAATATCCTGTAAACTACTGGATGTGGCTGCCAAACATTTACTCAAAATGAAAACCCTGCTGTTCTGAAGCCTCTTAAAATAATTGGCCCATCTCCTATACTCCCCAGACCTTACAATAGTGTTCTATCAGTGCACTATTTGTGATATACAATTGATCACCGCCCGTGCCAGATTGAATTCGGAGGTGCATGACCGAAGCGTGATCACTTGCGGGCCTACCCGCATCACGCGCCTGCCGTGAATACTTCCCGCGAGTACCCATCGCGCCGCCCATCACTACGACGAGGATAAACTCACTGCAAACTAACTGCTGCTTAGTTATGTTTATTTCGGCTCATAATGATTTGTAATCTCATGAAAGTGCTCCACTTCCACTACTGGGACAGGTGCTTTCATACTAATTAAATGAGAGCGATGCTCCGGAGCTCCAGACGTGTGTCCGCCCCATGACTTCCTCATTTGTCGGAAAATGACCAGGCGCGGAAACAAAGTCTCCGTTTCAACAGCGAGGAGCCCTCCCTAAGACCAGGAGGGTGGATCATATCACCCCAGTTCTGAGGTCTGCACTGGCTTCCTGTCCAACAAAGAATGGAGTGGTCTCACCGACGTCACGATCTCCTTAGTTACGAGGTCGGTCGGCCATGTTGGAGTACATACAGATCCTACATGGCGGCGCGTAAACAAGGAAGTGCGGCGAAAATACAATACTTTGAATCACTGGATAGTGCATCAAAGGTTCGCTACCTGGCCAAATTGAAGGTTATTGGTAACTTGGATCCCTATACGATGAGTGCAGATCGTTTCAGTGCCGATCCTACTTATCTTCCATCGGTAAACTACGCCAACATCTATGCGTATCTCGTGAACACCCCCAGTCCTTACACAAAAGACGAGCTGGAGTGCTACAAAGGGCTCGACGCTTATAATCAGTTTGTCAGTGGATGGGTCCGAGACGTTAAAAGCAACGGTCGTCGACAATTCTCATATCGTCATTGGAAGGGTAAATATACAGATCTGGTCCGATATTTAGCAATATTCTATGTTTACTCAGCGCAAACAGACACGTGTGTTTGTTTACATTGTACGTGCATGTCATTGTGTGCGTGTGTGTAGGAATTCACTTTAAACTAACTCCTAACTTCACCCCCCCCACACATATATATATATATATATATAGATATACATATATATATATATATATATATATATATATATATATATATATATATAGATATACATATAGATATAGATATATATATATATATATATATATATATATATATATATATATATATATATATATATATATATATGATCCGACGTTAAACTCATATCAAGCAGTGCTGAGGCTGCATCTCTGTGTTTCGCCTGTTGTACACGCTCGACACGTCTCTGGCACCGACTGTCACGGGCCGATGAAGCTTCGGTAACCTTCTCATGTAAAAGTTTAATTTATATTTCCTTTATTAAATACTGTTCACAAACGAATTTGCAAATAAAATCACTGACCACTTATAAAGTGATCCGCACATACTCGAGTGTACGCCAAATTCCATTCCTTTATATCTCGAGAGATGCGTGACAGACATTTCTGGCGACGTCGCTTGGATAGCTCCTTCGTGTCATTTCCTTGATGTGTAATGACCGCTGGCAAACGAAAGAATGATTTCTTGTCTCTAACAGCTCTGCTGCCACAACCAAAGACAGCACAAAAGTTCACCACCGATAGGTTATGCGACTCAGCCGTGCATGCCAGTGGCTTTGTGTGTACTCCAACATGGCCGACAGCTAAACTGTGACGTCACACGAGACCACTCCATTGACTTTAAAATCCTGCTGTTGGTTTCCAAAGCACTGAATGGTTTAGGGCCAAAACACATCTTTGATCTGCTTCTACCTTATGAACCATCCCGACCCCTCAGGTCGTCTGGGACCGGTCTACTTTCTGTTCCCAGAGTCAGAACTAAACATGGAGAAGCAGCATTCAGTTGTTATTCTCCACATATCTGGAACAAAGTCCCATAAAGCTGCAGGTCTGCTGAGACCCTCAGCTCATTTAAATCAAGATTGAAGACTTTTCTGTTTGCTGCTGCCTTTAATTGAACCACATTCAATTAATATATGAATCAATTTCCTGCATTTCTGCATTTTACTCCTGCATTTTATTTTTTACACAGTTTTTTAAATCTCCTTTTCTTTTGCCTTATGTTTTGATGCTTTTAATGGTTTTATGTGAAGCACTTTGAATTACCTTGTTGTTGAAATGTGCTATACAAATAAACTTGCCTTGAACTGTCCCGTGGAGCTGCATCGTTTACCAGAGATTGAAGACCAGTATCGATGGAGCGGATGGAGCTACCCGGTGGAAATGACGGCTTTGTCCGCAATGGAGGCCAGGAGTGCTGGTGGAGAGAGTACGGGACGCCGCCTGCGGAGCTCGGATGAGCCCAGCGATGGATCGCCTGATCGCGAGTAACTGTTAGACTTACTAGGACACCACCGCGAACTACTAGCTGAGCCAAGAGGCTTCTTGCTCGTCTGAGGGGAGCCGCCGCGCTGGGCGAGTGCTCCTGCGCCGGCCACCTGGTGAGCTGAATGCCGGCTCCGGCTAAACATGATGTTGAGACCCGACTCTTCCTGAAACGATCAAAGTCGGAATCCGTCATTGTCTCAGTTACGCACAACTAGTTGTTTAAAATGTAAGGGAAATAGTATCGCTTTGCATCTGCTTAGCTGAAATTACACCTGACAGCAGCAGAGAGGAGAACACTATTTAAAGATTGACAGCAACGATATGATTGGCTTGAGGACTCGGTGTGCCGCATCTGGTTGGTTACTTAAAAGTGCCCGCCCCCAATCAGCTGATAGAGTAATTACAAGGAGAGGAAAGACAGAGATTACTAGTGAGTGTCTTCCTGATTGAACTTGCGCTTGAACTACATTTCTTACTGCCTTATTTACTGATATAACAAGAAAAAAACTGACATTGGTTTCATTTATGTTTTATTTAAAATATGTTCTTGGTTTGTCTTGGGACCAACCAAGAAAATATTCACGGATGCAACAGGACCAACAAACGCTGTTGAGGAGAGGAAAAAATGACAATTGGACACTAAAATGATCATCAAATTAATATATATATATTGTGGCAATAAAACAAACAAAGGTTACTTAAAATAGTTAGTGCTCTTACCTGTCTGAGGGTGCCCTCTAATAGGCAGATCTTGCCGACAGCCCAGATGGGTATTGCAAGCACAGAGGAGAGGGCCATGGCCCAGCCAAGACAGTAGGCCCAGTTTGGGTACACATATCCATTGCTGGATGTCAGGGGCTGGTAGTCCACAAAGAAGTAGATGAAGCAAACCTTGACACAAAAGCAGAGGAGCAGGAGTCTCGATACAAATTTGATAACACAAATAATACGATTGGTGTTTTTTCTCAAACAACCTTTGAATACGCAAATATTCATCAAGCGTTCCAAGAACAGCTCTCCTCTAATGGAATAACTTGTGTTCGGACTTCTCTGGAGCTCCTAAATATTTTCTGAGTTAGAACTGATTTCCTGAGCTCAGAAAATTGATAAAATGCAGTTTCATCTAGTCTTAGAGGAGACACGCTGGCCCTGGAGGGACTCTTACCAGCTTCTTCTTCTTCTTGTTGGCCTCGCCCTAATCGACACAACAGTCTTCATTTCATGTCGTTTCTTCTCCTGCAGCTGTTAACAGCTTGTAACTTACCAGGCAGATCAGAGGGCTGAAGTAACGCCAGCTGAGTTTGAAAAGAATACACGGCCTCTGTCCTGTCATTTCTTCAACTGCATCACACATCTGCTCTGCCCCTGCATGATGATTACGGGTTTTGTTAGGAACACAGGACAGGACCTCCTGGTGTAGAAGCATGCTGTACTGTATGTCAGACTGATGGATTGGCCTGGAGCCACTTATTGAAATATGGTACGTTTGTGTATGGATCTCCAGCCATACCCCAACCAACAGAAGGCAATATCTTATTATGTTACTATTAGAATAGTCACAAAGATAACACATCACTAAATGACACTGTTTGTTAATAAAAAGTAAAAATGATTATAGCACTTCATACATTTACCAATCTGATAAAAATGAAAAACTTTGAAAGTTGTCATCATCTTTTATTGTACATCTCCTTGTTTTATTTAATCATTTATATATTTATTAATTCCCCTTTTTTAATGCTCATGAAATTGAGATTGGTGTGACCAAAAATATCGGAACAATTCAAATTGGTCCAGAATTCAAATAATATACATATATATATACACTGTATAATAAAAAGTAGTATATTATATATATTTACTAAGTGATATATATTTATATATACTAACTGATTTGAAGTTAAAGGAAGAGTATAAACATTCTACCTTACTGTTGCCCTATTTAAACAGGTACATGCAACAACAAGGTGTTTAGAGACGGTATCTGTTTTCAACTGTGTAACCACACAACAAAATTTTACTGTATGTTTACATAACTATTTATTTAACGATTATTTAACAATTCATCAAAAATTCAGCACCGAAAAAAGGACATTTTGTCACTATGTCAGAGGAACTCAGACATGAACTCTGATCATGGATCTGTAAAATCAATTGTGTTCAATGACACCAGCGTGGTTTTATGGAGGGTTAGGTGCTGGACTATTTCTTGGCAGGGTGCAGTTAAAATGAAAACTGGCTGATTTTCAACCTTATCAGAGGTATACAGTGTGAGAAACGGCTGCAGTTGTTACTGATGTTCTCTGTGTCTCTGGGGCGCAGCTGCAAAATATGTTGTTCTTCCATATACGAGTGACGTACTTGTATACGGAAGAACAGAATGCTCCATCAGCTTTGGTAGCTAATGTAGCTATAACTATAACGTTGCCAGGCAGTGTTTCTATCTTTCCCCCTTTTTACACTACAGGAGCACCACTTCAAGCATTGGCACTAAAGGTTAACGTTGAACGTAAATTGGGAGTTTGGAATCGTCAAATATTAACATGATATTGTGTTGAAATTTTGACCCTTGTTCCCCCGGTGAAACGCACAAAGGGTTCCCAGGAAAGAGCTTTGGGTTGGCTGAATAGCTCTTGGCTAGAAAGCTGGTTCATACTATTACATCTGGCAAACTACAGAATACAGAAACATGGTATTGATACGACTTACCAAAAGCCCAGCCAACAGCCACACACTGGACCAGAGACACAAATAATATACATGCTCCGCTAGCACCATAGTAGTCAATCAACTGGAACATGTACACTCCTCCCTGGACAACACAGAAGGGGAACAAACATGTAGTGTCACTTGAAATACTGCTCCAATATGAGAATATGCCGAGTGTTGTTATGTTTGGGTAAGGTTACACCAGCCTGATCTTAGAAAAACGTGAAATGACCACAACTGCATTACGCTGTGGTGACACATAACGTGCCAGCAACCCAGAAACAATGGCAATGGAGAGTCAATTATGACCCTTTGTCGGGACGGAAAAAAACGAATTTCCAGGTTCCACCAAAATATGCTGTGATCAAAACCGGTGGTGTATAGATTTGTCAAACACAGGACTGTCACCCAGGAGACTGGTGTTTGTGTCGCATGTAAAACCAAAAGGCAAATTTGACTTTTTAAAATGACACCCTCTCTGTTCAACAAACAGACGCCCATGGCTAATTATCATGCAGAATGACGTAATTGTACCTTCCCGATTTTCTTTCTTACTGACGAGGGGCATGGCCCACCACTGTTAAAACTTCTTGTCTTTGTTGGTTGGGTTATTTAGTTTTAAGCAGGAGAACTGACATTAGTTTGGTTCAAGGTAAGAATACCATGTGCTGATCATGCTAAGCCAGCCATGTGCTTCTGATCCTTGTGCAAAGAGTTTGCACTCTCGGCACAATGGGCCTTCTGACCAATGAAGGTTTATTTTCGGGTTAAAGGGCTGTCGGACAAATGGGCATTCGGTCCAATGGGATATTTGTCGATTGAGGTTTCGGAACAATAACATGGAACCCTAATTCTATCTCAAACCATGATCTTTCCTTCCTAATCCAAGTAGTTTTGTTGCCTAAACCTAACAAAATAGTTTGTTGGTTGAACGTAAACTGTTTCCTGTGGTGGAGGCTCATAAATTGTTTCTGTGGTGGCAGTACTGTGGTCATTCTATGTATTTCTGTCATGTTGGGTTACACAGGCATGTGTAGTACCTCAGTTGTGAGAGGGATCTGCACAAGGAAGGTTATGGAGCAGAAGAAGACGAGGAAGATTTCTCTGCGCCAGGGTCTGCGCATCTGTCCTGGGAACATGTCAACCACTGACGATGTAATAGTTTCCAAACCTGCAAACTAATACACAATCAAACAGACAGAAGAGAGAATAACCAAATTGTTACATCAAACATGCATTTTGAACATATATAGTACTGGATGAAAAGTCAAAGGATCACCAAGGTTGATAAAATGCTCTAGGTCAGTGTTGGTTTTTTTTTCTGGGGACCTAGTTTTTGAAAAGGAAAATATTGATACATACAGCTTCATCTATAACTTGTGAGAAGAGCAAGTTTTGGTGTAAATAATAACTCCTGACCAGTTTTACTGCCATTTCCGCCTCACCTTTCATTTTCTTTTATCGGTGAACCAGCAATTTTGAAGAGGTAAACGTTTGATAAATCTCAACTTTTTTATGCATGTGTAATTGATAACATTTACACACGCAAAATACTTTATAATTGAGACCGAATACATGCATTCATCAGTAAAACAAACCAAATGTATGCTAGCCTTGTATATTAGATTCAATGTTAGAATGGACTGTACTAATGGACTGTGCCAATAGTGCTTTTCTTGTCTTTCCGACCACTCAAAGCTCTTTAACACTACATGTCATCATTCCCCCTAAGTGCCACCTGCCGATCAGACTATCCACATTCATTTACCATAGGCACAGCTACGGGAGTTCAGTGTCTTGCTCAAGGAAACATCGATATGCGACTTGCGGAGCCGGGGATCGAACCGCTGATCCTCTGATTGAAGGGCGACCCTGCTCTCCACTTAGCCACAGTCGCCCCAAATTAGGTTATAATTATCAGAAGAAAATTAATATTCAGGCTCCCTCATGTGGCTCAAAGATTAGGGATCAAAGATTTGCACTGCATATTTAAATGTTGAATAAAAGAATATGGAAGAATGGGATTGAATACTTTAGGCATCGTGGATATGTTTACCACATTCTATAACAGTCCATCATATAGTTGTTAAGACATTTCACTAAAAGCCAAAAATGTCAACGTCATGGTGGCGCCAGAGGAAAAGTCAGGGGCTTCATCCTCGATAGACTACGAATGTCTGTACAACGTTTCAGATATTTCAGTGTTATTAAATATTCCACATATGGGCTTCAGGCTACATTGTTACACAGTGTTCACTGATCGAGCATTAACGGTTGCAGCGTAATGTTAAACGTCAAGTGAATACTTTGTGCAGGACACCAACAGCATGTCATGTGTCTGCTTGGTCTTACCAATGTGTCCAGTCCCAACAGAATGAGCATAAGGAAGAAGCAGGCGGCCCACAGCTGGGGCAGGGGCATCATGGCTACAGCCTGAGGAAATGCAATGAACGCCAGCCCAGGGCCTGGGAGGACAGACGAGTGTTCGATTGTTGTCCTCTCATTCTGTTACATTTTTGTGTATATTTGATCCTCGTGTTAAACAGAGGCCATAGGTGTGCTTTAAAATCATACCTGATTCAACCACCATGTTAATGGGAATTCCCTGTTTCTGGGCCATGAAGCCAAGAACTGAGAAGACTGCGAAGCCGGAAACAAAGCTGGTGCCACTGTTGAGCACACACAACCACAGACTATCCCTGCACACACACACACACACACACACACACACACACACACACACACACACACACACACACACACACACACACACACACACACACACACACACACACACACACACAGAGCATACAGAGCATAATTGACTGGGACAATGCTGACAGAATACTCGGACAGAGACTAGGCTGTCCTACTGTTAAGGTGGAGATATACCGGCTGCCATATTGAAAATACTGGAGCCAGAACCAAGCCGGACTGTGTTTGGTTCTGTCCTCGTTCTTATTGCCCTTAGATGTATCTAGTCCTGTAAGTTTTAGTTTTCATCTCTGAGATCTATAAAGGTAATAAAAAAAGAATAAGCAACAGATTTGAGCTACACTAATGTGAAATGTTTGAAGTAATGTGAAAAACCTATGCTAAGAGACACCACATGAAGGATGGATTCAGGAGTGTAGATGTTATTTCAGAAGTGGCCGGACCCAAAGATGTGACCAAAACAGATACGAAAGATATTGGGAGGACTGAAAATACTTGAACTGTGTTCAATAACACAACTTCTATAATGTATTTGTGGGACTACGAATCGCATGGCTTACTTGTAACAGTTGTTGCTGAATTTGTTGTAGCTTCCCAGAGTGATTAAGGTTCCAGATGCAAGACCATAAGAGAAAAAGACTTGAGAACAAGCATCCATCCACACCTGATGAGCAGAAAACAACGTGTAATCAGTATTCAGAACACAGTGTGTCACAGGGGGCTGTTGTTGTATCGAAGGTTACGATATTAATCTTATATTATTTATTCCTGTCTTTGAGCCGGGGAATAACCAAGCCATGCTTGTGCCCCCTAGCATCCAAATATAGACTGGCAAAGCACCTCTGCAGCTACCACATGTGCAGGAGCCCCAGCAGTTCCACCACATGTGTCTTTGAGATAAAAGAAGCCCCTAATGCCTGGATTGCTGAAGCGCAGTGGCTACCATGCGGAAAGCCTTGCAGGCAAAGCATTGGTTTAGGATGCAAAGATCCAACACATGTCGGAAATCTCCTGTCTTCTTGCAAAGCAGGAAGTATGCATGATGTAACCCTTTGTGTGTTGTGAATTCCCCCTGGGGATGAATAACGTATACATCTATCTATCTATCTATCTATCTATCGAATTGGGACCACTGATACAGTCTGAGATAAGGCCGCAGTGGCGTCAGGCTGGGGAGTCAGCGAAATTTCGAACACATTTAAGTTGTAGCACCTGCAGCTAGCTGGACTCTCAGGTAACAATGTTGTCAAACTATTCTGGTGTCTCCCTGTCACGCAGAAGTGGCGGTAGCGGCTCTCTGACCAGATGGCTGACTGTGGAAGCAGGTGTGCCGTGAAGCCCTCATCTTGGGGGGGCATTCAGGGAGAAGATGGGTCCGTGTGACCCTGCACCCTGTGAAGACTTTGCAGTGGCTGCAGCCAAGGCACCTCGACACACTAGAGGGGGTGACGCTAAATGAAACAGCTCTGGTGGTCGGGCCGAGCCGTAAAAAACATGGCGGACGAGGCCCACAGTCCAGGGTGTAAGCAGAGGCAGCCCATCATTTCTAGCAGCACTAGCAAACAAGCGGGGAGTAATTTTAATACAATGTGGGCTTCCGTCAAAGGTTGATGTACCAGACACCGTGAAGTGATTGTCACCATCGCCATAAATGGGAGACCAGAGGTGTAAAAATAATAAATAAACACATTTAGTGAAAGGATACCTTTCACTAAATGAAACAAACATGTACAGTCAGTCATCAGTAATGTCAGCATGTGTGGATGTGTGGAAATGTCTGAAACAAACAAAACAGCAGCCGTGTCAGCTAAGAAAGCATTCTGAGGCATCCAGAATATCCCACGGGTGAAATCCGGGACTTAGTTTCTCCAGCCGCCCCCGCCTCGAGGCACCCGATCGTTAGCTCTGTCAGCCCTCGGAACAGGCCGCGGGTCAATAACTTGCGGGTGGCGGGGTAGAGGTGAGGCAGATCACAGAAAAATAATAAAGACTATGGCAAAGATACGTTGATGAGAAACGTATTTGTAATGCGTCAAACACAATTGAGAATGCATTTTAGTTTTGGGGGAACGTAATTTTTAGGAGACGGGACTGCACCGCCATTAAATTTTTTCTCTCGCGCACCCCCTAGAGGGGTGCGCGAGCTGCACCACACTTTGGGAATCCCTGGTGTAGGCGCATCCTGACTGGCCAGCTACATTGTGAACAAATGTCAGTGGCCGAACGACTGCCCCTGACAGCCAGTGTGACAAAGAACTACTTTCTTTTGTCCGGTCAATTCAGTTAGGTGTGACACTTAAATCAACATAAGTAAAGAAAAACATACTCAACTCAAACTATCTAGAAACTGTAAAGTTGCAAAATGTGTCTGCAGTGTCTCACCTGAAGGTCTCCCAGGCGAGAAGGATCTGGGTACAGGTAGTAGACCACACCCTCCCAGGCTCCTGGCAATGTCAACCCCCTGATTAAGAGTATGGCCAACGTCAAATACGGGAACACAGCCGTGAAATACACCACCTGCAAATTTCAGTGGTTATTTAAAAAATTTCTGGCTACATAGTATTACTGCATCAGGTTAAATAACACTGCTCCCATCTTCCTGTTTGTGATGGTTACTTCGTTTAAATAGGTCTGTATGTTTGAAGAATGACTTTTCTGTTGTCACACACTTCAACAGTCCTGCTGCTTTTATGTCATGTTAGAAGATTAGCACTGCAATGAGAATGAGAAATCCTACAATTGTTAAAATGCATTTCCTGCTGAAAATGCATTGGAATGCTGAAAGCTGAAATGAATCTCAAAAACATTGCTGAAAATAGATATCCAGTTTAAAAGAAATTCCAAAAAGCTTAATAATTCAAAAAGTTGAAAGTTTACAAATATGAAGTTATATCACCCCTCTCCTGAAAGAGCAGAACATTTTGATATTCGAACGGGGGTGCTATGACTTTTCATATTTCTAACCTTTAAACTTTTTGAATTATTAAGCTTTTTATTTTCAATGGGATCTCTAGAGGGAATATTTTCAAATCCTTTATAATGGGTGTGTATTGCGCAGCTTAGAGTGCTAGAGTGAAGAGCAGCTTAAGATTTTTGTGAAAAAAACATTTGTATTTTGCCACTGTGTCCACAATCTTCACTCTTCATGCATACTTTCTGGACGTAGGAGTCGCTAATATTGTCCTTGTCGTTGAAAAATTACTGTGGAATCCCACAGATTTCCACATTTGATACAGAAGCCGTTAATTGAGAGGAAAACCAACTTTCTGCTCCATAGAGACCAATGTTAAATTTTGCTTCAAAAACATCTTCCACAGAACACGGTACCCCATTTCTAGATCGCCAGTTCAGCCACATTTTTTACACTACAGACATCATTTTTACAAGATCTGTTTCTCAAGTCATCCTTCCTCTCAATTATTAATATCGGAGCAATAGGAGGTACGGTTATGGGAGTTTTGATGATTTGTTTGAGAGGTGTTTCCCTGTTTTATCTCCATGAAATGGCTTCAGGCACACAGGTGTTCGCAATTGAGCCAATTAGTGATGTTGATAAACATCCAGTCTCACAGACACACATGCACTGCCATTACTGCTATTACTGCTACTACTACTACTACTACTGTGATATTAAATACTACGATCAATACTACAGCTATTACTATGACCACTGATACTACGTCTTCCACTACAACTACAACTTCTACTACTACTGCAAATATCACTACTACTACGAGTAGTAGTTATTCTAATGCTACTAATACATCTACTAATAATACTTCTACGACAACTTCTACTACTACAAATATCACCACTGATGCATTTTTTTAAGCCACAGAAACTGTTCAAATATCAAAATGTTCAGCTCTTTCGGAAGAGGTGTGATATGACTTTTCATATTTGTAATATTTAAACTTTTTGAATTATTAAGCTTTTTGCAATTTGTTTTTGAATTGTATATTTATTTTCAGCAATGTTTTTGCGATTAATTTCAGTTTTCAGCATTCCAACGCATTTTCAGCAGGAAATGATTTTTCTAGTTGAATCATGTTACTTGTTTTATTCTACGAACAAGTTCAAATGGTTAGGGTTAGGGTTGGGTTTGGGCTAACCCTAACCCTATTAGCACGTGCAGTGCTATGGTATCTTATGAAGGTTGTTTGGTCCAAAAAGTCTTCAATAAATATACCAACCTCAAACTGTCTGAACTTGATTTTTTTATTTAAATTCAAGATGTACAGTAATAAACTGATGCAAATGTACACACTCATACAGTCATTCAGCTCTTAGGGATCTTTAGAGGTCTTTCCCCCCTCCTCCCCCCCCCACACACACACGCCATTTTAAAAATAAAAGCCCCACAGAATGAATCCTAACTGAAATGCTTGTGATGAGCCTACCACTACTGCTATTACTACCACTACAACTATTACTTATACTACAACTGCTACTACTGCTATTACTGCTACCATCAATATTATCACTACCACTACTGCTATTACTACCACTATGACTATTAATTATACTACAACTGCTACTACTGCTATTCATGCTACTACCAGTACTAATACTACGACAGCTATTAGTACGACTGCTACTAGTACTATTACTACTGCTACTTCAAATACTGCCATTACTTTTACTACTACTACTGTTATATTAAATACTACGACCACTACTACAACTATTACTACTACTACTGATACTAGGCTACTACTTCTTCTAAATACTCCTACTTCTTCTAAATACTAATACTTCTTCTTAATACTAATACTTCTACTACTAATGATACTTCTACTATGACTTCTACTACTATGCTTACAAATATCACTACTGCTACGACTACTACTTATTCTAATGCTACTAATACTTCTACTACTAATAGTACTTCTACTTCAAAGACAACTTCTACTACTATTACTACAAATATCACTACTGAAATTTGTTTAAGCTACAGAAATTGTTCAAATATCAAAATGTTCAGCTCTTTCAGGAGAGGGGTGCTTTGACTTTTCATATTTGTAATCTTTAAACTTTTTGAATTAAGCTTTTTGCAATTTCCTTTTGAATGGGATCTCTATGGATAAAATCTTCAAATCCTGTTATACTTCAACTTTCAAAGCCTTCTTCTTCCTCATACTCTCAGCTACAGACACCATAGTTAGACATTTCAACAAGAAGGTTTTTCAGCAGTGCAGTTTAAATGCTTTCGAGCTTCAACATTTTTCAAACAGATAGTCTCCCATTTCTTAATTTTCAGCAATTTCTTCACAATTAATTTCAGCTTTCAGCATTCCAATGGATTTTCAGCAGGAAATGCTTTTTCTAGTTTTTATAGTTGTTGGAATGCTTAACAGCATTCCAACAACTATTGTTATCCTGTTTCTTTATTCAACTTCTTCTATTTCTTCCGTCGCACCTCTTCTTCTCCTTCATTTTTTAAGCTACAGAAACCGTTCAACTATTAAAATGTTCAGCTCTTTCACCAGAGGTCTGCTATGACTTTTCATATTTCTAACCTTTAAACTTTTTGAATGATTAAGCTTTTTATTTTTTCAATGGGATCTCTATGGAGAATATTTTCAAATGGCTTCAGGCACACAGGTGTTCGTGATTGAGCCAATTAGTGATGTTGATAAACACACAGACACACGCACACATACACTCCTCTCCCTCTCTCTCTGTGTGTGTCTCTCTCTCATCGTCATTCAGGTCTTAGGGATCTTCAGAGGTCTTTCCCCCCTCCTCCACACACACACACACACACACGCCATTTTTAAATAAAAGCCGCACACACATGATTTGTTGCAGCTGTTACGTGTTGCAGCTCGGCCAATCAGATATGAGGATTCTGATAAGCTTCCTGATTCGAGTGACATTTACACACACCGCGACACAAGAGGGAGAGGTGAGGAAAGACATGGCAGAGCAGGACAACAGTCATGTAAGCTGTAAACGATAAAACATCGGACAATCTCCAAATGAGAAAGTTTGCCAGAGATATCAGAGCCTCTCTCTCTCTCTCATACAGTCATTCAGGTCTTAGGGATCTTTAGAGGTCTTTCCCCCCTCCTCCACCCCCCCCCCCCACACACACACACCATTTTTAAATAAAAGCCCCACAGAATGAATCCTAACTGAAATGCTTGTGATGAGCCTGTCATTTAATAACCGCTTTGTGTTTATCTAACATTATGATTCTGTCTCCTCTCCCCTTCTCCCCCACACCCCATTTCAAAATGAAAGCTAAATGAAACAAAAGAATGTCATCACGCCGACTTGTTCGCTTCCTTGTGTATACTCATGCAACAAGGGTGTAGTTTGTTAAAAACGTTTTAGGCGTTTTACTTTCTGGTAAAAATCCATTGTCTTCTTGTACAGGGAGGGATCCAGTGGATGCCTACTTCCTGGCTCGCCTAAAAGTGTGTCATCTTTTTGGGAACCACACCTTTTGTTATTCTCAAAAAACAATCGTAGCATTGTATCAATGACACACAGACCAGGTAAACATAATTGCGATGCCAGGTAACATCTTGGATTTAACATTGTGGCCTGTAAATGATGACAATCTGGACTTTAAACACCTGTCGTGTGTGCATTAGGCTGATACAACTGCATCCACCTTACTGTTAGGCTCCATACTCAAAAATATAATATTCCTTTATTTGTAAGCAACTAGCAGAGGCCATTAGATAGTCTGCTCTGCAGTTCTGTATGCTGAATTCTCCTAGTGATCGTATAATTGTTGGAATGCTGTTAAGCCGTTAATTGAGAGGAAAACCAACTTTCTGCTCCATAGAGACTAGGGGTGTCACGGATCACAAACCTCACGGTTTGGATCACGGTTCAGGAGTCACGGTTCGGATAATTTTTCGGATCAACAAAGAAAAGGGGAGGAGACAAATATAACTTTGCTTTCCATTTATTAATGAAAGAACTTCAAGAACACTTAAAGCAAAGAACTTTGGGCTGTAGTCTTACATGAAAACAAAAATATTGAATATGTCCAATTTGAAACAAAATGAAATAAATAAATAAAAACAATACATTCAAGAATTCTGTTAAGTTTAAGTGCAACATGAGTTATGTTGATATCCTCGTCCTTTCATCAATATTGAAAGAAAGAAACAGCCAGTGGGCTAGCTTCCACTGTTTACACTGAACTGAACTGCTCGGCAACAACTTGGGTCTATGTTTACTTCCTGTCAGGTTATGCCATTCAAATACACAATAATGTTATATTACTGTGACATTTTCAAAAAGATGAGAATATCTCCATTGTCTGGGGAGAAGGTCGACCTTTCTGTGGTGACTGGAATATTATTGGGCCTGTCTAGCTTCCGCTCTGATACTTCTGTCAGCACCTGCCCCAGGTGTGTCTGTGTGACTCTCACAGAGGGGGCGTGTCTACAGCACCTGCCCCAGGTGTGTGTCTGTGTGACTGTCACAGAGGGGGCGTGTCTACAGCACCTGCCCCAGGTGTGTGTGACTCTCTCAGAGGGGGCGTGTCTACAGCACCTGCCCCAGGTGTGTGTCTGTGTGATGCTCACAGAGGGGGCGTGTCTACAGCACCGGACTAAGAATCACTCCGCCGTGGTGAAAGCAGTCTCTCCACAGTCTTTTCCTTCTCATAGAAGTCTGGAACAGCTTCACACTGAAGTGGGTGCGTGAGTGGACTTCGTAGCATGGCTCAAGCATTTTAACCAGATTTAGAAATCCCTTGTTTTCTACACCGGAGTGTCAAAAACATCTTCCACAGAACACGGTACCCCATTTCTAGATCGCCAGTTAAGCCACATTTTTTACACTACAGACATCATTTTTACAAGATCTGTTTCTCAAGTCATCCTTCCTCTCAATTATTAATATCGGAGCAATAGGAGCTACGGTTATGGGAGTTTTGATGATTTGTTTGAGAGGTGTTTCCCTGTTTTATCTCCATGAAATGGATTCAGGCACACAGGTGTTTGCGATTGAGCCAATTAGTGATGTTGATAAACACACAGACTCACAGACACACGTGCACATACACTCCTCTCCCTCTATCTCTCTGTGTCTCTCATACAGTCATTCAGGTCTTAGGGATCTTTAGAGGTCTTTCCCCCCCCCCACACACACACACGCCATTTTAAAAATAAAAGCCCCACAGAATGAATCCTAACTGAAATGCTTGTGATGAGCCTGTCATTTAATAACCGGTTTGTGTTTGTCTAACAGAAACCATTCAACTATCAAAATATTCAGCTCTTTCACCAGAGGGGTGCTATGACTTTTTATATTTCTAACCTTTAAACTTTTTGAATTATTAAGCTTTTTATTTTTTCAATAGGATCTCTATGGAGAATATTTTCAAATGGCTTCAGGCACACAGTTGTTTGCGATTGAGCCAATTAGTGATGTTGATAAACACACAGACTCACAGACACACATACACTCCTCTCCCTCTCTCTCTCTCTGTGTCTCTCTCAGTCAGGTCTTAGTGATCTTTAGAGGTCTTTCCCCCCTCCTCCACCCCCCCCACACACACACGCCATTTTAAAAATAAAAGCCCCACAGAATGAATCCTAACTGAAATGCTTGTGATGAGCCTGTCATTTAATAACCGCTTTGTGTTTATCTAACATTATGATTCTGTCTCCTCTCCCCTTCTCCCCCACACCCCATTTCAAAATAAAAGCTAAATGAAACAAAAGAATGTCATCACGCCGACTTGTTCGCTTCCTTGTGTATACTCATGCAACAAGGGTGTAGTTTGTTAAAAACGTTTTAGGCGTTTTACTTTCTGGTAAAAATCCATTGTCTTCTTGTACAGGGAGGGATCCAGTGGATACCTACTTCCTGGCTCGCCTAAAAGTGTGTCATCTTTTTGGGAACCACACCTTTTGTTATTCTCAAAAAACAATCGTAGCATTGTATCAATGACACACAGACCAGGTAAACATAATTGCGATGCCAGGTAACATCTTGGATTTAACATTGTGGCCTGTAAATGATGACAATCTGGACTTTAAACACCTGTCGTGTGTGCATTAATAATAATAATAATAATAACTTTAATTTATATAGCACCTTTCAGGGGACCCAAGGCCGCTTTACAAGAGTAACAGTTTAGACAAAAACAGTTTAGACAAACAGTCAGAAAAACAGAACAAGTAAACTAGGGGCCGAAAGCCTTGGCGAACAGATGGGACTTGAGGGCCCTTTTGAAGCCCATTAGGCTGATACAACTGCATCCACCTTACTGTTAGGCTCCATACTCAAAAATATAATATTCCTTTATTTGTAAGCAACTAGCAGAGGCCATTAGATAGTCTGCTCTGCAGTTCTGTATGCTGAATTCTCCTAGTGATCGTATAATTGTTGGAATGCTGTTAAGCCGTTAATTGAGAGGAAAACCAACTTTCTGCTCCATAGAGACTAGGGGTGTCACGGATCACAAACCTCACGGTTCGGATCACGGTTCAGGAGTCACGGTTCGGATCATTTTTCGGATCAACAAAGAAAAGGGGAGGAGACAAATATAACTTTGCTTTCCATTTATTAATGAAAGAACTTCAAGAACACTTAAAGCAAAGAACTTTGGGCTGTAGTCTTACATGAAAACAAAAATATTGAATATGTCCAATTTGAAACAAAATGAAATAAATAAATAAAAACAATACATTCAAGAATTCTGTTAAGTTTAAGTGCAACATGAGTTATGTTGATATCCTCGTCCTTTCATCAATATTGAAAGAAAGAAACAGCCAGTGGGCTAGCTTCCACTGTTTACACTGAACTGAACTGCTCGGCAACAACTTGGGTCTATGTTTACTTCCTGTCAGGTTATGCCATTCAAATACACAATAATGTTACATTACTGTGACATTATTTTCAAAAAGATGAGAATATCTCCATTGTCTGGGGAGAAGGTCGACCTTTCTGTGGTGACTGGAATATTATTGGGCCTGTCTAGCTTCCACTCTGATACTTCTGTCAGCACCTGCCCCAGGTGTGTCTGTGTGACTCTCACAGAGGGGGCGTGTCTACAGCACCTGCCCCAGGTGTGTGTCTGTGTGACTGTCACAGAGGGGGCGTGTCTACAGCACCTGCCCCAGGTGTGTGTGACTCTCTCAGAGGGGGCGTGTCTACAGCACCTGCCCCAGGTGTGTGTCTGTGTGATGCTCACAGAGGGGGCGTGTCTACAGCACCAGACTAAGAATCACTCCGCCGTGGTGAAAGCAGTCTCTCCACAGTCTTTTCCTTCTCATAGAAGTCTGGAACAGCTTCACACTGAAGTGGGTGCGTGAGTGGACTTAGTAGCATGGCTCAAGCATTTTAACCAGATTTAGAAATCCCTTGTTTTCTACACCGGAGTGTCCCCCGTCGCTGACATGCCGATGTTTTGCCGTTGTCGTGTGTCTCTCTTTAAATAACGCCGACATACCGTAACGGTTTCGTCCACCACCCTCATCCGTCATCATACGTTACAGGGAAGACAAAATGTTCCCAAACTTGTGCCTGAAATGACGCCGTGGCTTCTGATGTTCCTCCGCTCGCCATGACTTCACCGTTAAATGCTTCGAAGCTGCTCCGTTCACGTGAACACACTATTGCTTTATAGCTGTTCACTGACACTCTGCATTGATATTCGGGGACTTGTTACTTGAAAAGGAACAGCAACAGTAGAACTTTACACACTATGATGATTACACTGTAAAAAAAAAAAAAAGAAATACTCGATTTATCCGCGGTTCACGAGTGATCCGAACCGCGAGGGGTGATCCGAACCGCGAGGGGTGATCCGAACCGCGAGGGGTGATCCGAACCGCGAGGGGTGATCCGAACGGATCACGGATCGATCCGTGACACCACTAATAGAGACCAATGTTAAATTTTGCTTCAAAAACATCTTCCACAGAACACGGTACCCCATTTCTAGATCGCCAGTTAAGCCACATTTTTTACACTACAGACACAATTTTTACAGAATCTGTTCTTCAACTCATTCTTCCCCTCAATTATTAATATCGGAGCAATAGGAGCTACGGTTATGGGAGTTTTGATGATTTGTTTGAGAGGCGTTTCCCTGTTTTATCTCCATGAAATGGCTTCAGGCACACAGGTGTTTGCGATTGAGCCAATTAGTGATGTTGATAAACACACAGACTCACGCGCACATACACTCCTCTCCCTCTATCTCTCTGTGTCTCTCATACAGTCATTCAGGTCTTAGGGATCTTTAGAGGTCTTTCCCCCCCCCACACACACACACGCCATTTTAAAAATAAAAGCCCCACAGAATGAATCCTAACTGAAATGCTTGTGATGAGCCTGTCATTTAATAACCGGTTTGTGTTTGTCTAACAGAAACCATTCAACTATCAAAATCTTCAGCTCTTTCACCAGAGGGGTGCTATGATTTTTTATATTTCTAACCTTTAAACTTTTTGAATTATTAAGCTTTTTATTTTTTCAATAGGATCTCTATGGAGAATATTTTCAAATGGCTTCAGGCACACAGTTGTTTGCGATTGAGCCAATTAGTGATGTTGATAAACACACAGACTCACAGACACACACGCTCATACACTCCTCTCCCTCTCTCTCTCTCTGTGTCTCTCTCAGTCAGGTCTTAGGGATCTTTAGAGGTCTTTCCCCCCTCCTCCACCCCCCCCCCCCCACACACACACGCCATTTAAAAAATAAAAGCCCCACAGAATGAATCCTAACTGAAATGCTTGTGATGAGCCTGTCATTTAATAACCGGTTTGTCTTTATCTAACATTATGATTCTGTCTCCTCTCCCCTTCTCCCCCACACCCCACACCCCATTTCAAAATAAAAGCCCCATTTTTTACACTACAGACACAATTTTTACAAGATCTGTTTCTCAAGTCATCCTCCTTAGGAATCTTTAGAGGTCTTTCCCCCCTCCAACACACACACACACGCACGCACACACACACACACACACACGCCATTTTTAAATAAAAGCCCCACAGAATGAATCCTAACTGAAATGCTTGTGATGAGCCTGTCATTTAATAACCTCTGTTTATGTGTGTCAAACATGATGATTATGTCTCCTCTCCCCCTCACTCCCCCACCCAGTCCCACCCTTTCAAAATAAAAGCCTCATGGATTAACTGTATTTAAACATTTCGCTCAAAATTAGGCTTTTTTGTTGAAATAATGAATGCTCTTACTAATACTGCGACAACTACTACTACTGCTAATATTTCTAGTATTACCACTACTACTACAACCTTTGCTGTTGCTACTATACTACTACTGCTACTGCTATTACTGCTACCATAAATATTATTACTACCACTACTGCTATTACTACCACTACCACTACTGTTATTACTGATACCACAACTGCTAATACTGCTACTACCAGTACGAATAACCAGTACTAATACTACTACAGCTATTAGTACGACTGCTGATACTACTACTTCTACTACTTCTTCTAATTACAAATACTTCGACGACAACTTCTACTACTACTGCTACTACAAATATCACTACTGCTACAACTAGTACTCATTCAAATGCTACTCATACTTATACTGCGAATAATACTTCTACGACTACTACAACAAATATCACTACTGCTGGAATTCTTTTAAGCTACAGAAACCGTTCGAATATCAAAATGTTCAGCTCTTTCAGGAGAGGGGTGATATGACTTCATATTTGTAATCTTTCAACTTTTTGAATTATTCAGCTTTTTGCAATTTTTTAAAAATTGGATATCTATTTTCAGCAATGTTTTTGAGATTCATTTCAGCTTTCAGCATTCCAACGCATTTTCAGCAGGAAATGCATTTTCTAGTTCCACTATTTCTTCCGTCCCCCATTTCGTCGCAATGCTTCTTCTTCTTCTTCTTCTTCTTCATTTTTTAAGCTACAGAAACCGTTCAACTATCAAAATGTTCAGCTCCTTCAGCTCATGTCTGCTATGACTTTTTCTATTTCTAACCTTTAAACCTTTTGAATTATTAAGCTTTTAGCAACTTCTTTTTGAATGGGATCTCTATGGAGAATATTTACAAATCCTCTTAAACTTCTTCAACTTTCAAATCCTTCAACTTCCTCATAATTTCAGCTACAGCCACCATTTCAACTTTCAAATGTTCAGAAAACCCTCAACTATTGCCAACACGATTCAGCTTTTTGATATCTTTTTAACTTTTTGAACTGCAGCAATTTAACTTTTATGATTTTTCAGCCCTTTTCTGACTTTATAATGGGTGTGTATTGCGCAGCTTAGAGTGCTAGAGTGAAGAGCAGCTTAAGATTCTTGTGAAAAAAACATTTGTATTTTGCCACTGTGTCCACAATCTTCACTCTTCATGCATAATTTATGGATGTAGAAGTAGCTAATATTGTCCTTGTCGTAGAAAAATTACTGTGGAATCCAACAGATTTCCACATTTGACACGGAAGCCGTTAATTGAGAGGAAAACCAACTTTCTGCTCCATAGAGACCAATGTTAACAGAACACGGTACCCCATTTCTAGATCGCCAGTTAAGCCACATTTTTTACATTACAGACACAATTTTTACAGAATCTGTTCTTCAACTCATTCTTCCCCTCAATTATTAATATCGGAGCAATAGGAGCTATGGTTATGGGAGTTTTGATGATTTGTTTGAGAGGTGTGTCCCTGTTTTATCTCCATGAAATGGCTTCAGGCACACAGGTGTTTGCGATTGAGCCAATTAGTGATGTTGATAAACACACAGACTCACAGACACACTCGCACATACACTCCTCTCCCTCTCTCTCCGTGTATCTTATACAGTCATTCAGGTCTGAGGGATCTTTAGAAGTCTTTCCCCCCTCCACCACCCCCCCACACACACACATGCCATTTTAAAATAAAAGCCCCACAGAATGAATCCTAACTGAAATGCTTGTGATGAGCCTGTCATTTAATAACCGGTTTGTGTTTATCTAACATTATGATTCTGTCTCCTCTCCCCTTCTCCCCCACACCCCATTTCAAAATAAAAGCCCCAGAGAGTGAATTCTAGCTGAACTGCTTGTGATGAAGCCTGTCATTTAATAACCTCTGTTTATGTGTCAAACATGATGATTATGTCTCCTCTCCCCCTCCCTCCCCCACCCAGTCCCACCCTTTCAAAATAAAAGCCTCATGGATTAACTGTATTTAAACGTTTCGCTCAAAATTTGGCTTTTTTGTTGAAATAATGAATGCTCTTACTAATACTGTGACAACTACTACTCCTGCTAATATTTCTAGTATTACCACTACTACTACAACTTTTGCTGTTGCTACTATTACTACTACTGCTACTGCTATTACTGCTACCATAAATATTATTACTACCACTACTGCTATTACTACCACTACCACTACTATTATTACTGATACCACAACTGCTAATACTGCTATTCCTGCTACTACCAGTACTAATAACCAGTACTAATACTACTACAGCTATTAGTACAACTGCTGATACTACTACTTCTACTACTTCTTCTAATTACAAATACTTCGACGACAACTTCTACTACTACTACAAATATCACTACTGCTACAACTAGTACTTATTCAAATGCTACTCATACTTATACTGCGAATAATACTTCTACTACTACTACAAGAAATATCACTACTGCTGGAATTCTTTTAAGCTACAGAAACCGTTCGAATATCAAAATGTTCAGCTCTTTCAGGAGAGGGGTGACATAACTTCATATTTGTAATCTTTCAACTTTTTGAATTATTCAGCTTTTTGCAATTTTTTTAAAATTGGATATCTATTTTCAGCAATGTGTTTGAGATTCATTTCAGCTTTCAGCATTCCAACGCATTTTCAGCAGGAAATGCATTTTCTAGTTATTTTATAGAAGACAGTTTTGGCACTTGAATCCTCACACCATTGTTACCATTTACCTTTCCTGTGGAACGGACTCCTTTCCAGACACAGAAGTAGCAGGCCACCCAGCAGGCCAGTAGACACAGCAGCAACTCCCACTGTACTGCACCAACCTCCTCGATTCCCCCAGACATGGACAGCACTCCTTTCCTGCATGGAGATACATACAAACAGTCAATGATGGCTGGACCAGTGGTGGGCAGTCAGGGCCAGCAAGGCCTTCTTTGCTGGCCGAAACAGAATCACAAAGTATACCTATTTTATAATTTAATAATTCTTC
The DNA here is from genome assembly GCF_949748355.1 of Melanostigma gelatinosum. Lineage (NCBI taxonomy): Eukaryota > Metazoa > Chordata > Actinopteri > Perciformes > Zoarcidae > Melanostigma > Melanostigma gelatinosum. The sequence continues at coordinate 6,298,047 of NC_136646.1, forward strand.
TTAAATACACTACATGTATTATAATTTATAAAAATATTTTTCCCATTATCTTATGTTCTCATTGCACAGCTCCTGTCTTCCTCAGTTGCTATGCTTCCAGTGCAGCTTGTTTTAAGTAGAGCTTTTATCCAATCAGATCTCACCTCTGTGTCTCTAGGTAAGAACAGAGGCCCGAGGCCTGCAGACTCTCAAGTGAATCCATGTGCACTTTAAGTGAATGGGGACGATATTGTTGATTGTCATAGTGTTCAACCAATCAGATCTTTAGTTTGACATGTTGGGCGTATCCTTTGACGTGTCAGAGCCTGCTAGCTGGCCTACAAGTACGTCAGCATTACGGGCAGCTCAGTTTCCAGGAGCAGCTCTGCAGTGAGGTGCAGCGAGTGCTGTGATTGGTCAGTGGGGGAGCATGTGATTATTGGAAAACGAAATTTAAGCAGAGGCTTAGTCGGAGTAGTAAGAGTTCAAGCTGAAAGATCTGGAAGACATGACAATTTTTGCATTTTGCTTGGTGTAGATTATTTATTTTTTTACCTGCTTTGTTTTTTAACACTCAATGGCTGAAGGATGAGAAACGGATTTGTGAGTTGGGATTTAACCGGATTAAACTCTTTGTCAACAAAGAAAGGAGGATGGAGTTTGTCTTTAAGTCAACAGCATTTGGTAAGTCAACTGTGTTTGTGTTTTTATATCTAACATCTGAATGGCCCTCCAGTGTGTAGCAGAATATGTGTTGCTGCAGGTCTGCTGGATTGATTTGTTGCTTTGTTGTCATATAAATATATGTGACTGGTTCTCGTGAGTTTGTTGTTGTCATTGTGTTAATTATATAGATTTGGACTATATGCATTGTCCGTTAATTGCGAAGCATACCGTCATGCGCGGAGTTATTGTTTGTTAAGCTAGTTTAGCGTAGCCTCTCAGAAGTGCTGCGCCTGAGCTGTCTTTTGTTGTTTCGTTCCGGGTTCAGAGGTCACAGACCGTTGTCTCCTACGTGAGCGCAGTCCACCGAAAACATTATATTTCCCACAATTTAAGCTTCTGCATTTTCCAAATGCACTAGTATTATTCAAACGTACTGTTCGGTTCGTAAGCCTCATACCGAATGGGTTAATACGAACGTGTATTGTTACACCCCTAGAAACAAATAACCGTAGATGTGGCGTCATAAGGAGGTTATTAGGTGTTTCAGCTGCAAGACAGCACTGAAGGCCCAGGTATAAAATGCACGGCCCACCACTGGGCTGTACACATGAAGAATTATCTTGTTTAAATGTAGCTCACGCGCAAGTTCAGTCAGGAAGACATTCACTTGTGATCTCTGTCTCTCCTCTCCTTCTAATTACTCGATCAGCTGATTGGGGTGTGCACTGTTAAGCAACCAACCAGATTCGGCACACAGTTTCCTTAAGCCAATCAGATCGATGCTGTCAAACTTTAAAGTGTTCTCCTCTCTGCTGCTGTCAGTTGTCATTTCAGCGTTAAGCAGATGCAACCCGCCTCCACCCCAGTCACCGCCAGTCAGCATCACAGTCAGGCTCCTGATTCATCATCAGATTGCAACAATTCCTTTCACCACCACCACCAGTGTCTGGACTCCAGGGGGATTAGGCCTGTTGGACCTCGGTATCCCTACCCTCGGTGATAGTACTTCAGGATGGAGTCCAATCGCCAAAGACTTTGCACTTTTCATATTTGAAGCTTGTATAATAAATCATTGTTAAATTATAAAACAAGTCTCTCCTGATTGAACTGCTGCTACCCTGTGTCATGTATTATGAGCTTGATGGGACAACACTGACTCACTCCCAGAACAAAGAGACTGAAGACTTGGGAGGATTTCCAGATGTCCGGTTTGCTGTCAGGTTTCCACTGTGTATTGCAGTCCAGTTTGCGGAGGTGAGGTCCACACAATTGTCTGTTGATAGGAAGACTATTACGTGTTAATCTCCATACCACACAGTTACTCAAATAGTCATCATAATGTGACATATCATTTGGTTGTAATTGTTTGTAATGAAACAGCAATGTGCCAACAGGCAAGAAAGAATGCAGGTTTTAAGAAAAGCCTCAATGATGCAGATAATACATTTTGGGGAGTAACACTTAAGTAATATGTTTTTATATAGCAAAATTCACTTTTTCATAGCATTTCGACATGTCCCCTGCATGTTTAGAGACCCATTAGGTATGAAAGAAGACCACCCCACCCTCTTGCTCCATCTATCAGGAAATGTACCTAAAAGCCGTTCTGATTTTCCTCTTTATGTGACACCCTATGGGCCCAGCTTAACATAGCACCGCCTCCAAGCTACAATAATACATGTTGCCACATTTGCAAGTTAGTATTTGGCAGTTTCTAAATACTGGTGACCAAATCTATTCATTTACAACTTAAAACCTTGGGGTAGGCCTACTCAACATGCCCGTGTTCACATTGCTAGCAAGTCGACTAATGTGGAGAAGCTGAGCTTGCGAACAGTCAAATGTCTTAGTCGTTAACTTGACGATAAGCTTATTTATAGCATCGACTCCTGTCTCATAACTGTCTGCAAACCATGTCTCTCTTATGGAACAGTTCACTCTGACAGAGGAGGTTCATTCACAGTGAATGATTCAACACAGTAGCTTCTGACAGTCTGTTCCCTCAAAGGTCAGCACTATCAAATGACTTATGTTCATCAAAGTTGAAACAATTCACTTCATCTTTTAAATGACCATTTCACACTGTCATAGATTATTAAACTGATGTTATTTTCTTTGTGCATAACAGCTGAAGATTGAGATATTACATTCATGACAATGATCTGATAGGAGGCACAAGACTCTCACTTTCATACTTTCAATGTGTTGAACTTATGACAGTAATGTTTCAAGTCAGACCTAGTAAGATTGCCGTCAGGACTTTAACATTACAGTGACCAGGGTGCTTACACATGAGACCAGCATGTTAAATTGCTGTCAGATTAAGGTAAAGGTGCCTGTGACTGAATTGGGCTCTCGGGGAATAATAGCATATGTTAATTAAAAACACTTGTGAGTGAGATCTATCAAAGGGATTTGTTGTACATGCTGTACATCCAACCGCCCTCTTCCCATACTGACCTGTGTTCCAGGGATGGTTGCATGTGGCCCATGGCAGAGGGTCTCTGAAACAATAGATGAGGTAGAGGAGGGCCCAGGCCAGGATAATACTGTAGAACCTGGAATAAAGCTGGATGATCATGATAGAATAGCCAGTCCCTGGAGAGAGAGAACATCCATAAGACCCCAGGTTAACACTTTCATATATAATTGAGAAATATGACCATGGCAACACCTTGATAATGCTGTGAATTATGTCCAGGTACATAGTCGAGTTTAAGCCAACCTAAGATGAATGCAGCTGTTGTTTTATTTCAGTGTGAATATAGAAAGTGTATCAAACCTCACTTATAATATCCTAAAAGTCAACATCAGAAAGCTCCTCGACATATAATGCGGGTGAGTCAATTCGATAAATCCGATTTTTTTACAAACTTCAGTGGAGGTAATTTGAGACGTATTAAACTTAAACTATGAAAGTTTAAAGTCCTGACAACAGTTGAAATTCAGTACCTGTTCGATGTTGCAATCAGAGCGTGTGAAGTATGTAAATGTTGGCTTCTCAAACCTGCAGTAAAACACATTCATGGTCTCCTGTTGCGGGTGATGCCCTGCATTTTATAGTGGCTGCTCTTTGCTGCTCTGATCTCCTTTGTTCGTGTGTTCCCGACCTGGTTGTACAGGGTTCTGTCCCCACTGCTGTAGGACTCCTCCTCGGCCTGCTGAAGCTAAACCAGGGCGTATTGTTGTATGTGCAGTAGGGGTGGGAATCGCCAGAGATCTCGCGATACTTGGGTCACGATACGATATTATCACGATACTGCGATATATCACGATACTTTCACGATGCTGCGATATTCTGAGTATTGCGAGAACATATATTGCGATTTATTACTTTTTTCAACTTCAAATGATGTCCCCAAAGGAAAACTGTGTCAACATGTTTTATCTAAGAAGATAAAGTTTTCAGTCTGTTCATCTCACTTCAATCATTTTTATTGCAGCAGAATAGGATTGTCAAGCAGACAGACTGACCAACAATGTCATAAATATTGCATGAACCTGACCAACTGAACTGTTTGTATTACTACATCGTCCAACTTAACTAAATGCAAACGTGTGGACTCAGCATATGAACTATAACTTATATAAGTAGTATATTAGAGTTATATAACTTGTGATGCGTGGACGTCGAGGGCAGAGAGGCAGTTATGCGCTGCACTCTCCCCATGAGCCGGCTACTGTTGGCAGATTTAACCCCGTTGTGAGGCCAGATGTCTCTATCTTTGTTTTGACCAACTTCCTACCAATCACGCTGACCCAGGACCTTTGGTGACCTCACCAGAAAATAACTCAGCACCATCTAGTGCAGGGGTTCTTAACCTTTTTGACCTGGGGGCCCAACTTTTCAAGTACAAAGTGTCCCGGGGCCCACTCTGACTATATGCATCAAAAGTGTCAGACAACCTGTAGGTCATACAGAAACAGAGCAGTGGGCATTTGGAGTCAGTAAAAATTTAAGATTTTTGTCCGCATAAAATAAAAAAGTATCTTTCAGTATAAATAACTGCCGGTGGCTGTATCTGTACAGGTAAAGGACAGTATAGGGCTGTAACTACACTATCAGTGAACAACTGCCTCAAATTTGAAGAAGATTGGACAAAGTATGACCATTCTACAGTGTTTGTTCCATGAAGAGATCCAGGCGGAGCTCTAAAAGGACATTTGGAGACCCAAATGGACACATGGTAACCACGTGATATTCTGACACACTAAAGGTGTTTCTCCCTTTATATTTTGATATTATATTATTTTCCTTTTATTTTTAGCCTTTGCAAATTGCAAAAACTATGTATATATGGTCGAAGACATGGTGTGTGAGTAGCGGACTTGCTGTGCTTAATGGCTGCGACACGAACGAGAATGAGAATAGCTCAGTTACGCAAACGTTGGTTGACGGCTTATGGAAGAGGAGGATAAGGTTTGTACTATAAGTACTCGCGTTTTCTGAAGCCACTAGCTCCATGGTAACATCCGCTAGCACGTTGTCGGGTCTGTAATGTGTATTTTTCCGTCAAAATGCTGCAAGATACGACTTGCAGCGGTTATGGCGACTTTGGACAGTGTGTGTGTGGGCTCCTTTTTGGAGAAACCATAATAAATGAAAGAAAATCGATAATTTCTTTGCAAAGATGAGGATGTTGGGCATGCTGGGATACCAAACACGGACATGTTTTGTGACGTATTTGCGCAAACAAGCCGTAGGACCGGAAGGGGAGGGGATCGAGGATGCCGGTGTTGAACAGGCAAAACCCTTGTTAAATAAATGAGATGATACAATGTGATGATCACAAAGACATTTATTATCATGTGTATGTAAACCTGCATACACAACAAGAAGCCCAACAGACTTTCCCACGAGCGTTGGATGTTTCGTCGCTTTATTTTTGAAGGCTTCAGTGCTTCGTTTGATAGCATTAGCTCACATTCCACACACTGAGCACTCGGCTCTGCCTCGTTGCCTCCGTTCACAAAGCCGTACTTAAGAAAGTCAGGGTTGTACTTGCGCACACATTTAGACTTTTGGGGGGTATGGCACCACTGTCGTCTTCATTTTTTCTTTTTAATAACTTATCCATAACCTTCGCTACAGGCTAGCGGCTAGCTGAGTGTCTTCTTCTGCTTATTGCAGCTTGTTAAACAACTGACTGACGCATTACCGCCACCAGGTGGTGGGAAGCTATATCGTAACTGAGCGTCTCATGGATAACAGTGATATCTCTGGTGTCTTCAATTGATAACCTATGCGGTCCCGCGGCCCTCGCGGCCCACAAGTGCAAAACTGAAAGTTTTTCGCGGCCCTCTAGGTGGCGCTCGCGGCCCAATCATGGGCCGCGGCCCTATGGTTAAGAATCACTGATCTAGTGGACTGAAAAAGTAATTGATTTGATTTTTCTAAAAAATAAATTTAAAACAAATCTTTTTTTTTTAGTTTATAAAATACAAAATCGATACTTGGCGTCCATGTATCGATATAATATCGCCACGCAAAATATCGCGATACTATGCTGTATCGATTTTTTCCCCCACCCCTAATGTGCAGGGCTAAAGTGAAGAGATACCTTTTAGCTTTCTTTTTTTAACATTTTTTATTGTAAATTGTTCATTAAGAGATAATGATAATAATCACTATTATTAAACTGCATGTCTCTTTTTGTTTCATGGCAGATTAGTAGGATTTCAGTTTTGTCCTCGGTTAAGAACTTATTGCTCAGGGTCGTCCTTCAATAAGAGGATCTGCGATTTGATCCCCAGCTCTGCTAGTCCACGTCGATGTGTCCTTGGGCTAGACAGTAACCACTAATTGCTGTGGCTGTGGGTGTATGAATGGGTATGAATGATTACATGCAGTGTTGAAGTGCTTTGAGTGGTCGGAACACAAGAAAAGCGCTGTACAAGTACAGTCCATTTATTTATTGAAGTTCATAGCTGCTGTATCATTAGGTTTGTTGAAGAAAATCATCATAACTTTGAATTGAACTTGAATTGAACTGACCACATTTGGGCTCACACATAAACAGTTATATAACGTGTTATGTAACACATTCTGGTTCTCAGCAAACGTTCGTGGGAAATGATGGTCAGTGCCAGACAAACTGTAATAAATGTCTGGTATAAAGTACCAAAACATTTCCGTACTTGGAGCCGTGTTCCACCAAAGGACAAGGGGTCAAAACAGTATAAAAACATGCCCTAATTAGGAGTCCAGATGTGTCCTGTTTTGGATTCAACAGACTGGTTTGATTGATGGAACGCAGCTAAAGGGGCGTGAATTTTGACTGTAAAAGTGATCTGTGGACAGTAAGATTTTGAATCTGTTTCGACATGCCAAGTTTGTGTGATGTTGACGAATATGCATTAAAACGATTCCCGCTGGTTGCGACTCCAGTTCGCCGTCTCTTCTCGTCATTTTGGGCAGATTAGTAGGATTTCAGTTTTGTCCTCGGTTAAGAACTTATTGCTCAGGGTCGTCCTTCAATAAGAGGATCTGCGATTTGATCCCCAGCTCTGCTAGTCCACGTCGATGTGTCCTTGGGCTAGACAGTAACCACTAATTGCTGTGGCTGTGGGTGTATGAATGGGTATGAATGATTACATGCAGTGTTGAAGTGCTTTGAGTGGTCGGAACACAAGAAAAGCGCTGTACAAGTACAGTCCATTTATTTATTGAAGTTCATAGCTGCTGTATCATTAGGTTTGTTGAAGAAAATCATCATAACTTTGAATTGAACTTGAATTGAACTGACCACATTTGGGCTCACACATAAACAGTTATATAACGTGTTATGTAACACATTCTGGTTCTCAGCAAACGTTCGTGGGAAATGATGGTCAGTGCCAGACAAACTGTAATAAATGTCTGGTATAAAGTACCAAAACATTTCCGTACTTGGAGCCGTGTTCCACCAAAGGACAAGGGGTCAAAACAGTATAAAAACATGCCCTAATTAGGAGTCCAGATGTGTCCTGTTTTGGATTCAACAGACTGGTTTGATTGATGGAACGCAGCTAAAGGGGCGTGGATTTTGACTGTAAAAGTGATCTGTGGACAGTAAGATTTTGAATCTGTTTCGACATGCCAAGTTTGTGTGATGTTGACGAATATGCATTAAAACGATTCCCGCTGGTTGCGACTCCAGTTCGCCGTCTCTTCTCGTCATTTTGCCACAACAGGTTCAGCAGAGATGTACAGCCAGGTGTGTTGTGGAGAAATCCCATACCGGAAACCAGGAGAAGGTTCAATCATTATAACAGAATGCGTGCAGTCTCAGTGAGCAAGACCCTGTGTATAGTGTATAGTGTATAGTGTATAGTGTATAGTGTATCGTGTAAACTTTACACGATACACTATACACTGTAAAGTGTATAGTGTAAAGTGTATAGTGCAAAGTGTATAGTGTAAAGTGTAGAGTGTAAAGTGTATAGTGCAAAGTGTATAGTGTATAGTGTAGAGTGTACAGTGTAAAGTGTACAGTGTATAGTGTAGAGTGTAAAGTGTACAGTGTAAAGTGTATAGTGTAAAGTGCACAGAGTATAGTGTATAGTGTAAAGTGTATAGTGCAAAGTGTATGGTGTATAGTGTAAAGTGTATCGTGCATAGTGTAAAGTGTAAAGTGTATAGTGTAAAGTGTACAGTGTATAGTGTAAAGTGTACAGTGTATAGTGTAAAGTGTACAGTGTATAGTGTAAAGTGTATCGTGCATAGTGTAAAGTGTACAGTATATAGTGTATAGTGTAAAGTGTAAAGTGTGTAGTGTATAGTGTAAAGTGTACAGTGTATAGTGTAAAGTGTAAAGTGCAAAGTGTACGGTGTATAGTGTGTAGTGCATAGTGTAAAGTGTATGGTATATAGTGTAAAGTGTACAGTGTAAAGTGTACAGTGTATAGTGTACAGTGTATAGTGTAAAGTGTATAGTGCAAAGTGTATGGTGTATAGTGTAAAGTGTGTAGTGTATAGTGTATCGTGTATAGTGTAAAGTGTAAAGTGTAAAGTGTAAAGTGTATAGTGTAAAGTGTATAGTGTAAAGTGTATAGTGTAAAGTGTATAGTGTAAAGTTTAAAGTGTACAGAGTGTAGTGTATAGTGTAAAGTGTATAGTGCAAAGTGTATGGTGTATAGTGTAAAGTGTATCGTGCATAGTGTAAAGTGTACAGTATATAGTGTAAAGTGTATAGTGTATAGTGTAAAGTGTACAGTGTATAGTGTAAAGTGTACAGTGTAAAGTGTATAGTGTAAAGTGTATCGTGCATAGTGTAAAGTGTACAGTATATAGTGTATAGTGTAAAGTGTGTAGTGTATAGTGTAAAGTGTACAGTGTATAGTGTAAAGTGTAAAGTGTACGGTGTATAGTGTATAGTGTGTAGTGCATAGTGTAAAGTGTATGGTATATAGTGTAAAGTGTATAGTGTAAAGTGTACAGTGTATAGTGTAAAGTGTATAGTGCAAAGTGTATGGTGTATAGTGTAAAGTGTGTAGTGTATAGTGTATAGTGTAAAGTGTATAGTGTATAGTGTATAGTGTAAAGTGTATTGTGTACAGTGTATTGTGTACAGTGTATAGTGTAAGGTGTATAGTGTATAGTGTATGGTGTATAGTGTATAGTGTATAGTGTAAAGTGTATTGTGTACAGTGTATAGTGTACAGTGTATAGTGTACAGTGTACAGTGTACAGTGTACAGTGTAAAGTGAACGCGCTTTCGTTTTTACAGAAGGAGCGCAAAGGTGGGGACCAATGTTACAGACTGCTGGACACAAATTGTGGTATGTTTAGAAGCCTGATTGAAAGTCCTCCGGGGTATTATTGTCTGTTAGACGATTTGCACTGAAACACACCTTTTTAAGTATCTCACGATTAAATGGAATATTGTCTATCAGCCTATAGTTGGTCAGTGCATTGCCATCTTGGTACTGTTTCTTTAGTTGGGGATTTACAACTGCTTAAAATGGTGTAGGTACAGGGTCCATTCACGAGGTATACACTAATAAATGTATCTATATAATCAGGATATTTGAACCAAGGTGTTGTTCTGGATTAGTCAAGTAAATGTTTCTGTTTCACTCACTATGGTTGTATGTGTGTTTTGTTTCCCATGAGTAATGTTTTGCCAATCATAACCAACAGAACTTGTGAATGGCATAATATTTCCAATATAAATACTCAATGTATTCAATAACAGACCGATGTGATGTGGTTACCTTGTGTCAGCGGGCAGAGCTTGGTCCAGCAGGTGACAGCGCTCTCCTGTGTATACTGACCGATCACAGTCTCCAACAGGAAGAGCGGCACGCCACACAGCACAGCAAAGAAGCAGTACGGCAACAGGAAGACACCTGCACACACATCAATACACCTGACCAGTGATGCTTTGCAAAGTGATAGGTGATAAAGTGAGTGACAGTGTTCGATCCAATGTAATGCTTCGACTGACAATTACTGTCTTTATGGATTAATCATGCAATTACTTTCCTGTTAATCAATCAACTATCATCCTACCAACTAGGGTCCCTGCAGGCCCCAGTTGTCATATCTCACAGCTGCTTTATTCATTCACATTTTTCATGAATGTCAGTCATTTCTTCCCCTAATGCATCATATCATTGTTTTCTGTTTTAGTGTGTGATTGAAAAAGCCAGACCCCATGTATTCTTCAGTACCTCAGGCCCACACTGGTCATTATACTTTTCCTGACCCCCCTTTAACACAGTGAACCAGCAGAAAATGCAAAGAAACCTTACGTGTTACTTCTCTGTAAATACTAGGGGTGGGAATCACCAGAGATCCCGTGATACGATATTATCACGATACGATATTATCACGATATTGCGATTTATTACTTTTTTCAACTTCAAATGATGTCCCCAAAGGAAAACTCTGTCAACATGTTTTATCTAATAAGATAAAGTTTTCAGTCTGTTCACCCGAGTAAATACATGCTATACCTCTGCAAAATAACAAGCTGTTAGTGCCTTCCATAATATTCAAGGATGGGACAAGACAAGATGTTCTGAAGATGCTATTTTGCAACAGTTCGAGATATTGTGTAACTCACAGCGTCTCGGTTCTCATGGTTTGTTAGTTTGTACAAAAACTGCCACCTCATGACAGCTCATTTATTAAACTTACAGTATGACAATACTTCACTTGGTGTGCTTTGATTGACAGAAATTGCCACCACAAGTGTTTTTTAAATAATTTGACCCCAGTCAAAAGCACCCAATTGCTATATCTATTTTATAATTTAATAATTTTTCTTAAATACACTATATGTATTGTAATTTATAAAATTATTTTTTCCATTGTCTTATTTTCTCATTGCACAGCTACTGTCTTCCTATGTTGCTCTGCTTCCAGTGCAACTTGTTTCAAGTAGAGCTTTTATCCAATCAGATCTCACCTCTGTGTCTCTAGGTAAGAACAGAGGCTGGAGGCCTGCAATACAATACAATTTACTGTCCAGATAGACCCCGAGATATTTATACGACTGGACTATCTCTATTTGCTGACCAGCAGATTGTCATAGTGTTCAACCAATCAGATCTTTAGTTTGACATGCTGGGCGTATTCTTTGACGTGCCAGAGCTGCTAGCTGGCCTACAAGTACGTGATTGGTCAGTGGGCTAGCCTGACGTGTTGGGCGGTGACAATCCCAAAATCTGCTGCCTCTGTGGAGCGGACATTTTTAGCCCTCTAACACAGCGGTTCCCAAACTTTTTAGGCCGCGCACCCCCTTCTACATCCCGACCGGGTTCGCGCACCCCCCCCCCCCCCATTAATAAAAAAAAAAAAAAAAAGACGCAACAGAGCCTTTTAAGCCTTCATAGCCGCATAAGAATCGGACCAATGAGAGAACAGTTTGCTCGCGCGTGGCATTTGTTTACAAGATTTAGTCCGCTGTTAAATGTTGCAGTGTGAACACAAACCGAACAAAGGAGCAACTGCAACAAAGCAAACGAACTGAAGGTGTGAAAACGCCCTGAAACACTGCAACAAAGTTTCAATAACTTTCAGTGACACAAGGCGTCACTTTTAAAGAGCAATACGGATGTGAGGACACACGCACAGGCTCAGAGGCAGATTATCACATTTAATTTACAATTAATGAGCGACTAATGAAGCCAGGATGTCTTCGGACAAAGCATCGATGCGGTGCGACACAGTGTTGTTGGACACCGGGATCATGTCCAACTTTTTTGCTTCTTTCTCCCCAATCATACATTCCACCATCTCTCTGGCAGCTGGCAAGCTCACGTCTTCGGCGATTGTGTGCGGTAGCCCCTTTCTCGCTATTCTGTAACCAGATATGAAGCCCGTAGTGCGTCATTTATAGACCAACACATGAATGAGACTGCAGTTGTTTTGGCTGTTTTGTAACTCCTCCAATTTCGATATAAAGAATGTAAGGGGCTTTTGACTTGCACTGGCATGCTTGGTGTTCAGGTGGTGACGTAAATAAGAGCTTCAGACTGTTAGCCAGAACCTCGCTGCACACCACGCACTGTGGCTTTGGGGAATCTGCGTTGCCAATCCAAGTGAAGCCCAGACACAGATACTTTTCATCATATTTCCTCTTTTTTTCCCAGTCTGATGCTCACTCTCGTTTCCTCTTTTTCACCTTGACTCCGCGATGGGCCGATGTGCTCCCGATTTGTCTGTGCAATCCCTTCCTCCTTCCTCCGTCTCATCTTCCTCTGACTCGATTTCTTCTCCCGGTCTCTCCCCACGCACCTCTCCGTTCCCCTCGCCTCCGATTCCTCTCTCTCTCTGTCCCTCTCTCTCTCTGTCCCTCTCCTCTTTTACGACTGATAGCTTCAGATGTCCCACCTGACAGTTTTTAAATTAAAATTACATTTTTTTTTTATATTTAATATTATTACACCATCAGACCGCCATTACACTTTTCCTCTCGCGCACCCCCTAGAGGCAGCTCGCGCACCCCCAGGGGTGCGCGCACCCCACTTTGGGAATCCCTGCTCTAACACATTAAAACCTATTCAAGAAATACAACTGGGGAGGCTCGACTGTCTTCACTGGCGTCCATGAATCGAGAAAGACTTCTTACTGGAACTAAAACACACGGATTTACTGAACAACCCTGAGATTAAACTCTTTATTAACAAAGCAAGGAGGATGCACTTTGTCTTTAAAAAGCAGCTCTAGTCAGTTAAATGCATTTGTTTTTACATCTGCAGTAGCTTTAATATGCTTGTTTATAAATTATTATTTGTACAACTTGTTTCTATGAAGATTTTTGTTTGGTTTAATATGTGATAGGAACCATTGTTACGTCCAGTGTTGCACTGGGGACATATTTAGCAGGTGCCTGTGCTGGCAACTTGGCGACTTTCTCACTAAATCTGGCGACTTTCCAAACCCTCATGGAGACTTTTTTTGTCAAAAGCTACTAGTGACAAATCTAGCGACTTGTTCTGGTGATATTGGAGAATTTTCTGGTGTTTTGAAGTTAAAGCAACGAGCAACAAGCTGGAGCTGCCGTGAGCCCCTCCCCCGCCGCCCACAGAAGCCTCGCGCTGCTGCCAGAGCAGAGAGGAGACGCACTCTCGGCAGATAGTGTATCTACAGGTGTTGGCTTCATTTTTACACGAAACAAATAATAACCGTAGCCGTGTTTCAGCTGCAGGACAGCAGTGAAGGCCCAGGTATAAAATGCACGGCCCCCCACAAATACAAATATTTTAGTCCCAATTATCCATGTGGCTAATACAGAGAATTCATACAGAGTAGGGTATGAGTTTAAACTTTTGTAAAATGTTTTTTGAATGATTAAATTTTAGTTCACTTAATCACAAGTGTATAGAGTACACACAAGTGCAACTTTAATTATGCATGTAAAATAGGGTATGTTTTCAATTAGTTAAACTCATGTATATCCATTTTTATTTTAAATGTATTGACCTGACCATTCCTTTACACAATCCTTTTGCCTCAAAGACTTACAGTCCTTCAGCTAGTGTGCAGCTTGATATATTGCAGATGTAAATAAAGAAATCAATAACAGATTAAAAGACCTCATTACTGATTTTTCATAAAAGGTGCAAATATACTGTCAAACATGACAGTAATGGCCTTTTGTGTTCCAGCTTACCTCCTCCATTCTTATAGCACAGGTAGGGGAATCTCCACACATTGCCCAGACCCACCACATTGCCTGCTGCTGCCAGAATATATTCTCTTTTCTTCCTCCACTGTTCCCTCTGTTTCACTTTGGTCTGCATCTCTTTGTTCCCTCTCCAGTCCCACAGTACAGTACTCACCCCTGTCTGCCTGCTGTTACACTCCAGACAAAATAGCGTAGTGACTGTGTACGCCTGATGTCCATGGATGTAGGCAGTGCTTCGTAGTTTAACCCTGTGTCATTCAAGGACACAGGGCTTGGCTTAACTTTTTTTAACAATCAGAATGACTTCATATGTTACTTGTTGATTTTACAAGTCTTGGATGAATACCAAGAACACCTACTAAATTTCACCGTGCCAGCGGCAAAATGGCGCCGTGCCAGCGGCAGCAGCTTTAGTCTTTTTTCACTCTTTCCTCTCTTCTTTTAGTTTTTTCTTTCTCCTTAACGTTTGGTTTTTACGGTCAGACAACGGGCCGTAACTTTTTTCTCAACTTTTCTCGTGGCTTTCTGTTGCTTTTCTCCCTCTGTGTAACGGAGAGCCACACACAATGAGCGGGGCCATTGTTTACTCCCGTGATCAGCTGATCGCGCTGAGTGAACCGCAGCTGCTGCCCGGCGCCAGGCCTGAGATCCCGGCGGAGCTACGGAGAAGACGCCAGGGCTGCAGATCTGGAGCCAAACGGAGGGCGAAGAGGAGGAGGTACAAACCGTCAGTACCGCCGATACTATTGGGGAACGTGAGGTCTTTAGCAAATAAGACGGACGAGCTCGGCGCGCTGGTAAAGACTGAGAGGGACTTCCGTGAGTGCAGCGTCATGTGTTTCACGGAGACATGGCTGCACGCGGATTTCCCGGATCACACTGCGTCGGTGCCCGGCTTCAGGACTGTTAGGGCGGACAGAGACGTTGTACAGAGCGGCAAGAAGAGAGGAGGCGGGATTGCCGTGTATGTGAACGAGAGGTGGTGCAATCCCGACCATGTGTGTGTTGTCAAGAAGAGTTGAGCCCACAGGGCTGCCTCGGTGTAACATGTGGGCACATTCAAGGGAGAGTCAGGATATAAAAGCACAAAGCATATACTCAGAATAAAGTGTAATCAAAAGATAAAGTGTATGAAGTATATAACGAAATGTTTAATCAATATGTAACGAATGTGTAAATGCATAGAGTGATTTAACAATTGTAATAAGTGTTTAACAAATGTCTTGTGTAACCGGAGCTGCGATAAAAGTGCTAGTCAGGATGACTTGCAGAAAATAGGAACAGACTGTTGCAAGAGATGAGTCATAGAGGCATGATACAGGATGAAGCCTGGACATGTCCGGACATGTTCGAACCCAACGCCCTCTTCAGAGGGTGGGGGGATGAGATCATGTATTGAACAGGAGGGGGCTGACAGCCCAAAAGTGTTATAAAAGAAGTGACTTGCAAACGGCAAACTGGGATTTCAACACGGGTGCCGTCCAAGTGCACCGATGAGGAGATACGGACGATCGTAACTGATGTATTGAGGACTTCGTCTCTGTTCACGGAAAGAAGACCGCTGTTCGTGGACAATAAGATTTAAAGACGGAGGTTTCCTCTCCCCACTGCTCGATTCTTAACAACTGGACAACGGAGAAGACGCAGCAGCCCTAGAAAGACTTTGTACTGAGTTTTGAGGACTGTTGAACAGACTTCGCTGCGAGAGCAGGAGGACTGAGGGTCCGGCCGGACCTTCGCTCCTAACAACTCCAAAAGAACCTTTTCATCGCACCATTGAAAATCCAGCTCCAACCGAGCCATCTCGTCAACTAAAACGAATGAGTATAACCTGAGAAGAAAATTAACGTAACGAATCAAGTGTAGTGATATTTTATGTGAGCTGTAGCTTTAACCCTTGCAAACTAACTAAATATAACCTGCAATAAATATCTAATCTGCATTTAAAGTAAATTTCTCAAGTGCATTCATTTGCTCAAGTAGTAAAAAGTTCCTCGTGGCAGTAAAAGGTTAAAGTCATTGTATGTCTAACAACTGAGTTCTGAAAGGTTATCCTAGAGACCGAATCCACTTAACAACCCCTTATGGTTTTAGAAAGAAGTAATCCTAGCCGTTATAACCTAACCTGGCATTTACCAAGAGCACGGATCCATAAGAGGGAAGCTGCCATAACCGACGCGACTGGTAGGAGCGCCCGGGGCCAGGACTGGTCTCTTGGCCGAGCGCGCTGACCGGAGGAAGCAGGGTAGACGACGGGAGTAACGGCAGTTAGCGGAGCCAGGCGAGTTCCCTCGCCAGAACACCAGCTCGACAATCTTTTAATAGAGAGCTGAGTCAGTAAGTAGCCCCGTATCGGGCCAGAAGTATCCCAGGATCTAACTGGTGTATCTAGTGTGTAGGAACGCTTCTGTAGCCCGGACATTGAACTGTTGGCCGTGGGGATGCATCCATATTATTTGCCGAGGGAGTTCACGTCCGCCATTGTTGTGGCTGTGTACGTCCCGCCATCAGCTGACACTGAGGTAGCAGTGGACACAATCCACTCCACTGTATCTGGACTGCTGAGTCAACATGCTGGTGCATTTTTGGCTGTTACTGGAGACTTTAATCACACCACTCTGGATAAAGCCCTGCCGACCTTACACCAGTATCTTGACTGTATGCAAATGCCAGGATGCATACAGAGCTACTGCCCTTCCCCCCCCCCCCTTGGCAGGTCTGATCACAACCTGATCCTGTTAACACCAAAGTATGTTCCTCTGGTGCAGAGGCTGCATGTGACCACCAGGACTGTGAGGAGGTGGTCTCAGGAGGCTAAAGACGCTCTGCAGGCCATCTTTGAGTCTACAGATTGGGATGTGCTGTGTGGACCACATGGGGAGGACATCAACAGCTTGACGGACTGTATCACAGAATACATCAAATTCTGTAAACAAACTACGATTCCATCCCGGACTGTACGCTGCTTCCCCAACAACAAACCTTGGATCACCAGTGACCTGAAAGCTCTTCTTAACAAGAAGAAAGCAGCTTTCAGGTCTGGCGACAGGGATGAGCTCAGCCAGCTGTCTGATGTCCTGCAACACCTCTTCAACCTGAGCCTGAAGCAGGAGGAAGTCCCGGTGCTGTGGAAGACGTCGTGCCAGGTTCCTGTACCAAAAAAGATGACACCATCTGGCCTCAATGACTACCGACCAGTTGCCCTCACATCTCATGTGATGAAGGTGCTGGAGAGGCTGGTCTTGGCCCACCTCCGGCCGCAGGTGAAATCCTCACTGGACCCTCTGAGAATCACTTTCTTTGATTTCTCCAGTGCATTTAACATCATCCAACCAGGGCTGCTGAGTGAGAAGCTGCGGGTGGTGGGGGTTAACGCGTCCACCGTCTCCTGGATCACTGACTACCTCACAGGCAGACCAGTTTGTCCGACTGGGCCGTGTGCTGTCTGATTGGGTGGTCAGTGATACTGGAGCCCCACAGGGAACAGTTCTGTCTCCCTTCCTGTTCACCTTGTACACCACTGACTTCCAGTACAACTCTGTGTCATGCCATCTGCAGAAGTTCTCTGATGACTCTGCAGTGGTCGGGTGTATAAGGGACGGACGTGAGGAGTACAGGGCAGTAGTGGAGGACTTTGTGGAGTGGGCCGGTAGAAATCACCTGCGTCTGAACGTGGCCAAGACCAGAGAGATGGTGGTCGACTTCAGGAGGAAGACGACGGCTCCACAACCGCTGAGAGTTCAGGGAGAGGATGTGGACATGGTGGAGGAGTCCAAGTTCCTAGGTGTCTCCATCGACAGCAGACTGAACTGGAAGAACAACATCAACGCTGTGTACAAGAAGGGGATGAGTTGACTCTTTTTCTTGAGGAAACTTTGATCCTTCAACATATGCAGCAAGATGCTGGAGATGTTCTACCAGTCTGTTGTGGCCAGTGCACTGTACTTCTGTAGTCTGCTGGGGGAGCAGCATTGGAGCCGGAGACACCAACAGACTTAACAAACTGGTTAAGAAGGCCGGCTCCATCATTGGCTGCAAACAAGACAATCTGGAAGAGGTGGTGGAGAGGAGGACACTGAAGAAACTATTATCCATATTGGATAACCCGGACCACCCTCTCCACCACCTACTGCAGGGACAGCGGAGCACTTTCTCCAACAGACTAATCCAGCTCCGCTGTCACAAGGACCGATACAGGAGAACATTCCTGCCCTCTGTCATTAGACTTGATAATAAATCACCTCTGGCCAGATCATCCACCACATAACTACTCACTGCTTCACTGTTGTTTGCTGGAGTTGATTTTTGCACTACTGTTTTTCACCTAGTTAGTTAATTTAACACCATTCTATTTCATTGTATATACTGTGCATTTTTGTTGTTTTATCTTATATATTCTATATTCTGATATTTAATTTGTCCTACTCTGTTATTCTATTGTGTATATTGTGCATTTTTTAAGACTTAATATTTTTGGTTACTCTGTTACTTTGCTTCTTGGTGTGTCTTGCTGCTGTAACATACAAATTTCCCCCTGGGGATAAATAAAGTACATATCTATCTATCTATCGATCTAACTATCTAGATGAGTGGGAAAATAATCACCAGAAGCCATAAAGGAGAAGAACAAATGCCAAAAAACTCAAGATAAAGGCTCCTCGGCGCCAAAAGCTAGCAACATCGAAGCAGATCAAGCTAGCAATCAAAGTGAAGCAGCTGAAGGCCGGAGGAGCCCCGGAATAAGCATAGATCCCGGTGAAATAATTAGGGCGATAAAGGAGCTAAAAACTGATCTCAAGGGGGACAATGACTGCCTGAGACAGGAAATGAATCACATGGGACAAGAAATTAACGGCAAACTTGACAACCTGGTGACGGAAATGCAGAGTCTGTCCAACCGAGTCGGAGAAGTGGAGACCCGCGTGGAACAGGTGGAGGGTTGGGCGGTGGAGGCGACCGACGCGATCTGCACCTGACTGGAACAGCAAAGAATCCTGCAGCAAAAACTAACGGACTTAGAGTCTTCGACCACGACTATGCGACTGAGATAATCAAGAAACGCAGGGAATACAATGGGATAAAGAAAGCGTTAAAGGAAAAGGGGATTCGTTTCCAAACACCACACACGAATATACGGATTCACTGGGATACAGGGACCCGAACATACACTAGTGCACAAGAAGCGCAACAGGAGCTGAAGAGTTGCCGTTTTCCCGTGGAAGAGCGGGAGACTACCGAAGGAGAGAGCAACCTGGAAACACGGCTTCGTGATCTATTGGGATGGCAGCAGGCATCGGGTCGTCGGGAGAGAGGACCAGCTGCGGCCCAGAGAGCAAGGGATAAACTCCAGGAGTTCCAGAGGGGAGGCATCGAGCAAACATGAACGGAGACGCAAGCTGCACAACCCGGTATGACTGTTACAATTCTGAGACTCTTAACAGGATTATGATAGACTTGCATTTTGGCTTTATATTGATCACTATGTGTCTGGGAGTGACGGGTTCATTTTTTCATGGGTTACGTTGGACTCACAGGATGGTAGAGTTACTGCTTTTTGACTCACCAGCCATCCTTAATGCGGGGCCCTCTCCTAATGAGAGGCATCACCCTCGACCCACCAACGGGCTCACAGTTGAGGAGGAGCAAGAGCCTCCTTTTCGTCTGGAGGTCTGTTTACTTTTGTGTTTCATAGTTGCTGTTTTCGTTCGGATTTTGTTTTTGGGGGCAAAACAAAATCATTTATTATTTGGTATATGTATGATAGGGTCACATAACTTGAGAATTATCTCTCAAGTGATTGGCTTGAGTAATCCAGTCAAGAGGAGTAGAGTGCTGTTGTGGCAAAATGACGAGAAGAGACGGCGAACTGAATTTGCAACCAGCGGGAAGTGTTTTAATAAGATCAAGCCAACATCAACAAGTTCAGCATCGAAACCACTCCCAATGCATTACTTTTCACGGGACACGGTTAAAGCAATAATGAGAGGGAGACTAATTTCAAGAACGGCATACTTAAATAAGATGAAGAGGATGAAATACGATGAATTAGAGAAAACTAGAGAAACAACAACAAAAAGATGGGGACAAAGGATTGTCAAACCAGATAAAATAATTTAAAAAACAAATAGAGAACATCTTGAATGATGAACTAGAAAAGAAATTGAGATTCACAAAACAAACCTTTTGTGAATCGGGCCCGAAAGCAACAAACTTTTTAGCAGCACGCCTCAGGAAACAACAAATTATTAATTCCAAAGCCTCCAGAAGCAGGGGGGCCAGGAGATGATGTCTCCGGGCCGGCTGACGTTTTTTTCTCCCAGCAGCAGATCAGCTACTGGGCAGCTCATGCTTCAGCCCCCTGGGCGGTGTCCACCCTAACACAAGGGTATAAGCTTCAATTCCGACGCCGGCCCCCAAACCTTCAGCTGGGTCAAAAATGACCCCATGGTGCATCACCAATCCGGCAAAATCCCTAATCCTGAGCCAGGAGTTAGCTGCGCTCCCGGCCAAGGGCGCAATCGAGATGGTGGGCCCCTGTCACAAGAGCCCGGGGGTTTCCACTCAACTTACTTTCTTGTAAAGAAGACAGGCAGCGGACTGCGCCCAGTCCTAGATCTGAGGGGACTCAACAAGTTTCCGAAGGTGTTGCCATTTCACATATTGTCTATCGCCCCAAAGCATGTGGACAACATCCCCCACAACCTCTCCCCCTTCCGAGCGGGCAGACGGTTGCCTTAAATCCTTTTCTCCGCCTATTGGGTAAACTGACAGCTGCCTCGACTGTCGTTCCCTTGGGTTTGCAGATGGCTGAACAGCCTTCACTTGGATGCCAAGTGGCACAGACACAGGGCAATAGTAGTATCAAAACAGTGCCTACCCACTCTATCCCCATGGAGGGAGAGTGCATATCTGGCAAACGGTGTTTCCTCAGTTCCATTCCACCGGGAGATTGTCACAACAGATGCCTGCCTCTCAATGCGGGGTGCAGTGTGGCAGAACAGGACTGCTTGGGGGCAGTTGTCTGCTCAAAGACCGCATGTCAATGTTCTAGAGCTAGCGCTCAAACACTTCCTGCCATATTTGAAGGGAAAGCACCTCTGCTGTGTTTTCACATAAACCAGGGGTGTCAAACTCATTTTCACTCTATTGCCACATCAGCATCATGGTTTCCCTCAAAGGGCCAGTTTTAACTCCAACACTGTATAATTGTAACGACTCCCTAACATATTGTTAAATAACAGTCTCTGCATTTGATTATTGTTTATTCAAGTGTAAAAATATTGTACATGCAGTTATATAAATGTAAAATGATGTTAAAGCACATTTCTGTTATTATAACAAATCCTTTTAATTTAGGGTTAAGAAACCCACATTACTCTATCAAAGATCAAACTATTAAAGAAAATAACAAAGACAAATATCATCAAGCACAAGTTATTACATTAATGAGATTTAAAAACAATTAAGAACATTCATTGAAACAATAAAAACAGTCATTAAAACATGAAAAAACAGTGTAAGATATAAAATGCAGTCGTAAAATGCAGAAATGCAGGAAATTGATTCATATATTAATTGAATGTGGTTCAATTAAAGGCAGCAGCAAACAGAAAAGTCTTCAATCTTGATTTAAAGGAGCTGACGGTCTCAGCAGACCTGCAGCTTTCTGGGACTTTGTTCCAGATATGTGGAGCAGAAAAACTGAACGCTGCTTCTCCATGTTTAGTTCTGACTCTGGGAACAGAAAGTAGACCGGTCCCAGACGACCTAAGGGGTCAGGATGGTTCATAAGGTAGCAGCAGATCAGAGATGTATTTTGGCCCTAAACCATTCAGTGCTTTATAAACCAACAGCAGGATTTTAAAGTAAATTCTTTGTTGAACAGGAAGCCAGTGCAAAGACCGCAGAACTGGAGTGATGTGATCCACCCTCCTGGTCTTAGTGAGGACTCGAGCTGCAGCATTCTGAATCAGCTGCAGCTTTCTGATTGACTTTTTACAGAGACCTGTAAACACACCGTTACGGTAGTCCAGTCTGCTGAAGATAAATGCATGGACAAGTTTTTCCAAATCCTGTTGAGACATAAATCCTCTAATCCTTGATATATTCTTCAGGTGATAGTAGGCTGATTTTGTAATTGTCTTGATATGGCTGTTCAGGTTGAGGTCTGAATCCATAACTACACCTAGATTTCTGGCTTTGTTTGTGGGTTTTAACATCAGTGATTGAAGCTGAGCGGTGATTTTCAATCGTTCGTCCTTGGTACCAAAAACAATTACTTCTGTTTTATCTTTGTTTAATTGAACAAAATTCTGGCACATGCAGATTTGTTCAATGCAATTACCCAGGTCTTTTATGGGATTATAGTCCCCTGGTGACATAGTTATGTAGATTTGTGTGTCGTCTGCATAATTATGATAACTCACTTTGTTGTTTTCCATAATCTGAGCTAGTGGAAGCATGTAGATGTTGAACAGAAGAGGCCCCAGTATTGAACCTTGGGGAACACCACATGTCATTTTAGTCAGCTCTGATGTGTAATTAGCTACAGACACAACGTATTCTCTGTCCTTCAAGTAGGATTCAAACCAGTTTAGTGCTGTGCCAGAAAGTCCCACCCAGATTTTTAGTCTTTCTAGGAGTATGGCATGGTCGACCGTGTCGAATGCAGCACTGAGATCCAGTAACACTAAGACTGAACTTCTGCCATTGTCTGTGTTTACGTGGATGTCGTTGAAAACCTTAACAAGAGCAGTTTCAGTACTGTGGTGCTGTCGAAAGCCTGACTGGAAGACATCAAAGCAGTTATTTACGGCCAAGAAGTTGTTCAGCTGTTGGAAAACCGCTTTTTCAATTATTTTACTTAAAAATGGGAGGTTTGATATTGGCCTATCATTTTTCATTGTTGCGGAGTCTAAACTAGCCTTCTTTCGGAGCGGTTTAATAACTGCAGTTTTTAGGGCTTGTGGGAAGACACCTGAGAGAATATGGAGCTAAATCCAGGTCAAAAGTTTCGTTCACTTGAAAAAAAAATGTGAACCTGAAAGTCCAAAAATACAGCAATGTATTCAAAATAAAAATAAGTGAATGAAAAGTTTTTTTGGGTTGAATATAATTTTGATTCAGTTCTGGAATTTTTTCGAATACATTTTTTTTCAGTTTTCACGTTCATATATATTTTGATATTTGAGTTCTTATATTTTTCAGTTTCAGATTTTATATTTTCAGATTCAAATCTTTTTTTTTTGGGTTTCAAATCTTTTTTTCACGTTCAGGTTTTTTTTTTTCAGTTCAGGTCGTTTTTTTCAGTTCAGACTTTTGACCCAGATCTAACGTGGGGGGCGTGGTATCAACTGAGAGGGGCGTGTCATCATGAGTGACAGCATAACAACGAGGGCTGAGGAGTTCCTCAACCACGTTGCCTTCAGGTAACGTGGGCACCGCGAAAATTATGATTCTATTTCATCCTTACTGACCGCCAGAGGCAGTGCTTAACACTGGATGTATTCCGTCTCGCGCATGCGCAGGTCGAATATTTATATCAACAAAGTCACTCGTGACCTCAGATGACTCCCGTCGTCTATAAGTTCCGGTGTCATCCTGAGTTCAGTCCTTTTTTTCTTCTCGCTACGCAGGTTGACTACCATGGTAGTCGAAAAAATATATATTTTGTCTACGAGCAAGATATGTTAAAGTTTATCGCGGTAGCCTTGTGACCACCGGTCGGGGTTGCGGATCTTCGCCCTCCAAAGGCTGCGACAAGCGGTCCCTCTTGGGAGGGAACGGCGTCGGCGCCGTACGGACCATCGAGCCCCAGTCTGGGTCTGGCGGACCCAAATGGGCAGCAATCGGTGAGATCGACTGACATTGTTGAAACCATTGTTCGTTGTTGTTCCTCGGTTTGCAGAGCGTTCCGCTCTAGCTAATCGAGTGGCGGGCTAACGTGAGCGTTGGGTACGCTGTCGGGCCGCCCGTCACAGTAAACATAAGCGGCCGGATCAGGAGCGTTCGCCGGCTTATTAGACTGAGCTGATACTCGGGGGTGTCTAAGCTAAATACTCTGATTGTGTCCATTAATTGTTGTGAGAACATTACGGCCATATCAGTTAGCGGATATCACAGTTAGCGGAGTGCCCTCGCTCAGGCTAACTGGTAGCACACCAGGAGTTCCAGCAACTATCTATCGTATCTACTATTATCTGCAGCAACTATCCTAGTGAAGAGAGTGTCCTCGCTCCCCTCTCACTAGAGGGACGGTGTTATTTACCTATTTTCACAGTGGCAGGGTGCTCTCGCTCATGCTAACTGGTGGGACACCAATATCTACAGCAATTATCCAAGTGAGGAGTGTCCTCGCTCCCCTCTTGCTAGAAGGACTGTTCTCCTGACCTGTTTTCACAGTGGCAGAGTGCTCTCGCTCAGGCTAACTGGTGGGACACCAATATCTACAGCAATTATCCAAGTGAAGAGTGTCCTCGCTCCCCTCTCGCTAGAAGGACTGTTCTCCTGACCTGTTTTCACAGTGGCAGAGTGCTCTCGCTCAGGCTAACTGGTGGGACACCAATATCGGCAGCAACTATCTGAGTTAAGAGAGTGTCCTCGCTCCCCTCTCACTGACTGTCCCCGGCCGCTCTCAAACATTCAGCAGAGCATCCGCTCAGACTGGCCTAGAGAGTCGGCCATGTTTGACTTTCCCGGCTGTAGGACCTGTATGGCTCCTCTGCAGCCTGATGATGGCCATGACCTCTGCCCCGCTTGCCTTGGCATCGAGCATCTGAGGGAGGGCCTCTCTGAGAACCCATGCATGAACTGTGGCATCATGCCTCGAGCAGTAAGGACTGCTAGGCTCGCCGAGGCGGAACACCTGACTGGTATGGTCGACCTCCCCCTGTCGGGTCAGTTGAATCCAGCCCTACCTACCCGTTCCAAGCGCAGGGCCGCAGAAACTGCAGGGGCTCCCTCCAAGAGGGCTAAACCCAGCGGGCTGTCTTCTAGAGTGGATCTGCTGACCTCCGAGCTAGCTCAGATGAAGTCGCTTCTACTGGCCCTCCAACCCAGTGTAGAGGGGGCTGAAGCGCCAGATCCACCCACGGCTGAGCTTTGCTCAGAGGAGGATGTGATGTCACTGGCGGCGTCAGCCACGCTCTTTACTGAGTACAGTGAAGAGCAGCCCTCCCATGCTTCTGGACCTGCCTCCCGTTCCTCAGCTCAGGGCTCTTCGGAAGGTGCAGTCGATAGCTCCATGGGGTCTGTCATTCGCATGGCACTGGCACGCCTGCATTTAGATACGCAGCAGCCGGAACCCCAGCCTGCGAGTGCCTTCTTCAGGCGTGTTCTCGCCCCTACCACCTTTGCTGTTCCGCCCTCCGAGGAATATCTGAGGGAGCTACATGCATGCTGGAGGGACACCGGGGCTCTGTCCCATCTTACATCAGAGGGCCGAACCCTGGCGGCCATGCAGGACGCGACAAAGTTTGGCCTCACCCGTATGCCAGCTGTTGAGCCGACTATTGCGTCCCTCATAGTTTCCCCTGAGGAGACCCTGAGGCCCGATGCCAGGTGCCCTCGACCCCAATGTCGGGTCACGGATGACATGTTATCCAGGGCTTATGACACAGCAGCACGCATGGGTCGTATTGGCAACTCCCTCTCCCACCTCATGCTTGCCCTCTCAGCTTCTCTGCAGCAGTCTACTTCCGACGCCTCCGCAACCAGCCTCAGTGATGCCTCACTGCAGGCGTTTGCGCTCATGTCGAGGGAACTTGGACGGCTGATGTCCACCCTGGTCCAGACTCGCCGCCAGGTTTGGCTGGCGCAGTCACCCCTGTCTGAGGCATGTAGGAGGACCCTCCGTACTCTCCCAGTGGAACCGGGTGAGCTGTTTGGGTCAGCTGCTATACAGGCGCTTCAGCGGACTGTTGAAGCTAGCCAGACCAGGCGGCAGTTTTCTGGTCTTCGCAGGGACATGCCCGCACCCCGCAGACGTAGGGGTCCTACTCTATCCACCCGGGGCTATTTTCAGCCCCCGGCTCACCCCAGTAGTCGCCACAGGCCTCAGCGTACCGCTGGGAGGCCGGACCGCTACCCACAAAACCCTACCTACGTTCCCCCTAGACAACCTCCGGACTTGGGGACTACCAGCCCCCCCCCCCCCGAGCCTCGAGAGGCAGGGGGTACAGGAGATGATGTCTCCCGGCCGGCTGTCGGTTATTTCTCCCAGCAGCACATCAGCTACTGGGCAGCTCATGCTTTAGACCCCTGGGTGGTGTCCACCCTAACCCGGGGGTACAAGCTTCAGTTCCGACGCCGGCCACCAACCTCCAGCCGGGTCAAAATGACCAGTATCTCCGATCCGGTAAAATCCCTAGCCCTGAACCAGGAGTTAGCCACGCTCCTGGTCAAGGGTGCAATCGAGAGGGTGGACCCCCTGTCACAGCCCGGGGGGTTCTACTCAACTTACTTTCTGGTGAAAAAGAGAGGCGGTGGACTGCGCCCAATCCTGGACCTGAGGGGACTAAACAAGTTCCTGAGGGTCTTGCCATTTCACATGCTGACCACAGCAGACGTCCTTCGGGCGGTTTCCAGGGGAGACTGGTTCACGTCTGTCGACCTGGAGGATGCCTATTTCCATGTTCCCATCATACCTCACCACAGGCGGTTTCTTCGCTTCGCCTTTCAAGGCGGTCACTTCCAGTTCAGGGTGCTCCCATTCGGGCTCTCCCTCTCCCCACGGGTGTTCACAAGGTGTGTCGCTGCTGCCCTTTCCCCCCTGCAATCACAGGGCATGAGAATACTGCCGTACTTGGACGATTGGCTGATCTGTGCGCCATCCCAGCTTCAGGCGGCGCAGGACACTGCTCGCCTTCTTTCTCACGCGGCCCGGTCGGGCCTCAGGGTAAACATGGAGAAGAGCTCCCTGAGCCCTTCTCAGAGCATCACCTTCATTGGTGTGGCTCTGGATACAGTCACTATGAGTGCCTGTCCGTCACCCCGACGGGTGGACGACATCCTCCACAGCCTCTCTCCCTTCCAAGGGGGCAGGCGGGTGCCCTACATTCTTTTTCTCCGCCTATTGGGCAAACTGACAGCTGCCTCGGCGGTCGTTCCATTAGGGTTACTGTCACTGCGGCCCCTGCAGAGATGGCTGAACAGCTTTCACTTGGATGCCAAGTGGCACAAACACAGGGCAATAGTAGTATCGGGGCAGTGCCTACTCGCCCTATCCCCATGGAGGGAGAGAGCATACCTGGCGAAGGGTGTCCCCATGGGTTCGGTCCCATTCCGCCGAGAGGTGGTCACAACAGATGCCTGCCTCTCAGGATGGGGTGCAGTGTGGCAGAACAGGACTGCTCAGGGGCAGTGGTCTGCTCAAGACCACATAGAGCATGTCAATGTTCTAGAGCTACGGGCTGTGCACCTAGCGCTCAAGCATTTTCTGCCATACTTGAGGGGAAAGCATGTGCTTGTCAACACCTCGGCGGTGTTTCACATAAACTATCAAGGGGGCACCAGATCTGCAGAATTGCTACGGGTAGCCCGTGCCCTTCTCACCTGGGCTGCCCCTCGTCTTACCAGCCTTCGGGCAATGTACCTACCAGGGGAACAGAACCAGGTCGCAGATTTTCTATCCCGTCACAAGCCTCCACCGGGGGAGTGGCGGCTCCATCCAGAGGTGGTGCAGAGCATTTGGGGTCTCTTCGGCAGAGCAGAGGTAGATCTCTTTGCCTCAGAGAGGTCGACCCACTGTCCCCATTGGTTCTCCCTGACGGAGAGGACCAGTCCTCTGGGTCAGGATGCCCTGGCTCACCCGTGGCCACAGGGGCTTCTTTATGCCTTTCCACCGGTCCCTCTGATCTTGCCAACACTTCTCAGAGTCCTTCAACAGGGCCACAGACTCTTGTTAGTGGCCCCCTTATGGCCAGCCAGGATCTGGTTCTCCCTACTGCACAGACTCTGCTGCAGGACACCCTGGCACCTCCCCGACAGGAGGGATCTCCTGTCGCAACTAGGGGGTCAGATTTGGCATCCCAATCCCAGCCGCCTCCAACTATGGGTCTGGCCGCTGGAGGGCCCGACCAGCTGCTGACTGGCTGCATAGAGCCAGTCAGAAGAACTATCCTGAATGCCAGGGCACCGTCTACCCGGCTGCAGTACGAAAACAGGTGGGGGCTGTTTTCTGACTGGTGTGTGGTTCGGAACAAGGACCCGGTGCAGTGCCCCGTACCTGTTGTACTTGAGTTTCTGCAGTCCCTGTTAGATAAGGGCCGGTCTCCCGCTACCCTGCGGGTGTACGTGGCCGCTCTTTCATGGCACCATGCTAGGGTCGACAATGGCACAGTAGGGAGCCACAGACTGGTGTCCCTCTTCCTAAAGGGAGCTCGGCGGTTGCGTCCCCCAAACGCCCCGAAGGCCCCGGCATGGGACCTACATTTGGTATTGGACACCCTGTGCTTGCCTCCTTTTGAACCCCTGGCACGGGCAGAGCCAAGATGGCTGGCAACCAAAACGGTGTTTCTCCTCGCCATCACTTCGGCTAAACGTGTAGGCGAGCTGCATGCCCTGTCGGTGAGTGAATCGTGTCTGAGGTGGAACTCAGATGGATCGGGGGTTACTTTGTGGCCTAATGCAGCGTTTCTCCCAAAGGTGCTGACACGCTCTCATATCAACCAGCCTATCCAGCTTGCGGAGTTTGACCCCCCATCGGGAAAGGAGAGGTCAAGGCTGCTGTGCCCAGTGCGGGCCCTCCGAGCTTATGTGGAGGCCACCGCTTGCATACGGCGGTCGGAGCAGCTCTTTATCAGTTATGGTGGGCCTAAGAAGGGCTGTGCTCTTTCGAAACAGCGCCTGTCCCACTGGATAGTGGAAGCCATTGCCCAGGCATACAAGGCGAGCGACCGTCCGCTACCATCCGGAGTGAGGGGCCACTCTACCAGGAGTGTCTCCACGTCATGGGCAGCCCTGAGAGGTGTGCCAGTGGAGGATATATGTGCTGCGGCCTCATGGGCCTCACCGAGCACATTCACCAGACACTACAGAGTGAACGTTGCCACCCCTCACCCACTGGGGAGGGTTCTTTGGCCAGCTTCCTCTGCCTGAACTATACAAGGTGGGTACTTGTGATTCCTCGTGACTCTTTTGGTATAAGTCATCCAGTGTTAAGCACTGCCTCTGGCGGTCAGTAAGGATGAAATAGAACGAAAGTTACGAACGTAACTACGGTTCTATGAATCCTGGATGACCGCCAGAGTTCTTGGTCACTCGGAATCCCGTGAACTCGCGAGAAGATTCTGTTGGGGTCTGATAAATGGCTTCAACATGTGCTGTGGACAAAGACAATCAGGCCTTCGCTTTTTCAAGCAAAGGTCTCATCCTGACTTGTAGTTTGAGGAGAGCAAAGGGATTTCACACTCAGGTGTGAATTCCCCCCCCCCAAATAACCATGGTAACCGCGGCAATCTCATTGGCCGAGAGCCAAGAGACCCCAGGACCCCTGTGGTTCGACCTCTGTTCTATAAAACTATCTGCTGCCCCCACTTCTAGGCTTTTCCCCCTTCGACCTCGGTTGAGTTAGGAAGCACACCACGCTCTCTTCGCTCGGACACCCCCGTCCAGGCCACAGAAGAACCAGCTTTCCCCCCACGAGGGAGCCCCTCGAACCCTCATCAAACCCTGACAGGTCACGAGCCATTTCGCTGGACGAAACAGCCCGCGATAACGAATCTGCATCAGCATTCGTTCAGTGCTTTCTGCTTCTTTTTATTTTGTGCACAAACCGGCACAGAGGAGCCCGACGAAGCCTCGCTCCTCTCCTGACCGATGATTACCGGGAGACCTACGGACCACGTCGTCTCAGCCGAAGTTAAACTGTCCTCCCTGCAGCGAGGACAGATCACGTCTGCGTTTGCTCCAGAGCGAGCTGCGCCACGACAGACCGAAACAGCGCCGCTGCAAAGCCCGCTGCAAGCAGCCCCCCCCCCTGTCCCCCTTCCCGATGAGGAAGACGGACCACTTTGCCACAAACACTTCCACGTTGCAACGAAGCATCTACAAGTAAGATTCTTGGCATTTGGGCATAGCTTAGCTTAAATTAACTTAAGTTTAATTCAGGCCATTCATTTATATGTTGATATTCCCGTGTTTTTGTTGTTTAAATTACTGTCGCGTGATATCGAGATATTACGCAACTCCTCGCGGACGAGAGAAGCTCCGCTGTATTCGTGTATTAACTGTGACTGTTTGCTTGGATTTATTTGATTTATTTTCATTGGTTTTACTACACTTCGTGTAGTATTCTCTGCTCATTAAATCAGCTCTGTGAGTGAAGTGTGGAATCTCGGCTATCGTACATAACTGCTGGCAGTTCTACCGACAACGGCACGTTATGTACGATACGCCAGACACCCCCATTATCACTACAACGCGGACCGCACGCAGAAGTCGGATTCATGAGCCCCCACCTTTTTTCTCTTTCCTCCTTTCACGAAACACGCACACACACAGTAGCTCCTAGTTCTACCCCTGGGGAACCTCGTTCAAACGAGCGCCTCACATCACGTGCTGCCCAGGCACACGTGAGTACATACAGCAGCCTAACTGCCATTTTGGTCCGCGTCACTCGACTCCGCCATCTTTGTAGTTTTTAGCTGTAGTTCTTAAGGCCCCTCCCCTTTGGCCAGCGTCACTCGACGCCGCCATCTTTGTAGTCTTTAGCGTAGCTGTAAGACTCCTTCCTGTTCACCCACAGACACACACATACACATACACACACAGACATACACCCTCATCCATTTTATTCATTCTTTAGTTTAGGCATATAAAATTGTATGATAACGTTTGTTGGTTGCAATATTAATTGATTTGATCATTTATTATTTTGATTCAATAAACTCTGTTATACTTTCAGGAGCAGTCGTCTGTGATTACTTGTGCATATGTATTTGATAAGACTGTATGTAGTAGCCTGTGCTCGAACTTAAAACCCTTCACTGTCACTGAATGTATAGTCATACGCAGACTATTGACATTATGAGTGACTACTAATTATGAGACTTAGTTTTATCGTTTGGTTATTGGTCCCTGTTCGCAGGGTGGTGCCCCGTTTATATTAATAATCATTAATAATTGTTACATACATCAATAATTCTATTGATGTCAAGAATTCAGTTTCTTAAATGCTGATAACCCAAACACGCTCCTTTAGATCCCAACATAATGGTGCCCCGTGTGAGGCGACGTTATTCCAGTTTTGTTACAGTATATATGCACATTAATCCATAATTATTTTTGAATAATTAATTTTCCAAAAAATATTTTTTCCGAAAAATTATTTTTTTTCTTCTTTTGAATGATCCAAATTCCTGAAACTTATTTCCCAAAATAGGTAGGCTTTGATCTTCAAAATCTTGTCTTATTGTAATTAAATTTTAGATTTTAAATTTTGATTTTTAATCTTAATCTTTAATTCCCTTCTCGAAATTTTATTTCGTTTCCAGGTTTAATTATTCGTTTCATTTCTTAAACTAACAGCCAGCTGTGTAGTAGATTTGATCGTTTTATTTGTAATACCTTGCTTGTCTTCTTAAATCCCTCCAAAGAAGTTACACACAGCTGTCACAGGCCCAAAGTGCTAAACCACATTAGCATTTTCGCACCTCTGGCTGCAAAGCAGTAGTGATACCTCAGAGCAGCAACAGTAGAAACGTAAGTCACAGAGCTAGACATTTCACTGGGCGCCTGCATGAACCGTAACACTAACAGTAATTAACATCTAACAGTAGAAACGTAAGTCACAGAGCTAGACATTTCACTGGGCGCCTGCATGAACCGTAACACTAACAGTAATTAACATCTAACAGTAGAAACGTAAGTCACAGAGCTAGACATTTCACTGAGAACCGTAAACACTAACAGTTTCCGTTCTAACACTAGGGAATTAACAACTACTGGGAGTCGTGCTCATTAGAGAGAATGAGCAACGAGAAATCCCCCATTCCTGGAGCTGTAGCTCCAGAAGACACCGCATTACGAGATGCGGTGGCTGATGTCCTTGGACTCACAGCAAAGGAAAGAGAGTACTTTGCAAAATACACTGCTGTCCTATGCGACGAGCAATTAGAGCAGCTGGTGGCTTATGTAAATAACCCAGCAGGTAACAGAGAGCGCCTGATTCAGGACGTAATCGGCGAAATACTGCTCATCTACCACCAGAAAATGCAGCTGCAAGCTGCCCGAACCCGGGCACAGAGCGACGAGCAGCAACGCGAGATCTGGACACTCCGAACAGAGGTTCAGGAGTTGTCACGTGACTGTAGAGCCCTACAGTCAGAAAATAGTAGCCTGCGCAGTGACCTCAGAGAGGTCAACCTAGAACTCTCTAAAGCATCAGAGAGTGATGACAAACTGAAAGCGCTTCAAGGTGTTCCAGCAACCCCGGTAGGTACTGCTACCCCCTACCGAGCCTTTCAGCCCAGTCATTTCTTGGTCTCGGCTCCCTCATTCCCCGAGACCCGAACCACCTTGCATTTCTTGAAAACGCGTTCCCCAACCAGGAGGAGAGAGGACCAACACCAGGTCCTAGTCGGCCCAGGTGGCTTCAAAACCACCTCAGGCGAACGCAATCCTCCACGCAGTTCACGCGCGCGGCAAGAACTGACCCCATCCCCCTCAGGGAGGGAGGATGATAGTCGTTACCACCATCGAGAGTATGGAGACTCAGACGTCTCGGACGGCCCAGGCCCCATCAACCTTGGAGGCCTGCGTACTCGACAGATTGAGTCTCTGGCGAAAGCCGTAGAGCGCTTCAACCCCGATAATCACGACTCGAGCATCGATGACTACCTAAGGGAGATCGATCGCTGCCTGCTCGACCTATCGCGCCCCTCATCGCGCGAAAAGCCAAAGCTTGTGTGGAAAACCACTGCGCGAAGCGGCCACGCTTTCATTGAAACGCTCCAGCCGAGCATCCGCGACTGCTATTCATCCCTTTGTCACGCCCTTAGGGAGGCGTACTCCCTGTACTCTAACCCAGCTTCTGCCACCCTCTGCGCCTTTGCCATTTCCCAGGAAAGGCTAGAGTCTCCGAGAGACTACTTCAGGCGCTTGAGATCTGCGTACTTCCAAGGACGTAACGCCCCAGGTCTAGAAGACCATGCCTTCAAGTCGCTATTCGTGCACAATCTCCACGACAACATGAGATACGCTGTTACTATGCACTGCAGAACGAGTAACCTCACCATGCCAGAGATTAGGAAATACGCGCAACTTGCATGGAAGACACGCGGACGGCCGACAAATCGGTACGAAGACACCGCCATAGTCTTAGGCATCCAACAGTCGAGCGACTCCGACCTAGCGTCGGAAGACGACGAGAGGACTTGGCCTAGCGAGCCCTGGTCACCCCCGAGGAACAAACGACCCTGGCGGTCGAAAGACCAACGGAACCAGGGGGGTGAAAGACACCCTCAAGGGCAACCCATCAGGTAACGCTGACTCGCAGCCCACCTGACTCAGCCAAGTGACCTTTCCCCCTGCTGCCAAGTCGACGTGGTAGGGGGGGGGAAGAGAACTCAGCCCACTTCCGGAAACGACCACTCCCATTTCGCACCTCGTTCTTCAACCTTCTTGGGCGACCTTGTTCGCAAAGGCAATGCCCGTTATGTATATATCTATACATATTCTTCAGTCTTACGGGGGGGTCATAACACTCTTGCTCTACCCGACTCCGGGTCAGAAACGAGCCTCATGTGTTCCCCCACCTTTTCGCATACACCTCTAGGGTGCCACAACCTTAGAGGCCCTTCGAGCACCCTAGCTCGTAAGATATTTCGTCAACTAAGCCTTGTTCTCCTGCTCTGTCAGCATGATCCACCTCCAGCTTGTCCAACGAAGCCACCGCCTTCTTTCAGCCGAGTCATCGGCCGGTTCTGTCAAGTCGCCAGTGCCGTAGGTAACTAAACTTGACCTGTGCGCCGGACCTGTCTCCATCTCTAATTAGGAGGGTGGGGGAGGGAGATATCACCAGCCCGTCATGACACACTCCAGAGTGAAACTGTTCGCGACGTTTCCCTGAGTGCTGGCGGTAACGTGGGATATCTGCCCTCGCCACTCAAACAGCGCGAGGGGGGTGGGCTCTCTGACAACAGAAACTTAGAGAGATGCACTTCAGTACACTCTAATCTCGCCAGTGCCGAAACCAACCGGCAGAATGGCAGCTTACTATTGACTACTAACGTTTAACTGCATGCTTCAACTCACCCTGTAGACATGCACTAACCGCTAACACATCCAACTTCAACCAGAACAGTTGCATGACCTGAAACGTTCATTGCGACTGTAAACTGATGCTCCACTCTCATAGAGAACTCTTTGCATGCTTTATAGACTCTACCAGAAGTAACCAAAGAGGACATAACCTCTGCCGTAGCAGTCAGATTTAACCCAGGACCTCATCCGAGAAGGCTCAGCTGTCAACAGCTGGAGCAGCGAGAGACCAGCCTAGCTAGTCACACTAGCCGTGCTAACGAAATCTGTAAATCTGCTACCACTACTGTTATGCAACCCTCACCGGTACCTCTGGCCTATAGTCTTGGCAACGCAACTCCAATATCGATAGATTCTAAAACTTAGACACAGGACTCGCTCTAAATCTACCGATCAGAGAGAGATAGACGCACATATCATGTACTAATAGATCCAGAAGCGACAGACTAACTGGATTCCCTCCTATTCATAACACCACGTAGCCAACCTACGACTGCTCCGCCGACGGACTCCAGTCCTGTCTAGGAGTTGAACCAGTAACCACTGTTTGCCCCTCACCTGCTTCTTGTCTTTCTATTCTTTCCTTCTCTCTCTTTTGTGTTTTGTTTTGTTTATTTGGGTTGTTACTTTCTTTGACACTATGCCGCAATGCTAGATTATCACAACATCATAATAGCGATTGAATTATTTGGGAATAATGTTTTGCTCACCTATGATTTGAATTGTGTATGATAGTAGATGTAGGTAGAAGTAGTTAAAGTCATCTGCCCAGATGCCACCTTAGTCATCTGCCCAGATGCCAATGAATTCTGAACTTGAACACCATGAACTTGACCACTATGAACCTTGAACTCTATGAACAATGAACACTGCCTGTTTTAACCACTGCTTTTGGTCTCAGGAACACTTGGACTGTCTCACCTCTTCAGGTTTCCCCACCACATGGATGCACATGCCAGCCCTTGGTTTGCTCTAAAGACCGAAGCCAACATCTCGCTCTTCAGAACAAAGGGGGGATGTTGGGGTCTGATAAATGGCTTCAACATGTGCTGTGGACAAAGACAATCAGGCCTTCGCTTTTTCAAGCAAAGGTCTCATCCTGACTTGTAGTTTGAGGAGAGCAAAGGGATTTCACACTCAGGTGTGAATTCCCCCCCCCCAAATAACCATGGTAACCGCGGCAATCTCATTGGCCGAGAGCCAAGAGACCCCAGGACCCCTGTGGTTCGACCTCTGTTCTATAAAACTATCTGCTGCCCCCACTTCTAGGCTTTTCCCCCTTCGACCTCGGTTGAGTTAGGAAGCACACCACGCTCTCTTCGCTCGGACACCCCCGTCCAGGCCACAGAAGAACCAGCTTTCCCCCCACGAGGGAGCCCCTCGAACCCTCATCAAACCCTGACAGGTCACGAGCCATTTCGCTGGACGAAACAGCCCGCGATAACGAATCTGCATCAGCATTCGTTCAGTGCTTTCTGCTTCTTTTTATTTTGTGCACAAACCGGCACAGAGGAGCCCGACGAAGCCTCGCTCCTCTCCTGACCGATGATTACCGGGAGACCTACGGACCACGTCGTCTCAGCCGAAGTTAAACTGTCCTCCCTGCAGCGAGGACAGATCACGTCTGCGTTTGCTCCAGAGCGAGCTGCGCCACGACAGACCGAAACAGCGCCGCTGCAAAGCCCGCTGCAAGCAGCCCCCCCCCCTGTCCCCCTTCCCGATGAGGAAGACGGACCACTTTGCCACAAACACTTCCACGTTGCAACGAAGCATCTACAAGTAAGATTCTTGGCATTTGGGCATAGCTTAGCTTAAATTAACTTAAGTTTAATTCAGGCCATTCATTTATATGTTGATATTCCCGTGTTTTTGTTGTTTAAATTACTGTCGCGTGATATCGAGATATTACGCAACTCCTCGCGGACGAGAGAAGCTCCGCTGTATTCGTGTATTAACTGTGACTGTTTGCTTGGATTTATTTGATTTATTTTCATTGGTTTTACTACACTTCGTGTAGTATTCTCTGCTCATTAAATCAGCTCTGTGAGTGAAGTGTGGAATCTCGGCTATCGTACATAACTGCTGGCAGTTCTACCGACAACGGCACGTTATGTACGATACGCCAGACACCCCCATTATCACTACAA
The DNA here is from genome assembly GCF_949748355.1 of Melanostigma gelatinosum. Classification (NCBI taxonomy): domain Eukaryota; kingdom Metazoa; phylum Chordata; class Actinopteri; order Perciformes; family Zoarcidae; genus Melanostigma; species Melanostigma gelatinosum. The sequence continues at coordinate 6,334,216 of NC_136646.1, forward strand.
CGCGGACCGCACGCAGAAGTCGGATTCATGAGCCCCCACCTTTTTTCTCTTTCCTCCTTTCACGAAACACGCACACACACAGTAGCTCCTAGTTCTACCCCTGGGGAACCTCGTTCAAACGAGCGCCTCACATCACGTGCTGCCCAGGCACACGTGAGTACATACAGCAGCCTAACTGCCATTTTGGTCCGCGTCACTCGACTCCGCCATCTTTGTAGTTTTTAGCTGTAGTTCTTAAGGCCCCTCCCCTTTGGCCAGCGTCACTCGACGCCGCCATCTTTGTAGTCTTTAGCGTAGCTGTAAGACTCCTTCCTGTTCACCCACAGACACACACATACACATACACACACAGACATACACCCTCATCCATTTTATTCATTCTTTAGTTTAGGCATATAAAATTGTATGATAACGTTTGTTGGTTGCAATATTAATTGATTTGATCATTTATTATTTTGATTCAATAAACTCTGTTATACTTTCAGGAGCAGTCGTCTGTGATTACTTGTGCATATGTATTTGATAAGACTGTATGTAGTAGCCTGTGCTCGAACTTAAAACCCTTCACTGTCACTGAATGTATAGTCATACGCAGACTATTGACATTATGAGTGACTACTAATTATGAGACTTAGTTTTATCGTTTGGTTATTGGTCCCTGTTCGCAGGGTGGTGCCCCGTTTATATTAATAATCATTAATAATTGTTACATACATCAATAATTCTATTGATGTCAAGAATTCAGTTTCTTAAATGCTGATAACCCAAACACGCTCCTTTAGATCCCAACAATTCCATAGGACTGAACTCAGGATGACACCGGAACTTATAGACGACGGGAGTCATCTGAGGTCACGAGTGACTTTGTTGATATAAATATTCGACCTGCGCATGCGCGAGACGGAATACATCCAGTGTTAAGCACTGCCTCTGGCGGTCATCCAGGATTCATTAGGGGGCATTAGCTTGTGTTTGTGAATTGTTCCCTCCTTACACTGACCAGCTCAAGTCCTTCAATGTGTGTTGTCTTTCGTAACAGAATGTCGACTATAATTCGACAGTGGCTGCAGCTGCACAGAGCCTTATAAATGTGCTCGCACAGAACCTCTCTCAGGGACAGCAAGAGCAAGGAAGAACGCAGCAAGAGCCATCATCTTCTGTAGAACAGGACATGGCCAGGTTTTAGTTTTTATGGAATTTCATTTTTCATGTTAATTTAATGGTAGTTTGACAAGTTCATATGTATATTCATCATATTTTAATCAAATTGTTTTTTTTAATCATGTAGATCTTTCCCTGGGTTTTTCACAAGAAAAGGTAACCGTGGAAAGCGAATGATGCAGAGTCTAAAGACCTGTGGCACAGCATCCACAAAGACCTGGAGGCCTTTTAGTTTCTATGCATACCAGTTGAACATTAATGCAGAGACAACCCCAACCTCCTCTGAAGAGTTTGACCTTGCCCAGGCAGGACTTGGAAAAAGACATCTCAACATGTACAGGGATATGGGCCATGAAGAGGTATTGCATAAAGAAAACGTACTAGTTACAAATTGCACAATTGTTTATATTTGAAACATGCAACTTCATCCTCGTGTTTGGCTTTTCTTCAAGCATGTAGACATCACTTAGTCCCTATGTTATTGTTCTTTTAGTTCTTCAGACTACTACAAGATGAGTATCCTAAGATGCAGGGGCTGACAGGAGGATGGCTACTCTACAAGGCTGCAGGTAGAGAAAACTTGTTATATAAATTCCATTGTAATACATTGCCATTCAAATAAGTAGCCCAAACAAACACAACTGATCTAAACAATGTTGCATTTACAGGTGGGCAGGGTAAAAGGAGACTGATAATGATTCCTCCTGATTCTCATGGCTACACTGGGACCCTAATTCGCAGTGTTACAGGATCAGGGAGAAACACCCTGTTTATTGTGCCTCTGCAACATGAGTTTGATGTAAATCCATTACCTCCAGATGCCATTGAATTCAAAAGTATGCCAAAAGCACAATGCCAAACGTGCAAAGTGAGTTTCCCTTTGCAGATTTTGGCCCTCCATGTTCAAGAGTTAGTTTAGTTCATTTTAGTAATGTGTATTGATAATCTAAATCTGCAAAGTAACCAGTAACTAAAGCTCTCAATGAATGTTGTGGAGTAAAACGTACAAGATTTCCCTCTGAAATAGTTGAGTAGAAGTATAAAGTAGCATGGAATGCAAATACTGAAGTAAAGTACAAGTACTTTTAAATAGTACTTAAGTGAAGTTAGTAAATGAAATTAGTTACACTCCACAACTGCATAGACATTATACATACAAATGAGAATTGTTTTTCCTAAACCTCTAGTTCTTAATGAGAACTTTTACAAAGGCCAATCTATATCTCCATTCTATGTAAAAAGACTTAATGTTAACACAGAATGCCATTTATAACCATTGTGGTTGGCCGAAATAGTCGAATATCTCTAAACCTCAGGAAATCACACACATTTGATTACATTTGTTTTGGATCAGCTGTTCTTCTGTGACCGAGAGTACCTCTGTTTATTTCACTTCTTTAAATCTAAAGACCTGCATTGCAGTAAAAAAGGAAAACTACATTTTAAACTGTCGCATAACTTTATTTTTTTCTTCTCTTTGCTTCATAGCTGAAGATCATGAAGAGGACGAAGACGGCCCACGGTCCATCACACCTGCAAGGTTTCTGCAGTGGATCACGGGCCAAGGTTACATCCCACTTCTCCCATCCGAGAAGAAGGATTTTGCTGTGATGCTCAGATTTAACCACGACTGCAGTGCAGACTTTGGGCATCACAGCATCTGTTACCCTGTCGTCTCAGCATGTACAGAGACAATTGCACTACCCGTACGACATATGAGGTCATATGTCGAGTTCAAAAAGGTTATGATGGAGGCTTTTCATCTCGGGCAGGAATTTCACAATGTGTAGACAATTGTCTCTCTCTACCCTCCATTTTTTTTTTTTGCCTCCGTTCATGTTTAGCAAAAACTGCTGTTTTAATACTCTCATGTTCTGAGAAAAGAAAAGTATTTAATTGTAATATTTAAAAATACTTGTTTTGAAAAATGAGTTCCGTACACACAAAAATTGTGTTGACTGTTTATAAAAGAGAACAAAATGTTAAGGTTTGGAATTAAAAAAAGATTTTATACGATTTATTCTTCTTTTTACATGTGGCTTCACTGTTGCCAGTCACAACAAATACAAATTTAAAACACATTCATTGTATACTTGTTGGTGTTAAAGGGGTAAAACCCTTGAAACACAACGTTTGCATTTATGATACATGAGTTAGTACACAGTTCAATACAGCTAAATAAATGTCTCGGCCGTAGGACTCAGATGGTCTAGCAACATCAATAGCGGCCCTAAGGCGTGCCATATCCTCCTCACATAGGGGACATGCAATGGGTGGAAGAATCACTCCAGAACTGGTCGCATTTTGCTCACTGGCACTGTTGAAATCAAGATCTGCATCCTCGATTTCCTTCATCAAGAAAAAAAAGCAGATTTCTTAATTAAACATTTGTCACATAGAAATCTGAGGACATAAAGTAAAACTATAAAGGTAAGCAGATTTTAAATAGATCAACATGTGAACATAACTGATACTATGCTGATGCAAGTATCAACATAGTATCATTTAATTAGTTTTAATGTGAACAAAGATACAAGCCCTGATCAGCATTTGAACACATTTTTGTTCTGTTATCTCTTTCATTAATTTGACGTTGGTGATTGAAAAAAACTTTGACACATCTGTTATTAAGCAATATTCAATTTTCTTACCCCAAATTATAATTGGTAGTGTAATCTAAAGTAAACTAAATTCAGTTGTACCAAGATGTTTTTTCATGGTATAAGTTTTGAGGGCTTCCTTTACAGTGTTGAAAAGCTTTTTATGCACAATGCCTGTGTCTAAAATAAATTCAAGGAAATGGTGTGAGCTTTGCTATTCTATGAAGTAGAAACACTGGTCAAAACTATCAATGTATAATACTATGTTTGCTTAAAAATAACTTGGATTTGCTACCTCTGCCAGGTCTGGAGCATTAACAGGATTCTGGTGGAGTCCGATTGTCCACAGTTGTTGTGGGGACAGATTTTGCTCTGTCCTTAAAGGATGATTATCCCAACCCATCCTGAAGACATCAAGATCCCTCTGCAGACGTGGAAGAAATACATGCAAACAAACAGCATGCAAGTTATTACTTAAAACGTATGCAAAGTGAGCCAACTTGGAAGGCGTCTATCATAGCCTAAATTACGTATCAGAATACAACAACAAAGAGGACTGCAAAGGTTATGCTGTGTAAACTAAAGGTCCGTCCACACCAATAACTATATAACTATAGAGATAACCACAGTGATAACGATGTGAGGATCCACACTGATGAACGACGAAGTTCTGTAAACAGTGACGCCAAGCAACATTTATAAGGCTCTGTGCAGCTGCAGCCACTGTCGAATTATAGTCGACATTCTGTTACGAAAGACAACACACATTGAAGGACTTGAGCTGGTCAGTGTAAGGAGGGAACAATTCACAAACACAAGCTAACAGCATTCAGCTAGTTGCTTCATTTCTAGCTTTGGCGAAATCCCCACTTAAATAAATCTTCTCCCTCTATGTATGACGCTATCTTACAATCATCATTGTAATATTTAGGATAATTTCTAGTATCTGTAAAAAAATGTATTCGATTTCTTACCTGCGCGCTGGCGCCAGCAGGCGGTCCAGGTGGAGCGGACGCCATCACAAGGATACTACGCTGCGTTCACAGTGGTGTGTGGAAGTGCGAAACGTCAGATATTAAGTGTGGTAGTTGAACGGCCCAATATGGCATAGTTTATTGCTCTTTTACTGTGATTCGTCCCAAGTAGAGGCTAAAATAGCTTGCTAAACAGAACTTTCAGGTTCACATTTTTTTTTCAAGTGAACGAAACTTTTGACCTGGATTTAGCTCCATAAGAGAAGGGATGTGTTTACAATTTGTAAAAGATCAGTGGTCATACGGTTTGAAATATTTTTGAAAAAGTGTGTGAATATCCAAGCAGCAGGAGGATGACTTCAGATGTTGTATTATGTCTTCTAGGCTTCTATGGTCGATTGAATGAAATCGTGTCAAATTTGAATGGTTGTTATTCAGAGAAGGGGACAACAGATATCCTGTGGTTGGTGTGGAGGCACTGACTGCTTGTCTAATTTTCTGAATTTTGTCAGTAAAAAAGGAGGCAAATTGATCAAAAGCTATTTTTGTCACCTCTCTGCATCACTAATGTCCCTCCCTGTCGTCGTCCCGTGCATGGCAGCTACATCCAAGAGCTCCTCACTGAGAGTCAGGTCTTATAAACATGGATAGATGTGCTGTATCCGTGTTGTCTGTGCTTTCATCAACAGCGAATGAAAAATACAAATCCCTGCTCGTCTCTTAGCTAGCTGTGTTGTTAGATTGCCTGCTAGTTCATAATAATAATAATAATAACTTTAATTTATATAGCGCCTTTCAGGGGACCCAAGGCCGCTTTACAAGAGTAACAGTTTAGACAAAAACTGTTTAGACAAACAGTCAGAAAAACAGAACAAGTAAACTAGGGGCCGAAAGCCTTGGCGAACAGATGGGACTTGAGGGCCCTTTTGAAGGCGTCCAGAGTGGAGTTGTTGCGGATCACCGCAGGGAGAGAGTTCCAGAGGGTGGGGGCTGCCACACTGAAAGCTCTGTCCCCGAAGGTTCGCAGTTTGGTGCGGGTGGTGGCAAGCAGGCCAGAGTCTGAAGACCGCAGGTTCCGGGGAGGGGCATGTGGGCGGAGGAGGTCCGATAGGTACTGGGGGGCATGGGCATGGAGGGACTTGTAGGTGAGGAGGAGGATCTTGTATGAGATGCGGGACTTGACCGGGAGCCAGTGGAGGTTGATGAGGGTGGGGGTGATGTGCTGCCAGGGCATGAACTCGGTCTGCAATGGTGTTTCTTCACAAACTGACATTTGTAAAAGTCTGTATCTGGTCGGAGCACTGCTCACATACCTTTAGCATGCACTAGGCCAGGGGTCGGCAACCTGCGGCTCCGGAACCGCATCCGGCTCTTTAGCCTCTCTGTTGCGGCTCCCTGAGGTCCCCAACTGGCACACCGGATCCTGACCCAGGAACTAAAAACCGATAGATAATTCGGAATTATACATATCATGCACTGAGTTTAAACTTTAACCGGCGCCTCTTATTCAGCCGTTACGGCACTTGTTCGGCGGTGCAGGAAACACACCGACCAATGCATTGCAAATCACATCACGCGATGCAACTCAGCCAATCAAATATGGGTATTCCGACACGTTTCCTGATTCGAGCGAGGTTTACACACACCGTCACACATGGTGGAGAGACGATGAAAAACTGAGGTTTGATTTGGGATTTGAACAAGGACAGATTGGTGCAGTCTCCTATGTGTTCCTGAGGAAGGGGGCAGCTATGGAGAAGGCTTTGTCACCCCAGATCCTGTGCTTGGTCCTGGCTGGGGGAGACATGAGGTTGGCATTGTGTTGGAGCAGGTCCGTGAGGTTAGGAGGGAGCCTGGTTGTGCAGGGCTTTGTGAGTGTAGAGAAGAACTTTAAATTGGCTCCGTTGTGGGCAGCGGACCCAGTAGAGGTTCTGGAGGACGGCAGTATTGCGATCGCAGGAGCAGTTATGGATGAGCAGACAAGCAGCAGTGTTCTGTATGTGCTGGAATTTATTGAGGACTTTGGATGATGTGCCCTAAAGAATGCTGCAATAGTTAACTCTGGATGTACTGAAGGCAAAAGTTTGGAGAAGAAGAGTGATGGGCGAAGATGAGCTAAGTTTTTCAGGTGGAAAAATTCAGTCTTGGTGATTTTATTGGCATGATTTTCAAAGGAGAGGTTGCTGTCGAAAATAACTTGGAGATTATGGATGTCTGGGGAAGGAGAAAGAATCGATTTTGAGTCAGAAGTTGTGCGTGGTTTTGGTGAGGGATTTGGGACCGATGATCATTTTTGATTTATCATAGTTAGTTGGAGGAAGTTGGCTTGCATCCATAATTTTAGTTCAGTGAGGCAGTTGATCTGAGTGAAGCGAGTTGCAGTGGTGATGGCTTTTGCGGAAATTTAGAGCAGGACATGTGTGTGGGGTGTGGTCTGGTTTAGTGAGAAATAGTGGAGGTTTGTGCAAGATTTTAATGAGGCAGAGAAAATCCAGGTTACCATCAGTTATGAATTCATTCAGATTGAGGCTTTTATTGTTTAGTGAAAGAGTGTTGACCACAGCCAGTTTCAGGTAAAGTTGCACACCAACAGTTCGGTGCGGAGGCGAGGCTACTGACCTGTTAGCCTTACAATCCTGCTCAGAGAATGGAGGTCAAACAGTGAAAACAATCATAATCACAACTAATTGTTAAAAATAGATCTGTGACAAAAATAAAACTGAAAGCAAAGAAATTAAGCTCTAGCGTAAGTTCAGTCAGGAAGACTATACATCTGCCAATCACTCCTCTCAGATGCACACTCATTATTTCCTTGTTGTTTGGGGCTGTTGATCATGATATCAGCTGTTTAAATCAGCTGGTCTCCTCTATCCAGTAGCACAACGAAGCAATTACATTGTCAGCCTATCATCTTGCTGCTGTCTCTGTTAAATATGATTGTCTCTAACAACAGTGACATTCAAATTCAATGGACTAAGACATGGACTTCAGAAATATTTTTTTCACCATACTCGGTAAGGATAATTAGTTCGATTTATTCGAGATTGCCACTGCTGACTGTATATTATCGTGTAGTTGTATTTAGAGAACGAACGAGCAAACTCAATCATCTGATGAGGGTCACGAGGTATGGCTGAAGATTCCAGAAAAACCAAAGTAAGTGATTAAGTAAGTAAGTAAGTAAGAGTATGTGATACATTTTTTCTTTTTCGCCAAACAGTTTTTTGGTGCCTGGAAGTTGTACCGTAATTTCCGGACGATAGAGTGCACCTATATATAGGCCGCACCTGCCAATTTTTAAAAGAAAAAATAAATTGTACATAAATAAGCTGCACTTGTCTATAAGCCGCAGGTGTCCCCGTCGAAACATGAGCTATTAACCCGACAAGATGTTACAGGAAAGATTTTTTTAAACTTTTAATTAAATAAATGCCGGTAACGTCCACAGCTTTTGTCGTCTTTTTGCAGCGAGTCAGTTCTTCATGCTGCCGTCTCCAGCATCTCACCATCCATTCATTGATGCCGAGCGTACGTGCAGCAGCTCTATTTCCTTCTTCGACTGCCAGACGGATCGCTTTTAACTTGAAAGCCGCATCATATGCATTTCTTCGTGTCTTTCCATGATGAGGGTGCGTGCACGAAGCGCAAAATGGGTGATCTGAAACGTAACGGGAGACACCTGGGCCAGTGCTCCAGGATAAAGCTCCACCTTCCTGGCAACATGGGTCTCTCTCCTATCGCGCCGTGGAGGAGCGAGGACGGCTCGCGCCAAGCACCATTTGTCGCTGGATAATTTGTTATAAAACAGCGACAAATGGTGCTTGGCGCGAGCCGTCCTCGCTCCTCCATAACACAGAAGACAGACCATTTTTCTCCTTGAAGCGCAAACATGTATTCGCTTTCCCATCTTTCATTACATTTTCTTCCCTCTGCATCCATTTTTCTCTTCGTGGACATTTTGTTGCCTCTCCTGTCCACCTGTTGTGATAGTTTTAATGTCAGTATATAGACAACATGCTATCTCATAATTTCAACTTTCTATCTCATATTTTCGACCATGGGGATACTTTTATTTTCAAGTCGAACTTTTAATATTTTTTCCAAGGCCTTGAATTTGACATGTGTGATATAAGTCATCCAGTGTTAATAAGCACTGCCTCTGCCAGTCAGTAAGGATGAAATAGAATGAAAATTACGAATGTAACTACGGTTCTATGAATCCTGGATGACCGGCAGAGTTCTTGGTCACTTGGAATCCCGTGAACTGGCGAGAAGATTCTGTAGGACTGATCTCAGGATGACACCGGAATTTATTGACGACGGGGGTCATCCGAGGTCACAGCTGACTTTGTTGATATAAAGACTCGACCTACGTATGCGCGAGACATACGATATCCAGTGTTAAGCACTGCCTCTGGCAGTCATACAGGATTCATAGAACCGTAGTAACTTTAGTTTTACGGATTTTGTGCCCTACAGCCACACTGAATTACACAAACTCAATGGTGGATTAATATACCCACCTTCATCTAGTGGCGGGCCGTGCAGTTTATACCTGGGCCTTCACTGCTGTCCGGCAGCTGAAACACCTCATTATGACAGCTTTATCACAGCTACGGTTATTATTTGTTTTTTGTAAAAATGAAACTCAACACCTACAAATACACTAAGTGCAGATACATGAATACGCCGAGAGTGTGTCTCCTGTCTGCTCTGACTGCAGCTGGGTCTGCTGCACGAGGCTGCTGTGAGAGTAACCTGTGAGTGCTTTGGGGCGGCTCACGGCAGCACCCGCTGCTCGTTCACCACAGTGCAGAACGTACGAGCTTTAACGTCAGAGTCACAACACCAGAACAAGTCGCTAGATTTGTCACTAGTAGCTTTTGACAAAAAAAGTCTCCATGAGGGTTTGGAAAGTCACCAGATTTAGCGAGAAAGTCGCCAAGTTGGCAACACTGGCACCATCTAAATATGTCCCCAGAGCAATATTGGACGTAACAATAGTTTCTATCACATATTAAAGCAAACAAAAATCCATCTTCATAAAAACAAGTTGTACAAATAATAATATATAAACAAGCATATTAAAGCTACTGCAGATGTAAAAACAAAAGCATTTAACTTACCAGAGCTGCTGTTCACTATTTAAAGTCCTCCTTTCTTTATTAATAAAGAGTTTCATCTCACGGTTGTTCAGTACATCCGTGTGTTTTAGTTCCAGTAAGAAGTCTTTCTAGATTCATGGACGCCAGTGAAGACAGTCGAGCCTTCCCAGTTGTATTTCTTGAATACGTTGTAATGCGTTTGAGGCTGAAAATGTCCGCTCGGCAGAGGCAGCAGATTTTGGGATTGTCACCGCCCAACATGTCAGGCTAGCCCACTGACCAATCACGTACTTGTAGGCCAGCTAGCAGGCTCTGGCGCATAAAAGAATACACCCAACATGTGAAACTAAAGATCTGATTGGTTGAACACCATGACAATCAACAATATCGTCCCCATTCACTTAAACTGCAAAGGCTTCCTAGCAGGCCTCTGGCTCTCTTCTTACCTAGAGACACATAGGTGAAATCTGATTGGATAAAAGCTCTACTTAAAACAAGCTGCACTGGAGGAAGACAGTAGCTGTGCAATGAGAAAATAAGATATGGGGAAAAAAATTACAATAAAATGTAGTGTATTTATGAAAAATTATAACATTACTATATATTTGTGATTCTGTCTAGGCCAGCAGAGAAGGCTTTGCAGGCGCTGCAGGCCCACCACTGCCTTCAATCATACAGTTAAATGAATTGATCAATACTTTCTCCAATCGACAATTTTGTATCATAATGTCCTGTGTGACAGGACCGACTGTGGAAAACACAATGTAATGTCTATTTATTCAAATCATGTTTTACTATGGCATGTGTTAAACAGTGGCGGGCCGTGCATTTTATACCTGGGCCTTCACTGCTATCCTTGCAGCTGAAATACCACCTTATAACTACATTGTGGCGCCACAGCTATTATTCATTGTTAAGGCTGTAACTATGTACATCTTCGTATTAAACCGTTCGGTACGAGTCGATTGAATAACTCTCGAGCATTTAGAAAATGCAAAAGCCGACAGTCATGAAAATATAACGTCCTCAGCTGGTCTGGCTGTGGTATCCACCGGCATTCCTTAATGACAAGCCGCAACCCAAAGAGATTATCATAGGATTTAACTTTCACAACTTGAATGTTGAATGTACTGCTCTGCAGTGTCTTTCCTCCTCTCAGCACTCTCTGTCATGGTGCAGCTCAACTCAGTCAGAATGCTCATATTTGATTGGCTGAGCTGCATCACGTGATGTGATTCACTACCCATCAGCCTCTGCTGGCGGTTAAGTTTCGTTTCACGATAGTCACGTGCTCGCCCACTGACCAATCACAGCACACTCTGCACCTAGCGGGAAAGCTACAGATGAACACTGAGCGGCATGTAATGCTGACGTCATTATAGGCGCCCAACATGTCAAACTAAAGATCTGATTGGTTGAACACTATGACAATCAACAATATCGTTCCCATGTACTTTAATCTGCACTGGCTGCAGGAGTGAGTCTGCAGGCCTCTGGCTCTGTTCTTACCTAGAGACACAGAGGTGAGATCTGATTGGATAAAAGCTCTACTTAAAACAAGCTGAACTGGAAGCAGAGCAACTGAGGAAGACAGGAGCTGTGCAATGAGAACATAAGATAATGGGAAAATATTTTTATAAATTACAATACATGTCGTGTATTTATGAAAAATTATTAAATTATAAAATAGATTTTTTTACTTTAAAAAAAAAATATATAGATATATAGCTTTGTGATTCTGTTTAGGCCAGCAGAGAAGGCCTTGTAGGCCCTGACGGCCCGCCACTGGTGTTAAATACATATGTGCAATAAAGGTAATTAGAAGGAACAATGACAGTCATTCGTAAATCCATGTCACATAGAAATGCAACAGGACTTAAATGAAGGTCAGCTCACGATACTAAACATATTTTCCTCCTTGGTGTTAACGTCATCGAGTATGTGATCATATGATGTGCATATGTAAATCATTTTTTGCTGTTTCGATAAATTGTCAATACTTTAATGGCCATAGGAATGGCCAGAGGGGGGAGTTGTTGTGGCAATGTATCATGTTCTGTTCGGTATAACTTTTATCGCAGACGAGGCCATCCGAACTCATCCAATGTAACAACTACCAGTACTCCAACCTTGAGAGCCGTAAGAGCCCAGACGGGGGCTCAGCCATCCTGGAGAGCCAGAAACCATGAATCAGATGAGTACGATGCAACCACACATATTCCAACCCGTTAGACCAGGACCTATGCCAGCATTGCCATTTAAGTTCAAACCAGCCTATCCAGTGTTCAGACAGTTGCACGCTAATACATATAGAAAGAGACAACTTCACACCATGTGGAAAGGGGAAGCTAGCACACAGGTGAGGCTGATGACAGAATGAGCCGAATGTGGAATCCAAATCATGTTTATGATGTACATGTGGAAATAAAAACATTGGCACTTCCTATGTGTGGAGTTCAATGTGGACTCTTGTATGGATCTCAAGAGAAACACGACTATTGAGATCGGTATCCTGAATATCAAGTGTGCAAATTACGATTCATACATCGCAAAATAAGCCTCCCACTAATTATAAAGCAGATCAATTGGAAGAGTATGAATGTTTTACTCCTGGTTACTGTAAAGTAACCTGGGTGGTGTCCTGGTTCCCACAGGCTAACATTACCCCTCCGTTCATCAGGAGACCGGTATGGTATGAAAACCCAATACCATGAGACCAATGTTGTGAAAACGTAACTATGACCATTCCCACTCGTCATTTGTTAAGTAAACAAACATCAGACATAGCCGACATGTATTGAATGTGTTGTGAAAATGTTTTACTGAATATACTGTTGAAATGAAGAAGAATTCGGGGTTTGGGGCAAGGTCATGGGATTGGTTAGACCAAATTTTGGGAAAATGGGGGTCTGTATTGGTAAAAGCAGGCATTGGCGCATTCATAGTTTTAATTGTAGCTTTTCTATTGGCATGTTGCATCGTACCCATCTTGAGGAGGTGGTGCCAGAGGAGCATGGACAAACAGATGGGTGTTATGGCAAATCTCCAACTGGCTCAGATGATTAACATGATGACGATTGAGCGAGGGACAAAGGCCCAGTTCACTCAAATGGTGGTTGGACGACCGGACCTATTTCCCATTCCGGACTATCTGGAGGACTCAGATGACACGGAGGAAACAGGACTAGGAGGCATCTCAGCATAAAGAGCCTGAACTTTGTTGGATGTACATACACATCCAAAATCACCACGTCACATGTTTTATTATCTTTCCAAACTGTTTCACTATAAATTGATTGTATTATAATCAGATATTTCTACATTCACATATATTCAAAGTCATGATTCATATAGTCTGTGTACAAGTATTATAGTGTAAATACATAGTTTTATCATAGACTCATTGCATCTAAACAGTGGCGGCTGGTCAATAGAGGGCCATGGGGCATGGCCCCACCTTGAGCCACACAAAAAACTAAAAAAACTTATAATAATAATAAATTATACAAATTGTCAATATTTGTGTTTGAACTATGTAATGTACCCAGTAATATGTGTAAAATATGATATCTGCGCAAAATATATGCTTTTCCTGCTCGTCCTCTCCGCCTGTGTGCTCGTCTGCTCGTGCTCTCCGCCTGTGTGCACGACACGTCTCAAAACGCGCAGCTAGGGGGGCCAAATCGTTTTGGCCCAAAAGAGGCGGGTCTATAAAGCAGTTTAGCCAATTGCTGATTCAAGATATAAATGAGTGACATACAATTTTGCCAATCAGCGCCCTCAAATAGATTCAGTGTGGGGCCAGAGGGATTTTGCCCCCCTAGCTGCGAGAGCTAGAGAGACCAGAGCAGAACTTTGGCGGAGATTCTGCAGCCAAAGAGCTGATCCCAGATCAGCCTGACCTCACAATCAGACAGCAGACTAGCGGGAAAGGGAAACAGTACATGCGAAGCTTCTCTACTAGCTGTACCAGACAGGTTTGGCGAGCTGGATGACGTCGGTTGGAGCTGGATTTCCAAAGGTGCGATGAAAAGGTTATTTTGGAGTTGTTAGGAGCGAAGGTCTGGCCAGACCCTCGGATTCCTCCTGCTCTCGCAGCGGAGTTCGGCCAACAGTCCTCAAGGCTCAGTACAAAGTCTTTCTAGGGCTGCTGTGTTCCTCCGTTCAGTTGTTAAAGTCGAGCAGTGGGGAGAGGAAAATCTCCGTCTTTCAATTCTTTTGTCCACGAACAGCGGTCTTCTTTCCGTGAACAGAGACGAAGTCCTCGAATACTTCAGTTGCAATCGTCCGTATCTTCTTCTCAGAGCGTCTGGACGGCCCGTGCAGAAATCCCGTCTTGCTGTTTGCAAGTTACTTCTTTTATAACACTTTTGGGCTGCCTCTCGCGTCTCTCCCCCCTCTTCCTCAACACGGCCTCCCTCAGCCCATGATAAACATGACATCATTGATTTGGTGCATGTGCTTCGAAAAGTACCTACATTTTGTGTATGTATGCGTGACGAAATCACCCCAACTTCCCTGTCTGGGCACTTACTTAATCAAGCTCTGCGCGTGTCTGGGTGTTCAACATCTGTTGCACTTCCCCTTTTCCTACACTCACACATTTCTAACACAGATTAGTTATCATAATCATAGTTACAGTTGTTATAAACAGTTACAGTTGTTATAATCAGTTACAGTTATTATAATCAGTTACAGTTGTTAATCGCTTTATTCAGCACGCGCTTGCTTTTAAAACACTTATTCGATTTTTCTCTCCTTCTCTCTGCAGCCGTTATTTTCTTAAGGCCTGCACTCAGCTCACTTCCTCTTTCTCCGTACTTTCTACACCCAGACTGCACTATACTCAGATACACATATGATTATTATTATCAGGTTTACATTTGTTAAATCACTCTCTGTATTAAACATTCGTTATGTAACGATCATACACTTTATCTTTCGATTACACTTTAACTCTTGATTTCTGAGTATATGCTTTATGCTTTTTATATCCTGACCTTCCCCTGAACGTGTATGCATGTATCCAAGGCGGCTTTCTCTGTGAGCTCAACTCTTCTCGACACCACCATCACAGAACTAGTGTTTGTTGTCATTGATTTGAATATAATTGAGATGTATATGTTTGGAAAACACTTGCACTTTCTTCTCATTTACAAACAAAGACAAAAATATAAGACAATGAAAACTACAGTGGTTCCTACTGTTAGATCCTGGGATACTTCTGGCCCGATACGGGGCTACTTACTGACTCAGCTCTCTATTAAAAGATTGTCGAGCTGGTGTTCTGGCGAGGGAACTCGCCTGGCTCCGCTAACTGCCGTTACTCCCGACGTCTACCCTGCTTCCTCCGGTCTGAGTGCGCTCGGCCGAGAGACCAGTCCTGGCCCCGGGCGCTCCCACCAGTCGCGTCGGTTATGGCAGCTTCCCTCTTATGGATCCGTGCTCTTGGTAAATGCCAGGTTAGGTTTTAACGGCTAGGATTACTTCTTTCTAAAACCGTAAGGGGTTGTTAAGTGGATTCGGTCTCTAGGATAACCTTTCAGAACTCAGTTGTTAGACATACAATGACTTTAACCTTTTACTGCCACGAGGAACTTTTTACTACTTGAGCAAATGAATGCACTTGAGAAATTTACTTTAAATGCAGATTAGATATTTATTGCAGGTTATATTTAGTTAGTTTGCAAGGGTTAAAGCTACAGCTCACATAAAATGTCACTACACTTGATTCGTTACGTTAATTTTCTTCTCAGGTTATACTCATTAGTTTTAGTTGCCGAGATGGCTCGGTTGGAGCTGGATGTTCAATGGTGCGATGAAAAGGTTCTTTTGGAGTTGTTAGGAGCGAAGGTCCGGCCAGACCCTCTGTCCTCCCGCTCTGCAGCGGAGTCCGTTCAACAGTCCTCAAAACTCAGTACAAAGTCTTTCTAGGGCTGCTGCGTCTTCTCCGTTGTCCAGTTGTTAAGAATCGAGCAGTGGGGAGAGGAAACCTCCGTCTTTAAATCTTATTGTCCACGAACAGCGGTCTTCTTTCCGTGAACAGAGACGAAGTCCTCAATACATCAGTTATGATCGTCCGTATCTCCTCATCGGTGCACTTGGACGGCACCCGTGTTGAAATCCCAGTGTATTGCCTGCAAACGTCTCTTTTTATCCATCCTTCAGGCTTTGTCGGCCCCCCTTGTTCAATACATGATCTCATCCCCCCACCCTCTGGAGAGGGCGTTGGGTTCGAACATGTCCGGACATGTCCAGGCTTCATCCTGTATCATGCCTCTATGACTCATCTCTTGCAACAGTCTGTTCCTATTGTCTGCCAAGTCATCCTGACAAGCACTTTTATCGCAGCTCCGGTTACACAAGACATTTGTTAAACACTTATTTCAATTGTTAAATCACTCTATGCATTACACATTCGTTACATATTGATTAAACATTTCGTTATATACTTCATACACTTTATCTTTTGATTACACTTTATTCTGAGTATATGCTTTGTGCTTTTATATCCTGACTCTCCCTTGAATGTGCCAACATGTTACACCGAGGCAGCCCTGTGGGCTCAACTCTTCTTGACACTACCAACACATTTAGGTAATTCATCTTTCACAAGGTTTCTCTCCTGTGTGAACTCTCATGTGTGTCTTCAGACTTCCCTGCACTGTAAATCTTGTCCCACAAACATCACATCCAAATGGTTTCTCTCCTGTGTGAACTCTCATGTGTCTCTTCAGACTTCCCTGCTCTGTATATCTTTTCCTACAAACACCACATCTAAATCTTTTTGAATGTAATTGAGATCTATATGTTTGGAAAACACTTGCACTGTCTTCTCATTTACAAACAAAGACAAAAATATAAGACAATGAAAACTACAGTGGTTCCTACCAACACATTTAGGTAATTCATCTTTCACAACAAAGTGAAAAGATACATTTTTATCCTGTGTGAACGCTCATGTGTCTCTTCAGATGTCCCTGCTTTATAAATCTTGTCCCACAAACATCACATCCAAATGATTTCTCTCCTGTATGAACTCTCATGTGTGTCTTCAGATTTCCCTGCCCTGTAAATCTTGTCCCACAAACATCACATCCAAATGGTTTCTCTCCTGTGTGAACTCTCATGTGTTTCTTCAGATCTCCCTGCACTGCAAATCTTTTCCCACAAATATCACATCCAAATGGTTTCTCTCTCGTGTGAACTCTCATGTGTTTCTAAAGATCTCCCTGCACTGCAAATCTTTTCCCACAAATATCACATACAAATGGTTTCTCTACCGTGTGAACTCTTGTGTCTCTTCAGATTTCCCTGCACTGCAAATCTTTTCCCACAAACATCACATCCAAATGGTTTCTCTCCTGTGTGACCTCTCACGTGTGTCTTCAGACTTCCCTGCTCTGTAAATCTTTTCCCACAAACATCACATCCAAATGGATTCTCTCCTGTGTGACCTCTCATGTGTCTCTTCAGATGTCTGCTTTATTAATCTTTTCCCACAAACATCACATCCAAATGGTTTCTCTCCTGTGTGAACTCTCAGGTGTGTCTTCAGACTTCCCTGCTCTGTAAATATTTTCCCACCAACATCACATCCAAATGGATTCTCTCCTGTGTGAACTCTCATGTGTCTCTTCAGACTTGCCTGCAGTGTAAATATTTTCCTACAAACACCACATCTAAATCTTTTCCCTCCTGTTTGGACTCTTTTCTGTGAATCCACCTTTTTCTTCACTCTCAAACATTTCTTATGAACCAAACAGCTGAAGGGCATTATTCCATAATTACACATCATGTGTCTCTTAAGAAAGCCCTTGTATTAAAATATATTACTACACTTGAAGAAGCTGAAGGATTTCTTTCCAGTGTTACAGACTACATCCTTTACAATTGTTTCCTTAACTTTCAGAGCATGTGTAGCAGAATCTGGTGCCCTGGTCTCCTTCCAATCACTATCACTGTTGTCTGTTTTTGATCCAGAATCTAACAAATCATCAAAACTGACTTCCATCTCAGAGGAGTCAGAAACCATTTCATCATTAGCATTCGGTTGTGCAAGACGATCTGGATCTAGGTTCCCGGCTGGTCCTGATCCTCCACAGTCCTCTCCATCAGTAGCTGAGCTGCTGGCTGGAGGCTCTGCCTCTCTGTTATCCTCCTTTTGATGATGAAGCTGTGAAGACTGAGGTATCTCATCGTCATCTTCAAAAGCACAGTATTGAATAGGAACCTGGTGACATCTGCCTCCTCCAGCCCTTTGAGGTGCTCTGCCTCCAGACTGGTCCAGAGTTCCTCTGGTTCCTCTTTTATGCGGAGGGGCTCTTGGTGCTCCTGTTCTTCTGTTATGCGGAGGGGCTCTTGGTGCTCCTGTTCCTCTTTTATGCGGATGGGCTCTTGGTCCTCCTGTTCCTCTTTTATGCGGATGGGCTCTTGGTCCTCCTGTTCCTCTTTTATGCGGATGGGCTCTTGGTCCTCTTGTTCCTCTTTTATGCAGATGGACTCTTGGTCCTCTTGTTCCTCTTTTATGCGGAGGGGCTCTTGGTGCTCCTGTTCCTCTTTTATGCAGAGGGCCTCTTGGTGGTCCTGTTCCTCTTTTATGCGGATGGACTCTTGGTCCTCCCGTTCCTCTTTTATGCGGAGTGGCTCTTGGCCCTCCTGTTTCTCTTTTATGCAGAGGGGCTCTGGGTTCTCCTAGTCCAGGCTGGGGCTCCACTCAGGTGGAATATCTTCCTTCATCATCAACAGCAGCTGAACATCTGCAGGGAGAACATTATAGACAACTGTGAGGTCACACTGATGTCTCTGGTATCATGACATTTTGTTACTGAGATCTAGTGTCACACATCATACCGATACTAAAGAAGTGTCGCAATACCCTGTCATTAAAAAACGGTTCAATACCCCATTTCATTAGTACGGTTACTTTAAGAATGGCAGTACTTTATTGATTAAGAGCCGTAATTTGGAGTTGAGTCGATGTGCGACAGCAGATATCTGCTTCCACTCGCTACAGACGTAGTGGGAGTATTTTTCCCTCATATGTAAATACAAGTGTCCTTATCTACTGTCCATAGCTCGTCTACAAATACGACAAACAGTGAAATATGGCTCTAAAGTGCAGCAGGGTTGTAATTTGTGTAATACTGTACTATCAGAGAGGCTCCGTTGTCTGAACCAAGATGTAAATTAAAGGGTATTACAGACGTCCCTCTGCCCAGCAATGCTTTCCAGCTCTTCCTGGGGAACCCCAAGGTGGTTCCCAGGCCAGTCCAGATCAATAATCTCTCCAGTCCCGCGATACGATATTATCACGATACTGCGATATTTTCACGATACTGCGATATGCTGGGTATTGCGAAAACATATATTGTGATTTCTTACTTTTTTCAACATCAAATTATGTCCCCAAAGGAAAACTGTGTCAACATGTTCTATCTAATAAGTAGTGCTGGGCAAGTTAACGCATTCATTTCGCGTTAACGTCATTTTCAACAATGAATATTGTGTGCACTGTCTCACACACACAAAGTCAGTTCAACCAAGTCCACAAACAAAAATATAATAATTTACAATCGCGTTTTTCTTTTACAATGCATGTTGCTTGGTGGGACTTCTGGCATTCCTTGCCTTGAACAATCCTCTTCAAATCTGGCTTGTATTCCGTTGTTTCCACTCGAAGCAATTCTTTCACATGGGTGTCAGTCAGCTACCGACTACCGAACTACCGACTGAGAACCAAACAGTAGACAGACACAGTCAGAGAATAGCTTGTGAACCCAGGGGAGCATTGAGCTGCAACGGAACCAGGTGTTTGTTTTCAGGAGCTGGTTGAGACCAAAAACAGAGCAAAAAGAGAGAGAATACCAGACTCATCAGGTGGATGGACGTGTAAGCAGGCAAATGTTTGCTAACACACACACTATAACAACTGTATACAGTGATGTAGGTGCTGTGTTTGCAAGTTGTTCGGCTGTCAGTTCCTAAGCCTGATACCTAAATCAGCTGCAGCACATTAAACAGCTCTAACCCGCTGATACACACACCACACACAACGATGCAGTGCCCACATAGCTCCGCCTCCTCTCGCTCACAGTGCCATCTTCTCGCATCTCATCTCCAGTTGAACCCGATCATTTGTGGGTCGTTATCGTGTTACAGCCTTCAGTGTTTCCCATTCATGACCAACACAGTCTAGTACAGTCATAATGAACTGAAACATTCTTTACACTTCAATCTCTTTGGTTCTCTCCGGGTCTCAGTGAGGAACCCTTCATGGAACCTCACGAGACGCTGCGCCAACACCCCCAGGATAAATGCGGCTTCTGGCTTCAGCTGAGAACCCTTCATACAGCCACTGTGTTTATGATTAAAGTGTTTATATCGCACACCGCTGGAGGGAGGTGAGGCACGGGAGAACCAGGACCAGGGGGCCAAAGGGCAACCCAAATGTACTCATATGTTCAAATGTTCATTGAAATTACAATTTCTTAGTCCACCAGTGTTGCAGCCAACCAAGTAACTCTTGAATCTTGGCTGAGGGACAAATCTCTACTTTGACACCCCCACAGGAGGCTGCTCTGCGCTACGACACCAAGACTCCTCGCTACCTCCACATCGCCAGCAACAAGACCAACCGCTGGGGTCACCAGCGCTCCTACAGGCTGCAGGTGTTCAGCTTCACCGGGGACCACCTCCCAGAGAGCCAGCCCGAGGAGAGGGCCATGTCCTGGGCCAGGTGGGACTGGACATCCGCAAACTCACGTTGTTAAAAGTTAATGATTGTGGGCACTTCTTTTGCCGTGATGATTAGAAGTTGTGTTCGACAAGATATCAAGATGGAGAAATAAAGATACAAGCACTACCTGATAGTAAAGTGCATGTCCTCAATTTCATCATGATTCATATTTGGACCACTTTCAGCTGCTCTTTATACACCGTCACTGGGCCACATATTAGACAAAACATCATTTAAAGTTAGCCAGATCTTTTCCGAACTGTAACAATGCTGTAGTTGCCATGCACAGATTATGAAGAAAGCAAGAATTGTAGAAATCTTAGCTTCAGACATAAAAACATTCCCAGTGCACAACCAGTCAATAGCTGCGTTCTTGTGATAGGGTGGAAATCTCCTGTGAGATACAATGTAGCATCAGAACTTCAGGCATGGTCCTGCTGGCCACCAAAAGCCATCTGGCTCTGCATCTCCTCTGTTTGTCTCCAGGTATAAGGTCGCCATCACCAAGCACAAAGACTCAGAGCAGACCAGCAGCAGCCTGTACAGTCAAAACAACATCTGGTCTCCAGCGGTGGACTTCAGCAAGTACATCGAAGACAATGAAAGCATCGAAGACGAGGTGTGTTGAGATAGAACCCGTATGTGAAGTTGATAAGATAATACAAACATGTATTTAAATTTAAACTGAGATAACTTAGCTGAAGGAATTTGCATGATGTTGATGATAATGTGCCTGCAGGACCTGGTTGCCTGGGTGACCACCGGCTTCCTCCACATCCCTCACTCCGAGGACATCCCCAACACGGTGGCCGTGGGCAACGGGGGCGGGGACCTGCTGCGGCCCCACAACTACTTTGACGAGGACCCGTCCATCCACTCTGCTGATGGGGTGTACAAGGCCCCGGGCAGTGAGGACAGCTGTGACAACAATAGGATGGCCTGCCTTGCTCAAGAGACCTGCAGCCCCATCCTTGAACCCTTCACCTACCACGGCTTTGAAGGAGTCATGAAGTTTGAGGATTCGGTCTGATTAGTTGTGCACTGCTCGGTGTTAGCCCTCATCAACTCAGAGATATGCGTGGGTTCATTTACCGATCTATCAAGAAACTTGTGTCAATGTTAACATGTGTCACATTTTGGGGCGGCACATTATTTGTGCTTTTTGTGCGATGGGCAGGAAATTGCGTGAAGGAATTTTTCAATATTTTGGAAAATGTTTGTTCCTGAAAGTGCGTCGAGAAGATCAATACCACTCTCATATTTGTGCATTAAGTACAGAGCTGGAGTCAGGACTTGGTTAGCCTAGCTTAGCATAAAGCAGTTAGCCTGGCTCTGTCTAAAATGAACTACCAACACCTTTAACACGTGTTATCTAACACGCTGTATCTCGATAGTTTATGATGTACACAAACAGAATGTAAAAACCTCAGTTGGTTCTTGGGGGACTTTACATGCCGGGACAATTTCTTCTTGAATAAACTGCCAGGCACAGCTTTCCAGAGTTTGTTTTCACTCTGAGCTTGCCAAGTTACCACACAGACCATATCTGACACCCCACACTAGATGATTGCGGTAAGATAAGACAATCCTTTTGTAGTCCCACAGCTACGAAATTTATCTTGTTTTTCATGAAAACAGAACAGCGTGTAACTCCCATAAAACCACAAGCTGTAATTTTATCATTTATGTTTATTTATCTGTTCATCAAACAAGCTACACTGTCTTAATCAGAGCTGGTCAGTGTATTCTTAACTCTGGATAGAGCCAGGCAGACAAGCTCTTTCATTCTACTTCCAGCCTTTACTGTATGCTAAGCTAGGCTAACCACTTCCTGAATCCAGCTCCGTACGTAACAAAAAGAGATTGGGATCAATCTTTTCTACTCATTGCTATCAAGAAAGAAAATGAATTGTTTGACCGTCAATATACCCTCAGCTTACCTGCGATCAATATCGCTTTTCAACTAGGATCACTGAAGAATCACCCTCATTCATGCTATTATTTCATATTTGTCTCATTGTCAGCAAATTCCATTTGAAGTCTGTCTCTCAATACGTTCTCCAGATCCTCAACTTCAAGCCCATCGGTTCCTACTCTAAACATAACACTTTTGTTACATTTCCTAAAACAGCTGTTTGCTGTAGTGTCAAACAGGAGCAAGTGATGCCTTTGTTGGGGACTATTGTTGTTGGTGCATTAATTCACATTTGTGCTCCAATGAGTATTTGTGGCAGCAACACAGTGTATGTGTGATTGAGTCAAAATGAACTACAGTGTGCGTGTTCATGCTAATGAAGATAATGCTCAGTGTTTTTAATAAATGGAGCTCTGTGGGACAGAGGAAGAAGATATATCAGACTCTATGCAGACACAACATGTTTTCAGGAGGATCACTTCACTGTTGGCATTGATCTGGGATTTGTTGGCAATAAGAAGAATATAAATGATCCCCTGACCTATCCTTCAATGAAACTAAATAAAATGTATCCCATCTATGCTGTAAAGTTGTCAGCTAATAATATGCAGCCACTGTTCAATATGTAGTAAATATAATTGGAGATATAATTCTGGAAACATAATAATGAGTAGATTAATGAGCTCTAGGGATGGTAATATCAGTCAGTCGGTCAATGTGCCTCTTGGGTCCAGACTGAATATCTGAACATTTTAGACGGATTGATGCAACATTTTGTATGGGTAACAATGATGATCCTCTGACTTTCCATCTTGCGCCATCACCAGATCAAAATTGTATTTTGTCAAATACTTGCGGCTGGCAATATTAGTCTGTCTGACGTTGCCACAAAGTTTTGGTTCAGAGATTCATGTCCCCAGAGGAAGAAACATTGTGCTGTGTGACGTTTCCTCTTTGGTTTATGACCAAATACCTGCATAACTGATGGCATATCTATTAGCCTCAGCTGCACCTTGTGTTAAGTGCTTATTCACAAATGTTTGCATATAACTTGCTCAAGATAGCGAACATAGTAAACATTATTCCTGCTTAGTGTTAGCATGTTAGCATTGTCAATGTGTGCAAGTTTGCATACTGAACCACTGAGCTTCACGGAGCCACTAGCATGGCTGTAGAGTCTTATCACCAAAGTTAACAATCCATACTGAGATAGAGTAGAAGAGGGACATTTGGCATTCGAAAACAAACAAACAGGTAATCAGGAATACGTGTTTTGCAGACACTTATCCACTCTCTGTCAGTGATAATTCTTACATGGGATTAATTGCAATTTTATCTTAAAACCATAAGGTGACATCAGGAGAAATGTGATCTATGGTTTAAGATTGTGCAAGCAAAGATGCTATAACCTCATTTCAGTGATGCTTGCAATCACATTTTGACTCATTTTGAACATGGAGTCAGAATGCACCCAGATGGCCCTGGGAGCAAAGCCATTCTTATTTTTTCTATCTGTGTCTCATACTACAAACCACTGTGATGTATAAACTGTGACATAAACATTGTAACTGACACTGTACAGCAGTGGCGTCTGGTGACTCCAAAAATTGGAGAGGACAGGAGGGAAGCCAACTATGTCATGTTATTTTACATTAGTTGGCCACATACCTTCTTATGGTCAGCAATGAAGTAAAACAATGCTTCCAAGGTTTCTTAAAAACAACAATCAAAGACTTTCTTGGCTTCCCTGCAGGTGTTGCTGTTGAGCATTTTAATCAGCGTTTTGATTAAAAAGAATGATAATGATTCTGAGATTTGGAAATGGTTTATTTCCACTAATTCCTCTAATTCCTCTAATTCCTCTGCGCTGGCAACAGCAGGGTTGTCCGCTGGTACGTATGTACGGACATCCGGACTATTCTCAGCAACGCTTTGAGGGAATTTCTTTAAATTTGGAACAAACATCCACTTCAAGGATGACCTGATCAAATGTTGGAGGTCCACATCACTGTGACCTTATGTCTGTCCCATTCTCAGGAATGCCTCAGAGAATTTCTTCAATTGGCACAAACCTCCACTTTGACTCAAAGATGAACTGATTATAATTCGGCGGTCAAAGGTCAAAGTCACTGTAGCCACAACTCAAGATTGATATGCTAATTATGACAAAGTCACACAAATGCCTGATATATAAAATATCACATTGGACGGGCACCGTTGATGTAAACTGCAACTGGACTGGTTCGCTGATCTCCATCTTGCCTCTCAGAAATAGAGGAGAAACCTTTTGCCTCTGTGGACCAGACTCCTCTGCTGTACAGTCTGTGTGTGAACGTGTGCACTGACAAATATGACCATCTAGTCCAAAGCAGGGTCACCCTCTGATGTGGCCTGAGGCTGTGACTGCTGGACATCTGATATCCTATTCATTTTGTATATACTTTCTTTACAGTGCGACATTCTGAGGAACGTTGTTCTTCTTGTTTCCACTTAAAATAAACAAAGAGATTATTTGTCAAAGAAAGGGCTTGGAGGTTTTCTTCATTTGGTCCTTGCAAACATACACACACACGCACACACACGTGTTTTTTTTTCATTCTCACAAGATTTTGTGGAATTAAATCATTTTTAATCATTTTTACTTTTAAATGCTAGTGTTGCTCAGTGTTGCTTTGAGGACACTTAAGGCTACGTAACGCATTGTACACTAACAAAATAGAAGTTCAAGACACACACACACACACACACACAGACGATGTAACACACACCCTCTCACCTACCCCGCTCCCCCTCTACAGACTTGAATGGGATCCAGGAGGGGATGTGAGTGCTTGTAAGGTTCAGTGATTGTTTCAGCGTGTGCTTCGGTGATGTAGTAAGTCTTTTTTTCCGTCAGCTGTTGAGTGAAATGTTTCTGCTCAAGCTTTCATTTTCCACTGAGACCTTCACTTGCTGGAGACAGGCAGTGACAGGATGAGAAAAACAAAGGAGAGCAGAGCTCCCATGGAGAATCCAACTATACACACAACAGGTAATTTTATACAGTGATGTCAAGTTTTAAAAAATGGTCTCATTTTGTGAAATAGCTACTCTGGGCAACATCAACACACACTAATGCAATTTGGCTCAACAGATCAACAAGGGTCTCAGCTTTCTAGTCACAACCAATTTATGCAATTCCCAGTATGCAGAAAGATTCAACTACCCCATTTTAAAATAGACATGATTTTTGCCCCCAAACTGCATGGGACTAGCATGAATTGGGCCTGTCTATAATATAATATAATATAATATGATATAATATGATATGATATAATATTATATATAATATAATATGATATGATATTATGTAATATAATATATATACTGTGATATAATATAATATGATATGATATAATATGATATGATACAATATAATATAATATTATATGATATGATATAATATATATACTATGATATAATATAATATATGATATAATATAATATGATATAATATAATATGATATATGATATGATATGATACAATATGATATATTTCATTTAGATATTTTTGAGGTTGGAGGTCAAGGGACTTTTGCAAATATGGCTTTGCCAGTTTTTCCCTCGCCAACATTTAGCCTGACATCCAAGCATTATTTAGCCCTCTTCCTAACAAGATAGCATGACATGGTTGTTACCAACGGATGCCTTTGGTTTCCTAATTTCAAATGATACCAGTGCGTTCTCTAAATCTGAGCCTGCCACAGCCCCTGAAAGTCAATATTGTCAGCTGAGGATGCAGGCATCAGAGTAGAAGAGGTTAAGCAGAGATGAAGATCTCAGTCCGGAAGCAGACTCTGGTGCTCGTGGTCTTAAAGCATGGACCACATGATGAGAACAATACTAGCCCAGCTGAGCACAACACCATTGCTATTTGCACTGGCGGACTAAAAAAAGGGTATCAGGTGAAGGTAGTGGGGCATCTTGTTTCTTCACTGGAAGGACAACCTGGAAAAGTATATTAAA
The DNA here is from genome assembly GCF_949748355.1 of Melanostigma gelatinosum. Lineage (NCBI taxonomy): Eukaryota > Metazoa > Chordata > Actinopteri > Perciformes > Zoarcidae > Melanostigma > Melanostigma gelatinosum. The sequence goes on from NC_136646.1 coordinate 6,360,714, forward strand.
GATGTCAAACAAACACAGGACTTTCACCCAGGTGACTGCTGTTTGTGTCCTGTGTGAAACCAAGCACCAAGGTGTTGGACAAATTGACAGACTCACATCGTCATCTGGAGCCACACAAATATATTCATCATCATCACCATCATCATCACCATCACCATCATCATCATCACCACCATCATCATCACCATCATCATCATCATCATCATCATCATCATCTTCATCATCATCATCATATATATCTGTAATGAAATATAACAATAAATGTTTTCATCAAAATTAAATTATTGTTATTTTCTATCAACAAAATTAATTTATAAAGAGACAGGCACAAAAATATTTCAATCAAAGCCGTGGTAGGTGAAGGGTTCAAGGACGGGGCTGCAGGTCTCTTGAGCAAGGCAGGCCATCCTATTGTTGTCACAGCTGTCCTCACTGCCCGGGGCCATGTACACCCCATCAGCAGAGTGGATGGACGGGTCCTCGTCAAAGTAGTTGTGGGGCCGCAGCAGGACCCCGCCCCCGTTGCCCACGGTCACCGTGTTGGGGATGTCCTCGGAGTGAGGGATGTGGAGGAAGCCGGTGGTCACCCAGGCAACCAGGTCCTGGGGAAAATGAAGAAATAAGGAGGAGTGAGGGGTGTACATGATACGTAACACTTCATGAGATGTTGATATTTTGACCCAGCCCCAGACACATACCTGGTTTTCAATGCTTTCATTGTCTTCAATGTACTTGCTAAAGTCAACAGCTGGAGTCCACATGTCATGCTGATTGTACAGACTGCCGGAGCTCTGCTCCAAGTCTTTGTGTTTAGTGATGGCGACTTTATACCTGGGGAAGTAAAGTCAAGTGATATTCCAGGGAGAGGGAAGAAACGAGAGGATGATGAGGAGACACTGTTTAGACACAGAAGACAAACGGTGGAGTGTATCAAGTGAGGATGAATCAATTCCAGTCTGAGATATATGTTGAAGCTGCTGTGGCCTCAGGTCTGGCTTCTCACCTGGCCCAGGACATGGCCCTCTCCTCGGGCTGGCTCTCTGGGAGGTGGTCCCCGGCGAAGCTGAAGACCTGCAGCCTGTAGGAGCGCTGGTGACCCCAGCGGTTGGTCTTGTTGCTGGCGATGTGGAGGTAGCGAGGAGTCTTGGTGTCATGACGCAGAGCGGCCTCCTGTGTGAAGCCAAACATGAGACACACATTCATGGCCGTACCCACCATTGAGGGGATCGAGATGAGAAAGGAAGAGCAGGTACTGCCCACTGCAGCTTGGACAGAATTAGCATTCTGCAACACAAGTCACCTGATCTAATCCAAATGATTTAATTACCACAGAAATGATGATCTTTGGTTTATACACTTGAACGCTACATTTAACAGCACAAGCAACAAGCATGATCATCGTGTAATAATATAGTATTGTTTTTAAATAATTTTATTGTAAAACTCACGTTTTTCTTAAGTTTTGTAATGTTTGAGACAAACGAGGGGTCACAGAGAAAGGGGCGGGCAGGGAATCAGAGGATGAGAGTCTATCATTTAGACTTTTTGTGATCATTTCAGCATCTTCTTTATTATCAGAGTGTAGTGTGGATCATTCATTGCAACATTTAACCTGATTCTCATGTACTACTTGACATGTCTTTCATGCTACTGCCCACTGACTATTTATTTCTCTCCAAAACTTTTATTATATTCTTCATATTTTTCACATTTCCCCCTTGTACACACCACAGTCCTTGTCGCTTCTAAAATGATCCTGCTGTAGAGTGCTGTCATCTGTCGTCATAGCTGGCTTCCCAGATACATCAGCTGCTGATTGCTGAATCTGTATCTTCAATAAAGGCTTGTATATTGTTTTACCATATACCAGTATTTGTGAATTTGTGGAAACTTTTTAATCCTGACCATCCATCCATGTTCAGTATATGTTGATATATTTCTCAATGTTCAACAACACAACATAACAAACATGGATATTACAATGCAAGTCACTGTTGTTTCTACAAACCACTAGCTCAGCAGATAAATCTCAGCCTCTGGCCACCTCAACTTAAGAAGTATTCAAACATTTTGATGAGCAAGTGTAACAATTCAGTTCTTTAAATTCAGATTTTTATACTTTTATACCGGTGAAGACATTTTTCAGATAAAAACAAATACAACATGTTTCAAATCACATTTGCATTAAGACTGTACCTGAGCTTGCAGCTCTGCATCTCTAACTGTCACTGTTACAATGTTGAATAGCAAAGTGCAGCTCTCACCTGCTCTGTGTGGAGCTGTTTCTCCACCACCGTAGGGATCATGGCATGGCGTCCAGGTATCCAGGGCAGCGAAACATTCACAAACTCCATGTCTTTCGTCTGGAATACATTCTTCACTCCTGGAGAGGGGACATGATTGACTTTCACTTTAATTTCTGCTGTTATGCTGAGTTATAGTTTTATTTATTTACATAAAAAATGATATTCTGACAGGCTCAAGGTCCTGGAGATTCCTGCTACACCCACCTAAAACGTCAACATCCACTTTGAAGTTGATAAAATGAGTGTGGACATTTCCAGTGACATTTTCTGCCACTTGATGACCGAATGGAAAATTGTCCTTCAATGCAAAGGAAGAGGCGATGTAGCCGGTTGCGTGCACCTTGGCCTCTACTGAGCCACTCTGGTAGAAGATGAAATCCCACATGTAGTCATAGTTTCCTATAGCTGTGATTGTCCTGAACACTAAGGCGGTGTTTGCTAGTCCTCCGTAACTGTTGAAGACAATCTCTGAGAAGTGCCTCCGTAGAGGTTGGCCCATGTCATGCTCAAAGACACATATCGAGTTTATGAGTCGGCGTGGAACACCAGTGTCCAGGAAATGGAAAGTGTCTATGTAAGTGGCTGAATAAGGGCAGTCGACCCCCCTCACCAGCTCATAAGCACATTTACCAATGCCCAAGCTGCCGTCAAGGTATTTAGTGAGCATGAGATTTGGGGTGACTGACCCGTAGACTGACATGGCGTCTTGAACACTTAACTCATAGATGATCCTCTCTCCTCTGAAACGAACATCAAAAGCTCTCATGCCTCTAAGCGGGCTCAGACCAAAGGCAAAGCTCCAGTCAAGGTATACAATGTGGTTGTTCTTCACACTGAATCGCTTGCCTTGTACATGAAACTGCTGGGGCCCAATTCCTGTGGGTTTCTGTCTCGGTTTGAGTGAGGCGTAATTAGGCACAGGTTTGTAGATGATTTTCTTCACAGTTCCTGCCTCGTATTGATGCTTCAGTTCCATTATACTGTCAAAGTACTGACCATTATAAAGCACTTTCATCACACGCCAGGACAAATATTTGGTGCTTTGGTGGTTGAATAACATCTCAAAGCCCACAGGGTGAATGTAGTAGCCCTCCTCATTTCGATACAGTGAAATCCAGGTCTCTCTGTCCCCTGACTTGACTCCTCTGGGCATGCCGTCGTAGTAAGCAGTGTAATCAGATGCCTCCAAACCGAAACTGTCCTTCAGCAGCGTATTGACTGGTTTAAGTACATCTTGCAGAAACATTTCTATAAGAACCTCTTCCCCAAAATGTACTGGACGTGCAGTCAAAGGGATCTCCCTTTTATATCTCTCAAAGGTGACATCGCGGTGGTAGGACGGGTTGGGCAGAGGGCCCACTACATATTCCTTTATGTTGTTATTCGTGCCATGAAAAACCACTGCGGTTGCCTCTCTTGCTGGTTTAAGCCCGTTGGTATCCAGGTAGTGCAAAATATCCTGTTTATTTGGCAGGGAGAGATCGATCATATAGAGGTAGTCAGCTGAAGGAGGTGTAGATGGATCAGTTGAGATGTTCATCCCCGGGATCTTGGACATGTAGTCATGCACCTGTAGGAACTCTTCCACAGAGAGGTCAGCGAAGACGTTGCTGCGCTCATTGTGCACCGCAGGTTGGACTGTGTTTGCCGGTTGAGCAGGGCACTTTGGAGTGCGTTCGGTGTTGAGCCATATCAGGACACAGTTACCTATCAACGAGGCAACAACTACAAGAACCAGAAGGCATTTGAAGATCTTGGAAATAGTTTGAGAGACCATTTCTCTGCAGCTGTACAACAGTTATAGTTGGGGAGAGGAGATGGTAGCTGTTTAAGGAGATTGTGTAAAGGGGTGTGGCCACAGATTATAAAGACTGCTTTTACAACTTGAGAGATGTTTCTTTTGATAAGAGCGGTAGTAACACAAGTACCCATTTATAAAGTTGCTGTGAAGATTATTGGGTATCATTAATGAGACAACAATACATTTAGGTAGCAAGAACTTTGGGATTCAGGCAAACAATTATGTGAAACAAGTTTTTTCCAATCCCATTTTCTGAATGTTTAAGCTAAAAGCTACAAGTGCTCATATTAGGGATATTAGAAAAGCATAGACATTAAACACATTTTAGCTATAGGGATGGTAATGGTGCTGGGATGGTCAGTTAACTATTTACTGAAATAGATCAACAAATATTGAATGAACTCTACGGAATTTTGTCCAGATATTCTTGGTGCCCAGTGAGTGAATCCTACAAACGGATCACCCATCTTTTCATAAAGCATGTCTTCATTGTGACTTAGAATGTCTCAAAAACTTATAAAATGATTATGAACTTTATTACAGATATTCAAGGTCTACAGATGATGAACCACATTGGTGACCCCCTGACTATTCATCTTGTGGCATGATCAGGTAATGATTGTGTAGTTATCCAACATACTATCTCATCACCTACTCTATGGGCAGACACAATATTGATCCCCTCACTTTTCCTCCATTGCCATCAAGAGGACAAAATCACAGAGTTATTGACGAGCATGTAAACACTGACCTGCTAGCTGGCTGTAGACCTTTATTGCAGAGAAAATAAAGAACATCTAAGTTGTATTTCTTGGTTGTTTGATGGAACATGTGGGGGCAGACCAGGACACAAAGGCTGTAACTGCTGTGATAAGATAACATAAGATAAGCTGATTGTAAAAATCAATGATGGCATTGATGTGCCGTTTCGATTGAAGATCCCTACCCTAACAAACTGCGTGTACGACAGTAAAATATTCAAAAGGGCCGTAGACTTTATTGACTATGTGTGTAAAGGCTTCATTGTGTTATAGATCAATAGATAGAGTCAACAACTTCAACTGAGATTTCCAGATGTCATCACACTAACTGATTGATTGGTGTGTACAGTATAAGCATCAGCACTCACATCAAACAAAACAAGATAATTTATCAGATGAAAATACAAGGACACATGTGATGACCAGAATCCTTTAAGAATATAGATATTTACGAATCAAAAGTGTGTGTGTTGTATATTCCCTTTTATTTTCATAAGAACTGTGTTTTATGTTGGTATTCTAGTCAGGCACCTTTCTGTCTGGATCTGTGTGTTCTTCAGGTGAGATCGGGGGTTATATCTGTACCCACCAGTGCGCTGCAGCCGCAGAACCTTCAGAGAATAGTGTTCATGAAGGAAGACACATTCACAGTTCAGTTAATCATTCAGTGGACATTTAAGGTGCACTCTGTGGTTAATAATTACGCACAACATAAACTGAACTGATAAGGATCTTACCTTTTGACTTTGTACCCATTTTTTTTAACCCTTTTAGATGATATTCTCAGTCATATTGGGGTCCTGCTTAACAATAAATGCGAAGAAAATGTATTTTTATATTGAAAACCAATCATCCTTTCTTCCTGTAAAACAGAATATTATCGTGTGCTCACGTAACCTAGTGCCAAGTAATGTCATTTGTTTGTCAATCCATCTGCAACTTTAAGCAACAAGGGAGGTGTGTGAGGAGCCACAGTCCAACTGTTATGATGTGGTGTGTTCATGGACCAGAATGCAGACTCAGACAGCAGAGTTCTATTTCTAAACCAAGATAGTTTATTTCTCTCAGTCAAGGGAAAAGACAGGAAATGGACAAAGTCAATACGAGGCATCTCCACGCCTCCGCACGGTTCCAAGCCGGAAAGTGGCTAATCCTGCTGAGTGGCAGACGAAGCCGACAGGAAAACTGTCGGCCGGAGGGTTCAGAGGACTGGAGTGAACGGGTTTGAGAAGAGACACATGGAAAACAGGGTGGATCCTCATGGATTGCGAGAGCTTGAGCTTGACCGTGACCGGGTTGATAACGGAGACGATGGGGAACGGGCCAATGAATCTGGGAGAGAGCTTCTTGGATTCAGTGCGTAGGGGTATGTCCTTGGTGGAAAGCCAGACCTGTTGGCCGGGAAGATAGGTGGGGGCGGGTGTGCGGCGGCGATCAGCCAGATGCTTGTTCTGTTCGGAAGAACGAAGTAGGGTGGCACGAGTCTCTCTCCAGACTCTTCTGCATCGGCTATGGTTGATCTGGACAGACGGGACGTAAATCTCGACCTCTTGGCTGAGCCTAACTTCACTATCAGCCCCTAACTTCACTATCAGCCCCCAACTTCACTGTCAGTCCCTAACTTCACTGTCAGTCCCTACCTTCACTATCAGTCCCTAACTTCACTATCAGTCCCTAACTTCACTATTGGTCCCTAACTTCACTATCAGTCTCTAACTTCACTATCAGCCCTTCACTTCACAATCAGCCCCCAACTTCACGATCACTCCCTAACTTCACTATCAGCCCCTAACTTCACTATCAGCCCCCAACTTCACTGTCAGTCCCTAACTTCACTATCACTCCCTAACTTCACTATCAGCCCCTAACGTCACTATCACTCCCTAACTTCACTGTCAGTCCCTAACTTTACTATCAGCCCCTAACTTCACTATCAGTCTCAAACTTCACTGTCAGTCCCTAACTTCACTGTCAGCCCATAACTTTACTATCAGCCTCTAACTTCACTATCAGCCCCTAACTTCACTATCACTCCCTAACTTCACTATCAGTCTCAAACTTCACTGTCAGTCCCTAACTTCACTGTCAGCCCATAACTTTACTATCAGCCTCTAACTTCACTATCAGCCCCTAACTTCACTATCACTCCCTAACTTCACTGTCAGTCCCTAACTTCACTATCAGCCTCTAACTTCACTGTCAGTCCCTAACTTCACTGTCAGCCCCTAACTTCACAGATGATCCAGACAGGAAGAGAAACCAGCAGGATCTCTGAGCTTCGGTCCCAGTGGAGCAGATGGGAGGACGGCCATGGGGGCGGACTCTGCTACAGCAGCTTGCAGTCGGGATAATTATGGGAGAGAAATTGTCCAAGGTCAGATATTAGAGTACTGGAAAGCCCAAACTGAAGGTAACATGTGGATGACTGCAGAGCAAGGACAAATAACGAAAAACAAAGATAGAGGTGTGTGTGTGTGTGTGTGTGATTTTTAAATGCAGTTTGATGGCTTCCTCTACATCATATCATGTATCATGTTTACAGCTCTATGGTTTCACATATTGAATTGTGAGCAGTTATATTTCAACTTTTCAACACTGAATATCAGCACACTGTTACGTGATATCTGGGGGGTGACCCCTCACGATTTTTTAATCCGATAATAAAAAATTGAAAAATTAATAATTATTAATTTTTTTTTTTTTTTTATTAGAATAAGTATCAGTGTGGTTTGGGCATTTCAAGAATGCCATCAGTAATGTACCGAGCTGGATCAAACACAACTTACCTCAGGGGATGAAGGGGATCATCTGAGGCGTAACCCCCCTCTGTAGGCTGGCTTCTCAAGATAATATGAAGAAAAGGACTTGGTCGAAGAAACTAATTCGTTATTTGTTTATTTGCATTTAAATCAAAGTGTAGTCTCTTGGTCCAAAATACAGAGAGAAAATAGTTAACTGAAAAATGTCAGAAAAATCACTTAAGTATTCAAAAACCCCTTCAGAGCAGTTTACAGACAAAGGATCTGTAAAAAGCACTGACTCAGCCAGCAGACGGGCTTGCTGTGTAGCTTACGGAGGAAAAAGTTAATGATTCACCCAGCGCAGGACTGGACAGAGTGAGCCTTCTCTCCTGACTAGACTTCAAAAAATCTTCTTAAGTATTCTTAAAAACTCCGACTCTCAAAGTCCGGAGATTCTGTAAAAAGTTAAAGTTTCACCCCGTGCAGGCAGGAGGCCGCACGGGGTTCGAGACTCCTTCCAACTCCTGCTCCAAGTGCGTCTTCAAGGTCCTTCTGCTGTTTCAAAACTGCCCCTATATACTCGTCCGGGCCTCAGATCTCTGACTTCAAACGGATTCCTACCCTTCACATCACTTGATTGATGACACAAAAACCCTTACTTCAGCGTAATCTTTGAAAGCCCGGTCTGCCTTCGTGGTCCATATGAACCCGTCAGCAGTCTCATCGACGCCACTGTCAAGGCTAAGTTTATTTATGTGTGCCCCCGAGGCTACTCTTACTGATCTGACCGCCCTATAGCTTCTCCCTGAAACCGCTGACTCGGTCCTTATGACTCCGTCTGGGGTTTTCCCTTCCTTCTTCTCTAGACTAATGACCTATATTCTCATGGATCACACCGCCTCCGGCCTCCCGGACTTCACGGGGGTGCGATGGCTGCCCCCCCCCCTTCATCTCCCGGGGAATCCCAAGCCACCTATGTGGAGCCTCAATCTTCCTTCTTTGTGTGAATTTTGCTGGCTCAGCTCTTCTTCCTCCCCATGAACCGAGGAGCACGCCTGAGGGGGTGGGGGTGAGGGTGTGTGTGTGTATGTGTGCGCCCACCCGTACACATCAGTGCAGCAGGGGTTTTGGACAACAGAGACAGGTCTGTTTAACCGGTTCAACCTTATGTGCGACTTGTCATATCTCCTGATAACCAGGGCTAAACTGTTTAGAGGCATCGCGATTTCGCATAATCTCCCCCGTGTTCAACACCCTCTCTTGCGAATCGCGACTTGTCTCTACCTTCGTTCTTGTATCACACAAAAGGTAGCTACCATGATTAATTGAGGCTAAAACCTTTGACAATGTCTATCTCAGTGAACGGAAGATCAACCATTTTCTTTGCGATCTGGGCCAATTCGCCACATCTCCTAACACCCTCTCTCGAATGGCACCAGATACACGAAAAATAGAACATCTCATACTCTCACAGTAGAGGTCCATCATAACTTCTGTATCATCAAAAATTCACAAAAGCAGGTATTCCCAGAAAAACAATGGGAATCTGAATCATATTGAAACACAACACATGAACTGATATTATTGAACTAAAGACAGGAAAATGAAAATGAATCCTATCTGAAAACATAGTTTAAAAAGAAGAACAAGCAAAGCTAAAAGTAAAACACTCCTCATCCCCAAAACAAAATCCACCTCTCAAAGATATCATAAAAGTACAGAATACAAAATGTTGAACATATCAGAAAACACAAAATACACCCACAACCTCTTGGTTTTTGTGTTTTTTCCTCTCTTCTCTCTCCTAGAGCAGAAAAGTCAATGTCCAGAGTCACATGCGAGCCACGCCAGCACCCGTCACCGTCGATAGTTCAGCATCTCCCGTCCGAGACGCCACCTGTCTCAGCCCGCTTTCTGTCCCAGAGGACATGTTCCTCTACCCCCTGGTCGTTAGAGTCGATGCAGGCCCCCGGGCCCACGGAAAGTCCAGTTTCAGTATTTGGATACTGATAAGGACCCAGGTCCGCGTAGGCCGGTTCTCCCCCGATGGGCTGATGGTCCATCAGGTCCGTTGCATCACGTAAGGGCCCGTACACGTTTCGGGGATCGATTTCTTCGTCCACAGAGTGGACAGAGGTCAGGGTCATGTTGACGTTGGGAGACAGAGAGGGAGAGATAGCAGGGAGTGATTCTGGCGAGTCCGACAGTGGTACAACCCGCCGGTCCAACTGGACCAGCCCCGATCTTGGAGATTCGGTGTGGTTAACCTGGAGACCTCAGGGATGAGAGGTTAAACCCAATATATCCAGGGGATGAGGATAAAAGTATTCAACAAAAATAGCAGTAAAGTATCAAAGAAAGAGAAAACCTTAAATGACTACCTGTTTCAACCTGTCCTTTCTAGCCTGAGGCGTGCTATCTCGCAGCCGATTAAGTTTTATACAATCGTGAAGGATATTGTTAGCTGCTGTTGCCCTCGCCCTTCTGTATGCCATATGAAAGCACAGCTCAGGATCATAGATCGTTGGGCTGGGCCAGTCATCTGGTCCAAGATTCATTTTCACATAATGACCAGGGTAGAAATCGTATAGAAATCAAAACATAAAAATCTGAAAAGGCTCTCTCCTTCCTTAACTAGAATATTCAACTTAAAAGTTTGAAAAAGTTGTAAAACTAAAAATAAATGCTCAGTCCGTAACAACTGCATAAAACACTCAAACGATGTGTATATAATCCCTACTTAATATAAAGGATAAGATCGTAACAAATATAAAATAAGAAATGAACAAAATGTCCTCGCAGGAGAAACTGAAAAATCAGAGAAGCTCGTGTAAAATATACGGCTGATAAGAATGGAACTGGTAAAGTAACAAACAAAAAAAAAATTATATACTTTTAAAGGATTAAAGACCCGAACTATATTTAGAGAAACTCGGAAAAGAAACAGAGCCGCTCCTATATACTCAAGTGTAAGGTGATTTTGGAGTTCCCCTGAATGCCAATAGATGGCTGTCCAGGCTCATTCTAGGCAAAATCTTGTCCCCTGAGCAGCTGATGATCCAGACGGCTTGTGGAATGTAACGTGTGAGGTCACAGAAGTCAACGTGAGGCTCATGCTTGCTGGGATACTGGCTTGCCTTTTTCCTTTTTTCCTGGTGTAGCTGTCTTGAAGCCATCAACCATCGTTCACTGTTGACCCGTGACCTCACTTTGTGTTGGATGTGTTCTAAGGTTAGGAAGAGGAACTAGATTCTGTTTCAAAAAACCTATTGACCTTGTCGTGTCCCTCATTTCGTAATCCCTCATGCACATTGGTCCTTATTGGAGAGGCTTGCTCAATCAGGACCTCAGTGAGTGCATCTTTCCCTCTCCAACCTGGTGGAAGGAGTTAGGGAAAGTTTAGCCGTTTTTCGGCCTGGCTTTGGGCCATTTAGTCCACCTGTCGTGGCTTGTCGTGGGCGAGCGGTTTGCTTTTTTCCTTAGTGAAGTCTCTTTGCTTCCATTATTCTAGCTCATTCTGAGCTGCCTTGAAAGCAAGGAAAGGAGGGGCTGCCCCTCCTCCCCTGATCGCTCCCTCTCCTCTGAACAAGGAGGGGGCGTTTTTGACTTTAACCTGAGAGAGACAAAATCTGATCCCCTATTTTACACCTTTAGTGTTTTAGGGCCTAATGCTTCTCAGGTATCCAGCCATGCAATAATATAACAGTAATATTATTACGATTTTAACCCGAGAGAGAAAATCTGATCCCCTATGTTACACATTCTCGTGTTTTAGGGCCTAATCTCTCTCGAGTCCCTGCTTTTTTCTTTCTTTGCAGTCAAGACACCTTCCTAAATAGCTGTCACCTGTGACATTGTCATGAGTTCACAAGAGCCCGCCCACGTCAACCAGAGGCAGCGACCAGAGCAGCCACAGCTGATGACGAAGGACCGAGTACTTCCGTTAGATTTTCGCTGGAACTTAACCGCTGAACAAAGAGGGGGGAGCTGCCTCACCTCCTCTGCCTGCTCTCTCTACTAGGAGCAAAAAGGAGGGGGCCGCCCCTCCTCCCCTGCTCGCTCTCTCTCCTCTGAGCAAAAAGGAGGGGGCCGCCGCTCCTCCCCTGCTCGCTCTGCTCTGAACAAAAAGGAGGGGGCCGCCCCTCCTCCCCTGCTCTCTCTGCTAGGAGCAAGGGGGGGGGGGCTTTTTAAATTTTGCAACAATAAATATTAACTAAAATCAACACTGTAATACTACCCCACCCTAGCCATGCGATAATATAACAGTGATATTATTACGAACAACAATTGGTAGGGAAGGTTGCATCACTGTTCTTTTATCCTCGGGAGGATTCGTGTACTTTAACCCGAGAGGGAACCCCTGTTCTTCCCATATTACACGTTCTAGTGTTTCTAGGATCTAATCCCTCTCGAGTCCCTGTTCGGGCGCCATGTTACGTGATATCTGGGGGGTGACCCCTCACGATTTTTTAATCCGATAATAAAAAATTGAAAAATGAATAATTATTATTTTTTTAATTTTTTTTTTATTATTAGAATAAGTATCAGTGTGGTTTGGGCATTTCAAGAATGCCATCAGTAATGTACCGAGCTGGATCAAACACAACTTACCTCAGGGGATGAAGGGGATCATCTGAGGCGTAACTCCCCTCTGTAGGCTGGCTTCTCAAGATAATATGAAGAAAAGGACTTGGTCGAAGAAACTAATTCGTTATTTGTTTATTTGCATTTAAATCAAAGTGTAGTCTCTTGGTCCAAAATACAGAGAGAAAATAGTTAACTGAAAAATGTCAGAAAAATCACTTAAGTATTCAAAAACCCCTTCAGAGCAGTTTACAGACAAAGGATCTGTAAAAAGCACTGACTCAGCCAGCAGACGGGCTTGCTGTGTAGCTTACGGAGGAAAAAGTTAATGATTCACCCAGCGCAGGACTGGACAGAGTGAGCCTTCTCTCCTGACTATACTTCAAAAAATCTTCTTAAGTATTCTTAAAAACTCCGACTCTCAAAGTCCGGAGATTCTGTAAAAAGTTAAAGTTTCACCCCGTGCAGGCAGGAGGCCGCACGGGGTTCGAGACTCCTTCCAACTCCTGCTCCAAGTGCGTCTTCAAGGTCCTTCTGCTGTTTCAAAACTGCCCCTATATACTCGTCCGGGCCTCAGATCTCTGACTTCAAACGGATTCCTACCCTTCACATCACTTGATTGATGACACAAAAACCCTTACTTCAGCGTAATCTTTGAAAGCCCGGTCTGCCTTCGTGGTCCATATGAACCCGTCAGCAGTCTCATCGACGCCACTGTCAAGGCTAAGTTTATTTATGTGTGCCCCCGAGGCTACTCTTACTGATCTGACCGCCCTATAGCTTCTCCCTGAAACCGCTGACTCGGTCCTTATGACTCCGTCTGGGGTTTTCCCTTCCTTCTTCTCTAGACTAATGACCTATATTCTCAAGGATCACACCGCCTCCGGCCTCCCGGACTTCACGGGGGTGCGATGGCTGCCCCCCCCCTTCATCTCCCGGGGAATCCCAAGCCGCCTATGTGGAGCCTCAATCTTCCTTCTTTGTGTGAATTTTGCTGGCTCAGCTCTTCTTCCTCCCCATGAACCGAGGAGCACGCCTGAGGGGGTGGGGGTGAGGGTGTGTGTGTGTATGTGTGCGCCCACCCGTACACATCAGTGCAGCAGGGGTTTTGGACAACAGAGACAGGTCTGTTTAACCGGTTCAACCTTATGTGCGACTTGTCATATCTCCTGATAACCAGGGCTAAACTGTTTAGAGGCATCGCGATTTCGCATAATCTCCCCCGTGTTCAACAACACCATCCGTCCACAGGCAGCCTCTCATTTCACACTTAATGAGTTGTCTTGAGGTTGTAAAACCCCAAAACCATCAGGTACTCCAGAACAACAGCGAGAATAATGGTCATGTACGTATCAGCTCAGGTATCGTGTGTGTGTGTGTGTGTGTTGTAGAGGTTGTTAGTAAAGAGCTTCAGCGTTGCTGTTTCTGGGTTTCTTGATCTTCTCAATGTTCTTCAGAATCATATCGTGAAGAATCACCTGAAAGCAACAAACAGACGTGTTAAGACCAACATGGTGCTGGTCACATCTCACTCCAGCAGCGAAGGACAGTTCCGGTAAGTAGCATAGACTTTATATAAAGATGGATGACATGACAGCTCCTCAAAAGTGTCTTTGTGGAACCAGAGGACTCTACCTAAAGTTAGAGTCTCTTTGGCAGACAGGTGTGGATTCTGAATATCATCCACAGTATATAACAGCTGGACTTCCACCGCTTGTGTACTTTGTGGCCGTAGTGCCAACGTCATCGGTGTCTTCAGGTTCGTTTTCTTTTTTTTTGATAATTTCTGAATTATTTCTCCTAATGTTTCCTGGAATAACCAGTGAGCGTCATTTGATGTTTGTTCCAGTGACAATAGAGACAAAGGCTGCCTCTGAAAACACATATATATACTTATATGCTATTTCGTACTCTAAAACAGTATGTGACATTTTTACAATTTCACACATGTTTTGTGACATGGCTTATGTCGGAGCCTAAAATGACTCCATCATGATTATTAAATTGAGGAAAACAGGGAGTGCTGCACTCAGTGCTAGGAGTGTTTTCAGCTCATAGAAAACAGTGTCCAGCTCATGTAAGAAAGAAGTCCTTAGTATTAGCAGGCAGTCTGATTAAAAACTCTTTAATAATTGGACATAATTAATATAATAAGTTTCAGCTTACAGTCAGATTGCCTCTGCTGATTTAGAGACTGCCGACTAACACCAAGGACTTTTATCTGTACCGTATGACTGTTGGAATGTTCTGTTGTGTAAGTATCGTTGTGGACATCTCAGTGGTGTTAACTCTTGTGAAACCTTCTCCACAGTTTGGACAGATTCTACTCATGAAGAGGCCTCGGGTTGAACATTTGTTCAGGACTTACCAAGACTGGGATGAATAAATATCAATGTACTTAGAACAGAATGAGAATGAATGAATTGGAAGACACTTACCAACAAATATCTGTAATGAGAAATTACTCTATTATGTGAAACATATTCTTCCAGATGACGCAGTCAGTGAGGACTTACCTGTATGGAGACTCCAAAGTTATTTCCATCTTCTATTCTGGGGATGAGCAGCTGGATCCACATCTTCACCTGACACATTAGAGCCAAGACTAGAACATTTCTAAAGAAATTTTGACAGTGTGGCTTCTACTGCCCGAAGAAATCGCAATATATACACACGCCAATGTTACCGGTAGTGTCATTCAGGTTCAATTGAGATAGCGCTACTCTCCTTTCTGCATTTTAGAGTCATACTCTTGGATTGAATCTTGCATTTGTGGGGCTTTTATTTTGAAAGGGTGGGGTTGGGTGGGTGAGAGAGGGGGAGAGGAGACAGAATCATAATGTTTGACACTAAAATGAGAGGCTTCATCACAAGCATTCCAGTTAGAATTCATTCTGTGGGGCTTTTTGAAATGGGGGGGGGGTGAGAGGGGAAAAGTCCTCTAAAAATAACTATTGTCCTGCTCTGCCATGTCTTTCCTCGTCTCTCCCTCTTGTGTTGCGGTGTGTGTAAATGTCACTCGGATCAGGAAACTTATCAGAATACCCATATTTGATTGGCTGAGCTGCATCACGTATATCTCTAAATCATGTGTGTGCGGCTTTTATTTTAAAATGGGGGGGGGAGTCCTCTAAAAGTCTCCAAGACCTGAATGACTGTATGAGAGAGAGAGAGAGATAGAGGGAGAGGAGTGTGTCTCAGTGCCTCTGTGTGTTTATCAACATCACTAATGAGCTCATATAAACACCTGTGTGCTTGGGTGCATGTTGGTGATTGGAGCGCCTGTGTGTTAGAGGCTACTTAAGAGCGAACAGTGATTTTCAACAAAACAACCTGTCAAACATATGCCCTTCATACCAAAACCATGAGACAAATCAATAAAATATGGATACCGCGAGAGAAATACGACTCTGGCAAACGCGGTAATGTGTTTTTTATGTTTGTGGTCTTAAAAATGTGAGCTCAAGCGCAATATGCAAAACTGGTACCGTCTGCTTTCTTTGAGAAATGAGTGGTCAGATTTAACATGGAGTCTAATG
The DNA here is from genome assembly GCF_949748355.1 of Melanostigma gelatinosum. Taxonomy (NCBI): domain Eukaryota; kingdom Metazoa; phylum Chordata; class Actinopteri; order Perciformes; family Zoarcidae; genus Melanostigma; species Melanostigma gelatinosum. The sequence continues at coordinate 6,376,446 of NC_136646.1, forward strand.
GAGCAGTTGGTTGGAGTTCATGTCGCTCTGAGGCTCTTTGAGCCAAATGTGTAAGTCCGTTGGTTTCCACAGACATCTGTGTGCAACAGCACAACATTTCCAATCTTTTTGGCCAAAATGGTGGATATAGAGTAAAAATTGTGGGAGCTAGAGCAATTTGTTTGGAAAAATCACAGAATATTTTCCTGCTCTGCTCCACTCTGACAGTTATGCTCTCACTCTAGCTCTTAACGAGCCGTGCAATACACACCCATTATAAAATCTGAAACGGACCCAACATTTTCCTGAAAGTTAAAGTACGGCTCGTCAATATGGGGCCAAAGTTAAATGTTTTAGCTCTCTTCACGCCGAAACCCCATTCAAGTGAATGGGGCGATTTTTCTCAGTTTTTGGGGATTTTCGGGAAAATCGCTTGTCGAATCTCTCCGAAAAATAGATTGCACACTATTCCCGACCACGCCGCACGTTTTGATGTATTTTTCACGCCGCTGTTGGCAACGCTGTGTGAGGAGAAGCGCACCAAACCTTTTGGATAATAATCATTATTATTAAGCCCGCTGGATAATATACAGTGTGCAAACTGGGAGAACTGGTCACTGTTGACTGGGGGACCATTATCAGTTTTCACAACTCTGGGGATCCCAAACATGGAGAAAACTTTGCCCATGACCGGAATGACTGTGTTAGCCGAGGTTGACCTTATGCTCTCTACAACTGGGTAGTGTGTGTAATCATCCGTGATGACAAGCAAGTACTCTCCAGTTGGAAGTGGTCCATAGAAGTCTGCACTAACACTATTGTTGGGATCTAAGGGAGCGTGTTTGGGTTATCAGCATTTAAGAAACTGAATTCTTGACATCAATAGAATTATTAATGTATGTAACAATTATTAATGATTATTAATAACAACGGGGCACCACCCTGCGAACAGGGACCAATAACCAAACGATAAAACTAAGTCTCATAATTAGTAGTCACTCATAATGTCAATAGTCTGCATATGACTATACATTCAGTGACAGTGAAGGTTTTAAGTTTGAGCACAGGCTACATACTACTACATACAGGTTTATCAAATACATATGCACAAGTAATCACAGACGGCTGCTCCTTAAAGTATAACAGAGTTTATTAAATCAAAATAATAAATGATCAAATCAATTAATATTGCAACCAACAAACGTTATCATACAATTTTATATGCCTAAACTAAAGAATGAATAAAATGGATGAGGGTGTATGTCTGTGTGTGTGTGTGTGTGTATGTGTGTGTGTGGGTCTGTGGGTGAAAAGGAAGGAGAGTCTTACAGCTACCGCTAAAGACTACAAAGATGGCGGCGTCGAGTGACGCGGGCCAAAAGGGGAGGGGCCTTAAAATACTACAGCTAAACTACCACCAGATGGCAGAGTCGAGTGACTCGGGCAAAATGGCGGTGAGACTGCTATACGTAATCACATGTGCCGATACACACATGTGTTGTGAGGCGATCGTTTGAACGGGGTTTCCCCAGGGGCAGAGACAAGAAAGAGAGCAAAGGTGGGGGTCATGAATCAAACTTCTGCGTGCGGTCCGCGTTGGAGTGAGAATGGGGATCGCTGGCCGTATCGTACACAACGTGCCGTTGTCGGTAGAACTGCCAGCAGTTATGTACGATAGCCGAGATTCCACACTTCACTCACAGAGCTGATTTAATGAGGAGAGAATACCACACGAAGTGTAATAAAACAAATGAAAGTAAATCAAAATAAATGAATGAATGAATGAATGAATGAATGAATGAATGAATTTTATTTATATAGCGCTTTTCACAGACAGTACTATCACAAAGTGCTTAACAGAGCAGACATTTAAAAGCATAAAAAACACAATGTGACCCTACGGTCAATAAATTACATACACAGAGTGAATAAAAAATGTTAAAGAATAAAATAAAAATAAAATAAAAATGTAAAACAAATGTTAAGAGCAGGTCTAGGACATGGGTTTACTTTTACACAAACGCCAGCCTAAACAGGTGGGTTTTTAGCTGGCTTTTAAAAGTATCCACAGTATCGGCGAGGCGTAGAGTTGCAGGCAGAGCATTCCAGAGCCTCGGGGCCACTGCCTCAAAGGCTCGGTCACCACGGGTCTTAAATCGTGTGCGTGGGACTGACAGAAGACCTAGAGCATTTGACCTGAGAGTGCGGGCGGGTGAATAGGGGCGAAGTAGATCAGCTACATAAGTCGGAGCCTGACCGTGAAGTGCTCTGTAAGTGATGGTGAGAATTTTGAAGTGTATCCGAGATGCTACAGGAAGCCAGTGGAGAGATCGGAGTACGGGGGTGATGTGAGACCGTCGGTTTGTCCTGGTGAGTAATCTGGCGGCAGCATTTTGGATGACCTGCAGACGGTTAAGAGCAGATACACTGAGTGATGTAAAAAGTGAGTTGCAGTAGTCAATGCGAGAGGAGATAAATGTGTGTATGATCATTTCTAATTCAGGCGTTGATAATACAGATCTCAGTTTACTGATATTTCTTAGATGGAAGAAACATGACCTGGACAGCTGCTTAACATGAGGGTCAAATGACATGGAGCGATCAAAGAAAATCCCAAGATTGCGCAGGTTGCAATGGGAAGCAGAGGAGAGAGGACTAATAATCTGCCTGATCATGGGGACAAACTCCTCTGGAGCAATAACTAGGACCTCCGTCTTAGAGTCGTTGAGTTGCAGGCAGTTTTCTGCCGTCCAGTCTCTGATGGCATTGACACAGTCCAGGAGCCTAGTTAATGTGAATGCCTCGCTGGGTTTGAATGACAGATGAAGTTGGATGTCGTCTGCATATAAGTGATAGGACACATTATAGCTTTTTATGATCGGTCCCAAAGGTAACAGATAAAGTGAAAATAACAGAGGCCCCAGAACCGAGCCCTGCGGTACACCACAAGACAGTGGAGAGGTAACAGACACAAAAGCACCCACAGAGACCCACAGAGACCCACAGAGACAAATCCCAAGCAAACAGTCATAGTTAATACACAAATACAGCGGAGCTTCTCTGCTCCGTAATGATTGCGCAATATCTCAATATCACGCGACAGTAACTTAAACACACAAAAACACGGGAATATCAACATATAAATGAATGACCTGAATTAAATTTACGTTAATTTAAGCTAAGCTATGCCCAGATACCAAGAATCTTACTTGTCGATGCGTCGTTGCAACGTTGAAGTGTGTTCGTGGCAAAGTGGTCCGTTTCCTCGTCAGGAAGGGGGAGCAGGGGGAGCTTGCTTGCAACGCGGCTTTGCCGGCGCTGTGTTGTCGTGGCGTGAGCTCGCTCTGGAGCGAAACGCAGACGTGATCTATCACGTCTGCGTGATACCCCCCTGGTTCCGTTGGTCTTTCGACCGCCAGGGTCGTTTATTCCTCGGGGGTGACCAGGGCTCGCTAGGCCAAGGCCTCTCGTCGTCTTCCGACGCTAGGTCGGAGTCGCTCGACTGTTGGATGCCTAAGACTATGGCGGTGTCTTCGTACCGATTTGTCGGCCGTCCGCGTGTCTCCCATGCAAGTTGCGCGTACTTCCTAATCTCTGGCATGGTGAGGTTACTCGTTCTGCAGTGCATAGTAACAGCGTATCTCACGTTGTCGTGGAGATTGTGCAAGAATAGCGACTTGAAGGCATGGGGCGTTACGTCCTTGGAAGTACGCAGATCTCAAGCGCCTGAAGTAGTCTCTCGGAGACTCTAGCCTTTCCTGGGAAATGGCAAAGGCGCCGAGGGTGGCAGAAGCTGGGTCGGTGTACAGGGAGTACTCCTCCCTAAGGGCGTGACAAAGGGATGAATAGCAGTCGCGGATGCTCGGCTGGAGCGTTTCCATGAAAGCGTGGACGCTTCGCGGAGTGGTTTTCCACACTAGCTTTAGCTTTTCGCGCGATGAGGGGCGCGATAGGTTGAGGAGGCAGCAATCAATCTCCCTTGGGTAGTCATCGATGCTCGAGTCGTGATTATCGGGATTGAAGCGCTGTTGGGCTCTGGCCTATGGCTTAAACATGTGCTGTGGACAAAGAGAATCGGGCCTTCACTGTTTCAAGCACAGGTCTCATCCTGACTTGTAGTTTGAGGAGAACAAGCCTCCTCTGGGTGAAATTTCACACTCAGGTGTGAATTCCCCCTCCCCCCCAAAAAAACATGGTAACCGCTGCAGTCTCATTGGCCGAAGGCCAAGAGACCCCAGGACCCCTGTGGTTCAGCCGATGTTCTATAAAACTCTCTGCTGCCCCCACCTCATAGCTTTTTTCCCGTCGACCTCGGTTGAGACAGGGAGCACACAACTCTCTCTTCGCCCGGACCTTCGTCCTGGACGCATGAAGACACATCGGCCTCTCCTCCCCCCCCTCCAGCACGACGGAGGCCACGAGGAAGCAACGGCCCTTCAACCCTACTCAAACCCTGACAAGCCGTTTCGCTGGATGAAACAGCCCGCGATAACGAATCTGCTTCAGCAATCAGTTCAGCGCTTTTTGCTCCTTTTTCTTTTGGTGCACACATTCCGGCGAAGGAAAGACGACAACGCCTCCCTCCTTCACCGACGATTCCCGGTAAGACGCACGGACCACGCCGTCAGCCGAAGTTAGATCACCCTCCCTGCCGCGAGGACAGATCACGTCTGCGTTTGCTCCAGAGCGAGCTGCGCCACGACAGACCGAAACAGCGCCAGCTCAACGCCGCGCTGAGAAGCACCCCCCCCCCCCTTCCTCTCGAAGAAAAAGAACAACTTTGCTCACGAACCCTTCAACGTTGCAACGAAGCATCTACAAGTAAGATTCTTGGCATTTGGGCATAGCTTAGCTTAAATTAACTTAAGTTTAATTCAGGCCATTCATGTATATGTTGATATTCCCGTGTTTTTGTGTGTTTAAGACTGTCGCGTGATATTGAGGTATTACGCAATCATTACGGACCAGAGAAGTTCCGTTGTATTGGTGTACCTGCTATGACTGTTTCTTTGGGATTATTGTCATTCATTGTCTTCCACTCCGTGTGGAAGTTCTCTTTTCATTAACTCGACTCGGTGAGTGAGCTGAGGTGCGTGGTTTATCACGGCATAAGTTACCGGCAGTTCAAAGACGACAGCGGTATATTTATGCATGATAGAACCAGCAAGCAGGCTCCCTACCACATCGCACGCCGAAGCGTGATTCACTTCGAGTTCTCGCTCCTTTTTCTCGTTCCTCCTTTCACGAAACACGCACACACACAGTAGCTCCTAGCTCTACCCCTGGGGAACCTCGTTCAAACGAGCGCCTCACATCACGTGCGGCCCAGGCACAGTGATTACATACAGCAGCCTAACTGCCATTTTGGTCCGAGTCACTCGACTCCGCCATCTTTGTAGTTTTTAGCTGTAGTTCTTAAGGCCCCTCCCCTTTGGCCAGCGTCACTCGACGCCGCCATCTTTGTAGTCTTTAGCGTAGCTGTAAGACTCCTTCCTGTTCACCCACAGACCCACACACACACATACACACACAGACATACACCCTCATCCATTTTATTCATTCTTTAGTTTAGGCATATAAAATTGTATGATAACGTTTGTTGGTTGCAATATTAATTGATTTTATCATTTATTATTTTGATTCAATAAACTCTGTTATACTTTCAGGAGCAGTCGTCTGTGATTACTTGTGCATATGTATTTGATAAGACTGTATGTAGTAGCCTGTGCTCGAACTTAAAACCTTCACTGTCACTGAATCATCAGTCATACGCAGACTATTGACATTATGAGTGACTACTAATTATGAGACTTAGTTTTATCGTTTGGTTATTGGTCCCTGTTCGCAGGGTGGTGCCCCGTTTATATTAATAATCATTAATAATTGTTACATACATCAATAATTCTATTGATGTCAAGAATTCAGTTTCTTAAATGCTGATAACCCAAACACGCTCCTTTAGATCCCAACATAATGGTGCCCCGTGTGAGGGTACGTTATTCCAGTTTTGTTACAGTATATATGCACATTAATCCATAATTATTTTTGAATAATTAATTTTCCAAAAAATATTTTTTTTCGAAAAATTATTTTTTCTTCTTCTTTTGAATGATCCAAATTCCTGAAACTTATTTCCCAAAATAGGTAGGCTTTGATCTTCAAAATCTTGTCTTATTGTAATTAAATTTTTGATTTAATCTTAATCTTTAATTCCCTTCTCGAAATTTTATTTCGTTTCCAGGTTTAATTGTTCGTTTCATTTCTTAAACTAACAGACAGCTGTGTAGTAGATTTGATCGTTTATTTGTAATACCTTGCTTGCTTTCTTAAATCCCTCAAAGAAGTTACACACAGCTGTCACAGGCCCAAAGTGCTAAACCACATTAGCATTTTCGCACCTCTGGCTGCAAAGCAGTAGTGATACCTCAGAGCAGCAACAGTAGAAACGTAAGTCACAGAGCTAGACATTTCACTGTGCGCCTGCATGAACCGTAACACTAACAGTAATTAACACCTAACAGTAGAAATCCTAAGTTACAGAACTAGACATTTCACTGAGAACCGTAAACACTAACAGTTGCCGTTCTAACACTAGGGAATTAACAACTACTGGGAGTCGTGCTCATTAGAGAGAATGAGCAACGAGAAATTCCCCATTCCTGGAGCTGTAGCTCCAGAAGACACCGCACTACGAGATGCGGTGGCTGATGTCCTCGGACTCACAGCAAAGGAAAGAGAGTACTTTGCAAAATACACTGCTGTCCTATGCGACGAGCAATTAGAGCAGCTGGTGGCTTATGTAAATAACCCAGCAGGTAACAGAGAGCGCCTGATTCAGAACGTAATCGGCAAAATACTGCTCATCTACCATCAGAAAATGCAGCTGCAAGCTGCCCGAACCCGGGCACAGAGCGACGAGCAGCAACGCGAGATCTGGACACTCCGAACAGAGGTTCAGGAGTTGTCACGTGACTGTAGAGCCCTACAGTCAGAAAATAGTAGCCTGCGCAGTGACCTCAGAGAGGTCAACCTAGAACTCTCTAAAGCATCAGAGAGTGATGACAAACTGAAAGCGCTCCAAGGTGTTCCAGCAACCCCGGTAGGTACTGCTACCCCCTACCGAGCCTTTCAGCCCAGTCATTTCTTGGTCTCGGCTCCTTCATTCCCCGAGACCCGAACCACCTTGCATTTCTTGAAAGCGACATCCCCAACCAGGAGGAGAGAGGACCAACACCAGGTCCTAGTCGGCCCAGGTGGCTTCAAAACCACCTCAGGCGAACGCAATCCTCCACGCAGTTCACGCGCGCGACAAGAACTGACCCCATCCCCCTCAGGGAGGGAGGATGATAGTCGTTACCACCATCGCGAGTATGGAGACTCAGACGACTCGGACGGCCCAGGCCCCATCAACCTTGGAGGCCTGCGTACTCGACAGATTGAGCCTCTGGCAAAAGACGTAGAGCGTTTCAATCCCGATAATCACGACGCGAGCATCGATGACTACCTTAGGGAGATCGATCGCTGCCTCCTCGACCTATCGCGCCCCTCATCGCGCGAAAAGCTAAAGCTAGTGTGGAAAACCACTGCGCGAAGCGTCCACGCTTTCATGGAAACGCTCCAACCGAGCATCCGCGACCGCTATTCATCCCTTTGTCACGCCCTTAGGGAGGAGTACTCCCGGTACACCGACCCAGCTTCTGCCACCCTCTGCGCCTTTGCCATTTCCCAGGAAAGGCTAGAGTCTCCGAGAGACTACTTCAGGCGCTTGAGATCTGCGTATTTCCAAGGACGTAACGCCCCAGGTCTAGAAGACCATGCCTTCAAGTCGCTATTCTTGCACAATCTCCACGACAACGTGAGATACGATGTTACTATGCACTGCAGAACGAGTAACCTCACCATGCCAGAGATTAGGAAATACGCGCAACTTGCATGGGAGACACGCGGACGGCCGACAAATCGGTACGAAGACACCGCCATAGTCTTAGGCATCCAACAGTCGAGCGACTCCGACCTAGCGTCGGAAGACGACGAGAGGACTTGGCCTAGCGAGCCCTGGTCACCCCCGAGGAACAGACGACCCTGGCGGTCGAAAGACCAACGGAACCAGGGGGGTGAAAGACGCCCTAAAGGGCAACATCAGGTAACGCTGACTCGCAGCCCACCTGACTAAGCCAAGTGACCTTTCCCCCTGCTGCCAAGTCGACATGGTAGGGGGGGGGAAGAGAACTCAGCACACTTCCGGAAACGACCACTCCCATGTTCGCACCTCGTTCTTCAACCTTCTTGGGCGACCTTGTTCGCAAAGGCAATGCCCGTTATGTATAAATCTATACATATTCTTCAGTCCTACTGGGGGGTCATAACACTCTTGCTCTACCCGACTCCGGGTCAGAAACGAGCCTCATGTGTTCCCCCACCTTTTCGCATACACCTCTAGGGTGCCACAACCTTAGAGGCCCTTAGAGGCCCTTTCGAGCACCCTAGCTCGTAAAACCTTTTGTCAACTAAGCCTTGTTCTCCTGCTCTGTCAACATGAGCCACCTCCAGCTTGTTAAACGAAGCCACCGCCTTCTTTCGGCTGAGTCATCGCCCGGGCCTGTCAAGTCGCCAGTGCCGTAGGTAACTGAACTTGACCTGTGCGCCGGACCTGTCTCCATCTCTAATTAGGAGGGTGGGGGGAGGGAGATATCACCAGCCCGCCATGACACACTCCAGAGTGAAACTGTTCGCGACATTTCCCTGAGTGCTGACGGTAACGTGGGGATATCCGCCCTCGCCACTTGAACAGCGCGAGGGGGGTGGGCTCTCTGACAACAGAAACTTAGAGAGATGCACTTCACAGGAAGTACACTCTAATCTCGCCAGTGCCGAAACCAACCGGCAGAATGGCAGCTTACTATTGACTACTAACGTTTAACTGCATGCTTCAACTCACCCTGTAGACATGCACTAACCGCTAACACAGCCAACTTCAACCAGAACAGTTGCATGACCTGAAAAACCATTGCGACTGTAAACTGATGCTCCACTCTCATAGAGAACCCTTTGCATGCTTTATAGACTCTACCGGAAGTAACCAAAGAAGACATAACCTCGGCCGTAGCAGTCAGATTTAACCCAGGACCTCATCCGAGAAGGCTCAGCTGTCAACAGCTGGAGCAACGAGAGACCAGCCTAGCTAGTCACACTAGCCGTGCTAACGAAATCTGTAAATCTGCTACCACTACTGTTATGCAACCCTCACAGGTACCTCTGGCCTATAGTCTTGGCAACGCAACTCCAATATCGATAGATTCTAAAACTTAGACACAGGACTCGCTCTAAATCTACCGATCAGAGAGAGGTAGACGCACATATCATGTACTAATAGATCCAGAAGCGACAGACAAACTGGATTCCCTCCTATTCGTAACACCACGTAGCCAACCTACGACTGCTCCGCCGACGGACTCCAGTCCTGTCTAGGAGTTGAACCAGTAACCACTGTTTGCCCCTCACCTGCTTCTTGTCTTTCTATTCTTTCCTTCTCTCTCTTTTGTTTTGTTTATTTGGGTTGTTACTTTCTTTGACACTGTGCCACAATGCTAGATTATCACAACATCATAATAGCGATTGAATTATTTGGGAATAATGTTTTGCTCACCTATGATTTGAATTGTGTATGATAGTAGATGTAGGTAGAAGTAGTTAAAGTCATCTGCCCAGATGCCACCTTAGTCATCTGCCCAGATGCCAATGAACTCTGAACCTTGAACACTATGAACCTTGAACTCTATGAACAATGAACACTGCCTGTTTTAACCACTGCTTTTGGTCTCAGGAACACTTGGACTGTCTCACCTCTTCAGGTTTCCCCACCACATGGATGCACATGCCAGCCCTTGGTTTGCTCTAAAGACCGAAGCCAACACCTCGCTCTTCAGAACAAAGGGGGGATGTTGGGCTCTGGCCTATGGCTTAAACATGTGCTGTGGACAAAGAGAATCGGGCCTTCACTGTTTCAAGCACAGGTCTCATCCTGACTTGTAGTTTGAGGAGAACAAGCCTCCTCTGGGTGAAATTTCACACTCAGGTGTGAATTCCCCCTCCCCCCCAAAAAACCATGGTAACCGCTGCAGTCTCATTGGCCGAAGGCCAAGAGACCCCAGGACCCCTGTGGTTCAGCCGATGTTCTATAAAACTCTCTGCTGCCCCCACCTCATAGCTTTTTTCCCGTCGACCTCGGTTGAGACAGGGAGCACACAACTCTCTCTTCGCCCGGACCTTCGTCCTGGACGCATGAAGACACATCGGCCTCTCCTCCCCCCCCTCCAGCACGACGGAGGCCACGAGGAAGCAACGGCCCTTCAACCCTACTCAAACCCTGACAAGCCGTTTCGCTGGATGAAACAGCCCGCGATAACGAATCTGCTTCAGCGATCAGTTCAGCGCTTTTTGCTCCTTTTTCTTTTGGTGCACACATTCCGGCGAAGGAAAGACGACAACGCCTCCCTCCTTCACCGACGATTCCCGGTAAGACACACGGACCACGCCGTCAGCCGAAGTTAGATCACCCTCCCTGCCGCGAGGACAGATCACGTCTGCGTTTGCTCCAGAGCGAGCTGCGCCACGACAGACCGAAACAGCGCCAGCTCAACGCCGCGCTGAGAAGCACCCCCCCCCCTTCCTCCCGAAGAAAAAGAACAACTTTGCTCACGAACCCTTCAACGTTGCAACGAAGCATCTACAAGTAAGATTCTTGGCATTTGGGCATAGCTTAGCTTAAATTAACTTAAGTTTAATTCAGGCCATTCATGTATATGTTGATATTCCCGTGTTTTTGTGTGTTTAAGACTGTCGCGTGATATTGAGGTATTACGCAATCATTACGGACCAGAGAAGTTCCGTTGTATTGGTGTACCTGCTATGACTGTTTCTTTGGGATTATTGTCATTCATTGTCTTCCACTCCGTGTGGAAGTTCTCTTTTCATTAACTCGACTCGGTGAGTGAGCTGAGGTGCGTGGTTTATCACGGCATAAGTTACCGGCAGTTCAAAGACGACAGCGGTATATTTATGCATGATAGAACCAGCAAGCAGGCTCCCTACCACATCGCACGCCGAAGCGTGATTCACTTCGAGTTCTCGCTCCTTTTTCTCATTCCTCCTTTCACGAAACACGCACACACACAGTAGCTCCTAGCTCTACCCCTGGGGAACCTCGTTCAAACGAGCGCCTCACATCACGTGCGGCCCAGGCACAGTGATTACATACAGCAGCCTAACTGCCATTTTGGTCCGAGTCACTCGACTCCGCCATCTTTGTAGTTTTTAGCTGTAGTTCTTAAGGCCCCTCCCCTTTGGCCAGCGTCACTCGACGCCGCCATCTTTGTAGTCTTTAGCGTAGCTGTAAGACTCCTTCCTGTTCACCCACAGACCCACACACACACATACACACACAGACATACACCCTCATCCATTTTATTCATTCTTTAGTTTAGGCATATAAAATTGTATGATAACGTTTGTTGGTTGCAATATTAATTGATTTTATCATTTATTATTTTGATTCAATAAACTCTGTTATACTTTCAGGAGCAGTCGTCTGTGATTACTTGTGCATATGTATTTGATAAGACTGTATGTAGTAGCCTGTGCTCGAACTTAAAACCTTCACTGTCACTGAATGTATAGTCATACGCAGACTATTGACATTATGAGTGACTACTAATTATGAGACTTAGTTTTATCGTTTGGTTATTGGTCCCTGTTCGCAGGGTGGTGCCCCGTTTATATTAATAATCATTAATAATTGTTACATACATCAATAATTCTATTGATGTCAAGAATTCAGTTTCTTAAATGCTGATAACCCAAACACGCTCCTTTAGATCCCAACAGCGCTCTACGTCTTTCGCCAGAGGCTCAATCTGTCGAGTAAGCAGGCCTCCAAGGTTGATGGGGCCTGAGCTGTCCGAGTCGTCTGAGTCTCCATACTCGCGATGGTGGTAACGACGATCATCCTCCCTCCCTGAGGGGGATGGGGTCAGTTCTTGTCGCGCGTGAGGATCTCGTTCGCCTGAGGTGGTTTTGAAGCCACCTGGGCCGACTAGGACCTGGTGTTGGTCCTCTCTCCTCCTGGTTGGGGATGTCGCTTTCAAGAAATGCAAGGTGGTTCGGGTCTCGGGGAATGAGGGAGCCGAGACCAAGAAATGACTGGGCTGAAAGGCTCGATAGGGGGTAGCGGTACCTACCGGGGCTGCTGGAGCACCTTGAAGCGCTTTCAGTTTGTCATCACTCCCTAATGCTTTAGAGAGTTCTAGGTTGACCTCTCTGAGGTCACTGCGCAGGCTACTATTTTCTGACTGTAGGGCTCTACAGTCACGTGACAACTCCTGAACCTCTGTTCGGAGTGTCCAGATCTCGCGTTGCTGCTCGTCGCTCTGTGCCCGGGTTCGGGCAGCTTGCAGCTGCATTTTATGATGGTAGATGAGCAGTATTTTGCCGATTACGTTCTGAATCAGGCGCTCTCTGTTACCTGCTGGGTTATTTACATAAGCCACCAGCTGCTCTAATTGCTCGCATAGGACATCAGTGTATTTTGCAAAGTACTCTCTTTCCTTTGCTGTGAGTCCGAGGACATCAGCCACCGCATCTCGTAATGCGGTGTCTTCTGGAGCTACAGCTCTAGGAATGGGGGATTTCTCGTCGCTCATTCTCTCTAATGAGTGCGACTCCCAGTGGTTGTTAATTCCCTAGTGTTAGAACGGAAACTGTTAGTGTTTACGGTTCTCAGTGAAATGTCTAGTTCTGTAACTTAGGATTTCTGCTGTTAGATGTTAATTACTGTTAGTGTTACGGTTCATGCAGGCGCACAGTGAAATGTCTAGCTCTGTGACTTACGTTTCTACTGTTGCTGCTCTGAGGTATCACTACTGCTTTGCAGCCAGAGGTGTGAAATGCTAATGTAGTTTAGCACTTTGGGCCTGTGACAGCTGTGTGTAACTTCTTTGAGGGATTTAAGAAAACAAGCAAGGTATTACAAATAAACGATCAAATCTACTACACAGCTGGCTGTTAGTTTTAGGAAATGAAACGAATAATTAAACCTGGAAAGGAAACGAAATAAAATTTCGAGAAGGGAATTAAAGATTAAGATTAAAAATCAAAATTTAAAATCAAAAATTTAATTACAATAAGAAAATATTTTGAATATCAAAGCCTACCTATTTTGGGAAATAAGTTTCAGGAATTTGGATCATTCAAAAGAAGAAAACAAAATAATTTTTCGAAAAAAATATTTCTTTGGAAAATGAATTATTCAAAAATAATTATGGATTAATGTGCATATATACTGTAACAAAACTGGAATAACGTACCCTCACACGGGGCACCATTATGTTGGGATCTAAGGGAGCGTGTTTGGGTTATCAGCATTTAAGAAATGAAAGTTACAAATGTAACTACGGTTCTATGAATCCTGGATGACCGCCAGAGGCAGTGCTTAACACTGGATATCTTCCGTCGCGCGCATGCGCAGGTCGAATATTTATATCAACAAAGTCACGTGTGACCTCGGATGACCCCCGTCGTCTATAAGTTCCGGTGTCATCCTGAGCTCAGTCCTATGGAATCTTCTTGAGCGAGAGCACTCTGCCACTGTGTAAACAGGTCAGGCAAAGTCCTTATAGTGAGAGGGGCGAGGACACTCTTCACTAAACTAGTTGCTGCAGATATTGGTGTACCACCAGTTAGCTTGAGCGAGAGCACTCTGCCACTGTGGAAACAGGCCAGGCAAAGTCCTTATAGTGAGAGGGGAGCGAGGACACTCTCTTCACTAAGCTAGTTGCTGCAGATATTGGTGTCCCACCAGTTAGCTTGAGCGAGAGCACTCTGCTACTGTGAAAAACGGACAAAAAGAACACAGTCCTTACAGTGAGAGGGGAGCGAGGACACTCTTCACTAAGACAGCTGCTGCAGATATTGGTGTCCCACCAGTTAGCTTGAGCGAGAGCACTCTGCCACTGTGGAACAGGTCAGGAAAACAGTTCTCATAGTGAGAGGTGTTGGGGTCTGACCAGATGACTTAAATATGTGCTGTGGACAAAGAGAATCAGGCCTTCACTGTTTCAAGCACAGGTCTCATCCTGACCTGTAGTTTTGATGAGAGCCAGCGCCTCTGGGTGGAATGTCACACTAGGGTGTGAATTCCCCCCCCCCCCCCAAAAAACGATGGTTCCTGAAGTCACCTGAATGCACCGCTGCAATCTCATTGGCCGAAGGCCAAGAGACCCCAGGACCCCTGTGGTTCAACCCCTGTTCTACAAAACTGTCTGTAGTTTCACACTTCTCCGCTTTCCCCCTTCGACCTCGGTTGAGTTAGGAAGCACACAACCGCTCTCTTCGCCCGGACCCCCCCCTGTCCAGGCCACAGAGAATCCAGCTTTTCCAATCGACCTCGGTTGAACAGGGAGCACGCAACCGCTCTTCACCCGGACCTTCGTCCTGGACGCATGAAGACACCTCGGCCTCTCCTCCCCCCTCCAGCACGCACGAGGCCACGAGGAAACAACGGCCCTTCTCCCCTCATCAAACCCTGACAAGCCATTTCGCTGGATGAAACAGCCCGCGATCACGAATCTGCTTCAGCGATCCGTTCAGTGCTTCCTGCTCCTTTTCCTTTTTGCGCACACCCCGGCAGGAAGACGTCTAGACCTCTCCTGACCGATGATTACCGGGAGACCTACGGACCACGTCGTCTCAACCGAAGTTAGGTCATCCTCCCTGAAGCGAGGATTGACCACGTCTGCGTTTCGCTCCAGAACGAGCTCACGCCACGACGGGCCGAAACAGCGCCAGCTCAAACGCCGCGCTGAGAAGCCGCCCCCCCCCCTTCCTCTCGAAGAAAAAGGACAGCTTTGCCACGAACCCTTCCACGTTGCAACGAAGCATCTACAAGTAAGATTCTTGGCATTTGGGCATAGCTTAGCTTAAATTAACTTAAGTTTAATTCAGGCCATTCATGTATATGTTGATATTCCTGTGTTTTTGTGTGTTTAAATTACTGTCGCGTGATATTGAGGTATTACGCAATCATTACGGAGCAGAGAAGCTCCGCTGTATTTGTGTATCAACTATGACTGTTTGCTTGGGATTTATTTGATTTCTTTTCATTCATTGTCTTCCACTCCGGGTGGAAGTTCTCTTTTCATTAACTCGACTCGGTGAGTGAGCTGAGGTGCGTGGTTTATCACAGCATAAGTTACCGGCAGTTCAAAGACGACAGCGGTATATTTATGCATGATAGAACCAGCAAGCAGGCTCCCTACCACATCGCACGCCGAAGCGTGATTCACTTCGAGTTCTTGCTCCTTTTTTCTCTTTCCTCCTTTCACGAAACACACACACATAGCTCCTAGTTCTACCCCTGGGGAACCTCGTTCAAACGAGCCTCACATCACGTGCTGCCCAGGCACACGTGAATTACATACAGCAGCCTAACTGCCATTTTGGTCCGCGCCACTCGACTCCGCCATCTTTGTAGTTTTTAGCTGTAGTTCTTAAGGCCCCTCCCCTTTGGCCAGCGTCACTCGACGCCACCATCTTTGTAGTCTTTAGCGTAGCTGTAAGACTCCTTCCTGTTCACCCACAGACCCACACACACACATACACATACACACACAGACATACACCCTCATCCACTTTATTCATTCTTTAGTTTAGGCATATAAAATTGTATGATAACGTTTGTTGGTTGCAATATTAATTGATTTGATCATTTATTATTTTGATTCAATAAACTCTGTTATACTTTCAGGAGCAGTCGTCTGTGATTACTTGTGCATATGTATTTGATAAGACTGTATGTAGTAGCCTGTGCTCGAACTTAAACCTTCACTGTCACTGAATGTATAGTCATACGCAGACTATTGACATTATGAGTGACTACTAATTATGAGACTTAGTTTTATCGTTTGGTTATTGGTCCCTGTTCGCAGGGTGGTGCCCCGTTTATATTAATAATCATTAATAATTGTTACATACATCAATAATTCTATTGATGTCAAGAATTCAGTTTCTTAAATGCTGATAACCCAAACACGCTCCTTTAGATCCCAACAGAGGGGAGCGAGGACACTCTCTTCACTCGGATAGTTGCTGCAGATATTGGTGCCCCACCAGTTAGTTTGAGCGAGAGCACTCTGCTACTGTGAAAACGGACATAAAAGACCACAGTCCTTACAGTGAGAGGGGAGCGAGGACACTCTTCACTTGGACAGTTGCTGTAACTCTTGGTGTGCTACCAGTTAGCCTGAGCGAGGGCACTCTGCTAACTGATATCCGCTACCGATATGTCCATAATGTTTACAACAATCAATGGACACAATCCGAGTATTAGCTTAGTCTTTTTAGCCGGAGCGAACTCGACAGCCGTAATGCGTAAAAACCATCAATGGGCACAACCTCAATGTTGATTTAGTATAACTAGCATTCACCGAGTTAGCCTGAGCAAGCACATTCCGCTAACTGTGATCGTTGTAATGCTACAAAGTTGATGGCCACAGCCCCAGTACCAGCTTTGTTTAGCTAGTTTCCCACTG
This sequence comes from Melanostigma gelatinosum, assembly GCF_949748355.1. Taxonomy (NCBI): domain Eukaryota; kingdom Metazoa; phylum Chordata; class Actinopteri; order Perciformes; family Zoarcidae; genus Melanostigma; species Melanostigma gelatinosum. The sequence continues at coordinate 6,393,008 of NC_136646.1, forward strand.
AGTTAACCTGAGCGGGGACGCTCTGTTAACTGTGACAGCTGTAAGGCTACAAAGTTGATGGACACAGCCCCAGTATCGGCTTTGTTTAGCTAGTTTCCCAGTGAGTTAACCTGAGAGGGGATGCTCTGTTAACTGTGACAGCCGTAAGGATACAAAGTTGATGGCCACAGCCCCAGTATCAGCTTTGTTTAGCTAGTTTCCCACTGAGTTAACCTGAGCGAGGACGCTCTGTTAACTGTGACAGCCGTAAGGATACAAAGTTGATGGCTACAGCCCCAGTATCAGCTTTGTTTAGCTAGTTTCCCACTGAGTTAACCTGAGCGAGGACGCTCTGTTAACTGTGACAGCCGTAAGGATACAAAGTTGATGGCTACAGCCCCAGTATCAGCTTTGTTTAGCTAGTTTCCCGCTGAGTTAACCTGAGCGGGGACGCTCTGTTAACTGTGACAGCCTTAAGGATACAAAGTTGATGGCCACAGCCCCAGTATCAGCTCTGTTTAGCTAGCTTCCCACTGAGTTAACCTGAGCGGGGATGCTCTGTTAACTGTGACGGCCGTAAGGTTTACAAAGTTGATGGACGCAGTCCCAGCTAGCATCCAAGTTAGCCTGAGTGAAGACACTGCTAACTGCGAATTACGTCTATAGTAGTAAATAGGAATTGGGATAGACAGAAGGGGAGGAGTTTCAAACTGGATGTGGGTGGTTTATTAAGTCTTTTTCTCTCTCACGTGATGGCTCTCAGCGGAGAGATGTGTTTTTTACGAGCTGAGGAGCTGAGTTGAGTTTTTTGCACGCGGGTTTTCGTTCGTTTTATTGTTTCATATTCCATAGAAGTAGTGTACTTCAATGTATAATTGTATTTGCATCAGTGGGATTAAATTCCTTTTAATTGTAAACCAGTTTTGGTAGATTTATTATCGCAGCGTGTCCACTGTAAGCAGCAGCTGGACATGCGCTCCGGCCTCCTCTCTGTGGGGCAGACTCAAGCCTCCACAAATTTGGCGACCACGAAGGGACGCTCTCGCCGGGCTCGAGGCAGCGTGCGCTGGGGGACAGCGTTGGTCAATCATGCCTCCTGGGCCCAAAACAATGGTACGCAGAGCCGTTTCAGGAAGTCTGTTTAGGTAGCTTTTAGGAAATTAGGGGAGGAATGGTTGGCTAGCGTTGCTACATGCTAGCGTTGCTTCTGCCGGTGAGGAGCGAACCACGAGGAGGCCACATTCCACTGGGTAAGCTACGATTTACAGTCTGAAGTATCCTAGCATGGTGAGCTAAGGGGACTAGTCCAGAGAATAAAGACGATAAAGAGAAGAAAGACAATACAGCGCTGTAATAAAAAATCACCACACTGGAATCAATGAACAGTAGTCTGCTTGGCTAACTAGTGTGCATATTCTGAGAGACTCTCTGGCTTAGCGTGTGCATTGCCGGGTCTTGCAGATAACGTGTTTAAAAGCAGTTTTTTGTAGCTTGGCTAACTGAAATATTGTGGCTTTGAGGGGTTTAGGATTGCAATCCTTTGTGGGCTTTGTCCTCGTGTTTTGGGTCTCGCTTGATAAACTGTTTAGGAGAAGCTAAGGCTAGCGGGAGTTAGCTTCCGAGACTGGCTCACCATTGGTGATACACCGATCCTGGAAGACTCTCTCGTTTCCCTTTGCCGTGCATTAAAATAGCGATCGTGTGGGTGATTCGGAGAAATTGAATAATAGACATTTGGTGAAGCCAGGCGGACTGAGGTAGTGTTTGTTTAACTGTAAGTGTAACTCGCGAAAGCATGCATGATCATCTTCGGGCCTGGTGAAGCTAGATAGCCTGTTAAACCAGAGGATTTAAGGTTAAATAAAACCGGACAATAAGTCCAATAATACGTGTGACTAGTCTGTGTTTTAGCAGCGTGGAAATACGTTTAAATGGTGAATATCAATGTTTAATGGTTTCAGTTGTGCTTCAATTCTTGAACGTAATTGTGATTCATTGGTAAATGAGATTCATTATTGTGCAGTGTGGTGTTGATGAAGTGTCAAAGATTGCAGTGTGAATTGTAATTGTAGTTCAACAGTTTGACTTGCATTGGTATTTCTGATTGAATATTTGTGAATACAGTTATCGATTTTTTGACTTTGAATTTAATTACATTTTTAATTGATTCATTATTAATAATTTTTTAATTAAATTTTGATTTTAAACCTTTTGAATTCTGATTTGGAATTTGATTTTAATCTTGATTTTGATGTTGATTCTGATTTAGATGTGTTTGATTTAAGAGTTCTAACTTAAATTTTGGTTCAAGATTTCTTAACCTATCCAGTATTGACTAATTTTGGTACATTTGAGTATTTTACATTGTTCCGAAGAATCAATTTTGACACGGGACAGCGCTAAAATAATTGAGAGATCGTTGAACTCTCCTAGACTACAGAAGTATTCTAACGTTTACTGCAGAACTGTGGGCAGTTGTTGTTTGTTTTAATCAAGGTGCGAGGTCGAGTGGATCCAGATCTGGGAAGTGGAGCAGTGGATCCCAGTTTTGGAGTCAACGGCCGCAACAATACAGCACAGAGGGTGAGTTGACTTTGGCTTCATGAGATGACAAGCGTGTACATTTAATACACACATTTGAATATTCCTAGGCTGCATAATGTTTACATTCAATAGGCAGAGAAGGGAAGTAGAAGAACTAGTCGGAAAACTAAAATGTGAATTAAGAGAAGTAGAAGAACTAGTAGGAAAACTAAAATGTGAATTAAGAGAAGTAGAAGAACTAGTAGGAAAACTAAAATGTGAATTAAGAGAAGTAGAACGCATCAGAAAAGATTTGCAACAGCAGATAGAGGAAAGACGAACAGAAAGTAAAGAAGACGAGGATATGAGGAGAATGAAGCGGCGCCTGCTGAAACTTCAAGGAGCAGAGGTCGACAGAGAATTAAATAGAAAACGTCAGGCCAAGAAGCAGATGACAGTAGCAGAAGCTCAGTCTCCTCCAGCAGCACCTCCCGCTCCATGTCAACAAACTCCAGCAGTACCAGCCCCCACTGGTGGCAGTGCTGGTTGCACTACACTGGGTGGAAAAAGCAAGACAGGGAAAGGTGTTGATATGCTCAACTTCAGTCTTAGCAAGCTTAAGATCTTTTCATTCGAACAGCCGTCAAGACTTACTACTAAACAGGGAGGTCAGGTTACATTCCTGTGGGTTCCAGCACATGGGTGAGTGGGAATGAGAGGGCGGATGAGTTGGCAAAGAGGGCATTAAAGAAAATAAATATAGAAATGAATATTAGGATCAGTAAGGCAGAGGTGAAAGGTATTATTTGGGAAAAACAATCAATAAAATGTGTCAAAATAGGTGGGACAGAGAGGAGAAAGGGAGCATTTATATCATATTCAAAAGAGTGTCAAAGTTACCAGGGTAGGAAGTAGGAACAGAAGAGAGGAAACTGTGGACAAGGTTACGGTTGGGCCATAGTGCACTAAATAAAACACTGAAGATGATAGGAAACACCAGACAGGGGAGCATGAATGCACACTGAAAGGAGTACTGAGCACGGATGAGAGAGCACAGGTTAGCTTCTGTTAGCTTTCCTAAAAGCTAACAGGTTTTTTTATAGGGTATGATTGAAATGCAGGGATAAGGTACAAGGGTGCTTTTTAGGGTGCTTATTTGTTTGGTTTTATTTGATTGTTTGTTGTTGTTGTTTGTTGTTTTGGGGTAAAGAGTGAAAGTTTATTGTCTGATCCACACTCCAGAGCAGAAGGTGGCGGTAATGCACCAACAAGGTGGATGCCAACCGCCGTAAAACTAGAAGAAGAAGAAGAAGATTGCTCTCCAGTAGCACAGATACTTCAGCCACCAGCAGAGCTACGAGTGAGAACAGACAACAAAACCGAGAGGGAACGAGAGAGACGTGTGTTGACCACATTTATGGATCATAATCTAGTCAACTATTATGTGTAAATGTTGATTTTAAAGTGAATTTGATGAGTGTGAGCGAGATAAGAGAGCAAGACCTGCTGCGATGTAACTAACGTTAAGTCTGAAAATAAAACGTTCCACGAAATGTGTCTGTTTGTGTTCATAGAGAAAGATTTTAGAGAAGATCTTAAGTATCAAACACGACCTTTCATTATTAAAGACTAGTAATCTAGGTAGTCTAATGCGCTTGCGCATATACTGGGGGTTATACGGGAGTTCCGGAAATGCATGTAAAGTGAGACACGGTGATCCATTAAAACCAGCTGAGCAAACTAAGAAGCCTCTATTGCATAAATGTGCAGCTCCCTTCCTCAGAGATCCACTGATGAAGGAGGATATTAGTGAGATGAGCGTTTTATAGGGAGAGTTCTTCCACATCGCCAAGATCCGTTATCACATCATGTTGTGCGAGTGGTACATTGTAGTACAGTGTCAGCGATGCAGAGAACATGGGGAAAGCCGCTGCACGCCGTGCTGTTGGTCAAGTTTATTTGGCGCTTAATAAACTTATATGTGTTCATTACATTACCATGGCACATATTGTATTGACTACCATTCTGAGTAATGTGCGTGTGCTTAGTTCTTACTCTCATGTCCTCTTGATGGCTGGTTGCATACATGAGGTTAAAGCACTCATAATGATAGGACAGTGTTATTAGTACACCAGCACATCATTATTGTAGAACATGATGAAGGTGGACTCATGATAAGAACAGAGAGAATCACACACGATTTATTTTCACTGCTTCAGTTGATTGAATATCTGATGATGAATAATACACACACACATACTGATCCGCCCATACACAGATTCACACACACATATTCAAACTGCTAGTTCTATATGGTGATCTACACATACATGTACATACACATATATAGTAAATGATACATGAGGGCATACAGTACATATATCCTCATATTAATGAGTATCAATTAGATACTCTTTGGGCTTGTTTTATCTACTTATTCTGAAAGAGTTGAGATCATTATTCTCGCTGTTAGATCTCATTCGATGATGCATTCCATGAAGTCTACTGCCAGCAGGCACCTTTAAAGACATATCATCTGATTGGTTGGGGTGATGAGGCATTCAAATTAGCTGATACATTTTCCCAACACTTACGCATTTAACTTGTCTGTGATATTTTGCCGTGTTTCCTGTCTTGCCCTCGCAGCGGTGGCGGTGTTCGATTTTGCCGTGATTACAGTCTTGAATTCCTCATTTGCATTCATGATCATCTCCTGCTCGTCAGCGGAGTAAAAAGAGGCGCTTTCTTTGACTTTATTTGACATTGTACTGTTCGAAAATCATGGTTTCGGTGATCGACGCTTCCCCCTTTTGACGTAGGACGGGCACGTGCAATCATCCTGATCCTGATCGTCTGATTCGAATTAACGAGACTGTTTGAGAGCGGATTAGCCTTGGAGAAACCGACATAGCCTGACATCAATTATCTCGTTAATTTAGGCTGGCTAATAGGACATTTGATCGACTTTGCTGAACCACTTACGTGGAACGGGGCCCAGGTCAGCATACAGTTCAACATCTTTTTCCTGAAATAAATAAAGAGAAAGATCAGACATGATGGTAGAGTTTGTTTTTATGATTTGATGAAACCAACACTAAAACAATCAGCCAGGAAATTTCAGACAAATTATGGTTATTTCAATCAGGAGAGAGTTTATTGGGATTTAACAATAATTTATTATACATGCATAAAATATGAACAGTGCAAAGCTTTGATGATTGGACCTGAAGTAGGATAACCAAGGGGATCTCCCCACAAATAAATCGTCAATCAGATTGTGTAAAAAATATTAAACTGTGAGCTCCTCAGTGAAAGTATGAAGTCATGATTGATTCGTCTGAGGCCAACAGTCATGTGACAACAAATCAGAGAAACTTTGACTGAACTTCAGGAATTGAACACAAAGCAGAGCGGAGAGGAGAGAAGAAGACAGGAGAGGCTGAAGTAGAGGATGTTAAAATATAAACTGTTTAATATTTATAGATAGAGAGCCTCCATTTATTTCCACTACAACTGTTCCATTCTAACTGTTATTCTGCATTAAAGACGTGTTCTAGTTCTCTCTACTTCTAGTCATGATGTTTCCATAGAGGAGCAGAACTTTTATATATTACAGATAAAAATATAACTCGTCAGTTTGTTCATAAATAAAGTGACGGCGTCTCGACGGATTTTACTTTAGGACAGAAACAATCAATACGTATCAATACAAACAATACGTAGTAAAAATGATAATACCGATAACATTATTATATCAAAAAGATTTTTTTCAATAAATCAAAATGTATACGACACTTAAACAAAAACATCAGACTTTTGTATAAATTATCCAGTAAATGTGTTATTCTGATTTTAGTGATACATGTTATTTATTTTTGTTCAAGTTGGGTTTTTTCCTATGGGATGATGACGGTATGTTCTGGACATTTTAGGTAAAAAATAACAGTAGTTACAGAGACGGGAAATATTGTGAGAAAAAACTTTAAATTTACAAAATAAAAGATGTACATTTACAGAAAAAATAACATTCTCAGATTATTAAATCATACATTTGCAAGAATTATTTTTCACCCTTCTCTCTGTGACCAGACACCTGAGGTCTCTCCTCTCTGTGACCAGACACCTGAGGTCTCTCCTCTCTGTGACCAGATACCTGAGGTCTCTTCTCTCTGTGACCAGACACCTGAGGTCTCTCTTCTCTGTGACCAGATACCTGAGGTCTCTCTTCTCTGTGACCAGATACCTGAGGTCTCTCCTCTCTGTGACCAGACACCTGAGGTCTCTCCTCTCTGTGACCAGATACCTGAGGTCTCTCCTCTCTGTGACCAGACACCTGTCGATGGGGTGGGATAGAGAGAGTGATCTCTGTCCCACTTTTAAAGGGTCAGAGCATCAAAGAGAGAAGGGGGGAAGGTGTGTTTCTCCAAGATGTCTGGTTTGTTTCTAATCTACATATTTTACAATAGTACCCCGAATAAACCATTTGCTACAGATCCTTTCCTGTATCTCCTGTGGTTTACCACCTCTATGCTAAACACTCATTGATTACTATCTGCAACCCTACATCAAAGGTCTATCACTGATCTATTCTAAACAACATCACTCATGACAGTCTAGACGTGAAGACGTCAAAGGGTCTCTGATCCGCCAGCCAAGGGAACATGGACCTCAGCAGGTCCAGGAAGTCCTCCTCCTGGAGTCCACGAGGACACCTCACCTCCTTAACCGGGACTTCTTAAAAACTGAAGAAGATGTAAAAAGATATTTTTAAAACTTTTGTCACCACGGCTGTAAAAATGAGACACTGCTGTCTTATAAAACGAACCGGTGTTCGAGAGCGCGACAGTCCGAGAGTCCTCCAGGATGCAGACCCTCAGGACCAGCTGGATCTGTGTGTCAGTGCTCCGAGGTCTGCCGGGCCTTCTCCTGTCAGACTGGCCTCTGGGGGAAATTAACCTTCTGCTGAACAACAAAATAAAAGAACGTGAACTTTTTGAAACTTATTTCAATACACAGCATGCGAAGCTTACTGGCATGCTAATATGGTGCTCAGCTAACTAGCATGCTCAGCTAACTGGAATGCTAACATCATGCTGAGCTAAGTAGCATGCTAACATCATGCTAAGCTAATTAGCATGCTACCATCGTGCTGAGCTAACTAGCATGCTAACATTATGCTAAGCTAACTAGCATGCTAACATTATGCTAAGCTAACTAGCATGCTACATACTGTGTGGTTTGGTAGTCTGGGTCCTTCAGCTCTTCTCGTCACAGCTGGACCCAGACTCCCAGTGTCCTCCACAGCTGGACCAGTTCAGACCACAACTCCCAGTTCAGTTCATCACAGACACTTCAACTCCTTTCACTGTTTCAAAACTCTTCTACTCTACATTTTAAGTGAGGGTCCGAGTACTTATACTGTAAGAGAGTACTTCTACTGTGACAAAGTACTTTTACTGTGAGAGAGTACTTTAACTGTGTGGTTTTAGTACTTATACTGCAACAGAGTATTTGTACAGTTTGGTACTAGTACTTATAATGTGGTATTTGTACATTTACTGCAGTAAAGGACCTGAATACTTCCTCCATCACTGGTGAAGGAACATTATATATCATTTATATTTTCATAGTTTCACCAATACTTTGATAAAGTAACTCACGTGAATGCCGTGACTCCTCCCCTTCCTCCTCCTCACTCAGAACCAGTGTTGCCAACTTGGCGACTTTCTCGCTGAATCTGGCGACTTTCCAAACACTCATGGCGACTTTTTTTTGTCAAAAGCTACTAGCGACAAATCTAGCTACTTTTTCTGGTGTTGTTGGACACTTTTCTGGTGTTTTGAGTCTGACGTGAAAGCCCCTCGCGCAGCAGTCCCAGCTGCAGAAAGAGGAGACCCACACTCTCCGTGTCCAGACTGCAAATAAATTGTGCATGCGCAAATACGCCGCTGTTCCCGCCTCTCTCCTACAGCGCTCATTACAATTAGGCAATGACGTCATTTAGCGACTTCTCGCGACTTTTAGGACAGCCAACAGCTACTTTCCTTACTGAAGAGTTGGCAAAAGAGAGGAGGTCATAATATCAAGGTTAAGGTTCGGACATACAGAACTTAACTCAACTCTGTATTTAATGGCAAAAATGGACTCAGATAAGTGCACTATTTGTAATGTTACTGAAGACGTGGAGCATGTTATCCTGAAATGTCAAAGATACAATTCAGACAGGAACATCTTGAAGCAAAAAATATGTCAGTTGGGATGGAAGTGGAGTTTGGAGGGAGTTCTGGCAGTGGACGGAGAATGGCGAGAGTGCTGCAGAGCACTGTTGCGATTTCTTAAAGAAACGGGATTAGACCGTAGGATTTAGTTGGAAAACAGTGAAGAAAAGGTTACCCTGAAACTGCACACTCCGGTACAGTAGGTGGCGGTATGCACCTATACAAGTTGGTTGCGACCCGCCAATCAAATTTAAAGAAGAAGAAGAAGAAGAAGAGTTGGCAACACTGCTCAGAACCACCACCTCGTGACCTTCCTCATCCGGAACTATAGCTTCGTGTTTTCAGCCGAAAGTAAAAGAGAGTGAGACACACACATTTAAAAACGAACGGAAACACACGAAGGTCCCGCGAAGGTATTTCACCGTATTAGCACATTGATTAGTGGAAAACAGGCTTAATTTGTTCAACTTTACGTGTTCCGAGTTGTGAACCACATCATCACAAAGTGTGTACGCGTTGTATTTGATGTGCTCTGAAGTCTGCAGCTTCGTCAGGAAGCAAACAAAGTGAAATGATGAACGGAGTTCCGCCACAGACCTCTCCTCTCCAGAGAGACACGAGGCTGCAGGAGGACCTCCAGCTGCTTCTTCTGCCGGTCGATCTCCCGCCTGAAGCCCGACGCCGCCGCCTCGTAGCCGACCACGGTCCTCTCCAACACCGCCAAGATCTCCTGTGCGGCCGTGGTGAGTTTCTCGGTAACGATTCCTCTCAGAATCTCGGCTTTAGACATGTCGAGCATCTCAGAGTCGCTGCTCCTCTTCATCCAGTAAAACATCTTCTAAATGTGTCCCACACACACACTGGTGGGTTTTCACGCACAACAACAATGGAAGATGTACTTCCGGGTTGTGGAGCGGTGCGGCTGTAAATTATGTCCGACAAGAAACAAAACCAAAGGGGGACACTTCATCTGAAAAGTGAATTAAGACACTTGTTCGCTAAAGCAGCATTTATGATACAAGTAAACAAGTAGAGTAATGAATAATATTAAGTATAAAAATGCACAATATATACAATACAAATAGAACTAGCGATGGCCCATCGGCCGCTGCACCAGCCCCTCCATTCCGAGAAGGCAGCGCTCTCCAAACAGCGCCAGGTGAGACGGTTGTAATCCGTGGATCATCTGCTTTGGAGTTGGCTTCCTTCCCTGGTGTAGTGTATTGCGGGCCAGGGCACGGATGAATATCTCCAGATAACAGCAGGGAAATTGTGATAATCAGAGTGTGTCTTGGCGGAAGTAGAGTTGCTGGTTTCGTGCGTTTCTTCACTCGGTTGTACAAAGATGGATCAATGAACGATGCTGCTGAAGCGTGTTTCCCATATCCACATTTGACCGTGTCGTGATTTGTCACTTGGCTTGACAGATCGGCATTGTTTGCGTATATTTTTCCACAACTATAAAACTTTAGGGGTTGGTTGATGACAACAGTTTTCAAAACTAACTTGATGCTAGCAGGTCTTATAGAGTTAAAAAGCAATCCATAGACTCAGAGAGCTGTGAGTGCTCCTGTTCTACCTGCCACCATCTTGCATACGGGCGAGACTGTAGCTGTGTCTCAATTCAGGGGCTGCATCCTTCGGAGGACCCGCCTTCACGCGCTACGTCGGCCACGTCCTTTCACAGTTCTTTCTCATGATATTGTTTTTCTAAATTAATAATCCGTTAATAATTCAATCAGTTACGATGTTAAATAACTCATTTCCAATCAGTTCTAGTTCTAGTAATTAAAACAATGTATTTATCAATAACTTTATTTTATTTCATTCACAGCTATATATATATATATATATATATATATATATATATATATATATATGTATATGTATATGTCTATATATGTATATGTATATATATGTATATGTATATATATATATAGCTCGGTTGGAGCTGGATCTTCAATGGTGCGATGAAAAGGTTATTTTGGAGTTGTTAGGAGCGAGGGTCCGGCCGGACCCTCGGACCTCCTGCTCTGCACCGGAGTCCGTTCAACAGTCCTCAAAACTCAGTACAAAGTCTTTCTAGGGCTGCTGCGTCTTCTCCATTGTTCAGTTGTTAAAGGCGAGCAGTGGGGAGAGGAAAATCTCCGTCTTTCGATTCTTTGTCCACGAACTGCGGTCTTATTTCCGTGAACAGAGACGAAGTCGTCGAATACTTCAGTTACGATCGTCCGTATCGTCTTCTCAGAGCACTTGGACGGCTCTCGTGTAGAAATCCCAGTTTGGGGCTTGCAAGCGTCTCCTTTTATCCTTGATTTGGGCTCTCTGTTCTCCCCCCCACCTTTCCTGAACGCATGATCTTCACCCCTCCTTTTTGTGTGTGCGTTCGTCTCTGGAAAGCACCTGACTTTCATCTGGCCTGTATGACTCATCTCTTGCAACTGTTTTCCATGTCTTATGACTGATTTCCGACCCACACCCAAAAACATCTGTTCCTGTCTCACTCAGTCTGCTGACACACCATGACTTAACACTTTTCCACATCTTAGCTCCAGTACACAGAACATTATTATAATCAGCTTTTACATTTGTTAAATCACTCTATGCATTAAACATTCATTATATAATGATCACAATCCTTATCTTTCGATTATACTTTAACTGTTGATTTCTGAATATATGCTTTGTGCTTTTATATCCTGACTTTCCCCTGAACGTGTATGGAGGCAGCTCTCGTGATCTCAACTCTTCTGACAATATGTGTGTGTGTATATATATATATGTGTGTATATATAGACACATATATATGTGTCTATATATACACATATATGTGTATATATGTATATATATATGTATATATACATATATATATATGTTTATATATATATACATATGTATATGTTTATATGTGTATATATATCTGTAAAATCATCACAAACTCAGTAAGATATTATTCAACCTCTGAAGTTTGACAGTGAAGTTGTTAAAAGTTACTTTAAGGCTTAAGGATAAGGATAAGGATGTTTATTGTCATCGTACGAACATACAATGAAATTTAGTTGGCGACTCATCAGTACAGCAGCAACAGTTAAAAAGTGTATAAAAACATTAAGACAAGATGATTTTAAAAACAAGACATTAAATAAATATATACAAGACAAAACAAGATAAAGCACAGGCATCAATGGCTCCAAAGTGAAAAATGTGCTTGGTTACAGTGTCGTGTTATTGACTGTTTGTTTCAGCACTGTCCGGTGGGAGCTGGGTGGGGTGGTGGGTGGGGGGTCGATGGAGGAAACCGCTCTGGGGAAGAAGCTGTTCCTCAGCCTGTTAGTCTGGGTTTTGATGGTCCTGTATCTCCTTCGTGATGGCAGTGGAACAAACAGAGCGTGACCCGGGTGAGTGGTGTCTTTGCAGATGTTGCTGTCCTTCTTCTGGAGACGACCAGCATACACAGCGTCCAGGTCAGGCAGGGTAACTCCCACAATCCTCTGTGCTGTTCTAACACCCGGGCCAGGTCCCTCCGGTTCTCTGCTGTGCAGCTGGCGTACCACACAGTAAAGCACTGACACAGGATGCTTTTGATCACACTTCTGTAGAAGTTAACCAGAAGTGCAGGGGGCAGGCCAGCTTGTTTGAGCTTCCTCAGGAAGAAGAGCCTCTGCTGGGCTTTCTTCTCCAGGTGTGATGTGTTCAGGGACCAAGTGAGGTCTTTAGTGATGTGGAGCCCCAGGAATTTGATGCTGTCCACCCTCTCCACCTCCTCCCCACTTATGTAGAGAGGTGAGGGTCTTCCTGGATCTCCTGAAGGCCACTATGACTTCTTTGGTCTTGGTGGTGTTCAGGACCAGGTTGTTGTCCGAGCACCACTCAGCCAGATGTTGGACCTCCTGTCTGTAGTGTGTGTTAGATCCTGGGGTACTTCTGGCCCGATACGGGGCTACTTACTGACTCAGCTCTCTATTAAAAGATTGTCGAGCTGGTGTTCTTGCGAGGGAACTCGCCTGGCTCCGCTAACTGCCGTTACTCCCGTCGTCTACCCTGCTTCCTCCGGTCAGAGCGTGCTCGGCCGAGAGACCAGTCCTGGCCCCGGGCGCTCCCACCAGTCACGTCGGTTATGGCAGCTTCCCTCTTATGGATCCGTGCTCTTGGTAAATGCCAGGTTAGGTTTTAACGGCTAGGATTACTTCTTTCTTAAACCGTAAGGGGTTGTTAAGTGGATTCGGTCTCTAGGATAACCTTTCAGAACTCAGTTGTTAGACATACAATGGCTTTAACTTTTTACTGCCACGAGGAACTTTTTACTACTTGAGCAAATTAATGCACTTGAGAAATTTACTTTAAATGCATATTAGATATTTATTGCAGGTTATATTTAGTTAGTTTGCAAGGGTTAAAGCTACAGCTCACATAAAATATCACTACACTTGATTCGTTACGTTAATTTTCTTCTTCGATTACACTCATTAGTTTTAGATGCCGAGAAGGCTCGGTTGGAGCTGGATGTTCAATGGTGCGATGAAAAGGTTCTTTTGGAGTTGTTAGGAGCGAAGGTCTGGCCGGACCCTCAGTCCTCCTGCTCTCGCAGCGAAGTCCGTTCAACAGTCCCCAAAACTCAGTACAAAGTCTTTCTAGGGCTGCTGCGTCTTCTCCGTTGTCCAGATGTTAAGAGTCGAGCAGTGGGGAGAGGAAAACCTCCGTCTTTAAATCTTATTGTCCACAAACAGCGGTCTTCTTTCCGTGAACAGAGACGAAGTCCTCAATACATCAGTTGCGATCGTCCGTATCTCCTCTCGGTGCACTTGGACGGCACCCGTGTTGAAATCCCAGTTTGCCGTTTGCAAGTCACTTCTTTTATAACACTATTGGGCTGTCAGCCCCCTCCTGTTCAATACATGATCTCATCCCCCCCACCCTCTGGAGAGGGCGTTGGGTCCGAACATGTCCGGACATGTCCAGGCTTCATCCTGTATCATGCCTCTATGACTCATCTCTTGCAACAGTCTGTCCCTATTTTCTGCAAGTCATTCTGACTAGCACTTTTCTCGCAGCTCCGGTTACACAAGACATTTGTTAAACACTTATTACATTTGTTAAATCACTCTATGCATTTACACATTCGTTACATATTGATTAAACATTTCGCTATATACTTCATACACTTTATCTTTTGATTACACTTTATTCTGAGTATATGCTTTGTGCTTTTATATCCTGACTCTCCCTTGAATGTGCCAACATGTTACACCGAGGCAGCCCTGTGGGCTCAACTCTTCTTGACATGTGTCTCGTCGTTGTTGGAGATGAGTCCCACCACAGTGATGTCGTCAGCAAACTTCACTATTGTGTTGGAGGAATATGTGGCGGAGCAGTCCTGAGTGAAGAGGGTGAAGAGGGCCGGGCTGAGCACACAGCCCTGTGGTGCACCAGTGTTCAGGATGGTGGTTGTTGATGTCAGGTTCCCTATCCTGACATTCTGTGGTCTGTTAGAGAGAAAGTCCAGAATCCATGAACAGAGTGATGCAGAAAGTCCAAGGTTTTTGAGTTTATTCACCAGTTTATGGGGGATGATAGTGTTGAAGGCAGAGCTGAAGTCAATGAAGAGCATCTTGACGTATGTGTTAGGGTGCTCCAGGTGAGACAGGGCCGTGTGAAGAGTGATGGAGACCGCGTCCTCCGTAGACCTGTTTGCTCGGTACGCAAACTGGTGGCTATCCAGGTCTGCTGGGAGCACTTCCTTGATGTGCGATAGTATCATCCTCTCGAAGCACTTCATGATGACAGGGGTCAGGGCGACTGGGCGGTATTCATTGAGGCAGGTGACTGCTGTCTTTTTTGGGACAGGGACAATGGTGGTGGCTTTGAGGCAGGTGGGGACTGCAGCTTGTTGCAGGGAGAGGTTGAAGATGTTAGTGAACACCTCTGCTAGCTGGTCGGCACAGGTCTTCAGTGTGCGGCCCGACACTTTGTCTGGTCCCGCTGCCTTGGTGATGTGGATCCTCCTCAGAGCGGACCTCACCTGGTGGTGCTGGAGGAAGAGTGTCTGCTCCTCCTTGGGCTGGGTCTTCTCAGCAGTTGCTCCGCTGTGCTCTGTCAAAGAGGGCAAAGAAGCGGTTCAGGGTGTCTGGGAGTTCACTGTCCTGACTGATCTGTGTGGTGCTGCTCTTGTAGTCAGTCAGGGTTTTAATACCTCTCCACATGCTCCGGGGGTCGTTGTTCTCAAAGTGTCCCTCAATGCGCTGTTTGTATCTTAACTACGGTCGGATGCAGGCAGACGAGCGTTAATAGCGCAGCGGCTAACGTTAGTTAGCTTATAATGCCTTCCTTGGATGTGGTAGCCGTTTCTCAGGCTCCCTCTCCGGAATCGAACCCTGATTCCCCGTTACCCGTGGTCACCATGGTAGGCACAGAAAGTACCATCGAAAGTTGATAGGGCAGACATTCGAATGAGACGTCGCCGCCTGACTTAACGGATCACTTTAACACACATGTGATGTTATAAGATCTCTGTAACAGGTTCTTGTTACCGCCGTGGGTCCTGTCAGCACAAAGACGTCAGCACACACTCAAATAGCGTTTTCGTAATGTTCTTTATTTACTCATGCAGATCAGGACGGTTCGGCCGTGCGCTCTCCTGCCGTGCCCCCGAGCGCACCGCCGTACATGCGTCCGTCAGGATCGTCTCTTGTCCTGCCCGTCGCCCTGTCAGCTCCTGTCTCCTGCTTACTCCTCTCTCGCGCCTCCGTCCCTACTACTGCTTATATAGGGAGAGAGTGACACTGAGGGTGCAGAGCAGCTAGCAGAGCTACGAGCTACGAGCAACAACAGTTATTGCGTGTTTTTGTGTGCGTGTTTTTGAGTGAGAGAAATAAATCATCTTGGTTTTGTTGTGGAATATTTCTATGAATAGTCGGGAGAAGAGTGTAAAATGTTTTCAAATCAATGTCAAATGAAACAGAGTCTTGATGAAGGATCAAAGTTGTAATAGTCAATTTATTTGCTTGCAAGCAAAGAGAACAGTCTCACAGATACATCACCGTCATCTGCAAGAGGTGCTCTGACAACACAGTTAAATGCATGGACATTTATACTCAGCCAGCATGCTTCCTTTGATTAGGTCACTGTGACCTAATCGAAGAGTTAAGATACAGTATTGCGGAGACGGAATAAGCCTGTTTTACCATCACACATTATATATGCATACAGAGGGTCATGCCCTTCAGCTGATGCTCATCAGGAAGTACCGTAATCTAGACCTCTGTGTGTCGCCGTCTTTGAAGACAGAAACAATGCACAGGAAAACAGATAACAAGATAACAGATAACAAATAACAAGACACCTGGATGCAAAACTGATAGAATCATCTACTGAAAAGGTGTTTGGTGCCTGCACAGTTAAAGATTTACATTCTTTAACCCTAAAGCATAAGACAATGACATATTTCCCCATAACAGTTTGCAATATAACTCTGCTGTCCTGAGTCCTGTTGTTGCTCGTAGCTCGTAGCTCTGCTAGCTGCTCTGCACCCTCAGTGTCACTTTGCTCCCGAGGCAAATCCGCCCTTGAGCTTGCGTTATCCTCCTCATTGCGCTGTCCTCTTCATCTCGTAGTAGTCCAGCCTTTAGGAACCCGTTGGTGATGGTGGATTCTTTCACACTGCTCCGCGCTGTTAGGATCCACTGGCAGACTTGAGAAAAAGTTGCTCTTCTCATGCAGCGTGTCTACGTTGCTCATAGCTCTGAATAGCATTTACGGCTAACTGGCTTGGCCAGTTGCTGCTAGCACAACAGCTATTCAGAGCTATGAGCAACAACAGTTATTGCCTCATTGCTTTTCGTTTGGTAGCCGTGAGAGACCTTAGTCTGTAATGCAAGTATGTCTGCATGAAAAGATGTACAAAGATATATTATATATTCGCTAATGCTAATCGCGGTTAGCATTTCCCCATTGGCTGTAATGTTAAAATTAGCTTAGAAGCTAGCGAGTCGGACATGTACTGTTAAAATCATCTTGCCATTCAACGTTTTTTGTTAACAGTCCTAGTGAGAGGTAGGTCAAAGGTACTTCATCCATATTGTACAGATCATCAGACAGATCATCAATATACAGATTAAACAGAATTGGGGACAAAATTCCCCCTTGTCTGACACCATTGCTAACCCCAAATGGGGCTGACACACTTTTACCCCATTTTACTTGCATACTCTGGTGCGCATACCAGTAAGCCAGAATTCTCACTGTGTATGTGGGGACACCTCTTTGGCTCAGTTTAAAAAATAATTTACTATGATGAACACGATCAAAAGCTTTGGCGGCATCAATAAAACACATAAGAACTGATGAGTTTTGACCTTTGTATTTGTTTACAATTTCCTTTAAGGCATATATACACAAGTCAGTGCCATGTTTGGCTTTGAAGCCCAACTGGTTATCTGTGGAGGTGATGAAGTTCTGTGTTCTGTCCAGCAGGATTCCTTCCAGGACTTTTGACAGGACGCTGGCCAAAGCAATGGGCCTGTAATTCTCTAGGCCAGGGATTCCCAAAGTGGGGTGTGCGCACCCCTGGGGGTGCGCGAGCTGCCTCTAGGGGGTGCGCGAGAGGAAAAGTGTAATGGCGGTCTGATGGTGTAATAATATTAAATATAAAAAAAAAATGTAATTTTAATTTAAAAACTGTCAGGTGGGACATCTGAAGCTATCAGTCGTAAAAGAGGAGAGGGACAGAGAGAGAGAGAGGAATCGGAGGCGAGGGGAACGGAGAGGTGCAGCACAGACAAATCGGGAGCACATCGGCCCATCGCGGAGTCAAGGTGAAAAAGAGGAAACGAGAGTGAGCATCAGACTGGGAAAAAAAGAGGAAATATGATGAAAAGTATCTGTGTCTGGGCTTCACTTGGATTGGCAACGCAGATTGCCCAAAGCCACAGTGCATGGTGTGCAGTGAGGTTCTGGCTAACAGTCTGAAGCTCTTATTTACATCGCCACCTGAACACCAAGCATGCCAGTGCAAGTCAAAAGCCCCTTACATTGTTTATATCGAAATTGGAGGAGTTACAAAACAGCCAAAAACAACTGGAGTCTCATTCATGTGTTGGGTCTATAAATGACGCACTACGGGCTTCATATCTGGTCACAGAATAGCGAGAAAGGGGCTACCGCACACAATCGCCGAAGACGTGAGCTTGCCAGCTGCCAGAGAGATGGTGGAATGTATGATTGGGGAGAAAGAAGCAAAAGAGTTGGACATGATCCCGGTGTCCAACAACACTGTGTCGCCGCATCGATGCTTTGTCCGAAGACATCCTGGCTACATTAGTCGCTCATTAATTGTAAATTAAATGTGACAATCTGCCTCTGAGCCTGTGCGTGTGTGCTCGCATCCGTATTGCTCTTTAAAAGTGACGCCTTGTGTAACTGAAAGATATTGAAACTTTGTTGCAGTGTTTCAGGGCATTTTCACACCTTCAGTTCGTTTGCTTTGTTGCAGTTGCTCCTTTGTTCGGTTTGTGTTCACACTGCAACATTTAACAGCGGACTAAATCTTGTAAACAAATGCCACGCGCGAGCAAACTGTTCTCTCATTGGTCCGATTCTTATGCGGCTATGAAGGCTTAAAAGGCTCTGTTGCTTCTTTTTTATTTTTTTATTAAGGGGGGGGGGGGGGGTGCGCGAACCCAGTCGGGATGTAGAAGGGGGTGCGCGGCCTAAAAAGTTTGGGAACCGCTGCTCTAGGCTACATACTTTACCAGCTTTGTTTTTAATGACTGGCACTAAGAGAACAGACAGCATTGAGTCTGGTAACAAGCCGTGAACCATGAAGCCAGTAAAACAAATAGCGAGGAGAGGAGCTAACCTCGGACTAGCATATTGAAGGTGTTCAGCAGTAATATGGTCTAAACCACTTGCTTTGCCTTCAGACAGTTTATTGACAGCTTGGTGCACCTCATATGATGTAATTGCCATTGACTCATTACTCTCAGAACTGTCCACGCTATACAAATCACTTTTGATGCAGTTAAATAAGGTGCTATAATGCTGTCGCCATAACTCAGCAATGTTGTCTGTTCCTGAAATTCCATCTATAGTGCATGGTAAAGATGTTTTACAGTTAAGAGCTCTCACTTCTTTCCAAAAATCAACTACGTTGTTGCTTAGCAGCTTCTTGGCCATGGAGTCAGCCCTCATGGCTTGATCATTCTTGCAAATGAAGCAAATGGCATACTTATATCTTGCATTGGTGAGCTTCTTGTACTCAAGCTCTGGCCCTTGTCTGGGTCTACCAGCTAGAGCCCATGATTTGAAGGCCTCACAGGCTTCAGCACGATACTCAGCTACATACTCGTTCCAGCCAGGTTTGATGTTATGGGTCTTATTATGATGCTTGTAGTAGGGCTTGCTGTCTTTATACAGAGCACTTACTATATCATTGTACATGAAGCAGAGATCTCTCCTATGCACCACATCCTTACAGTTAACGTCAGTACACATAGCTGCATCTCTAGATAGATGAATATGACTGAAGGACTGGTCTGTACGAGTAGAATACACTAAGACGTCCTCTTCAGTGAGAGTTGACCAGTCAAGTTTTTCTGTGTTGACACTATTTCCATTTGTAGATAGCGCCGGTAGATGTTCAACATTTATCGACATAGCAAAAGGTATATGATCAGTTGTTGCTGCTCCATAAAGAATGCCCATACATCCCAATGAAGCATGAGCATCAGCTGTACGAATACAATGGTCCAGCCATGATGTAGTGTGCCAGGCCTCACTAATGTATGTATAGCTATCTGTAGGCAAAAGCACTTTGCTTGATAATATAAAATAATTGTCTTTACAAAACTGTGCCATGTGCTTGGCAAACACTGAGCTTGTGTCTGAGATATCTGCATTCATATCCCCAATAACATAAATACTAGAAGAAGTATTGTCTTGAATGAAGGAATTGATGAAGGCAAGCCTATTTAGATATTCATCCTCATTGTGATGGCACTCATAGGGTGTATAAACATTTAGGATAATGAATTCCTTATCATCATGAGTAAACTGTATTGCAACACACCAGTCAACACCAAGCCTGACCACATTTATCAAAGAGTCAAGCTTCTTATTCCAGAGAATAGCCACACCCCCTGGAATCCTTCCTCTGACTATTTCCATGCCAAAGTCAGTTGTAGACTCCCCAGCACCATGAAAGTTATCATTAAAAGAGTTGAGT
Organism: Melanostigma gelatinosum; assembly: GCF_949748355.1. Classification (NCBI taxonomy): domain Eukaryota; kingdom Metazoa; phylum Chordata; class Actinopteri; order Perciformes; family Zoarcidae; genus Melanostigma; species Melanostigma gelatinosum. The sequence continues at coordinate 6,412,946 of NC_136646.1, forward strand.
TTTTCCAAGTCTTGCTTCGGTAAGAATGTCTCTTGTAAACATAGTATGTCACAATTCTCCAAAAGGTTGTCAACAACCATGCGGCGAGCTTTATCCCCAACGCTCTGGCCCACACGCAGGCCACGACAGTTGTACGACAAAACCCGGATATACATTTAGCAAAGCAAGTTAGTGCCCATAGCACCAGCAGGCAAACTTATTCCCCCCACAGCAAGTGCATGGTTAGAGCCGATAACTCCCGCCCTGCGGGGCTCAAAAGTGAAATTGTGAGAGTTCACACAGGATAAAAATGTATCTTTTCACTTTGTTGTGAAAGATGCATTACCTAAATGTGTTGGTAGGAACCACTGTAGTTTTCATATCTTATATTTTTGTCTTTGTTTGTAAATGAGAAGAAAGTGCAACTGTTTTCCAAACATATATCTCAATTACATTCAAATCAATGCCAACAAACACTAGTTCTGTGATAGTGGAAACAAAAAAAGGAACCAAAGACTGTTCATCAGAGGAAATATGTGTATTTAATATGCAACATTTAGTTTAATGTCTAATCAATACATATTCAAACTGATTGTATTTTAAAAGTGTAATAGGAGACCTTCTGTATGAAAAGAAACTACATCAATGGGTTTGTTTTTTATTTCTTTGTGTTTCTCAAACTTTTGTAACATTTTATTTGAGACCCATAATGTTTTGTATTCCCTAGAAATCTGATGAAATGTAATTCCTGTGATTCTTTAAACCAGTTTGTGTTTTTGGTGCAGAGCTTGTTACATTGTTTGCCTTTTTTGTTTTTGACTCTTTACTTAGCATGTGTATTCTGCTGGATGCCTGTTTTGCCTTGTTTGAGACCAAGCCTCAGTAAAACTTAGATTTGCTACACCCATTCTCTACTGTTTTTTTTTTTTTAGCAATGTCATACAACTGAAGTTAGAACTTTATTATTATTTAGTTAACTGCTAAATGTATTTGTGTGACATTAAAGTTCTTTTGACAGACCCGTAGCTTTTTGTATTTCCTAGAAATCGGATGAAATGTAACTAATGATAACTCCCTAAATGATAGTTATCATTGGAAAAGTGTCTTTTTTTTACTTTTGTCTGCAGGTCAGCATATAGTTCAACATATTTTTCCTGAAATGAATAAAGACAAAGATCAAACATGTGATGGTAGTTTGTTTTTATGATCTGATGAAACCAACCATTGTTGTGGAAAAATGACGAGAAGAGACGGCGAATTGAAGTTGCAACCCAACGGGAAGTGTTTTTATAAGCACACGCCAACATACGAGTTCAACAAATCCAACGTATTACTTTTCACAGATTACTTTTACAGTCAAACTTCACCATAACTTTTGTCAAATAGGTGGAACTGGAACCTAAAGTTTCGATCCCTCACAGCATTGCAACAACACAAGTGATTAAATGGATTATACAGAATAGAATCAGGGAATGACTCTGCCAAGTGATTTATGTAAATTATATGTGCTTGATCATATACCAATACAGAACATTTGAGCTAGTAAGATAATTCAAATAATATCACTCAATACTAAGGTTCACTTTCACAGAAGGGAGAAAAAATCTGCAGGTTGCATTACAGGAAAAACTCCCTTACGGTCCTTCCCCCCGAGCAACCACCTTTCTGGCATGAAGTGAACCTGTTCTTGCTCACAAACATATATGAACTGACACATCATACATTTTAGTTCCTGCAAAAGAATATATCGGTATTCTTTAGATGCAACCAGTGGCGGGCCGTCAGGGCCTGCAAGGCCTTCTCTGCTGGCCTAAACAGAATCACAAAGCTATATCTATTTTATTTTAATAATTTTTCTTAAATACACTACATGTATTATAATTTATAAAAATATTTTTCCCATTATCTTAGTTTCTCATTGCACAGCTCCTATCTTCCTCAGTTGCTCTGCTTCCAGTGCAGCTTGTTTTAAGTAGAGCTTTTATCCAATCAGATCTCACCTCTGTGTCTCTAGGTAAGAAGAGAGGCTGGAGGCCTGCAGACTCTCAAGTGAATCCATGTTCAGTTGAAGTGAATGTTGACGATATTGTTGATTGTAATATTCTTCAACCAATCAGATCTTTAGTTTGACATGTTGGGCGTATTCTTTGACATGCTACAGCCTGCTAGCTGGCCTACAAGTACGTGATTGGTCAGTGGGCTAGCCTGACGTGTTGGGCGGTGACAATCCCAACATCTGCTGCCTCTGTGGAGCGGACATTTTTATCCCTCAAACGCATTAAAACCTGTTCAAGAAATACAACTGGGGAGGCTCGACTGTCTTCACTGGCGTCCATGAATGGAAAAGGACTTCTTACTGGAACTAAAACACACGGATGTACTGAACAACCGTGAGATTAAACTCTTTGTTAACAAAGAAAGGAGGATGCACTTTGTCTTTAAAAAGTGAACAGCAGCTCTGGTAAGTGAAATGCGTTTGTTTTTACATCTGCAGTAGCTTTAATATGCTTGTTTATATCTTGTTATTTGTACAACTTGTTTTTATGAAGATTTTTGTTTGGTTTTCTATGTGATAGGAACCAATGTTACGTCCAGTGTTGCACTGGGGACATATTTTCCAGCTCACTTGTGCATCGTGTCCGTTTCTCCGCTCACCCTCTTTTACAAATTGACATTTTTTCTCCAGTTTTGGCCACATTTTTTGCCTTATACTTTTGAGATCCTAGCTATTCTGATCTGTGTCAATTGAACTAGTAGTACGATGTCAGCCAACATGTACTAGACCTCTTAGGTTTTTGCGTTCCCCAGATCGGTTAGCCTGCTGGGCTACTACTGGCTCGTTTGTTAGCCCTGGGCTCTGAAGCTAACTAACGCCACGGAGACCACAGATATACTACACACTACATACTACACACGTCAAACTGAAAACGGGACCGTCTGTGAATCAGCTTCCACCTTTGCTAATACCTGGACAAGGCTGTGGACTACGGGCTGGAGCCCAATTGTCCACCAGATCTGCTATGGCTTCACTCACCTCTCCATCCGACTGTGTCAGCTGCGCCCGCCTGGTGGATAAAATCACAGAGCTGGAAGGAAGAATATCCACGCTCTACATGATCCAGTATGCCGAGAACCTCATGGACACCATCATCTTCGGTCCATCACAAACCGACACAGCCAGCGACCGTGTGCATGATTCCATCGCTTCCAGTCCTGCTGCCGCGGCCCCTCCTCCGGTCGCAGCTCCTGAGGCTTCCTGGCTACGGCTCGGAGCTAAGCCGAAAGCCCTGGTCAGCCCCACTCCATCACATCACGAGCCCTGGTCCCTGGTCTGTCCTCGAAGAATGGATATGACGCCCTTGCCCTACACAACTTCCCTCCTCTGGCTAGGGACTCCCAGCTTCCGACACCATCCCAGCTGCCGCCTCAAGGTACCCACAGCCCCGGGTCCCCCGACATCCCAACGCCAGTCATTCCTGAGCCCTCCTCTTGCCCCAGGACACGCCGCTCCATACCGTGCTTTACACCAGCACCGCGGCGAGCTTCGGTCCCCCGTTCTCTCAGTCCTTGCTCGTCTTCTCCGCCATCACTGGTTGAATCCTCACCTCCATCCACGCGTATTACACGCGCAGTGTTGCCGCCTCGTCCCCTCTTCGCCCCGACGACGCTGATAGTTGGGGACTCAATAATCAGGAATACCCGTTTCTTCAACACTGTTTCCCCGGAATCTATGGTTCAATGACCTTGATGAGAGAGTGCAGTCGCTTTGCTGCTTGCTCTTGCCTCTGCTTGCCTCTGCTTGCATTTTCTTGCTTCAATTTGCCAGATATATCACATATCTTGCCAGATATATCACATATATCACTCTTCAACGTTTGAGTGAAGACAAATCCAGAAAGTCGTCGAGCTATTTGGATTGTTGGCTAATGCTAACTGGCAGCTAAGTTAAAGCTAAGTAGCAGCAAGATGCCTCCCTTCTCCACGGATGACTACTACAAACTCCTACAGAAGATTGCAGTCTTGGAAACAAAAATCTACTGACTAAAAGTAAACGCGGAAGTAAATGGACTGTGTGGGAATGATACCACTCTACCATGGACTCAAAACACTGGACAAATGCAAGCTAAGACACAGCTAACTAGCACAACCAGGCCTACCAAGAAACAGGAGGAGAGAGCAGATAATGAATCTTATGCGACTGACTGGCCTGCACTAGCGCACGGGCAGAACTCCTCCTCAAACCCTGCACCCAGACGGACAAAGCCAAGGACAGCTAAGGAAAGTAAAACCTGCAAATTACCTCCACAACAACCAAGCCTACAACTTCAAAACAGATTTGCTCCATTGTCGCAGGATCATAAATCTCCATCTGATGACCTGGATAAGCAGCTATCTCCTCAAAGCAGGGTAAGAACCGAGAGTAAATGTGAGAAAAGGCCGCAGGCAAAGCTAGTGACTGGGCCTGAGACTCTGATTGTTGGTGACTATGCTGTAAAAGATGTCAGAAAACTGTGCAGCAAGAACACCAAAATACTCTGCTTTCCGAAAGATATGGTCTCTGACATGAGAGACAAATTCCTGGACATCGTGGCTGACTATCCCACAGCGAAAAACATCATCGTGCATACAGGAAGCTGTGATATTGTGAAACAACAGTCTGAAGTTCTGAAGCGAGACTTTATTGATCTGTTAAACACAGTCAGCTCTGTCAAGGCTGAGGTGTTTATCAGTGGCCCTCTCCCACCAGTCAGAGGAGGAGATGAAGGATTCAGCAGGCTATTTGCACTGAACAGATGGCTGTCAACTGCATGTGCTGACCATTCAGTACATTTTATCAACAATTTCTACCTTTTCTGGGAGCGCAGACATCTTTTTGCAGCGCATGGAATTTGCCTGAACAAGTCAGGGGTAAAACTGTTTACCTCTAACCTGTTTTTCTCCCTGCGTCACCCGTCTGTCCCTACTGTCAAGGACAAGATACAAGAGGAGTCTAAACACAAGATAACCACACAGCATCGCCATGGAGACCTTACGGGAAGGATACCCCCGCCTAACGACAGCCAAAAGGAGGAGTCTCCAACCTCATCATCAGAGACCGCCTCCAATCTCCCACTTTCCACACCCTTCCCAGACGCGGAGTCTTTACCTCCCTCCCCAGCACCTACTAAAAGTCCATACTTTGGACTGCAAAGTATGGACTTCCTAGACAAGGAGTCTTTACCTCCCTCCCCAGCACCTACTTCTATTTCGGGTCCATACTTTGGATCACAATCCTCTCTCACACTCTCCCCATCCTCCCCCCACCTGGAGTTCACTGACCACATGGAAAAGCTGGTCATTGCTGGAACCAAACACACTCCTCTTCCCACTCCTCGACGGTTCCACAACCATCCTCTGTCTCCCCTACATGATAACGGAAATAATTTATATCTTCTGGGTCCAGGCTACAAGGCTAATGACACCAATGACTCTCTCCAGGAAAAGTCGGGGCCCTGTATGCAGCTAGCCGTTTCAATTCCTGTCCTGCAAGTTTATAGAAAAAGAAAGGTGAGGCTGCGAAGAAACAACAGTAAACCTGCAAACTTAGCATGCATTCCTCGTCAGCCTGTCCAAATAAATTGGACAAAGAAAGCTTTAACCACATTAAACCTAGCTTTATTAAATGGCAGGTCTCTGTCAGAAAAAACATTTTTAATCAATGATTTTATTGTTAGGCACAAACTGGACATTTTGTTTTTAACTGAAACTTGGTTAAATCAAGATAACAGTGCAGCTGTTCTTATTGAATCAACACCTCCCAACTTCAGTTTCATGAGTGAAACAAGAGCGCATAAGAAAGGAGGTGGAGTTGCTGTTTCATTTAATGATTCTCTTCAATGCAAGCAGATGCCCTTTGGTCATTTTAGTTCTTTTGAATATGTGGCTCTTAATTCCTCTCAAGCTTTATTCCTAAACATTTACAGACCGCCTAAATACTGTGCAACCTTCTTTGATGAGTTTACTGAACTGCTGTCTGTAATCTGTATTGACATTGACTGTGTTGTTATTGTTGGTAATTTTAATATCCATGTTGATAATCCTCAGGACAGAGATTCTATAGAACTATGTGGTGTCCTTGATAACTATGATCTGACTCAGCATGTGACAGGACCCACCCACAACAAGGGGCACACTCTGGACCTAATCATCACCAAAGGTGTAAACATTTCCAAGGTTGCTGTGACTGATGTTGCACTCTCTGACCATTTCTGTGTTTTCTTTGACAGTGCAATCTCCTTGCACACAAATGTCCAAACCAAGGTTGTGACAAAGCGTTACATCTCTGAAAACACCAGTGAACTATTTATTCAGAAGTTCTCCTCCACACCAGCCCTCTCTTGCCTCTCAGTCAATGAGCTTGTAGATGGCTTCAATTTTAAAGTAAAAAATATTATTGATGCCATTGCACCCACTAAAGTGAAGGTTGTCTCGGGTAAGCAAAGATCTCCTTGGAGAAATGCTACGTTGGTCAAAATGGAGAAACGAGAGTGTCGGAAAGCTGAGCGCAGGTGGCGAAAAACTAATCTCCAGGTTCACTGTGACATCTATAAAGAGAGACTTCGCAAATATAATTTGGAACTTAGAAATGCAAGGCAGTCATTCTTCTCTGACATCATAACCAAAAACAAGAACAATACACGCGCCTTATTTGCTACCGTCGACAGGCTAACAAACCCTCCAGTGTCGGTAGCTGCTGAACTCCAATCCACCTGGGCATGCAATCGATTTGCCTCCTTTTTTACTGACAAAATTCAGAAAATTAGACAAGCAGTCAGTGCCTCCACATCAACCACAGGATATGTGTTGTCCCGATCTCTGAATAACATCCATTCAAATATCATGACACAATTTCATTCAATCGACCGTAGAAGCCTAGAAGACATTATACAACATCTGAAGTCATCCTCCTGCTGCTTGGATATTCTACCAACACACTTTTTCAAAAATATTTCAAACTGCATGACCACTGATCTTTTACAAATTGTAAACACATCCCTTCTCTCAGGTATCTTCCCACAAGCCATAAAAACTGCAGTTATTAAACCGCTCCTAAAGAAGGTTAGTTTAGACTCCGCAATGATGAAAAATGATAGGCTAATATCAAACCTCCCATTTTTGAGTAAAATAATTGAAAAAGCGGTTTTCCAACAGCTGACCAACTTCTTGACCGTAAATAACTGCTGATGTTTTCCAGTCAGGCTTTCGACAGCACCACAGCACTGAAACTGCTCTTGTTAAGGTTTTCAACGACATCCACTGAAACATAGACAATGGCAGAAGTTCAGTCTTAGTCTTACTAGATCTCAGTGCTGCATTCGACACGGTCGACCATGCCATACTCCTAGAAAGACTAAAAATCTGGGTGGGACTCTCTGGCACAGCACTTAACTGGTTTGAATCCTACTTGAAGGGCCGAGAATACTTTGTGTCTGTGGCTGATTACACATCAGAGCTGACTAAAATGACATGTGGTGTTCCCCAAGGTTCAATACTGGGGCCTCTTCTGTTCAACATCTACATGCTTCCACTAGCTCAGATTATGGAAAACAACAAAGTGTGTTATCATAATTATGCAGACGACACACAAATCTACATAACTATGTCACCAGGGGACTATAATCCCATACAAGGGCTGGGTTGCATTAAACAAATCAACAACTGGATGTGCCAGAATTTTCTTCAATTAAACAAAGATAAAACAGAAGTAATTGTTTTTGGTACCGATGACGAACAATTGAAAATCACCGCTCAGCTGCAGTCACTGATGTTAAAACCCACAAACCAAGCCAGAAATCTAGAAATCTCCTTTTCTTTTGCCTTATGTTTTGATGCTTTTAATGGTTTTATGTGAAGCACATTGAATCCTAATCCTAATCCTAATAAACTTGCTGCATGTACTCAATGTATGTCTTTATACTTTATGATGGACATGAAGCTGCATTGGTGTCACAATAACAAGTGCGTCTATGAATCGATACAGATCTTTATGAAGTGAAGAAGCTTTATTGTACTTCACCAGAACGTTTCATCCTGACTCCTCATGTGTGTCTTTGAATACTGGTGTACTTGTACTTGATGAAGTGTGTACTTGTACTTTGTGCAGTGTGTGTCGTACCTTACAGAGCTGCTCCTGAGAATATTCTGCTATGTCTGTCGGAGGAGAAACACACAAACGTCTTCAGGTGAGAGTTCACTGGTTCACTGTTCAACTCTCTACTTGAGCTTCACTCTCAATCTCTTTCACTGAGATGGAACATTGTGAATCAACTGCTCTGTGATTGGACGATCACCTGGAGGCGCTGTGGAGCCTCCGTAGCCCTTCATGTCCAGAGCCAGCACCCTGAACCCTGCTGCTGCCAGGGCCGGGATCTAGGGGGGGGGGGGGGGAGGTGGGGAGAGAGGGAGAGAGGGAGGTGGAGGGAGCGGCAACAGCTTTTCACGAAACAACAAGCTTTGAGTAACTTTTCATCACAAAGGTCTTTAGACTGTACCGACCAAATTTGAAGTTGATCTGATGAATTCCCTAGGAGGAGTTCGTTAAAGTGCAGTGGCTGGAAATGACAAAAACGACATGAGAAATTCATAAAAAATGCAAAATGGCTGACTTCCGGTTGGGTTTAGAGCATAGCCCCAAGAGACTTTTATTGAAGTCCATATGCGATACATGTTCCTACCACATTTCATACATCTAGGTCAAACGTACTGCGAGGGCTGCTTCGTCGAAATTTTGTAGGGGGCGCTATTGAGCCGATTTGGCACTCTGAACCAATAAAATCAGATTCTGTAACTACATTTCGGCCTTGTAATCTACTTGCCAAGTTTGCTTATGTTTCGAGCATTTTTAGCCTCTCAAAATGACCTTCGTTGTTAACGGCGAAGACTGCATCGCCACGGCAACGGCGTTCGACGAAACATCAAAAGCTTCATGATCTGGCATTATGAACTTCTTCTATTTGTGTGGAACAAATTTGATATTGATTTGATTTACCTACTAAGAGAAGCAAGCCAAAGTATAAAGACTTTAACTTCCTGTTACCAGTAGGTGGCGCTATGACTATGATTCAAAATTGGGCTGCAGATGTATTCAGGCCTGGAGTCTAATCAAGCATGTGACATCTGGTAAAGATTTGATGATGTGGAGTCGAGATACATCAGTTTATTCGTTCATGGCGAAGGATCGAAATTCGCCGAGCCGCCACGTCGCCGCCCTTCAGTAACTTCTTACAATCTTCACAATGAAGCATTATCAAGGTCTTAAGGCTTGTATGACAACATTTGAGAGGGATCTGATTAATCTGTGAGGAGCAGGATGTCAAAGTACGCAGCGTACAACTTCCGGTTGCCACTAGGTGGCGCTATCAGTTTGATTCAAAATTATCATATAGATGTGTTCCGGGTCAGGATGTTATGACATATGAGAGATTTGGAGCAGATTCGACAATGTACGGCCAAGTTACAACAACTTCCTGTTTCGTGGCGAATGGTGTTTCTTTGACGCCATGCCACGGCCACATAGTTCGATAACTTTTTGATCTTTGAGTAACTTTTCACTGCCAAGGTCTCAAGAGCAGACTCGCCGAATCTGAAGTCAATCGGGTCAAATCTCTGGGAGGAGTTCGTTAAAGTATGACGCCTTGAAACGGTCAAAAAACGTCATAAAAGCAAAAATGGCCGACTTCCTGTTTGGTTTAGAGAAAACGGCCAAGAGGATTTTTTGTGCGTCTCATCACGTTCCACATACCTACCAAATTTCATACAGCTGGGTGAATCCTGATGTTGGGGCTACTCAATAGGGGGCGCTAGCGAGCCAATATTTCATACCGCAGCTGGACACCCCAATCAGACTGCAATTTTCGCAAATTCTGGCTTGCGTGCCAAATTTCACAGACTTCCCAATATCCCAAGCACCTCCTTTTTGCCATCAAACTGGTAAAATAATAATAATTAAAGCTGCGAGCAGCGATGAGCGGGCCCTCGCTATATGCACGTCGGGGTGCATGCACGTCGGGGTGCCGGCGGGACTCCGGCCTGCGCGGCCGAGAACGTCCGCGACCGTCGGACGGCGCGAGGACTCTGGTTGATGCTGCCATTCAGTTCTGTGACCGTCAGACACTGCATGCAGGTTCAGAGCATGGCCCCAATATACTTTTATTTAAGTCCATATGTGATACATGTTCCTACCAAATTTCATACATCTAGGTGAAACGTACTGCGACGGCTGCTTCGTTGAAATTTTGTAGGGGGCGCTATTGAGCCGATTTGCCACTCTGAACCAATAAAATCATATTATACAACTACATTTTGGGCTTTAAATGTGTCTGCCAAATTTGCTTATGTTTCGAGCATTTTTAGCCTCTCAAAATGACCTTCGTTGTTAACGGCGAAGACTGCATCGCCACGGCAACGGCGTTCGACGAAACATCAAAAGCTTCATGATCTGGCATTATGAACTATTTGTGTGGAACAAATTTGATATTGATTTGATTTACCTACTAAGAGAAACAAGCCAAAGTATCAAGACTTTAACTTCCTGTTACCAGTAGGTGGCGCTATGACTATGATTCAAAATTGGCCTGCATATGTCTTCAGGCCTGGAGTCTAATCAAACACGTGAAATCTGGTAAAGATCTGATGATGTGGAGTCGAGTTACATCAGTTTATTCGTTCATGGCGAAGGATCGAAATTCCGTCGCCACGGCAACAGCTTTTCACGAAACAACAAGCTTTGAGTAACTTTTCATCACAAAGGTCTTTAGACTGTACCGACCAAATTTGAAGTTGATCTGATGAATTCCCTAGGAGGAGTTCGTTAAAGTGCAGCGCCTGGAAATGACAAAAACGACATGAGAAATTCATAAAAAATGCAAAATGGCTGACTTCCGGTTGGGTTTAGAGCATATCCCCAAGAGACTTTTATTGAAGTCCATATGCGATACATGTTCCTACCACATTTCATACATCTAGGTCAAACGTACTGCGAGGGCTGCTTCGTCGAAATTTTGTAGGGGGCGCTATTGAGCCGATTTGGCACTCTGAACCAATAAAATCAGATTCTGTAACTACATTTCGGCCTTGTAATCTACTTGCCAAGTTTGCTTATGTTTGGAGCATTTTTAGCCTCTCAAAATGACCTTCGTTGTTAACGGCGAAGACTGCATCGCCACGGCAACGGCGTTCAACGAAACATCAAAAGCTTCATGATCTGGCATTATGAACTTCTTGTATTTGTGTGGAAGAAATTTGATATTGATTTGATTTACCTACTAAGATAAACAAGGCAAAGTATAAAGACTTTAACTTCCTGTTACCAGTAGGTGGCGCTATGACTATGATTCAAAATTGGCCTGCAGATGTCTTCAGGCCTGGAGTCTAATCAAGCATGTGAAATCTGGTAAAGATCTGATGATGTGGAGTCGAGATACATCAGTTTATTCGTTCATGGCGAAGGATCGAAATTCGCCGAGCCGCCACGTCGCCGCCCTTCAGTAACTTCTTACAATCTTCACAATGAAGCATTATCAAGGTCTTAAGGCTTGTTTGACAACATTTGAGAGGGATCTGATTAATCTGTGAGGAGAAGGATGTCAAAGTACGCAGCGTACAACTTCCGGTTGCCACTAGGTGGCGCTATCACTATGATTCAAAATTATCATATAGATGTGTTCCGGGTCAGGATGTTATGACATATGAGAGATTTGGAGCAGATTCGACAATGTACGGCCGAGTTACAACAACTTCCTGTTTCGTGGCGAATGGTGTTTCTTTGACGCCACGCCACGGCCATATAGTTCGATAACTTTTTGATCTTTGAGTAACTTTTCACTGTCAAGGTCTCAAGAGCAGACTAGCCGAATCTGAAGTCAATCGGGTCAAATCTCTGGGAGGAGTTCGTTAAAGTATGACGCCTTGAAACGGTCAAAAAGCGTCATAAAAGCAAAAATGGCCGACTTCCTGTTTGGTTTAGAGAAAACGGCCAAGAGGATTTTTTGTGCGTCTCATCACGTTCCACATACCTACCAACTTTCATACAGCTGGGTGAAACCTGATGTTGGGGCTACTCAATAGGGGGCGCTAGCGAGCCAATATTTCATACCGCAGCTGGACACCCCAATCAGACTGCAATTTTCGCAAATTCTGGCTTGCGTGCCAAATTTCACAACATTCCCAATATCCCAAGCACCTCCTTTTTGCGACGAAACACATAAAATAATAATAAGAATTAAAGCTGCGAGCAGCGATGGGCGGGCCCTCGCAATATGCACGTCGGGGTGCCGGCGAGACTCCGGCCTGCGCGGCCGAGAACGTCCGCGACCGTCGGACGGCGCGAGGACTCTGGTTGATGCTGTCATTCAGTTCCGTGACCGTCAGACACTGCATGCAGGTTCAGAGCATGGCCCCAATATACTTTTATTTAAGTCCATATGTGATACATGTTCCTACCAAATTTCATACATCTAGGTGAAACGTACTGCGAGGGCTGCTTCGTTGAAATTTTGTAGGGGGCGCTATTGAGCCGATTTGCCACTCTGAACCAATAAAATCATATTCTGTAACTACATTTCGGCCTTGTAATCTGCTTGCCAAATTTGCTTATGTTTCGAGCATTTTTAGCCTCTCAAAATGACCTTCGTTGTTAACGGCGAACACTGCATCGCCACGGCAACGGCGTTCGACGGAACATCAACAGCTTCATGATCTGGCATTATGAACTTCTTGTATTTGTGTGGAAGAAATTTGATATTGATTTGATTTACCTACTAAGAGAAACAAGCCAAAGTATAAAGACTTTAACTTCCTGTTACCAGTAGGTGGCGCTATGACTATGATTCAAAATTGGCCTGCAGATGTCTTCAGGCCTGGAGTCTAATCAAACACGTGAAATCTGGTAAAGATCTGATGATGTGGAGTCGAGTTACATCAGTTTATTCGTTCATGGCGAAGGATCGAAATTCGCCGAGCCGCCACGTCGCCGTCCTTCAGTAACTTCTTACAATCTTCACAATGAAGCATTATCAAGGTCTTAAGGCTTGTTTGACAACATTTGAGAGGGATTTGATTAATCTGTGAGGAGCAGGATGTCAAAGTACGCAGCGTACAACTTCCGGTTGCCACTAGGTGGCGCTATCAGTTTGATTCTAAATTATCATATAGATGTGTTCCGGGTCAGGATGTTATGACATATGAGAGATTTTGAGCAGATTCGACAATGTACGGCCGAGTTACAACAACTTCCTGTTTCGTGGCGAATGGTGTTTCTTTGACGCCACGCCACGGCCACATAGTTCGATAACTTTTTGATCTTTGAGTAACTTCTCACTGCCAAGGTCTCAAGAGCAGACTAGCCGAATCTGAAGTCAATCGGGTCAAATCTCTGGGAGGAGTTCGTTAAAGTATGACGCCTTGAAACGGTCAAAAAACGTCATAAAAGCAAAAATGGCCGACTTCCTGTTTGGTTTAGAGAAAACGGCCAAGAGGATTTTTGGTGCGTCTCATCACGTTCCACATAACTACCAACTTTCATACAGCTGGGTGAATCCTGATGTTGGGGCTACTCAATAGGGGGCGCTAGCGAGCCAATATTTCATACTGCAGCTGGACACCCCAATCAGACTGCAATTTTCGCAAATTCTGGCTTGCGTGCCAAATTTCACAACATTCACAATATCCCAAGCACCTCCTTTTTGCGACGAAACACATAAAATAATTAAAGCTGCGAGCAGCGATGAGCGGGCCCTCGCAATATGCACGTCGGGGTGCATGCACGTCGGGGTGCCGGCGGGACTCCGGCCTGCGCGGCCGAGAACGTCCGCGACCGTCGGACGGCGCGAGGACTCTGGTTGATGCTGTCATTCAGTTCCGTGACCGTCAGACACTGCATGCAGGTTCAGAGCATGGCCCCAATATACTTTTATTTAAGTCCATATGTGATACATGTTCCTACCAAATTTCATACATCTAGGTGAAACGTACTGCGAGGGCTGCTTCGTTGAAATTTTGTAGGGGGCGCTATTGAGCCAATTTGCCACTCTGAACCAATAAAATCATATTATACAACTACATTTTGGGCTTTAAATGTGTATGCCAAGTTTGCTTATGTTTCGAGCATTTTTAGCCTCTCAAAATGACCTTCGTTGTTAACGGCGAAGACTGCATCGCCACGGCAACGGCGTTCGACGAAACATCAAAAGCTTCATGATCTGGCATTATGAACTATTTGTGTGGAACAAATTTGATATTGATTTGATTTACCTACTAAGAGAAACAAGCCAAAGTATCAAGACTTTAACTTCCTGTTACCAGTAGGTGGCGCTATGACTATGATTCAAAATTGGCCTGCATATGTCTTCAGGCCTGGAGTCTAATCAAACACGTGAAATCTGGTAAAGATCTGATGATGTGGAGTCGAGTTACATCAGTTTATTCGTTTATGGCGAAGGATCGAAATTCCGTCGCCACGGCAACAGCTTTTCACGAAACAACAAGCTTTGAGTATCTTTTCATCACAAAGGTCTTTAGACTGTACCGACCAAATTTGAAGTTGATCTGATTAATTCCCTAGGAGGAGTTCGTTAGAGTGCAGCGCCTGGAAATGACAAAAACGACACTAGAAATTCATAAGAAATGCAAAATGGCTGACTTCCGGTTGGGTTTAGAGCATGGCCCCAAGAGACTTTTATTGAAGTCCATATGTGATACATATTCCTACCACATTTCATACATCTAGGTCAAACGTACTGCGAGGGCTGCTTCGTCGAAATTTTGTAGGGGGCGCTATTGAGCCGATTTGCCACTCTGAACCAATAAAATCATATTCCGTAACTACATTTCGGCCTTGTAATCTACTTGCCAAGGTTGCTTATGTTTCGAGCATTTTTAGCCTCTCAAAATGACCTTCGTTGTTAACGGCGAAGACTGCATCGCCACGGCAACGGCGTTCGATGAAACATCAAAAGCTTCATGATCTGGCATTATGAACTTCTTGTATTTGTGTGGAACAAATTTGATATTGATTTGATTTACCTACTAAGAGAAACAAGCCAAAGTATAAAGACTTTAACTTCCTGTGACCAGTAGGTGGCGCTATGACTATGATTCAAAATTGGCCTGCAGATGTCTTCAGGCCTGGAGTCTAATCAAGCATGTGAAATCTGGTAAAGATCTGATGATGTGGAGTCGAGATACATCAGTTTATTCGTTCATGGCGAAGGATCGAAATTCGCCGAGCCGCCACGTCGCCGCCCTTCAGTAACTTCTTGCAATCTTCACAACGAAGCATTATCAAGGTTTTAAGGCTTGTTTGACAACATTTGAGAGGGATCTGATTAATCTGTGAGGAGCAGGATGTCAAAGTACGCAGCGTACAACTTCCGGTTGCCACTAGGTGGCGCTATCACTATGATTCTAAATTATCATATAGATGTGTTCCGGGTCAGGATGTTATGACATATGAGAGATTTTGAGCAGATTCGACAATGTACAGCCGAGTTACAACAACTTCCTGTTTCGTGGCGAATGGTGTTTCTTTGACGCCACGCCACGGCCACATAGTTCGATAACTTTTTGATCTTTGAGTAACTTTTCACTGCCAAGGTCTCAAGAGCAGACTAGCCGAATCTGAAGTCAATCGGGTCAAATCTCTGGGAGGAGTTCGTTAAAGTATGACGCCTTGAAACGGTCAAAAAACGTCATAAAAGCAAAAATGGCCGACTTCCTGTTTGGTTTAGAGAAAACGGCCAAGAGGATTTTTGGTGCGTCTCATCACGTTCCACATAACTACCAACTTTCATACAGCTGGGTGAATCCTGATGTCGGGGCTACTCAATAGGGGGCGCTAGCGAGCCAATATTTCATACTGCAGCTGGACACCCCAATCAGACTGCAATTTTCGCAAATTCTGGCTTGCGTGCCAAATTTCACAACATTCCCAATATCCCAAGCACCTCCTTTTTGCGACGAAACACATAAAATAATAAGAATAATAATAATAAACATTCGAAATTCAATAGGTCCTCCGCTCCGACTACGTCGGTGCTCGGGCCCTAATAATAATTAAAGCTGCGAGCAGCGATGGGCGGGCCCTCGCAATATGCACGTCGGGGTGCATGCACGTCGGGGTGGCGGCGGGACTCCGGCCTGCGCGGCCGAGAACGTCCGCGACCGTCGGACGGCGCGAGGACTCTGGTTGATGCTGCCATTCAGTTCCGTGACCGTCAGACACTGCATGCAGGTTCAGAGCATGGCCCCAATATACTTTTATTTAAGTCCATATGTGATACATGTTCCTACCAAATTTCATACATCTAGGTGAAACGTACTGCGAGGGCTGCTTCGTTGAAATTTTGTAGGGGGCGCTATTGAGCCGATTTGCCACTCTGAACCAATAAAATCATATTATACAACTACATTTTGGCCTTTAAATGTGTATGCCAAGTTTGCTTATGTTTCGAGCATTTTTAGCCTCCCAAAATGACCTTCGTTGTTAACGGCGAAGACTGCATCGCCACGGCAACGGCGTTCGACGAAACATCAAAGCTTCATGATCTGGCATTATGAACTATTTGTGTGGAACAAATTTGATATTGATTTGATTTACCTACTAAGAGAAACAAGCCAAAGTATCAAGACTTTAACTTCCTGTTACCAGTAGGTGGCGCTATGACTATGATTCAAAATTGGCCTGCATATGTCTTCAGGCCTGGAGTCTAATCAAACACGTGAAATCTGGTAAAGATCTGATGATGTGGAGTCGAGTTACATCAGTTTATTCGTTCATGGCGAAGGATCGAAATTCCGTCGCCACGGCAACAGCTTTTCACGAAACAAGCTTTGAGTAACTTTTCATCACAAAGGTCTTTAGACTGTACCGACCAAATTTGAAGTTGATCTGATGAATTCCCTAGGAGGAGTTCGTTAAAGTGCAGCGCCTGGAAATGACAAAAACGACATGAGAAATTCATAAAAAATGCAAAATGGCTGACTTCCGGTTGGGTTTAGAGCATAGCCCCAAGAGACTTTTATTGAAGTCCATATGCGATACATGTTCCTACCACATTTCATACATCTAGGTCAAACGTACTGCGAGGGCTGCTTCGTCGAAATTTTGTAGGGGGCGCTATTGAGCCGATTTGGCACTCTGAACCAATAAAATCAGATTCTGTAACTACATTTCGGCCTTGTAATCTACTTGCCAAGTTTGCTTATGTTTCGAGCATTTTTAGCCTCTCAAAATGACCTTCGTTGTTAACGGCGAAGACTGCATCGCCACGGCAACGGCGTTCAACGAAACATCAAAAGCTTCATGATCTGGCATTATGAACTTCTTGTATTTGTGTGGAAGAAATTTGATATTGATTTGATTTACCTACTAAGAGAAACAAGCCAAAGTATAAAGACTTTAACTTCCTGTTACCAGTAGGTGGCGCTATGACTATGATTCAAAATTGGCCTGCAGATGTCTTCAGGCCTGGAGTCTAATCAAACACGTGAAATCTGGTAAAGATCTGATGATGTGGAGTCGAGTTACATCAGTTTATTCGTTCATGGCGAAGGATCGAAATTCGCCGAGCCGCCACGTCGCCGCCCTTCAGTAACTTCTTACAATCTTCACAATGAAGCATTATCAAGGTCTTAAGGCTTGTATAACAACATTTGAGAGGGATCTGATTAATCTGTGAGGAGCAGGATGTCAAAGTACGCAGCGTACAACTTCCGGTTGCCACTAGGTGGCGCTATCACTATGATTCAAAATTATCATATAGATGTGTTCCGGGTCAGGATGTTATGACATATGAGAGCTTTGGAGCAGATTCGACAATGTACGGCCGAGTTACAACAACTTCCTGTTTCGTGGCGAATGGTGTTTCTTTGACGCCACGCCACGGCCACATAGTTCGATAACTTTTTGATCTTTGAGTAACTTTTCACTGCCAAGGTCTCAAGAGCAGACTAGCCGAATCTGAAGTCAATCGGGTCAAATCTCTGGGAGGAGTTCGTTAAAGTATGACGCCTTGAAACGGTCAAAAAACGTCATAAAAGCAAAAATGGCCGACTTCCTGTTTGGTTTAGAGAAAACGGCCAAGAGGATTTTTTGTGCGTCTCATCACGTTCCACATACCTACCAACTTTCATACAGCTGGGTGAAACCTGATGTTGGGGCTACTCAATAGGGGGCGCTAGCGAGCCAATATTTCATACCGCAGCTGGGCACCCCAATCAGACTGCAATTTTCGCAAATTCTGGCTTGCGTGCCAAATTTCACAGACTTCCCAATATCCCAAGCACCTCCTTTTTGCGACGAAACACTAAAAATAAGAATAATAATAAACATTCGAAATTCAATAGGTCCTCCGCTCCGACTACGTCGGTGCTCGGGCCCTAATTAAAGCTGCGAGCAGCGATGGGCGGGCCCTCGCAATATGCACGTCGGGGTGCATGCACGTCGGGGTGCCGGCGGGACTCCGGCCTGCGCGGCCGAGAACGTCCGCGACCGTTGGACGCCGCGAGGACTCTGGCCGATGCTGCCATTCAGTTCTGTGACCGTCAGACACTGCATGCAGGTTTAGAGCATGGCCCAAAAATACTTTTATTTAAGTCCATATGTGATACATGCTCCTACAAAATTTCATACATCTAGGTGAAACGTACTGCGAGGGCTGCTTCGTTGAAATTTTGTAGGGGGCGCTATTGAGCCGATTTGCCACTCTGAACCAATAACATCATATTCCCTAACTACATTTCGGCCTTGTAATCTACTTGCCAAGTTTGCTTATGTTTCGAGCATTTGTAGCCTCTCAAAATGACCTTCGTTGTTAACGGCGAAGACTGCATCGCCACGGCAACGGCGTTCGACGAAACATCAAAAGCTTCATGATCTGGCATTATGAACTTCTTGTATTTGTGTGGAAGAAATTTGATATTGATTTGATTTACCTACTAAGAGAAACAAGCCAAAGTATAAAGACTTTAACTTCCTGTTACCAGTAGGTGGCGCTATGACTATGATTCAAAATTGGCCTGGATATGTCTTCAGGCCTGGAGTCTAATCAAACACGTGAAATCTGGCAAAGATCTGATGATGTGGAGTCGAGTTACATCAGTTTATTCGTTCATGGCGAAGGATCGAAATTCGCCGAGCCGCCACGTCGCCGCCCTTCAGTAACTTCTTACAATCTTCACAATGAAGCATTATCAAGGTCTTAAGGCTTGTATGACAACATTTGAGAGGGATCTGATTAATCTGTGAGGAGCAGGATGTCAAAGTATGCAGCGTACAACTTCCGGTTGCCACTAGGTGGCGCTATCAGTTTGATTCAAAATTATCATATAGATGTGTTCCGGGTCAGGATGTTATGACATATGAGGGATTTGGAGCAGATTCGACAATGTACGGCCGAGTTACAACAACTTCCTGTTTCGTGGCGAATGGTGTTTCTTTGACGCCACGCCACGGCCACATAGTTCGATAACTTTTTGATCTTTGAGTAACTTTTCACTGCCAAGGTCTCAAGAGCAGACTAGCCGAATCTGAAGTCAATCGGGTCAAATCTCTGGGAGGAGTTCGTTAAAGTATGACGCCTTGAAACGGTCAAAAAACGTCATAAAAGTAAAAATGGCCGACTTCCTGTTTGGTTTAGAGAAAACTTCCAAGAGGAGTTTTTGTGCGTCTCATCACGTTCCACATACCTACTAAATTTCATACAGCTGGGTGAAACCTGATGTTGGGGCTACTCAATAGGGGGCGCTAGCGAGCCAATATTTCATACCGCAGCTGGACACCCCAATCAGACTGCAATTTTCGCAAATTCTGGCTTGCGTGCCAAATTTCACAAAATTCCCAATATCCCAAGCACCTCCTTTTTGCCATGAAAGCGGAAGAAGAAGAAGAATAATTAAAGCTGCGAGCAGCGATGAGCGGGCCCTCGCAATATGCACGTCGGGGTGCCGGCGGGACTCTGGCCTGCGCGGCCGAGAACGTCCGCGACCGTCGGACGGCGCGAGGACTCTGGTTGATGCTGCTATTCAGTTCTGTGACCGTCAGACACTGCATGCAGGTTCAGAGCATGGCCCCAATATACTTTTATTTCAGTCCATATGTGATACATGTTCCTACCAAATTGCATACATCTAGGTGAAACGTACTGCGAGGGCTGCTTCGTCGAAATTTTGTAGGGGGCGCTATTGAGCCAATTTGCCACTCTGAACCAATAAAATCATATTCTATAACTACATTTCGGGCTTGTAATCTACTTGCCAAGTTTGCTTATGTTTCGAGCATTTTTAGCCTCTCAAAATGACCTTCGTTGTTAACGGCGAAGACTGCATCGCCACGGCAACGGCGTTCGACGAAAAATCAAAAGCTTCATGATCTGGCATTATGAACTTCTTGTATTTGTGTGGAACAAATTTGATATTGATTTGATTTACCTACTAAGAGAAACAAGCCAAAGTATCAAGACTTTAACTTCCTGTTACCAGTAGGTGGCGCTATGACTATTATTCAAAATTGGCCTGCAGATGTCTTCAGGCCTGGAGTCTAATCAAACACGTGAAATCTGGTAAAGATCTGATGATGTGGAGTCGAGTTACATCAGTTTATTCGTTCATGGCGAAGGATCGAAATTCCGTTGCCACGGCAGCAGCTTTTCACGAAACAACAAGCTTTGAGTAACTTTTCATCACAAAGGTCTTTAGACTGTACCGACCAAATTTGAAGTTGATCTGATTAATTCCCTAGGAGGAGTTCGTTAAAGTGCAGCGCCTGGAAATGACAAAAACGACACTAGAAATTCATAAGAAATGCTAAATGGCTGACTTCCGGTTGGGTTTAGAGCATAGCCCCAAGAGACTTTTATTGAAGTCCATATGCGATACATGTTCCTACCACATTTCATACATCTAGGTCAAACGTACTGCGAGGGCTGCTTCGTCGAAATTTTGTAGGGGGCGCTATTGAGCCGATTTGCCACTCTGAACCAATAAAATCAGATTCTGTAACTACATTTCGGCCTTGTAATCTACTTGCCAAGTTTGCTTATGTTTCGAGCATTTTTAGCCTCTCAAAATGACCTTCGTTGTTCACGGCGAAGACTGCATCGCCACGGCAACGGCGTTCGACGAAACATCAAAAGCTTCATGATCTGGCATTATGAACTTCTTGTATTTGTGTGGAACAAATTTGATATTGATTTGATTTACCTACTAAGAGAAACAAGCCAAAGTATAAAGACTTTAACTTCCTGTTACCAGTAGGTGGCGCTATGACTATGATTCGAAATTGGCCTGCAGATGTCTTCAGGCCTGGAGTCTAATCAAGCATGTGAAATCTGGTAAAGATCTGATGATGTGGAGTCGAGATACATCAGTTTATTCGTTCATGGCGAAGGATCGAAATTCGCCGAGCCGCCACGTCGCCGCCCTTCAGTAACTTCTTACAATTTTCACAATGAAGCATTATCAAGGTCTTAAGGCTTGTATGACAACATTTGAGAGGGATCTGATTAATCTGTTAGGAGCAGGATGTCAAAGTACGCAGCGTACAACTTCCGGTTGCCACTAGGTGGCGCTATCAGTTTGATTCAAAATTATCATATAGATGTGTTCCGGGTCAGGATGTTATGACATATGAGAGACTTTGAGCAGATTCGACAATGTACGGCTGAGTTACAACAACTTCCTGTTTCGTGGCGAATGGTGTTTCTTTGACGCCACGCCACGGCCACATAGTTCGATAACTTTTTGATCTTTGAGTAACTTTTCACTGCCAAGGTCTCAAGAGCAGACTAGCCGAATCTGAAGTCAATCGGGTCAAATCTCTGGGAGGAGTTCGTTAAAGTATGACGCCTTGAAACGGTCAAAAAACGTCATAAAAGCAAAAATGGCCGACTTCCTGTTTGGTTTAGAGAAAACGGCCAAGAGGATTTTTTGTGCGTCTCATCACGTTCCACATACCGACCAAATTTCATACAGCTGGGTGAATCCTGATGTTGGGGCTACTCAATAGGGGGCGCTAGCGAGCCAATATTTCATACCGCAGCTGGACACCCCAATCAGACTGCAATTTTCGCAAATTCTGGC
The DNA here is from genome assembly GCF_949748355.1 of Melanostigma gelatinosum. Lineage (NCBI taxonomy): Eukaryota > Metazoa > Chordata > Actinopteri > Perciformes > Zoarcidae > Melanostigma > Melanostigma gelatinosum. The sequence continues at coordinate 6,435,038 of NC_136646.1, forward strand.
TTGCGTGCCAAATTTCACAACATTCCCAATATCCCAAGCACCTCCTTTTTGCGACGAAACACTAAAAATAAGAATAAGAATAATAATAATAAACATTCGAAATTCAATAGGTCCTCCGCTCCGACTACGTCGGTGCTCGGGCCCTAATAATAAACATTCGAAATTCAATAGGTCCTCCGCTCCGACTACGTCGGTGCTCGGGCCCTAATAATAAACATTCGAAATTCAATAGGTCCTCCGCTCCGACTACGTCGGTGCTCGGGCCCTAATAATTAAAGCTGCGAGCAGCGATGGGCGGGCCCTCGCAATATGCACGTCGGGGTGCCGGCGGGACTCCGGCCTGCGCGGCCGAGAACGTCCGCGACCGTCGGACGGCGCGAGGACTCTGGCTGATGCTGCCATTTAGTTCTGTGACCGTCAGACACTGCATGCAGGTTTAGAGCATGGCCCCAATATACTTTTATTTAAGTCCATATGTGATACATGTTCCCACCAAATTTCATACATCTAGGTCAAACGTACTGCGAGGGCTGCTTCGTCGAAATTTTGTAGGGGGCGCTATTGAGCCGATTTGCCACTCTGAACCAATAAAATCATATTCTGTTACTACATTTCGGCCTTGTAATCTACTTGCCAAGTTTGCTTATGTTTCGAGCATTTTTAGCCTCTCAAAATGACCTTCGTTGTTAACGGCGAACACTGCATCGCCACGGCAACGGCGTTCGACGAAACATTAAAAGCTTCATGATCTGGCATTATGAACTTCTTGTATTTGTGTGGAACAAATTTGATATTGATTTGATTTACCTACTAAGAGAAACAAGCCAAAGTATAAAGACTTTAACTTCCTGTTACCAGTAGGTGGCGCTATGACTATGATTCAAAATTGGCCTGCAGATGTCTTCAGGCCTGGAGTCTAATCAAACACGTGAAATCTGGTAAAGATCTGATGATGTGGAGTCGAGATACATCAGTTTATTCGTTCATGGCGAAGGATCGAAATTCGCCGAGCCGCCACGTCGCCGCCCTTCAGTAACTTCTTACAATCTTCACAATGAAGCATTATCAAGGTCTTAAGGCTTGTTTGACAAGATTTGAGAGGGATCTGATGAATCTGTGAGGAGCAGGATGTCAAAGTACGAAGCGTACAACTTCCGGTTGCCACTAGGTGGCGCTATCAGTTTGATTCAAAATTATCATACAGATGTGTTCCGGGTCAGGATGTTATGACATATGAGAGATTTTGAGCAGATTCGACAATGTACGGCCGAGTTACAACAACTTCCTGTTTCGTGGCGAATGGTGTTTCTTTGACGCCACGCCACGGCCACATAGTTTGATAACTTTTTGATCTTTGAGTAACTTTTCACTGCCAAGGTCTCAAGAGCAGACTAGCCGAATCTGAAGTCAATCGGGTCAAATCTCTGGGAGGAGTTCGTTAAAGTATGACGCCTTGAAACGGTCAAAAAACGTCATAAAAGCAAAAATGGCCGACTTCCTGTTTGGTTTAGAGAAAACGGCCAAGAGGATTTTTTGTGCGTCTCATCACGTTCCACATACCTACCAACTTTCATACAGCTGGGTGAAACCTGATGTTGGGGCTACTCAATAGGGGGCGCTAGCGAGCCAATATTTCATACCGCAGCTGGGCACCCCAATCAGACTGCAATTTTCGCAAATTCTGGCTTGCTTGCCAAATTTCACAAACTTCCCAATATCCCAAGCACCTCCTTTTTGCTACGAAACACATAAAATAATAATAATAATTAAAGCTGCGAGCAGCGATGAGCGGGCCCTCGCTATATGCACGTCGGGGTGCATGCACGTCGGGGTGCCGGCGGGACTCCGGCCTGCATGGCCGAGAACGTCCGCGATCGTCGGACGGCACGAGGACTCTGGTTGATGCTGCCATTCAGTTCTGTGACCGTCAGACACTGCATGCAGGTTCAGAGCATGGCCCCAACATACTTTTATTTCACTCCATATGTGATACATGTTCCGACCAAATTTCATACATCTAGGTGAAACGTACTGCGAGGGCTGCTTCGTTGAAATTTTGTAGGGGGCGCTATTGAGCCGATTTGCCACTCTGAACCAATAAAATCATATTCCGTAACTACATTTCGGCCTTGTAATCTACTTGCCAAGTTTGCTTATGTTTCGAGCATTTTTAGCCTCTCAAAATGACCTTCGTTGTTAACGGCGAAGAATGCGTCGCCACGGCAACAGCTTTTCACGAAACAACAAGCTTTGAGTAACTTTTCATCACAAAGGTCTTTAGACTGTACCGACCAAATTTGAAGTTGATCTGATTAATTCCCTAGGAGGAGTTCGTTAAAGTGCAGCGCCTGGAAATGACAAAAACGACACTAGAAATTCATAAGAAATGCAAAATGGCTGACTTCCGGTTGGGTTTAGCGCATGGCCCCAAGAGACATTTATTTAAGTCCATATGTGATACATGTTCCTACCAAATGTCATACATCTAGGTCAAACGTACTGCGAGGGCTGCTTCGTCGAAATTTTGTAGGGGGCGCTATTGAGCCGATTTGCCACTCTGAACCAATAAAATCATATTCCCTAACTACATTTCGGCCTTGTAATCTACTTGCCAAGTTTGCTTATGTTTCGAGCATTTTTAGCCTGTCAAAATGACCTTCGTTGTTAACGGCGAAGACTGCATCGCCACGGCAACGGCGTTCGACGAAACATCAAAAACTTCATGATCTGGCATTATGAACTTCTTGTATTTGTGTGGAACAAATTTGATATTGATTTGATTTACCTACTGAGAGAAACAAGCCAAAGTATAAAGACTTTAACTTCCTGTTACCAGTAGGTGGCGCTATGACTATGATTCAAAATTGGCCTGCAGATGTCTTCAGGCCTGGAGTCTAATCAAGCATGCGAAATCTGGGAAAGATCTGATGATGTGGAGTCGAGTTACATCAGTTTATTCGTTCATGGCGAAGGATCGAAATTCGGCGAGCCGCCACGTCGCCGCCCTTCAGTAACTTCTTACAATCTTCACAATGAAGCATTATCAAGGTCTTAAGGCTTGTTTGACAACATTTGAGAGGGATCTGATGCATCTGTGAGGAGCAGGATGTCAAAGTACGAAGGGTACAACTTCCGGTTGCCACTAGGTGGCGCTATCACTATGATTCTAAATTATCATATAGATGTGTTCCTGGTCAGGATGTTATGACATATGAGAGATTTGGAGCAGATTCGACAATGTACGGCCAAGTTACAACAACTTCCTGTTTCGTGGCGAATGGTGTTTCTTTGACGCCACGCCACGGCCACATAGTTCGATAACTTTTTGATCTTTGAGTAACTTTTCACTGTCAAGGTCTCAAGAGCAGACTCGCCGAATCTGAAGTCAATCGGGTCAAATCTCTGGGAGGAGTTCGTTAAAGTATGACGCCTTGAAACGGTCAAAAAACGTCATAAAAGTAAAAATGGCCGACTTCCTGTTTGGTTTAGAGAAAACTTCCAAGAGGATTGTTTGTGCGTCTCATCACGTTCCACATACCGACCAAATTTCATACAGCTTGGTGAAACCTGATGTTGGGGCTACTCAATAGGGGGCGCTAGCGAGCCAATATTTCATACCGCAGCTGGGCACCCCAATCAGACTGCAATTTTCGCAAATTCTGGCTTGCTTGCCAAATTTCACAAACTTCCCAATATCCCAAGCACCTCCTTTTTGCGACGAAACACATAAAATAATAATAATTAAAGCTGCGAGCAGCGATGGGCGGGCCCTCGCAATATGCACGTCGGGGTGCCGGCGGGACTCCGGCCTGCGCGGCCGAGAACGTCCGCGACCGTCGGACGGCGCGAGGACTCTGGCTGATGCTGCCATTTAGTTCTGTGACCGTCAGACACTGCATGCAGGTTTAGAGCATGGCCCCAATATACTTTTATTTAAGTCCATATGTGATACATGTTCCCACCAAATTTCATACATCTAGGTCAAACGTACTGCGAGGGCTGCTTCGTCGAAATTTTGTAGGGGGCGCTATTGAGCCGATTTGCCACTCTGAACCAATAAAATCATATTCCCTAACTACATTTCGGCCTTGTAATCTACTTGCCAAGTTTGCTTATGTTTCAAGCATTTGTAGCCTCTCAAAATGACCTTCGTTGTTAACGGCGAAGAATGCGTCGCCACGGCAACAGCTTTTCACGAAACAACAAGCTTTGAGTAACTTTTCATCACAAAGGTCTTTAGACTGTACCGACCAAATTTGAAGTTGATCTGATTAATTCCCTAGGAGGAGTTCGTTAAAGTGCAGCGCCTGGAAATGACAAAAACGACACTAGAAATACAGAAGAAATGCAAAGTAGCTGACTTCCGGTTGAGTTTAGAGCATAGCCCCAAGAGACTTTTATTGAAGTCCATATGTGATACATGTTCCTACCACATTTCATACATCTAGGTCAAACGTACTGCGAGGGCTGCTTCGTTGAAATTTTGTAGGGGGCGCTATTAAGCAGATTTGCCACTCTGAACCAATAAAATCATATTCCATAACTACATTTCGGCCTTGTAATCTACTTGCCAAGTTTGCTTATGTTTCGAGCATTTTTAGCCTCTCAAAATGACCTTCGTTGTTCACGGCGAAGACCACATCGCCACGGCAACGGCGTTCGACGAAACATCAAAAGCTTCATGATCTGGCATTATGAACTTCTTGTATTTGTGTGGAACAAATTTGATATTGATTTGATTTACCTACTAAGAGAAACAAGCCAAAGTATAAAGACTTTAACTTCCTGTTACCAGTAGGTGGCGCTATGACTATGATTCGAAATTGGCCTGCAGTTGTCTTCAGGCCTGGAGTCTAATCAAACACGTGAAATCTGGTAAAGATCTGATGATGTGGAGTCGAGATACATCAGTTTATTCGTTCATGGCGAAGGATCGAAATTCGCCGAGCCGCCACGTCGCCGCCCTTCAGTAACTTCTTACAATCTTCACAATGAAGCATTATCAAGGTCTTAAGGCTTGTATGACAACATTTGAGAGGGATCTGATTAATCTGTGAGGAGCAGGATGTCAAAGTACGCAGCGTACAACTTCCGGTTGCCACTAGGTGGCGCTATCAGTTTGATTCAAAATTATCATATAGATGTGTTCCGGGTCAGGATGTTATGACATATGGAAGATTTTGAGCAGATTCGACAATGTACGGCCGAGTTACAACAACTTCCTGTTTCGTGGCGAATAGTGTTTCTTTGACGCCACGCCACGGCCACATAGTTCGATAACTTTTTGATCTTTGAGTAACTTTTCACTGCCAAGGTCTCAAGAGCAGACTAGCCGAATCTGAAGTCAATCGGGTCAAATCTCTGGGAGGAGTTCGTTAAAGTATGACGCCTTGAAACGGTCAAAAACCGTCATAAAAGTAAAAATGGCCGACTTCCTGTTTGGTTTAGAGAAAACTTCCAAGAGGATTTTTGGTGCGTCTCATCACGTTCCACATACCTACTAACTTTCATACAGCTGGGTGAAACCTGATGTTGGGGCTACTCAATAGGGGGCGCTAGCGAGCCAATATTTCATACCGCAGCTGGGCACCCCAATCAGACTGCAATTTTCGCAAATTCTGGCTTGCGTGCCAAATTTCACAACATTCCCAATATCCCAAGCACCTCCTTTTTGCGACGAAACACATAAAATAAGAATAATAATAAACATTCGAAATTCAATAGGTCCTCCGCTCCGACTACGTCGGTGCTCGGGCCCTAATAATTAAAGCTGCGAGCAGCGATGAGCGGGCCCTCGCAATATGCACGTCGGGGTGCATGCACGTCGGGGTGCCGGCGGGACTCCGGCCTGCGCGGCCGAGTACGTCCGCGACCGTCGGACGGCGCGAGGACTCTGGTTGATGCTGTCATTCAGTTCCGTGACCGTCAGACACTGCATGCAGGTTCAGAGCATGGCCCCAATATACTTTTATTTAAGTCCATATGCGATACATGTTCCTACCACATTTCATACATCTAGGTCAAACGTACTGCGAGGACTGCTTCGTCGAAATTTTGTAGGGGGCGCTATTGAGCCGATTTGGCACTCTGAACCAATAAAATCATATTCCGTAACTACATTTCGGCCTTGTAATCTACTTGCCAAGTTTGCTTATGTTTCGAGCATTTTTAGCCTCTCAAAATTACCTTCGTTGTTAAAGGCGAAGACTGCATCGCCACGGCAACGGCGTTCGACGAAACATCAAAAGCTTCATGATCTGGCATTATGAACTTCTTGTATTTGTGTGGAACAAATTTGATATTGATTTGATTTACCTACTAAGAGAAACAAGCCAAAGTATAAAGACTTTAACTTCCTGTTACCAGTAGGTGGCGCTATGACTATGATTCAAAATTGGCCTGCAGATGTCTTCAGGCCTGGAGTCTAATCAAGCATGTGAAATCTGGTAAAGATTTGATGATGTGGAGTCGAGATACATCAGTTTATTCGTTCATGGCGAAGGATCGAAATTCGCCGAGCCGCCACGTCGCCGCCCTTCAGTAACTTCTTACAATCTTCACAAGGAAGCATTATCAAGGTCTTAAGGCTTGTTTGACAACATTTGAGAGGGATGTGATTAATCTGTGAGGAGCAGGATGTCAAAGTACGCAGCGTACAACTTCCGGTTCCCACTAGGTGGCGCTATCACTATGATTCTAAATTATCATACAGATGTGTTCCGGGTCAGGATGTTATGACATATGAGAGATTTGGAGCAGATTCGACAATGTACGGCCGAGTTACAACAACTTCCTGTTTCGTGGCGGATGGTGTTTCTTTGACGCCATGCCACGGCCACATAGTTCGATAACTTTTTGATCTTTGAGTAACTTTTCACTGCCAAGGTCTCAAGAGCAGACTAGCCGAATCTGAAGTCAATCGGGTCAAATCTCTGGGAGGAGTTCGTTAAAGTATGACGCCTTGAAACGGTCAAAAAACGTCATAAAAGTAAAAATGGGCGACTTCCTGTTTGGTTTAGAGAAAACGTCCAAGAGGATTTTTTGTGCGTCTCATCACGTTCCACATACCTACCAACTTTCATACAGCTGGGTGAAACCTGATGTTGGGGCTACTCAATAGGGGGCGCTAGCGAGCCAATATTTCATACCGCAGCTGGACACCCCAATCAGACTGCAATTTTCGCAAATTCTGGCTTGCGTGCCAAATTTCACAGACTTCCCAATATCCCAAGCACCTCCTTTTTGCGACGAAACACATAAAATAATAATAAGAATAAGAATAATAATAATAATTAAAGCTGCGAGCAGCGATGAGCGGGCCCTCGCTATATGCACGTCGGGGTGCATGCACGTCGGAGTGCCGGCGGGACTCCGGCCTGCGCGGCCGAGAACGTCCGCGACCGTCGGACGGCGCGAGGACTCTGGTTGATGCTGCCATTCGGTTCTGTGACCGTCAGACACTGCATGCAGGTTCAGAGCATGGCCCCAATATACTTTTATTTAAGTCCATATGTGATACATGTTCCTACCAAATTTCATACATCTAGGTGAAACGTACTGCGAGGGCTGCTTCGTTGAAATTTTGTAGGGGGCGCTATTGAGCCGATTTGCCACTCTGAACCAATAAAATCATATTATACAACTACATTTTGGCCTTTAAATGTGTATGCCAAGTTTGCTTATGTTTCGAGCATTTTTAGCCTCTCAAAATGACCTTCGTTGTTAACGGCGAAGACTACATCGCCACGGCAACGGCGTTCGACGAAACATCAAAAGCTTCATGATCTGGCATTATGAACTATTTGTGTGGAACAAATTTGATATTGATTTGATTTACCTACTAAGAGAAACAAGCCAAAGTATCAAGACTTTAACTTCCTGTTACCAGTAGGTGGCGCTATGACTATGATTCAAAATTGGCCTGCATATGTCTTCAGGCCTGGAGTCTAATCAAACACGTGAAATCTGGTAAAGATCTGATGATGTGGAGTCGAGTTACATCAGTTTATTCGTTTATGGCGAAGGATCGAAATTCCGTCGCCACGGCAACAGCTTTTCACGAAACAACAAGCTTTGAGTAACTTTTCATCACAAAGGTCTTTAGACTGTACCGACCAAATTTGAAGTTGATCTGATGAATTCCCTAGGAGGAGTTCGTTAAAGTGCAGCGCCTGGAAATGACAAAAACGACATGAGAAATTCATAAAAAATGCAAAATGGCTGACTTCCGGTTGGGTTTAGAGCATAGCCCCAAGAGACTTTTATTGAAGTCCATATGCGATACATGTTCCTACCAAATGTCATACATCTAGGTCAAACATACTGCGAGGGCTGCTTCTTCGAAATTTTGTAGGGGGCGCTATTGAGCCGATTTGCCACTCTGAACCAATAAAATCATATTCCCTAACTACATTTCGGCCTTGTAATCTACTTGCCAAGTTTGCTTATGTTTCGAGCATTTTTAGCCTGTCAAAATGACCTTCGTTGTTAACGGCGAAGACTGCATCGCCACGGCAACGGCGTTCGACGAAACATCAAAAACTTCATGATCTGGCATTATGAACTTCTTGTATTTGTGTGGAACAAATTTGATATTGATTTGATTTACCTACTGAGAGAAACAAGCCAAAGTATCAAGACTTTAACTTCCTGTTACCAGTAGGTGGCGCTATGACTATGATTCAAAATTGGCCTGCAGATGTCTTCAGGCCTGGAGTCTAATCAAACACGTGAAATCTGGGAAAGATCTGATGATGTGGAGTCGAGATACATCAGTTTATTCGTTCATGGCGAAGGATCGAAATTCGCAGAGCCGCCACGTCGCCGCCCTTCAGTAACTTCTTACAATCTTCACAACGAAGCATTATCAAGGTCTTAAGGCTTGTTTGACAACATTTGAGAGGGATCTGATTAATCTGTGAGGAGCAGGATGTCAAAGTACGCAGCCTACAACTTCCGGTTGCCACTAGGTGGCGCTATCACTATGATTCTAAATTATCATATAGATGTGTTCCGGGTCAGGATGTTATGACATATGAGAGATTTGGAGCAGATTCGACAATGTACGGCCAAGTTACAACAACTTCCTGTTTCGTGGCGAATGGTGTTTCTTTGACGCCACGCCACGGCCACATAGTTCGATAACTTTTTGATCTTTGAGTAACTTTTCACTGCCAAGGTCTCAAGAGCAGACTCGCCGAATCTGAAGTCAATCGGGTCAAATCTCTGGGAGGAGTTCGTTAAAGTATGACGCCTTGAAACGGTCAAAAAACGTCATAAAAGCAAAAATGGCCGACTTCCTGTTTGGTTTAGAGAAAACGGCCAAGAGGATTTTTTGTGCGTCTCATCACGTTCCACATACCTACCAAATTTCATACAGCTGGGTGAATCCTGATGTTGGGGCTACTCAATAGGGGGCGCTAGCGAGCCAATATTTCATACCGCAGCTGGACACCCCAATCAGACTGCAATTTTCGCAAATTCTGGCTTGCGTGCCAAATTTCACAGACTTCCCAATATCCCAAGCACCTCCTTTTTGCCATCAAACTGGTAAAATAATAATAAGAATAATAAGAATAATTAAAGCTGCGAGCAGCGATGAGCGGGCCCTCGCAATATGCACGTCGGGGTGCATGCACGTCGGGGTGGCGGCGGGACTCCGGCCTGCGCGGCCGAGAACGTCCGCGACCGTCGGACGGCGCGAGGACTCTGGTTGATGCTGTCATTCAGTTCCGTGACCGTCAGACACTGCATGCAGGTTCAGAGCATGGCCCCAATATACTTTTATTTAAGTCCATATGTGATACATGTTCCTACCAAATTTCATACATCTAGGTGAAACGTACTGCGAGGGCTGCTTCGTTGAAATTTTGTAGGGGGCGCTATTGAGCCGATTTGCCACTCTGAACCAATAAAATCATATTATACAACTACATTTTGGCCTTTAAATGTGTATGCCAAGTTTGCTTATGTTTCGAGCATTTTTAGCCTCTCAAAATGACCTTCGTTGTTAACGGCGAAGACTGCATCGCCACGGCAACGGCGTTCGACGAAACATCAAAAGCTTCATGATCTGGCATTATGAACTATTTGTGTGGAACAAATTTGATATTGATTTGATTTACCTACTAAGAGAAACAAGCCAAAGTATCAAGACTTTAACTTCCTGTTACCAGTAGGTGGCGCTATGACTATGATTCAAAATTGGCCTGCATATGTCTTCAGGCCTGGAGTCTAATCAAACACGTGAAATCTGGTAAAGATCTGATGATGTGGAGTCGAGTTACATCAGTTTATTCGTTCATGGCGAAGGATCGAAATTCCGTCGCCACGGCAACAGCTTTTCACGAAACAACAAGCTTTGAGTAACTTTTCATCACAAAGGTCTTTAGACTGTACCGACCAAATTTGAAGTTGATCTGATGAATTCCCTAGGAGGAGTTCGTTAAAGTGCAGCGCCTGGAAATGACAAAAACGACATGAGAAATTCATAAGAAATGCAAAATGGCTGACTTCCGGTTGGGTTTAGAGCATAACCCCAAGAGACTTTTATTGAAGTCCATATGTGATACATATTCCTACCACATTTCATACATCTAGGTCAAACGTACTGCGAGGGCTGCTTCGTCGAAATTTTGTAGGGGGCGCTATTATGCCGATTTGCCACTCTGAACCAATAAAATCATATTCTGTAACTACATTTCGGCCTTGTAATCTACTTGCCAAGTTTGCTTATGTTTCGAGCATTTTTAGCCTCTCAAAATGACCTTCGTTGTTAACGGCGAAGACTGCATCGCCACGGCAACGGCGTTCGACGAAACATCAAAAGCTTCATGATCTGGCATTATGAACTTCTTCTATTTGTGTGGAACAAATTTGATATTGATTTGATTTACCTACTAAGAGAAACAAGCCAAAGTATAATGACTTTAACTTCCTGTTACCAGTAGGTGGCGCTATGACTATTATTCAAAATTGGCCTGCAGATGTCTTCAGGCCTGGAGTCTAATCAAACACGTGTAATCTGGTAAAGATCTGATGATGTGGAGTCGAGTTACATCAGTTTATTCGTTCATGGTGAAGGATCGAAATTCGCCGAGCCGCCACGTCGCCGTCCTTCAGTAACTTCTTACAATCTTCACAATGAAGCATTATCAAGGTCTTAAGGCTTGTTTGACAACATTTGAGAGGGATCTGATTAATCTGTGAGGAGCAGGATGTCAAAGTACGCAGCGTACAACTTCCGGTTGCCACTAGGTGGCGCTATCACTATGATTCTAAATTATCATATAGATGTGTTCCGGGTCAGGATGTTATGACATATGAGAGATTTTGAGCAGATTCGACAATGTACAGCCGAGTTACAACAACTTCCTGTTTCGTGGCGAATGGTGTTTCTTTGACGCCACGCCACGGCCACATAGTTCGATAACTTTTTGATCTTTGAGTAACTTTTCACTGCCAAGGTCTCAAGAGCAGACTAGCCGAATCTGAAGTCAATCGGGTCAAATCTCTGGGAGGAGTTCGTTAAAGTATGACACCTTGAAACGGTCAAAAAACGTCATAAAAGCAAAAATGGCCGACTTCCTGTTTGGTTTAGACAAAACGGCCAAGAGGATTTTTTGTGCGTCTCATCACGTTCCACATACCGACCAAATTTCATACAGCTGGGTGAATCCTGATGTTGGGGCTACTCAATAGGGGGCGCTAGCGAGCCAATATTTCATACCGCAGCTGGACACCCCAATCAGACTGCAATTTTCGCAAATTCTGGCTTGCGTGCCAAATTTCACAACATTCCCAATATCCCAAGCACCTCCTTTTTGCGACGAAACACTAAAAATAAGAATAATAAGAATAATAAACATTCGAAATTCAATAGGTCCTCCGCTCCGACTACGTCGGTGCTCGGGCCCTAATTAAAGCTGCGAGCAGCGATGAGCGGGCCCTCGCAATATGCACGTCGGGGTGCATGCACGTCGGGGTGCCGGCGGGACTCTGGCCTGCGCGGCCGAGAACGTCCGCGACCGTCGGACGGCGCGAGGACTCTGGTTGATGCTGTCATTCAGTTCCGTGACCGTCAGACACTGCATGCAGGTTCAGATCATGGCCCCAATATACTTTTATTTAAGTCCATATGTGATACATGTTCCTACCAAATTTCATACATCTAGGTGAAACGTACTGCGAGGGCTGCTTCATTGAAATTTTGTAGGGGGCGCTATTGAGCCGATTTGCCACTCTGAACCAATAAAATCATATTATACAACTACATTTTGGGCTTTAAATGTGTATGCCAAGTTTGCTTATGTTTCGAGCATTTTTAGCCTCTCAAAATGACCTTCGTTGTTAACGGCGAAGACTGCATCGCCACGGCAACGGCGATCGACGAAACATCAAAAGCTTCATGATCTGGCATTATGAACTATTTGTGTGGAACAAATTTGATATTGATTTGATTTACCTACTAAGAGAAACAAGCCAAAGTATCAAGACTTTAACTTCCTGTTACCAGTAGGTGGCGCTATGACTATAATTCAAAATTGGCCTGCATATGTCTTCAGGCCTGGAGTCTAATCAAACACGTGAAATCTGGTAAAGATCTGATGATGTGGAGTCGAGTTACATCAGTTTATTCGTTCATGGCGAAGGATCGAAATTCCGTCGCCACGGCAACAGCTTTTCACGAAACAACAAGCTTTGAGTAACTTTTCATCACAAAGGTCTTTAGACTGTACCGACCAAATTTGAAGTTGATCTGATGAATTCCCTAGGAGGAGTTCGTTAAAGTGCAGCGCCTGGAAATGACAAAAACGACATGAGAAATTCATAAAAAATGCAAAATGGCTGACTTCCGGTTGGGTTTAGAGCATAGCCCCAAGAGACTTTTATTGAAGTCCGTATGCGATACATGTTCCTACCACATTTCATACATCTAGGTCAAACATACTGCGAGGGCTGCTTCGTCAGAATTTTGTAGGGGGCGCTATTGAGCCGATTTGGCACTCTGAACCAATACAATCTGATTCTGTAACTACATTTCGGCCTTTTAATCTACTTGCCAAGTTTGCTTATGTTTCGAGCATTTTTAGCCTCTCAAAATGACCTTCGTTGTTAACGGCGAAGACTGCATCGCCACGGCAACGGCGTTCGACGAAACATCAAAAGCTTCATGATCTGGCATTATGAACTTCTTGTATTTGTGTGGAACAAATTTGATATTGATTTGATTTACCTACTAAGAGAAACAAGCCAAAGTATAAAGACTTTAACTTCCTGTTACCAGTAGGTGGCGCTATGACTATGATTCAAAATTGGCCTGCAGATGTCTTCAGGCCTGGAGTCTAATCAAGCATGTGAAATCTGGTAAAGATCTGATGATGTGGAGTCGAGATACATCAGTTTATTCGTTCATGGCGAAGGATCGAAATTCGCCAAGCCGCCACGTCGCCGCCCTTCAGTAACTTCTTACAATCTTCACAACGAAGCATTATCAAGGTCTTAAGGCTTGTTTGACAAGATTTGAGAGGGATCTGATTAATCTGTGAGGAGTAGGATGTCAAAGTACGCAGCGTACAACTTCCGGTTGCCACTAGGTGGCGCTATCACTATGATTCAAAATTATCATATAGATGTGTTCCGGGTCAGGATGTTATGACATATGAGAGATTTGGAGCAGATTCGTCAATGTAAGGCCGAGTTACAACAACTTCCTGTTTTGTGGCGAATGGTGTTTCTTTGACGCCACGCCACGGCCACATCGTTCGATAACTTTTTGATCTTTGAGTAACTTTTCACTGCCAAGGTCTCAAGAGCAGACTAGCCGAATCTGAAGTCAATCGGGTCAAATCTCTGGGAGGAGTTCGTTAAAGTATGACGCCTTGAAACGGACAAAAAACGTCATAAAAGTAAAAATGGCCGACTTCCTGTTTGGTTTAGAGAAAACTTCCAAGAGGATTTTTGGTGCGTCTCATCACGTTCCACATACCTACCAACTTTCATACAGCTGGGTGAAACCTGATGTTGGGGCTACTCAATAGGGGGCGCTAGCGAGCCAATATTTTATACTGCAGCTGGACACCCCAATCAGACTGCAATTTTCGCAAATTCTGGCTTGCGTGCCAAATTTCACAGACTTCCCAATATCCCAAGCACCTCCTTTTTGCGACGAAACACTAAAAATAAGAATAATAATAAGAATAAGAATAAGAATAAACATTACGGTTTCAATAGGTCCTCCGCTCCGACTACGTCGGTGCTCGGGCCCTAATTAAAGCTGCGAGCAGCGATGAGCGGGCCCTCGCTATATGCACGTCGGGGTGCATGCACGTCGGAGTGCCGGCGGGACTCCGGCCTGCGCGGCCGAGAACGTCCGCGACCGTTGGACGGCGCGAGGACTCTGGTTGATGCTGTCATTCAGTTCCGTGACCGTCAGACACTGCATGCAGGTTCAGAGCATGGCCCCAATATACTTTTATTTAAGTCCATATGTGATACATGTTCCTACCAAATTTCATACATCTAGGTGAAACGTACTGCGAGGGCTGCTTCGTTGAAATTTTGTAGGGGGCGCTATTGAGCCGATTTGCCACTCTGAACCAATAACATCATATTATACAACTACATTTTGGGCTTTAAATGTGTATGCCACGTTTGCTTATGTTTCGAGCATTTTTAGCCTCTCAAAATGACCTTCGTTGTTAACGGCGAAGACTGCATCGCCACGGCAACGGCGTTCGACGAAACATCAAAAGCTTCATGATCTGGCATTATGAACTATTTGTGTGGAACAAATTTGATATTGATTTGATTTACCTACTAAGAGAAACAAGCCAAAGTATCAAGACTTTAACTTCCTGTTACCAGTAGGTGGCGCTATGACTATGATTCAAAATTGGCCTGCATATGTCTTCAGGCCTGGAGTCTAATCAAACACGTGAAATCTGGTAAAGATCTGATGATGTGGAGTCGAGTTACATCAGTTTATTCATTTATGGCGAAGGATCGAAATTCCGTCGCCACGGCAACAGCTTTTCACGAAACAACAAGCTTTGAGTAACTTTTCATCACAAAGGTCTTTAGACTGTACCGACCAAATTTGAAGTTGATCTGATGAATTCCCTAGGAGGAGTTCGTTAAAGTGCAGCGCCTGGAAATGACAAAAACGACATGAGAAATTCATAAAAAATGCAAAATGGCTGACTTCCGGTTGGGTTTAGAGCATAGCCCCAAGAGACTTTTATTGAAGTCCATATGCGATACATGTTCCTACCACATTTCATACATCTAGGTCAAACGTACTGCGAGGGCTGCTTCGTTGAAATTTTGTAGGGGGCGCTATTGAGCCGATTTGCCACTCTGAACCAATAAAATCATATTCTATAACTACATTTCGGCCTTGTAATCTACTTGCCAAGTTTGCTTATGTTTCGAGCATTTTTAGCCTCTCAAAATGACCTTCGTTGTCCACGGCGAAGACTGCATCGCCACGGCAACGGCGTTCGACGAAACATCAAAAGCTTCATGATCTGGTATTATGAACTTCTTATATTTGTGTGGAACAAATTTGATATTGATTTGATTTACCTACTAAGAGAAACAAGCCAAAGTATAAAGACTTTAACTTCCTGTTACCAGTAGGTGGCGCTATGACTATGATTCGAAATTGGCCTGCAGATGTCTTCAGGCCTGGAGTCTAATCAAGCATGTGAAATCTGGTAAAGATCTGATAATGTGGAGTCGAGATACATCAGTTTATTCGTTCATGGCGAAGGATCGAAATTCGCCGAGCCGCCACGTCGCCGCCCTTCAGTAACTTCTTACAATCTTCACAACGAAGCATTATCAAGGTCTTAAGACTTCTCTCACAACATTTGAGAGGGATCTGATTAATCTGTGAGGAGCAGGATGTCAAAGTACGCAGCGTACAACTTCCGGTTGCCACTAGGTGGCGCTATCACTATGATTCTAAATTATCATATAGATGTGTTCCGGGTCAGGATGTTATGACATATGAGAGATTTTGAGCAGATTCGACAATGTACGGCCGAGTTACAACAACTTCCTGTTTCGTGGCGAATGGTGTTTCTTTGACGCCACGCCACGGCCACATAGTTCGATAACTTTTTGATCTTTGAGTAACTTTTCACTGCCAAGGTCTCAAGAGCAGACTAGCCGAATCTGAAGTCAATCGGGTCAAATCTCTGGGAGGAGTTCGTTAAAGTATGACGCCTTGAAACGGTCAAAAAACGTCATAAAAGCAAAAATGGCCGACTTCCTGTTTGGTTTAGAGAAAACGGCCAAGAGGATTTTTTGTGCGTCTCATCACGTTCCACATACCTACCAAATTTCATACAGCTGGGTGAATCCTGATGTTGGGGCTACTCAATAGGGGGCGCTAGCGAGCCAATATTTCATACCGCAGCTGGACACCCCAATCAGACTGCAATTTTCGCAAATTCTGGCTAGCGTGCCAAATTTCACAGACTTCCCAATATCCCAAGCACCTCCTTTTTGCCATGAAAGCGGAAGAAGAATAATAATAATAATAAACATTACGGTTTCAATAGGTCCTCCGCTCCGACTACGTCGGTGCTCGGGCCCTAATAATAATTAAAGCTGCGAGCAGCGATGGGCGGGCCCTCGCAATATGCACGTCGGGGTGCCGGCGGGACTCCGGCCTGCGCGGCCGAGAACGTCAGCGACCGTCGGACGGCGCGAGGACTCTGGTTGATGCTGTCATTCAGTTCCGTGACCGTCAGACACTGCATGCAGGTTCAGAGCATGGCCCCAAGAGACTTTTATTTAAGTCCATATGTGATACATGTTCCTACCAAATTTCATACATCTAGGTGAAACGTACTGCGAGGGCTGCTTCGTTGAAATTTTGTAGGGGGCGCTATTGAGCCGATTTGCCACTCTGAACCAATAAAATCATATTCCATAACTACATTTCGGCCTTGTAATCTACTTGCCAAGTTTGGTTATGTTTCGAGCATTTTTAGCCTCTCAAAATGACCTTCGTTGTTAACGGCGAAGGATGCGTCGCCACGGCAACAGCTTTTCACGAAACAACAAGCTTTGAGTAACTTTTCATCACAAAGGTCTTTAGACTGTACCGACCAAATTTGAAGTTGATCTGATGAATTCCCTAGGAGGAGTTCGTTAAAGTGCAGCGCCTGGAAATGACAAAAACGACATGAGAAATTCATAAAAAATGCAAAATGGCTGACTTCCGGTTGGGTTTAGAGCATAGCCCCAAGAGACTTTTATTGAAGTCCATATGCGATACATGTTCCTACCACATTTCATACATCTAGGTCAAACGTACTGCGAGGGCTGCTTCGTCGAAATTTTGTAGGGGGCGCTATTGAGCCGATTTGGCACTCTGAACCAATAAAATCATATTCCGTAACTACATTTCGGCCTTGTAATCTACTTGCCAAGTTTGCTTATGTTTCGAGCATTTTTAGCCTCTCAAAATGACCTTCGTTGTTAAAGGCGAAGACTGCATCGCCACGGCAACGGCGTTCGACGAAACATCAAAAGCTTCATGATCTGGCATTATGAACTTCTTCTATTTGTGTGGAACAAATTTGATATTGATTTGATTTACCTACTAAGAGAAACAAGCCAAAGTATAAAGACTTTAACTTCCTGTTACCAGTAGGTGGCGCTATGACTATGATTCAAAATTGGCCTGCAGATGTCTTCAGGCCTGGAGTCTAATCAAACACGTGAAATCTGGGAAAGATCTGATGATGTGGAGTCGAGATACATCAGTTTATTCGTTCATGGCGAAGGATCGAAATTCGCCGAGCCGCCACGTCGCCGCCCTTCAGTAACTTCTTACAATCTTCACAACGAAGCATTATCAAGGTCTTAAGGCTTGTTTGACAACATTTGAGAGGGATCTGATTAATCTGTGAGGAGCAGGATGTCAAAGTACGCAGCCTACAACTTCCGGTTGCCACTAGGTGGCGCTATCACTATGATTCTAAATTATCATATAGATGTGTTCCGGGTCAGGATGTTATGACATATGAGAGATTTGGAGCAGATTCGACAATGTACGGCCAAGTTACAACAACTTCCTGTTTCGTGGCGAATGGTGTTTCTTTGACGCCACGCCACGGCCACATAGTTCGATAACTTTTTGATCTTTGAGTAACTTTTCACTGACAAGGTCTCAAGAGCAGACTCGCCGAATCTGAAGTCAATCGGGTCAAATCTCTGGGAGGAGTTCGTTAAAGTATGACGCCTTGAAACGGTCAAAAAACGTCATAAAAGCAAAAATGGCCGACTTCCTGTTTGGTTTAGAGAAAACGGCCAAGAGGATTTTTTGTGCGTCTCATCACGTTCCACATACCTACCAAATTTCATACAGCTGGGTGAATCCTGATGTTGGGGCTACTCAATAGGGGGCGCTAGCGAGCCAATATTTCATACCGCAGCTGGACACCCCAATCAGACTGCAATTTTCGCAAATTCTGGCTTGCGTGCCAAATTTCACAGACTTCCCAATATCCCAAGCACCTCCTTTTTGCCATCAAACTGGTAAAATAATAAGAATAATAAACATTCGAAATTCAATAGGTCCTCCGCTCCGACTACGTCGGTGCTCGGGCCCTAATTAAAGCTGCGAGCAGCGATGAGCGGGCCCTCGCTATATGCACGTCGGGGTGCATGCACGTCGGAGTGCCGGCGGGACTCCGGCCTGCGCGGCCGAGAAGGTCCGCGACCGTCGGACGGCGCGAGGACTCTGGTTGATCCTGCCATTCAGTTCTGTGACCGTCAGACACTGCATGCAGGTTCAGAGCATGGCCCCAATATACTTTTATTTAAGTCCATATGTGATACATGTTCCTACCAAATTTCATACATCTAGGTGAAACGTACTGCGAGGGCTGCTTCGTTGAAATTTTGTAGGGGGCGCTATTGAGCCGATTTGCCACTCTGAACCAATAAAATCATATTATACAACTACATTTTGGGCTTTAAATGTGTATGCCAAGTTTGCTTATGTTTCGAGCATTTTTAGCCTCTCAACATGACATTCGTTGTTAACGGCGAAGACTGCATCGCCACGGCAACGGCGTTCGACGAAACATCAAAAGCTTCATGATCTGGCATTATGAACTATTTGTGTGGAACAAATTTGATATTGATTTGATTTACCTACTAAGAGAAACAAGCCAAAGTATCAAGACTTTAACTTCCTGTTACCAGTAGGTGGCGCTATGACTATGATTCAAAATTGGCCTGCATATGTCTTCAGGCCTGGAGTCTAATCAAACACGTGAAATCTGGTAAAGCTCTGATGATGTGGAGTCGAGTTACATCAGTTTATTCGTTCATGGCGAAGGATCGAAATTCCGTCGCCACGGCAACAGCTTTTCACGAAACAACAAGCTTTGATTAACTTTTCATCACAAAGGTCTTTAGACTGTACCGGCCAAATTTGAAGTTGATCTGATTAATTCCCTAGGAGGAGTTCGTTAAAGTGCAGCGCCTGGAAATGACAAAAACGACATGAGAAATTCATAAAAAATACAAAATGGCTGACTTCCGGTTGGATTTAGAGCATAGCCCCAAGAGACTTTTATTGAAGTCCATATGCGATACATGTTCCTACCACATTTCATACATCTAGGTCAAACGTACTGCGAGGGCTGCTTCGTCGAAATTTAGTAGGGGGCGCTATTGAGCCGATTTGGCACTCTGAACCAATAAAATCATATTCCCTAACTACATTTCGGCCTTGTAATCTACTTGCCAAGTTTGCTTATGTTTCGAGCATTTTTAGCCTGTCAAAATGACCTTCGTTGTTAACGGCGAAGACTGCATCGCCACGGCAACGGCGTTCGACGAAACATCAAAAGCTTCATGATCTGGCATTATGAACTTCTTGTATTTGTGTGGAACAAATTTGATATTGATTTGATTTACCTACTAAGAGAAACAAGCCAAAGTATAAAGACTTTAACTTCCTGTTACCAGTAGGTGGCGCTATGACTATGATTCAAAATTGGCCTGCAGATGTCTTCAGACCTGGAGTCTAATCAAACACGTGAATTCTGGTAAAGATCTGATGATGTGGAGTCGAGTTACATCAGTTTATTCGTTCATGGCGAAGGATCGAAATTCGCCGAGCCGCCACGTCGCCGTCCTTCAGTAACTTCTTACAATCTTCACAATGAAGCATTATCAAGGTCTTAAGGCTTGTTTGACAACATTTGAGAGGGATCTGATTAATCTGTGAGGAGCAGGATGTCAAAGTACGCAGCGTACAACTTCCGGTTGCCACTAGGTGGCGCTATCACTATGATTCTAAATTATCATATCGATGTGTTCCGGGTCAGGATGTTATGACATATGAGAGATTTTGAGCAGATTCGACAATGTACAGCCGAGTTACAACAACTTCCTGTTTCGTGGCGAATGGTGTTTCTTTGACGCCACGCCACGGCCACATAGTTCGATAACTTTTTGATCTTTGAGTAACTTTTCACTGCCAAGGTCTCAAGAGCAGACTAGCCGAATCTGAAGTCAATCGGGTCAAATCTCTGGGAGGAGTTCGTTAAAGTATGACGCCTTGAAACGGCCAAAAAACGTCATAAAAGTAAAAATGGCCGACTTCCTGTTTGGTTTAGAGAAAACTTCCAAGAGGATTTTTTGTGCGTCTCATCACGTTCCACATACCAACCAAATTTCATACAGCTGGGTGAAACCTGATGTTGGGGCTACTCAATAGGGGGCGCTAGCGAGCCAATATTTCATACCGCAGCTGGACACCCCAATCAGACTGCAATTTTCGCAAATTCTGGCTTGCGTGCCAAATTTCACAACATTCCCAATATCCCAAGCACCTCCTTTTTGCGACAAAACACATAAAATAATAATAATAATAATAAACATTACGGTTTCAATAGGTCCTCCGCTCCGACTACGTCGGTGCTCGGGCCCTAATTAAAGCTGCGAGCAGCGATGAGCGGGCCCTCGCAATACGCACGTCGGGGTGCCGGCGGGACTCCGGCCTGCGCGGCCGAGAACGTCTGCGACCGTCGGACGGCGCGAGGACTCTGGCTGATGCTGCCATTTAGTTCTGTGACCGTCAGACACTGCATGCAGGTTTAGAGCATGGCCCCAATATACTTTTATTTAAGTCCATATGTGATACATGTTCCCACCAAATTTCATACATCTAGGTCAAACGTACTGCGAGGGCTGCTTCGTCGAAATTTTGTAGGGGGCGCTATTGAGCCGATTTGCCACTCTGAACCAATAAAATCATATTCCCTAACTACATTTCGGCCTTGTAATCTACTTGCCAAGTTTGCTTATGTTTCGAGCATTTTTAGCCTGTCAAAATGACCTTCGTTGTTAACGGCGAAGACTGCATCGCCACGGCAACGGCGTTCGACGAAACATCAAAAACTTCATGATCTGGCATTATGAACTTCTTGTATTTGTGTGGAACAAATTTGATATTGATTTGATTTACCTACTGAGAGAAACAAGCCAAAGTATCAAGACTTTAACTTCCTGTTACCAGTAGGTGGCGCTATGACTATGATTCAAAATTGGCCTGCAGATGTCTTCAGGCCTGGAGTCTAATCAAGCATGTGAAATCTGGTAAAGATCTGATGATGTGGAGTCGAGATACATCAGTTTATTCGTTCATGGCGAAGGATCGAAATTCGCCGAGCCGCCACGTCGCCGCCCTTCAGTAACTTCTTACAATCTTCACAACGAAGCATTATCAAGGTCTTAAGGCTTGTTTGACAACATTTGAGAGGGATCTGATTAATCTGTGAGGAGCAGGATGTCAAAGTACGCAGCGTACAACTTCCGGTTGCCACTAGGTGGCGCTATCAGTTTGATTCAAAATGATCATATAGATGTGTTCCGGGTCAGGATGTTATGACATATGAGAGATTTTGAGCAGATTCGACAATGTACGGCCGAGTTACAACAACTTCCTGTTTCGTGGCGAATGGTGTTTCTTTGACGCCACGCCACGGCCACATAGTTCGATAACTTTTTGATCTTTGAGTAACTTTTCACTGCCAAGGTCTCAAGAGCAGACTAGCCGAATCTGAAGTCAATCGGGTCAAATCTCTGGGAGGAGTTCGTTAAAGTATGACGCCTTGAAACGGTCAAAAAACGTCATAAAAGCATAAATGGCCGACTTCCTGTTTGGTTTAGAGAAAACGGCCAAGAGGATTTTTTGTGCGTCTCATCACGTTCCACATACCTACCAAATTTCATACAGCTGGGTGAATCCTGATGTTGGGGCTACTCAATAGGGGGCGCTAGCGAGCCAATATTTCATACCGCAGCTGGACACCCCAATCAGACTGCAATTTTCGCAAATTCTGGCTTGCGTGCCAAATTTCACAACATTCCCAATATCCCAAGCACCTCCTTTTTGCGACGAAACACATAAAATAATAAGAATAATTAAAGCTGCGAGCAGCGATGGGCGGGCCCTCGCAATATGCACGTCGGGGTGCCGGCGGGACTCCGGCCTGCGCGGCCGAGAACGTCCGCGACCGTCGGACGGCGCGAGGACTCTGGCTGATGCTGCCATTTAGTTCTGTGACCGTCAGACACTGCATGCAGGTTTAGAGCATGGCCCCAATATACTTTTATTTAAGTCCATATGTGATACATGTTCCCACCAAATTTCATACATCTAGGTCAAACGTACTGCGAGGGCTCCTTAGTCGAAATTTTGTAGGGGGCGCTATTGAGCCGATTTGCCACTCTGAACCAATAAAATCATATTCCCTAACTACATTTCGGCCTTGTAATCTACTTGCCAAGTTTGCTTATGTTTCGAGCATTTTTAGCCTGTCAAAATGACCTTCGTTGTTAACGGCGAAGACTGCATCGCCACGGCAACGGCGTTCGACGAAACATCAAAAGCTTCATGATCTGGCATTATGAACTTCTTGTATTTGTGTGGAACAAATTTGATATTGATTTGATTTACCTACTGAGAGAAACAAGCCAAAGTATCAAGACTTTAACTTCCTGTTACCAGTAGGTGGCGCTATGACTATGATTCAAAATTGGCCTGCAGATGTCTTCAGGCCTGGAGTCTAATCAAGCATGTGAAATCTGGTAAAGATCTGATGATGTGGAGTCGAGATACATCAGTTTATTCGTTCATGGCGAAGGATCGAAATTCGCCGAGCCGCCACGTCGCCGCCCTTCAGTAACTTCTTACAATCTTCACAACGAAGCATTATCAAGGTCTTAAGGCTTGTTTGACAACATTTGAGAGGGATCTGATTAATCTGTGAGGAGCAGGATGTCAAAGTACGCAGCCTACAACTTCCGGTTGCCACTAGGTGGCGCTATCACTATGATTCTAAATTATCATATAGATGTGTTCCGGGTCAGGATGTTATGACATATGAGAGATTTGGAGCAGATTCGACAATGTACGGCCGAGTTACAACAACTTCCTGTTTCGTGGCGAATGGTGTTTCTTTGACGCCACGCCACGGCCACATAGTTCGATAACTTTTTGATCTTTGAGTAACTTTTCACTGCCAAGGTCTCAAGAGCAGACTCGCCGAATCTGAAGTCAATCGGGTCAAATCTCTGGGAGGAGTTCGTTAAAGTATGACGCCTTGAAACGGTCAAAAAACGTCATAAAAGCAAAAATGGCCGACTTCCTGTTTGGTTTAGAGAAAACGGCCAAGAGGATTTTTTGTGCGTCTCATCACGTTCCACATACCTACCAAATTTCATACAGCTGGGTGAATCCTGATGTTGGGGCTACTCAATAGGGGGCGCTAGCGAGCCAATATTTCATACCGCAGCTGGACACCCCAATCAGACTGCAATTTTCGCAAATTCTGGCTTGCGTGCCAAATTTCACAGACTTCCCAATATCCCAAGCACCTCCTTTTTGCCATCAAACTGGTAAAATAATAATAAGAATAAGAATTAAAGCTGCGAGCAGCGATGGGCGGGCCCTCGCAATATGCACGTCGGGGTGCCGGCGGGACTCCGGCCTGCGCGGCCGAGAACGTCCGCGACTGTCGGACTGCGCGAGGACTCTGGTTGATGCTGCCATTTAGTTCTGTGACCGTCAGACACTGCATGCAGGTTCAGAGCATGGCCCCAATATACTTTTATTTCAGTCCATATGTGATACATGTTCCTACCAAATTTCATACATCTAGGTGAAACGTACTGCGAGGGCTGCTTCGTTGAAATTTTGTAGGGGGCGCTATTGAGCCGATTTGTTACTCTGAACCAATAAAATCATATTCCATAACTACATTTCGGCCTGGTAATCTACTTGCCAAGTTTGCTTATGTTTCGAGCATTTTTAGCCTCTCAAAATGACCTTCGTTGTTAACGGCGAAGACTGCATCGCCACGGCAACGGCGTTCGACGAAACATCAAAAGCTTCATGATCTGGCATTATGAACTATTTGTGTGGAACAAATTTGATATTGATTTGATTTACCTACTAAGAGAAACAAGCCAAAGTATCAAGACTTTAACTTCCTGTTACCAGTAGGTGGCGCTATGACTATGAGTCAAAATTGGCCTGCATATGTCTTCAGGCCTGGAGTCTAATCAAACACGTGAAATCTGGTAAAGATCGGATGATGTGGAGTCGAGTTACATCAGTTTATTCGTTTATGGCGAAGGATCGAAATTCCGTCGCCACGGCAACAGCTTTTCACGAAACAACAAGCTTTGAGTAACTTTTCATCACAAAGGTCTTTAGACTGTACCGACCAAATTTGAAGTTGATCTGATTAATTCCCTAGGAGGAGTTCGTTAAAGTGCAGCGCCTGGAAATGACAAAAACGACACTAGAAATTCATAAGAAATGCAAAATGGCTGACTTCCGGTTGGGTTTAGAGCATGGCCCCAAGAGACTTTTATTGAAGTCCATATGTGATACATGTTCCTACCAAATGTCATACATCTAGGTCAAACGTACTGCGAGGGCTGCTTCGTCGAAATTTTGTAGGGGGCGCTATTGAGCCGATTTGCCACTCTGAACCAATAAAATCATATTCCCTAACTACATTTCGGCCTTGTAATCTACTTGCCAAGTTTGCTTATGTTTCGAGCATTTTTAGCCTGTCAAAATGACCTTCGTTGTTAACGGCGAAGACTGCATCGCCACGGCAACGGCGTTCGACGAAACATCAAAAACTTCATGATCTGGCATTATGAACTTCTTGTATTTGTGTGGAACAAATTTGATATTGATTTGATTTACCTACTGAGAGAAACAAGCCAAAGTATCAAGACTTTAACTTCCTGTTACCAGTAGGTGGCGCTATGACTATGATTCAAAATTGGCCTGCAGATGTCTTCAGGCCTGGAGTCTAATCAAGCATGTGAAATCTGGGAAAGATCTGATGATGTGGAGTCGAGATACATCAGTTTATTCGTTCATGGCGAAGGATCGAAATTCGCCGAGCCGCCACGTCGCCGCCCTTCAGTAACTTCTTACAATCTTCACAATGAAGCATTATCAAGGTCTTAAGGCTTGTTTGACAAGCTTTGAGAGGGATCTGATTAATCTGTGAGGAGCAGGATGTCAAAGTACGCAGCGTACAACTTCCGGTTGCCACTAAGTGGCGCTATCACTATGATTCTAAATTATCATACAGATGTGTTCCGGGTCAGGATGTTATGACATATGAGAGACTTTGAGCAGATTCGACAATGTACGGCCGAGTTACAACAACTTCCTGTTTCGTGGCGAATGGTGTTTCTTTGACGCCACGCCACGGCCACATAGTTCGATAACTTTTTGATCTTTGAGTAACTTTTCACTGCCAAGGTCTCAAGAGCAGACTAGCCGAATCTGAAGTCAATCGGGTCAAATCTCTGGGAGGAGTTCGTTAAAGTATGACGCCTTGAAACGGTCAAAAAACGTCATAAAAGTAAAAATGGCCGACTTCCTGTTTGGTTTAGAGAAAACGTCCAAGAGGATTTTTTGTGCGTCTCATCACGTTCCACATACCTACCAACTTTCATACAGCTGGGTGAAACCTGATGTCGGGGCTACTCAATAGGGGGCGCTAGCGAGCCAATATTTCATACCGCAGCTGGACACCCCAATCAGACTGCAATTTTCGCAAATTCTGGCTTGCGTGCCAAATTTCACAAACTTCCCAATATCCCAAGCACCTCCTTTTTGCGACGAAACACATAAAATAATAAGAATAATTAAAGCTGCGAGCAGCGATGAGCGGGCCCTCGCTATATGCACGTCGGGGTGCATGCACGTCGGAGTGCCGGCGGGACTCCGGCCTGCGCGGCCGAGAACGTCCGCGACCGTCGGACGGCGCGAGGACTCTGGTTGATGCTGCCATTCAGTTCTGTGACCGTCAGACACTGCATGCAGGTTCAGAGCATGGCCCCAATATACTTTTATTTAAGTCCATATGTGATACATGTTCCTACCAAATTTCATACATCTAGGTGAAACGTACTGCGAGGGCTGCTTCGTTGAAATTTTGTAGGGGGCGCTATTGAGCCGATTTGCCACTCTGAACCAATAAAATCATATTATACAACTACATTTTGGGCTTTAAATGTGTATGCCAAGTTTGCTTATGTTTCGAGCATTTTTAGCCTCTCAAAATGACCTTCGTTGTTAACGGCGAAGACTGCATCGCCACGGCAACGGCGTTCGACGAAACATCAAAAACTTCATGATCTGGCATTATGAACTTCTTGTATTTGTGTGGGACAAATTTGATATTGATTTGATTTACCTACTGAGAGAAACAAGCCAAAGTATCAAGACTTTAACTTCCTGTTACCAGTAGGTGGCGCTATGACTATGATTCAAAATTGGCCTGCAGATGTCTTCAGGCCTGGAGTCTAATCAAGCATGTGAAATCTGGGAAAGATCTGATGATGTGGAGTCGAGATACATCAGTTTATTCGTTCATGGCGAAGGATCGAAATTCGCCGAGCCGCCACGTCGCCACCCTTCAGTAACTTCTTACAATCTTCACAATGAAGCATTATCAAGGTCTTAAGGCTTGTTTGACAACATTTGAGAGGGATCTGATTAATCTGTGAGGAGCAGGATGTCAAAGTACGCAGCGTACAACTTCCGGTTGCCACTAGGTGGCGCTATCACTATGATTCTAAATTATCATACAGATGTGTTCCGGGTCAGGATGTTATGACATATGAGAGATTTGGAGCAGATTCGACAATGTACGGCCGAGTTACAACAACTTCCTGTTTCGTGGCGAATGGTGTTTCTTTGACGCCACGCCACGGCCACATAGTTCGATAACTTTTTGATCTTTGAGTAACTTTTCACTGCCAAGGTCTCAAGAGCAGACTCGCCGAATCTGAAGTCAATCGGGTCAAATCTCTGGGAGGAGTTCGTTAAAGTATGACGCCTTGAAACGGTCAAAAAACGTCATAAAAGCAAAAATGGCCGACTTCCTGTTTGGTTTAAAGAAAACGTCCAAGAGGATTTTTTGTGCGTCTCATCACGTTGCACATAACTCCCAAATTTCATACAGCTGGGTGAAACCTGATGTTGGGGCTACTCAATAGGGGGCGCTAGCGAGCCAATATTTCATACCGCAGCTGGACACCCCAATCAGACTGCAATTTTCGCAAATTCTGGCTTGCGTGCCAAATTTCACAACATTCCCAATATCCCAAGCACCTCCTTTTTGCTATCAAACTGGTAAAATAATAATAATAATAATAATAATAATAATAATAATAAACATTACGGTTTCAATAGGTCCTCCGCTCCGACTACGTCGGTGCTCGGGCCCTAATTAAAGCTGCGAGCAGCGATGGGCGGGCCCTCGCAATATGCACGTCGGGGTGCATGCACGTCGGGGTGGCGGCGGGACTCCGGCCTGCGCGGCCGAGAACGTCCGCGACCGTCGGACGGCGCGAGGACTCTGGTTGATGCTGCCATTCAGTTCTGTGACCGTCAGACACTGCATGCAGGTTCAGAGCATGGCCCCAATATACTTTTATTTAAGTCCATATGTGATACATGTTCCTACCAAATTTCATACATCTAGGTGAAACGTACTGCGAGGGCTGCTTCGTTGAAATTTTGTAGGGGGCGCTATTGAGCCGATTTGCCACTCTGAACCAATAAAATCATATTATACAACTACATTTTGGGCTTTAAATGTGTATGCCAAGTTTGCTTATGTTTCGAGCATTTGTAGCCTCTCAAAATGACCTTCGTTGTTAACGGCGAAGAATGCGTCGCCACGGTAACAGTTTTTCACGAAACAACAAGCTTTGAGTAACTTTTCATCACAAAGGTCTTTAGACTGTACCGACCAAATTTGAAGTTGATCTGATGAATTCCCTAGGAGGAGTTCGTTAAAGTGCAGCGCCTGGAAATGACAAAAACGACATGAGAAATTCATAAAAAATGCAAAATGGCTGACTTCCGGTTGGGTTTAGAGCATAGCCCCAAGAGACTTTTATTGAAGTCCATATGCGATACATGTTCCTACCACATTTCATACATCTAGGTCAAACGTACTGCGAGGGCTGCTTCGTCGGAATTTTGTAGGGGGCGCTATTGAGCTGATTTGCCACTCTGAACCAATAAAATCATATTTTATAACTACATTTCGGCCTTTTAATCTACTTGCCAAATTTGCTTATGTTTCGAGCATTTTTAGCCTCTCAAAATGACCTTCGTTGTTCACGGCGAAGACTGCATCGCCACGGCAACGGCGTTCGACGAAACATCAAAAGCTTCATGATCTGGCATTATGAACTTCTTCTATTTGTGTGGAACAAATTTGATATTGATTTGATTTACCTACTAAGAGAAACAAGCCAAAGTATAAAGACTTTAACTTCCTGTTACCAGTAGGTGGCGCTATGACTATGATTCAAAATTGGCCTGCAGATGTCTTCAGGCCTGGAGTCTAATCAAACACGTGAAATCTGGGAAAGATCTGATGATGTGGAGTCGAGATACATCAGTTTATTCGTTCATGGCGAAGGATCGAAATTCGCCGAGCCGCCACGTCGCCGCCCTTCAGTAACTTCTTACAATCTTCACAACGAAGCATTATCAAGGTCTTAAGGCTTGTTTGACAACATTTGAGAGGGATCTGATTAATCTGTGAGGAGCAGGATGTCAAAGTACGCAGCCTACAACTTCCGGTTGCCACTAGGTGGCGCTATCACTATGATTCTAAATTATCATATAGATGTGTTCCGGGTCAGGATGTTATGACATATGAGAGATTTGGAGCAGATTCGACAATGTACAGCCAAGTTACAACAACTTCCTGTTTCGTGGCGAATGGTGTTTCTTTGACGCCACGCCACGGCCACATAGTTCGATAACTTTTTGATCTTTGAGTAACTTTTCACTGCCAAGGTCTCAAGAGCAGACTCGCCGAATCTGAAGTCAATCGGGTCAAATCTCTGGGAGGAGTTCGTTAAAGTATGACGCCTTGAAACGGTCAAAAAACGTCATAAAAGCAAAAATGGCCGACTTCCTGTTTGGTTTAGAGAAAACGGCCAAGAGGATTTTTTGTGCGTCTCATCACGTTCCACATACCTACCAAATTTCATACAGCTGGGTGAATCCTGATGTTGGGGCTACTCAATAGGGGGCGCTAGCGAGCCAATATTTCATACCGCAGCTGGACACCCCAATCAGACTGCAATTTTCGCAAATTCTGGCTTGCGTGCCAAATTTCACAGACTTCCCAATATCCCAAGCACCTCCTTTTTGCGACGAAACACTAAAAATAAGAATAATAATAAGAATAATAATAATAATAATAAACATTACGGTTTCAATAGGTCCTCCGCTCCGACTACGTCGGTGCTCGGGCCCTAATAATAATAATAATAAACATTCGAAATTCAATAGGTCCTCCGCTCCGACTACGTCGGTGCTCGGGCCCTAATAATAATAATAATAATAAACATAGCGGTTTCAATAGGTCCTCCGCTCCGACTACGTCGGTGCTCGGGCCCTAATAAGAATAATAATAAACATTCGAAATTCAATAGGTCCTCCGCTCCGACTACGTCGGTGCTCGGGCCCTAATTAAAGCTGCGAGCAGCGATGAGCGGGCCCTCGCAATATGCATGTCGGGGTGCCGGCGGGACTCCGGCCTGCGCGGCCGAGAACATCTGCGACCGTCGGACGGCGCGAGGACTCTGGCTGATGCTGCCATTTAGTTCTGTGACCGTCAGACACTGCATGCAGGTTTAGAGCATGGCCCCAATATACTTTTATTTAAGTCCATATGTGATACATGTTCCCACCAAATTTCATACATCTAGGTCAAACGTACTGCGAGGGCTCCTTCGTCGAAATTTTGTAGGGGGCGCTATTGAGCCGATTTGCCACTCTGAACCAATAAAATCATATTCCCTAACTACATTTCGGCCTTGTAATCTACTTGCCAAGTTTGCTTATGTTTCGAGCATTTTTAGCCTGTCAAAATGACCTTCGTTGTTAACGGCGAATACTGCATCGCCACGGCAACGGCGTTCGACGAAACATCAAAAACTTCATGATCTGGCATTATGAACTTCTTGTATTTGTGTGGAACAAATTTGATATTGATTTGATTTACCTACTGAGAGAAACAAGCCAAAGTATCAAGACTTTAACTTCCTGTTACCAGTAGGTGGCGCTATGACTATGATTCAAAATTGGCCTGCAGATGTCTTCAGGCCTGGAGTCTAATCAAGCATGTGAAATCTGGTAAAGATCTGATGATGTGGAGTCGAGATACATCAGTTTATTCGTTCATGGCGAAGGATCGAAATTCGCCGAGCCGCCACGTCGCCGCCCTTCAGTAACTTCTTACAATCTTCACAACGAAGCATTATCAAGGTCTTAAGGCTTGTTTGACAACATTTGAGAGGGATCTGATTAATCTGTGAGGAGCAGGATGTCAAAGTACACAGCGTACAACTTCCGGTTGCCACTAGGTGGTGCTATCACTATGATTCTAAATTATCATATAGATGTGTTCCGGGTCAGGATGTTATGACATATGAGAGATTTTGAGCAGATTCGACAATGTACGGCCGAGTTACAACAACTTCCTGTTTCGTGGCGAATGGTGTTTCTTTGACGCCACGCCACGGCCACATCGTTCGATAACTTTTTGATCTTTGAGTAACATTTCACTGCCAAGGTCTCAAGAGCAGACTAGCCGAATCTGAAGTCAATCGGGTCAAATCTCTGGGAGGAGTTCGTTAAAGTATGACGCCTTGAAACGGTAAAAAAACGTCATAAAAGCAAAAATGGCCGACTTCCTGTTTGGTTTAGACAAAACGGCCAAGAGGATTTTTTGTGCGTCTCATCACGTTCCACATACCTACCAACTTTCATACAGCTGGGTGAAACCTGATGTTGGGGCTACTCAATAGGGGGCGCTAGCGAGCCAATATTTCATACTGCAGCTGGACACCCCAATCAGACTGCAATTTTCGCAAATTCTGGCTTGCGTGCCAAATTTCACAACATTCCCAATATCCCAAGCACCTCCTTTTTGCGACGAAACACTTAGAATAAGAATAAGAAGAATAAGAATAAGAAGAATAATAATAAACATTCGAAATTCAATAGGTCCTCCGCTCCGACTACGTCGGTGCTCGGGCCCTAATTAAAGCTGCGAGCAGCGATGAGCGGGCCCTCGCAATATGCACGTCGGGGTGCCGGCGGGACTCCGGCCTGTGCGGACGAGAACGTCCGCGAGCGTCGGACGGCGCGAGGACTCTGGCTGATGCTGCCATTCAGTTCTGTGACCGTCAGACACTGCATGCAGGTTTAGAGCATGGCCCCAAGAGACTTTTATTGAAGTCCATATGTGATACATGTTCCTACCACATTTCATACATCTAGGTGAAACGTACTGCGAGGGCTGCTTCGTTGAAATTTTGTAGGGGGCGCTATTGAGCCGATTTGCCACTCTGAACCAATAAAATCATATTCCATAACTACATTTCGGCCTTGTAATCTACTTGCCAAGTTTGCTTATGTTTCGAGCATTTTTAGCCTCTCAAAATGACCTTCGTTGTTAACGGCGAAGACTGCATCGCCACGGCAACGGCGTTCGACGTAACATCAAAAGCTTCGTGATCTGGCATTATGAACTTCTTGTATTTGTGTGGAAGAAATTTGATATTGATTTGATTTACCTACTAAGAGAAACAAGCCAAAGTATAAAGACTTTAACTTCCTGTTACCAGTAGGTGGCGCTATGACTATGATTCAAAATTGGCCTGCAGATGTCTTCAGGCCTGGAGTCTAATCAAACACGTGAAATCTGGTAAAGATCTGATGATGTGGAGTCGAGTTACATCAGTTTATTCGTTCATGGCGAAGGATCGAAATTCGCCGAGCCGCCACGTCGCCGCCCTTCAGTAACTTCCTACAATCTTCACAACGAAGCATTATCAAGGTCTTAAGGCTTGTTTGACAACATTTGAGAGGGATCTGATTAATCTGTGAGGAGCAGGATGTCAAAGTACACAGCGTACAACTTCCGGTTGCCACTAGGTGGCGCTATCACTATGATTCTAAATTATCATATAGATGTGTTCCGGGTCAGGATGTTATGACATATGAGAGATTTGGAGCAGATTCGACAATGTACGGCCGAGTTACAACAACTTCCTGTTTCGTGGCGAATGGTG
This sequence comes from Melanostigma gelatinosum, assembly GCF_949748355.1. Taxonomy (NCBI): domain Eukaryota; kingdom Metazoa; phylum Chordata; class Actinopteri; order Perciformes; family Zoarcidae; genus Melanostigma; species Melanostigma gelatinosum. Next base: position 6,467,726 of record NC_136646.1, read on the forward strand.
TTTCTTTGACGCCACGCCACGGCCACATAGTTCGATAACTTTTTGATCTTTGAGTAACTTTTCACTGCCAAGGTCTCAAGAGCAGACTAGCCGAATCTGAAGTCAATCGGGTCAAATCTCTGGGAGGAGTTCGTTAAAGTATGACGCCTTGAAACGGTCAAAAAACGTCATAAAAGCAAAAATGGCCGACTTCCTGTTTGGTTTAGAGAAAACGGCCAAGAGGATTTTTGGTGCGTCTCATCACGTTCCACATAACTACCAACTTTCATACAGCTGGGTGAATCCTGATGTCGGGGCTACTCAATAGGGGGCGCTAGCGAGCCAATATTTCATACCGCAGCTGGGCACCCCAATCAGACTGCAATTTTCGCAAATTCTGGCTTGCGTGCCAAATTTCACAACATTCCCAATATCCCAAGCACCTCCTTTTTGCGACGAAACACTAAAAATAAGAATAATAAGAATAAACATTCGAAATTCAATAGGTCCTCCGCTCCGACTACGTCGGTGCTCGGGCCCTAATTAAAGCTGCGAGCAGCGATGAGCGGGCCCTCGCTATATGCACGTCGGGGTGCATGCACGTCGGAGTGCCGGCGGGACTCCGGCCTGCGCGGCCGAGAACGTCCGCGACCGTCGGACGGCGCGAGGACTCTGGCCGATGCTGCCATTCAGTTCTGTGACCGTCAGACACTGCATGCAGGTTTAGAGCATGGCCCCAATATACTTTTATTTAAGTCCATATGTGATACATGTTCCTACCAAATTTCATACATCTAGGTGAAACGTACTGCGAGGGCTGCTTCGTTGAAATTTTGTAGGGGGCGCTATTGAGCCGATTTGCCACTCTGAACCAATGAAATCATATTCTATAACTACATTTCGGTCTTGTAATCTGCTTGCCAAGTTTGCTTATGTTTCGAGCATTTGTAGCCTCTCAAAATGACCTTCGTTGTTAACGGCGAAGACTGCATCGCCACGGCAACGGCGTTCGATGAAACATCAAAAGCTTCATGATCTGGCATTATGAACTTCTTGTATTTGTGTGGAACAAATTTGATATTGATTTGATTTACCTGCTAAGAGAAACAAGCCAAAGTATCAAGACTTTAACTTCCTGTTACCAGTAGGTGGCGCTATGACTATGATTCAAAATTGGCCTGCAGATGTCTTCAGGCCTGGAGTCTAATCAAGCATGTGCAATCTGGTAAAGATCTGATGATGTGGAGTCGAGATACATCAGTTTATTCGTTCATGGCGAAGGATCGAAATTCGCCGAGCCGCCACGTCGCCGCCCTTCAGTAACTTCTTGCAATCTTCACAACGAAGCATTATCAAGGTCTTAAGACTTGTTTGACAACATTTGAGAGGGATCTGATTAATCTGTGAGGAGCAGGATGTCAAAGTATGCAGCGTACAACTTCCGGTTGCCACTAGGTGGCGCTATCACTATGATTCTAAATTATCATACAGATGTGTTCCGGGTCAGGATGTTATGACATATGAGAGATTTGGAGCAGATTCGACAATGTACGGCCGAGTTACAACAACTTCCTGTTTCGTGGCGAATAGTGTTTCTTTGACGCCACGCCACGGCCACATAGTTCGATAACTTTTTGATCTTTGAGTAACTTTTCACTGCCAAGGTCTCAAGAGCAGACTAGCCGAATCTGAAGTCAATCGGGTCAAATCTCTGGGAGGAGTTCGTTAAAGTATGACGCCTTGAAACGGTCAAAAACCGTCATAAAAGTAAAAATGGCCGACTTCCTGTTTGGTTTAGAGAAAACTTCCAAGAGGATTTTTGGTGCGTCTCATCACGTTCCACATACCTACTAACTTTCATACAGCTGGGTGAAACCTGATGTTGGGGCTACTCAATAGGGGGCGCTAGCGAGCCAATATTTCATACCGCAGCTGGGCACCCCAATCAGACTGCAATTTTCGCAAATTCTGGCTTGCGTGCCAAATTTCACAACATTCCCAATATCCCAAGCACCTCCTTTTTGCGACGAAACACATAAAATAAGAATAATAATAATAAACATTCGAAATTCAATAGGTCCTCCGCTCCGACTACGTCGGTGCTCGGGCCCTAATTAAAGCTGCGAGCAGCGATGGGCGGGCCCTCGCAATATGCACGTCGGGGTGCATGCACGTCGGGGTGCCGGCGGGACTCCGGCCTGCGCGGCCGAGAACGTCCGCGACCGTCGGACGGCGCGAGGACTCTGGTTGATGCTGTCATTCAGTTCCGTGACCGTCAGACACTGCATGCAGGTTCAGAGCATGGCCCCAATATACTTTTATTGAAGTCCATATGTGATACATGTTCCTACCAAATTTCATACATCTAGGTCAAACGTACTGCAAGGGCTGCTTCGTTGAAATTTTATAGGGGGCGCTATTGAGCCGATTTGCCACTCTGAACCAATAAAATCATATTATACAACTACATTTTGGGCTTTAAATGTGTATGCCAAGTTTGCTTATGTTTCGAGCATTTTTAGCCTCTCAAAATGACCTTCGTTGTTAACGGCGAAGACTGCATCGCCACGGCAACGGCGTTCGACGAAACATCAAAAGCTTCATGATCTGGCATTATGAACTATTTGTGTGGAACAAATTTGATATTGATTTGATTTACCTACTAAGAGAAACAAGCCAAAGTATCAAGACTTTAACTTCCTGTTACCAGTAGGTGGCGCTATGACTATGATTCAAAATTGGCCTGCATATGTCTTCAGGCCTGGAGTCTAATCAAACACGTGAAATCTGGTAAAGATCTGATGATGTGGAGTCGAGTTACATCAGTTTATTCGTTCATGGCGAAGGATCGAAATTCCGTCGCCACGGCAACAGCTTTTCACGAAACAACAAGCTTTGAGTATATTTTCATCACAAAGGTCTTTAGACTGTACCGACCAAATTTGAAGTTGATCTGATGAATTCCCTAGGAGGAGTTTGTTAAAGTGCAGCACCTGGAAATGACAGAAACGACACTAGAAATTCATAAAAAATAAAAAATGGCTGACTTCCGGTTGGGTTTAGAGCATGGCGCCAAGAGACTTTTATTTACGTCCATATGTGATACATGTTCCTACCACATTTCATACATCTAGGTCAAACGTACTGCGAGGGCTGCTTCGTCGGAATTTTGCAGGGGGCGCTATTGAGCCGATTTGCCACTCTGAACCAATCAAATCATATTCCCTAACTACATTTCGGCCTTGTAATCTACTTGCCAAGTTTTCTTATGTTTCGAGCATTTCTAGCCTCTCAAAATGACCTTCGTTGTTAACGGCGAAGACTGCATCGCCACGGCAACGGCGTTCGAGGAAACATCAAAAGCTTCATGATCTGGCATTATGAACTTCTTGTATTTGTGTGGAACAAATTTGATATTGATTTGATTTACCTACTGAGAGAAACAAGCCAAAGTATCAAGACTTTAACTTCCTGTTACCAGTAGGTGGCGCTATGACTATGATTCAAAATTGGCCTGCAGATGTCTTCAGGCCTGGAGTCTAATCAAGCACGTGAAATCTGGTAAAGATCTGATGATGTGGAGTCGAGTTACATCAGTTTATTCGTTCATGGCGAAGGATCGAAATTCGCCGAGCCGCCACGTCGCCGCCCTTCAGTAACTTCTTACATTCTTCACAATGAAGCATTATCAAGGTCTTAAGGCTTGTTTGACAACATTTGAGAGGGATCTGATTAATCTGTGAGGAGCAGGATGTCAAAGTACGCAGCGTACAACTTCCGGTTGCCACTAGGTGGCGCTATCACTTTGATTCTAAATTATCATATAGATGTGTTCCGGGTCAGGATTTTATGACATATGAGAGATTTTGAGCAGATTCGACAATGTACGGCCGAGTTACAACAACTTCCTGTTTCGTGGCGAATGGTGTTTCTTTGACGCCACGCCACGGCCACATAGTTCGATAACTTTTTGATCTTTGAGTAACTTTTCACTGCCAAGGTCTCAAGAGCAGACTAGCCGAATCTGAAGTCAATCGGGTCAAATCTCTGGGAGGAGTTCGTTAAAGTATGACGCCTTGAAACGGTCAAAAAACGTCATAAAAGCAAAAATGGCCGACTTCCTGTTTGGTTTAGAGAAAACGTCCAAGAGGGTTTTTTGTGCGTCTCATCACGTTCCACATACCGACCAAATTTCATACAGCTGGGTGAATCCTGATGTTGGGGCTACTCAATAGGGGGCGCTAGCGAGCCAATATTTCATACCGCAGCTGGACACCCCAATCAGACTGCAATTTTCGCAAATTCTGGCTTGCTTGCCAAATTTCACAACATTCCCAATATCCCAAGCACCTCCTTTTTGCCATCAAACTGGTAAAATAATAATAATAATTAAAGCTGCGAGCAGCGATGGGCGGGCCCTCGCAATATGCACGTCGGGGTGCCGGCGGGACTCCGGCCTGCGCGGCCGAGAACGTCCGCGACCGTCGGACGGCGCGAGGACCCTGGCTGATGCTGCCATTTAGTTCTGTGACCGTCAGACACTGCATGCAGGTTTAGAGCATGGCCCCAATATACTTTTATTTAAGTCCATATGTGATACATGTTCCCACCAAATTTCATACATCTAGGTCAAACGTACTGCGAGGGCTGCTTCGTCGAAATTTTGTAGGGGGCGCTATTGAGCCGATTTGCCACTCTGAACCAATAAAATCATATTCCCTAACTACATTTCGGCCTTGTAATCTACTTGCCAAGTTTGCTTATGTTTCGAGCATTTTTAGCCTGTCAAAATGACCTTTGTTGTTAACGGCGAAGACTGCATCGCCACGGCAACGGCGTTCGACGAAACATCAAAAACTTCATGATCTGGCATTATGAACTTCTTGTATTTGTGTGGAACAAATTTGATATGGATTTGATTTACCTACTGAGAGAAACAAGCCAAAGTATCAAGACTTTAACTTCCTGTTACCAGTAGGTGGCGCTATGACTATGATTCAAAATTGGCCTGCAGATGTCTTCAGGCCTGGAGTCTAATCAAACACGTGAAATCTGGGAAAGATCTGATGATGTGGAGTCGAGATACATCAGTTTATTCGTTCATGGCGAAGGATCGAAATTCGCCGAGCCGCCACGTCGCCGCCCTTCAGTAACTTCTTACAATCTTCACAACGAAGCATTATCAAGGTCTTAAGGCTTGTTTGACAACATTTGAGAGGGATCTGATTAATCTGTGAGGAGCAGGATGTCAAAGTACGCAGCGTACAACTTCCGGTTGCCACTAGGTGGCGCTATCAGTTTGATTCAAAATTATCATATAGATGTGTTCCGGGTCAGGATGTTATGACATATGAGAGATTTTGAGCAGATTCGACAATGTACGGCCGAGTTACAACAACTTCCTGTTTCGTGGCGAATGGTGTTTCTTTGACGCCACGCCACGGCCACATAGTTCGATAACTTTTTGATCTTTGAGTAACTTTTCACTGCCAAGGTCTCAAGAGCAGACTAGCCGAATTTTAAGTCAATCGGGTCAAATCTCTGGGAGGAGTTCGTTAAAGTATGACGCCTTGAAACGGTCAAAAAACGTCATAAAAGCATAAATGGCCGACTTCCTGTTTGGTTTAGAGAAAACGGCCAAGAGGATTTTTTGTGCGTCTCATCACGTTCCACATACCTACCAAATTTCATACAGCTGGGTGAATCCTGACGTTGGGGCTACTCAATAGGGGGCGCTAGCGAGCCAATATTTCATACTGCAGCTGGACACCCCAATCAGACTGCAATTTTCGCAAATTCTGGCTTGCGTGCCAAATTTCACAACATTCCCAATATCCCAAGCACCTCCTTTTTGCGACGAAACTGGTAAAATAAGAATAATAAACATTCGAAATTCAATAGGTCCTCCGCTCCGACTACGTCGGTGCTCGGGCCCTAATTAAAGCTGCGAGCAGCGATGGGCGGGCCCTCGCAATATGCACGTCGGGGTGCCGGCGGGACTCCGGCCTGCGCGGCCGAGAACGTCCGCGACCGTCGGACGGCGCGAGGACTCTGGTTGATGCTGCCATTTAGTTCTGTGACCGTCAGACACTGCATGCAGGTTCAGAGCATGGCCCCAACATACTTTTATTTCAGTCCATATGTGATACATGTTCCTACCAAATTTCATACATCTAGGTGAAACGTACTGCGAGGGCTGCTTCGTTGAAATTTTGTAGGGGGCGCTATTGAGCCGATTTGCCACTCTGAACCAATAAAATCATATTCCATGACTCCATTTCAGCCTTGTAATCTACTTGCCAAGTTTGCTTATGTTTCGAGCATTTTTAGCCTCTCAAAATGACCTTCGTTGTTAACGGCGAAGAATGGGTCGCCACGGCAACAGCTTTTCACGAAACAACAAGCTTTGAGTAACTTTTCATCACAAAGGTCTTTAGACTGTACCGACCAAATTTGAAGTTGATCTGATTAATTCCCTAGGAGGAGTTCGTTAAAGTGCAGCGCCTGGAAATGACAAAAACGACACTAGAAATTCATAAGAAATGCAAAATGGCTGACTTCCGGTTGGGTTTAGAGCATAACTCCAAGAGACTTTTATTGAAGTCCATATGTGATACATGTTCCTACCACATTTTAATACATCTAGGTCAAACGTACTGCGAGGGCTGCTTCGTCGAAATTTTGTAGGGGGCGCTATTGAGCCGATTTGCCACTCTGAACCAATAAAATCATATTCTGTAACTACATTTCGGCCTTGTAATCTACTTGCCAAGTTTGCTTATGTTTCGAGCATTTTTAGCCTCTCAAAATGACCTTCGTTGTTAACGGCGAAGACTTCATCGCCACGGCAACGGCGTTCGACGAAACATCAAAAGCTTCATGATCTGGCATTATGAACTTCTTCTATTTGTGTGGAACAAATTTGATATTGATTTGATTTACCTACTAAGAGAAACAAGCCAAAGTATAAAGACTTTAACTTCCTGTTACCAGTAGGTGGCGCTATGACTATGATTCAAAATTGGCCTGCAGATGTCTTCAGGCCTGGAGTCTAATCAAACACGTGAAATCTGGTAAAGATCTAATGATGTGGAGTCGAGTTACATCAGTTTATTCGTTCATGGCGAAGGATCGAAATTCGCCGAGCCGCCACGTCGCCGCCCTTCAGTAACTTCTTACAATCTTCACAATGAAGCATTATCAAGGTCTTAAGGCTTGTTTGACAAGATTTGAGAGGGATCTGATGAATCTGTGAGGAGCAGGATGTCAAAGTACGCAGCGTACAACTTCCGGTTGGCACTAGGTGGCGCTATCACTATGATTCTAAATTATCATACAGATGTGTTCCGGGTCAGGATGTTATGACATATGAGAGATTTGGAGCAGATTCGACAATGTACGGCCGAGTTACAACAACTTCCTGTTTCGTGGCGAATGGTGTTTCTTTGACGCCACGCCACGGCCACATAGTTCGATAACTTTTTGATCTTTGAGTAACTTTTCACTGCCAAGGTCTCAAGAGCAGACTTGCCGAATCTGAAGTCAATCGGGTCAAATCTCTGGGAGGAGTTCGTTAAAGTATGACGCCTTGAAACGGTCAAAAAACGTCATAAAAGCAAAAATGGCCGACTTCCTGTTTGGTTTAGAGAAAACGGCCAAGAGGATTTTTTGTGCGTCTCATCACGTTCCACATACCTACCAAATTTCATACAGCTGGGTGAATCCTGATGTTGGGGCTACTCAATAGGGGGCGCTAGCGAGCCAATATTTCATACCGCAGCTGGACACCCCAATCAGACTGCAATTTTCGCAAATTCTGGCTTGCGTGCCAAATTTCACAACATTCCCAATATCCCAAGCACCTCCTTTTTGCGACCAAACACTAAAAATAATAATAAGAATAATAATAATAATTAAAGCTGCGAGCAGCGATGGGCGGGCCCTCGCAATATGCACGTCGGGGTGCATGCACGTCGGAGTGCCGGCGGGACTCCGGCCTGCGCGGCCGAGAACGTCCGCGACCGTCGGACGGCGCGAGGACTCTGGTTGATGCTGCCATTCAGTTCTGTGACCGTCAGAAACTGCATGCAGGTTCAGATCATGGCCCCAATATACTTTTATTTAAGTCCATATGTGATACATGTTCCTACCAAATTTCATACATCTAGGTGAAACGTACTGCGAGGGCTGCTTCGTTGAAATTTTGTAGGGGGCGCTATTGAGCCGATTTGCCACTCTGAACCAATAAAATCATATTCCATAACTACATTTCGGCCTTGTAATCTACTTGCCAAGTTTGGTTATGTTTCGAGCATTGTTAGCCTCTCAAAATGACCTTCGTTGTTAACGGCGAAGGATGCGTCGCCACGGCAACAGCTTTTCACGAAACAACAAGCTTTGAGTAACTTTTCATCACAAAGGTCTTTAGACTGTACCGACCAAATTTGAAGTTGATCTGATGAATTCCCTAGGAGGAGTTCGTTAAAGTGCAGCGCCTGGAAATGACAAAAACGACATGAGAAATTCATGAAAAAATGCAAAATGGCTGACTTCCGGTTGGGTTTAGAGCATAGCCCTAAGAGACTTTTATTGAAGTCCATATGCGATACATGTTCCTACCACATTTCATACATCTAGGTCAAACGTACTGCGAGGGCTGCTTCGTCGAAATTTTGTAGGGGGCGCTATTGAGCCGATTTGCCACTCTGAACCAATAAAATCATATTATACAACTACGTTTTGGGCTTTAAATGTGTATGCCAAGTTTACTTATGTTTCGAGCATTTTTAGCCTCTCAAAATGACCTTCGTTGTTAACGGCGAACACTGCATCGCCACGGCAACGGCGTTCGACGGAACATCAAAAGCTTCATGATCTGGCATTATGAACTTCTTGTATTTGTGTGGAAGAAATTTGATATTGATTTGATTTACCTACTGAGAGAAACAAGCCAAAGTATCAAGACTTTAACTTCCTGTTACCAGTAGGTGGCGCTATGACTATGATTCAAAATTGGCCTGCAGATGTCTTCATGCCTGGAGTCTAATCAAACACGTGAAATCTGGTAAAGATCTGATGATGTGGAGTCGAGTTACATCAGTTTATTCGTTCATGGCGAAGGATCGAAATTCGCCGAGCCGCCACGTCGCCGCCCTTCAGTAACTTCTTACAATCTTCACAACGAAGCATTATCAAGGTCTTAAGGCTTGTTTGACAACATTTGAGAGGGATCTGATTAATCTGTGAGGAGCAGGATGTCAAAGTACGCAGCGTACAACTTCCGGTTGCCACTAGGTGGCGCTATCACTATGATTCTAAATTATCATATAGATGTGTTCCGGGTCAGGATGTTATGACATATGAGAGATTTGGAGCAGATTCGACAATGTACGGCCGAGTTACAACAACTTCCTGTTTCGTGGCGAATGGTGTTTCTTTGACGCCACGCCACGGCCACATAGTTCGATAACTTTTTGATCTTTGAGTAACTTTTCACTGCCAAGGTCTCAAGAGCAGACTAGCCGAATCTGAAGTCAATCGGGTCAAATCTCTGGGAGGAGTTCGTTAAAGTATGACGCCTTGAAACGGTCAAAAAACGTCATAAAAGCAAAAATGGCCGACTTCCTGTTTGGTTTAGAGAAAACTTCCAAGAGGATTTTTGGTGCGTCTCATCACGTTCCACATACCTACCAACTTTCATACAGCTGGGTGAAACCTGATGTTGGGGCTACTCAATAGGGGGCGCTAGCGAGCCAATATTTCATACCGCAGCTGGACACCCCAATCAGACTGCAATTTTCGCAAATTCTGGCTTGCGTGCCAAATTTCACAGACTTCCCAATATCCCAAGCACCTCCTTTTTGCGACGAAACACTAAAAATAAGAATAATAATAATAAGAATAATTAAAGCTGCGAGCAGCGATGAGCGGGCCCTCGCTATATGCACGTCGGGGTGCATGCACGTCGGAGTGCCGGCGGGACTCCGGCCTGCGCGGCCGAGAACGTCCGCGACCGTCGGACGGCGCGAGGACTCTGGCCGATGCTGCCATTCAGTTCTGTGACCGTCAGACACTGCATGCAGGTTTAGAGCATGGCCCCAATATACTTTTATTTAAGTCCATATGTGATACATGTTCCTACCAAATTTCATACATCTAGGTGAAACGTACTGCGAGGGCTGCTTCGTTGAAATTTTGTAGGGGGCGCTATTGAGCCGATTTGCCACTCTGAACCAATGAAATCATATTCTATAACTACATTTCGGTCTTGTAATCTGCTTGCCAAGTTTGCTTATGTTTCGAGCATTTGTAGCCTCTCAAAATGACCTTCGTTGTTCACGGCGAAGACTGCATCGCCACGGCAACGGCGTTCGACGAAACATCAAAAGCTTCATGATCTGGCATTATGAACTTCTTATATTTGTGTGGAACAAATATGATATTGATTTGATTTATCTACTAAGAGAAACAAGCCAAAGTATAAAGACTTTAACTTCCTGTTACCAGTAGGTGGCGCTATGACTATGATTCGAAATTGGCCTGCAGATGTCTTCAGGCCTGGAGTCTAATCAAGCATGTGCAATCTGGTAAAGATCTGATGATGTGGAGTCGAGATACATCAGTTTATTCGTTCATGGCGAAGGATCGAAATTCGCCGAGCCGCCACGTCGCCGCCCTTCAGTAACTTCTTACAATTTTCACAATGAAGCATTATCAAGGTCTTAAGGCTTGTATGACAACATTTGAGAGGGATCTGATTAATCTGTGAGGAGCAGGATGTCAAAGTACGCAGCGTACAACTTCCGGTTGCCACTAGGTGGCGCTATCAGTTTGATTCAAAATGATCATATAGATGTGTTCCGGGTCAGGATGTTATGACATATGAGATATTTTGAGCAGATTCGACAATGTACGGCCGAGTTACAACAACTTCCTGTTTCGTGGCGAATGGTGTTTCTTTGACGCCACGCCACGGCCACATAGTTCGATAACTTTTTGATCTTTGAGTAACTTTTCACTGCCAAGGTCTCAAGAGCAGACTAGCCGAATCTGAAGTCAATCGGGTCAAATCTCTGGGAGGAGTTCGTTAAAGTATGACGCCTTGAAACGGTCAAAAAACGTCATAAAAGCAAAAATGGCCGACTTCCTGTTTGGTTTAGAGAAAACGGCCAAGAGGATGTTTTGTGCGTCTCATCACGTTCCACATACCTACCAACTTTCATACAGCTGGGTGAAACCTGATGTTGGGGCTACTCAATAGGGGGCGCTAGCGAGCCAATATTTCATACCGCAGCTGGGCACCCCAATCAGACTGCAATTTTCGCAAATTCTGGCTTGCTTGCCAAATTTCACAAACTTCCCAATATCCCAAGCACCTCCTTTTTGCGACGAAACACATAAAATAATAATAATAATAATAATAAGAATAATAATAAACATTCGAAATTCAATTCGCCGAGCCGCCACGTCGCCGCCCTTCAGTAACTTCTTACAATTTTCACAATGAAGCATTATCAAGGTCTTAAGGCTTGTATGACAACATTTGAGAGGGATCTGATTAATCTGTGAGGAGCAGGATGTCAAAGTACGCAGCGTACAACTTCCGGTTGCCACTAGGTGGCGCTATCAGTTTGATTCAAAATGATCATATAGATGTGTTCCGGGTCAGGATGTTATGACATATGAGATATTTTGAGCAGATTCGACAATGTACGGCCGAGTTACAACAACTTCCTGTTTCGTGGCGAATGGTGTTTCTTTGACGCCACGCCACGGCCACATAGTTTGATAACTTTTTGATCTTTGAGTAACTTTTCACTGCCAAGGTCTCAAGAGCAGACTAGCCGAATCTGAAGTCAATCGGGTCAAATCTCTGGGAGGAGTTCGTTAAAGTATGACGCCTTGAAACGGTCAAAAAACGTCATAAAAGCAAAAATGGCCGACTTCCTGTTTGGTTTAGAGAAAACGGCCAAGAGGATGTTTTGTGCGTCTCATCACGTTCCACATACCTACCAACTTTCATACAGCTGGGTGAAACCTGATGTTGGGGCTACTCAATAGGGGGCGCTAGCGAGCCAATATTTCATACCGCAGCTGGGCACCCCAATCAGACTGCAATTTTCGCAAATTCTGGCTTGCTTGCCAAATTTCACAAACTTCCCAATATCCCAAGCACCTCCTTTTTGCGACGAAACACATAAAATAATAATAATAATAATAATAAGAATAATAATAAACATTCGAAATTCAATAGGTCCTCCGCTCCGACTACGTCGGTGCTCGGGCCCTAATAATAAACATTACGGTTTCAATAGGTCCTCCGCTCCGACTACGTCGGTGCTCGGGCCCTAATTAAAGCTGCGAGCAGCGATGGGCGGGCCCTCGCAATATGCACGTCGGGGTGCCGGCGGGACTCCGGCCTGCGCGGCCGAGAACGTCCGCGACCGTCGGACGGCGCGAGGACTCTGGCTGATGCTGCCATTTAGTTCTGTGACCGTCAGACACTGCATGCAGGTTTAGAGCATGGCCCCAATATACTTTTATTTAAGTCCATATGTGATACATGTTCCCACCAAATTTCATACATCTAGGTCAAACGTACTGCGAGGGCTGCTTCGTCGAAATTTTGTAGGGGGCGCTATTGAGCCGATTTGCCACTCTGAACCAATAACATCATATTCCCTAACTACATTTCGGCCTTGTAATCTACTTGCCAAGTTTGCTTATGTTTCGAGCATTTTTAGCCTCTCAAAATGACCTTCGTTGTTGACGGCGAAGACTGCATCGCCACGGCAACGGCATTCGACGAAACATCAAAAGCTTCATGATCTGGCATTATGAACTTCTTGTATTTGTGTGGAACAAATTTGATATTGATTTGATTTACCTACTAAGAGAAACAAGCCAAAGTATAAAGACTTTAACTTCCTGTTACCAGTAGGTGGCGCTATGACTATGATTCAAAATTGGCCTGCAGATGTCTTCAGGCCTGGAGTCTAATCAAGCATGTGAAATCTGGTAAAGATCTGATGATGTGGAGTCGAGATACATCAGTTTATTCGTTCATGGCGAAGGATCGAAATTCGCCGAGCCGCCACGTCGCCGCCCTTCAGTAACTTCTTACAATCTTCACAATGAAGCATTATCAAGGTCTTAAGGCTTGTATGACAACATTTGAGAGGGATATGATTAATCTGTGAGGAGCAGGATGTCAAAGTACGCAGCGTACAACTTCCGGTTGCCACTAGGTGGCGCTATCAGTTTGATTCACAATTATCATATAGATGTGTTCCGGGTCAGGATGTTATGACATATGAGAGATTTTGAGCAGATTCGACAATGTACGGCCGAGTTACAACAACTTCCTGTTTCGTGGCGAATGGTGTTTCTTTGACGCCACGCCACGGCCACATAGTTCGATAACTTTTTGATCTTTGAGTAACTTTTCACTGCCAAGGTCTCAAGAGCAGACTAGCCGAATCTGAAGTCAATCGGGTCAAATCTCTGGGAGGAGTTCGTTAAAGTATGACGCCTTGAAACGGTCAAAAAACGTCATAAAAGCAAAAATGGCCGACTTCCTGTTTGGTTTAGAGAAAACGGCCAAGAGGATTTTTTGTGCGTCTCATCACGTTCCACATACCTACCAACTTTCATACAGCTGGGTGAAACCTGATGTTGGGGCTACTCAATAGGGGGCGCTAGCGAGCCAATATTTCATACCGCAGCTGGGCACCCCAATCAGACTGCAATTTTCGCAAATTCTGGCTTGCTTGCCAAATTTCACAAACTTCCCAATATCCCAAGCACCTCCTTTTTGCGACGAAACACATAAAATAATAATAATAATAATAAGAATAATAATAAGAATAATAATAAACATTCGAAATTCAATAGGTCCTCCGCTCCGACTACGTCGGTGCTCGGGCCCTAATAATAAACATTACGGTTTCAATAGGTCCTCCGCTCCGACTACGTCGGTGCTCGGGCCCTAATTACGGTTTCAATAGGTCCTCCGCTCCGACTACGTCGGTGCTCGGGCCCTAATAAGAATAAGAATAAACATTCGAAATTCAATAGGTCCTCCGCTCCGACTACGTCGGTGCTCGGGCCCTAATTAAAGCTGCGAGCAGCGATGGGCGGGCCCTCGCAATATGCACGTCGGGGTGCCGGCGGGACTCCGGCCTGCGCGGCCGAGAACGTCCGCGACCGTCGGACGGCGCGAGGACTCTGGCTGATGCTGCCATTTAGTTCTGTGACCGTCAGACGCTGCATGCAGGTTTAGAGCATGGCCCCAATATACTTTTATTTAAGTCCATATGTGATACATGTTCCCACCAAATTTCATACATCTAGGTCAAACGTACTGCGAGGGCTGCTTCGTCGGAATTTTGTAGGGGGCGCTATTGAGCCGATTTGCCACTCTGAACCAATAAAATCATATTCCCTAACTACATTTCGGCCTTGTAATCTACTTGCCAAGTTTGCTTATGTGTCGAGCATTTTTAGCCTGTCAAAATGACCTTCGTTGTTAACGGCGAAGACTGCATCGCCACGGCAACGGCGTTCGACGAAACATCAAAAACTTCATGATCTGGCATTATGAACTTCTTGTATTTGTGTGGAACAAATTTGATATTGATTTGATTTACCTACTGAGAGAAACAAGCCAAAGTATCAAGACTTTAACTTCCTGTTACCAGTAGGTGGCGCTATGACTATGATTCAAAATTGGCCTGCAGATGTCTTCAGGCCTGGAGTCTAATCAAACACGTGAAATCTGGTAAAGATCTGATGATGTGGAGTCAAGATACATCAGTTTATTCGTTCATGGCGAAGGATCGAAATTCGCCGAGCCGCCACGTCGCCGCCCTTCAGTAACTTCTTACAATCTTCACAATGAAGCATTATCAAGGTCTTAAGGCTTGTTTGACAAGATTTGAGAGGGATCTGATGAATCTGTGAGGAGCAGGATGTCAAAGTACGAAGCGTGCAACTTCCGGTTGCCACTAGGTGGCGCTATCAGTTTGATTCAAAATTATCATACAGATGTGTTCCGGGTCAGGATGTTATGACATATGAGAGATTTTGAGCAGATTCGACAATGTACGGCCGAGTTACAACAACTTCCTGTTTCGTGGCGAATGGTGTTTCTTTGACGCCACGCCACGGCCACATAGTTCGATAACTTTTTGATCTTTGAGTAACTTTTCACTGCCAAGGTCTCAAGAGCAGACTAGCCGAATCTGAAGTCAATCGGGTCAAATCTCTGGGAGGAGTTCGTTAAAGTATGACGCCTTGAAACGGTCAAAAAACGTCATAAAAGCAAAAATGGCCGACTTCCTGTTTGGTTTAGAGAAAACTTCCAAGAGGATTTTTTGTGCGTCTCATCACGTTCCACATACCTACCAACTTTCATACAGCTGGGTGAAACCTGATGTTGGGGCTACTCAATAGGGGGCGCTAGCGAGCCAATATTATATACCGTAGCTGGACACCCCAATCAGACTGCAATTTTCGCAAATTCTGGCTTGCGTGCCAAATTTCACAAAATTCCCAATATCCCAAGCACCTCCTTTTTGCGACGAAACACTTAGAATAAGAATAATAAACATTACGGTTTCAATAGGTCCTCCGCTCCGACTACGTCGGTGCTCGGGCCCTAATTAAAGCTGCGAGCAGCGATGAGCGGGCCCTCGCAATATGCACGTCGGGGTGCCAGCGGACTCCGGCCTGCGCGGCCGAGAACGTCCGCGACCGTCGGACGCCGCGAGGACTCTGGCCGATGCTGCCATTCAGTTCTGTGACCGTCAGACACTGCATGCAGGTTTAGAGCATGGCCCCAATATACTTTTATTTAAGTCCATATGTGATACATGTTCCTACCAAATTTCATACATCTAGGTGAAACGTACTGCGAGGGCTGCTTCGTTGAAATTTTGTAGGGGGCGCTATTGAGCCGATGTGCCACTCTGAACCAATAAAATCATATTCCATAACTACATTTCGGCCTTGTAATCTACTTGCCAAGTTTGCTTATGTTTCGAGCATTTTTAGCCTCTCAAAATGACCATCGTTGTTAACGGCGAAGAATGCGTCGCCACGGCAACAGCTTTTCACGAAACAACAAGCTTTGAGTAACTTTTCATCACAAAGGTCTTTAGACTGTACCGACCAAATTTGAAGTTGATCTGATTAATTCCCTAGGAGGAGTTCGTTAATGTGCAGCGCCTGGAAATGACAAAAACGACACTAGAAATTCATAAGAAATGCAAAATGGATGACTTCCGGTTGGGTTTAGAGCATGGCCCCAAGAGACTTTTATTGAAGTCCATATGTGATACATGTTCCTACCACATTTCATACATCTAGGTCAAACGTACTGCGAGGGCTGCTTCGGTGAAATTTTGTAGGGGGCGCTATTGAGCCGATTTGCCACTCTGAACCAATAAAATCATATTCCATAACTACATTTCGGCCTTGTAATCTACTTGCCAAGTTTGCTTATGTTTCGAGCATTTTTAGCCTCTCAAAATGACCTTCGTTGTTCACGGCGAAGACTGCATCGCCACGGCAACGGCGTTCGACGAAACATCAAAATCTTCATGATCTGGCATTATGAACTTCTTGTATTTGTGTGGAAGAAATTTGATATTGATTTGATTTACCTACTAAGAGAAACAAGCCAAAGTATAAAGACTTTAACTTCCTGTTACCAGTAGGTGGCACTATGACTATGATTCAAAATTGGCCTGCAGATGTCTTCAGGCCTGGAGTCTAATCAAGCATGTGCAATCTGGTAAAGATCTGATGATGTGGAGTCGAGATACATCAGTTTATTCGTTCATGGCGAAGGATCGAAATTCGCCGAGCCGCCACGTCGCCGCCCTTCAGTAACTTCTTGCAATCTTCACAACGAAGCATTATCAAGGTCTTAAGGCTTGTTTGACAACATTTGAGAGGGATCTGATTAATCTGTGAGGAGCAGGATGTCAAAGTACGCAGCGTACAACTTCCGGTTGCCACTAGGTGGCGCTATCACTATGATTCTAAATTATCATATAGATGTGTTCCGGGTCAGGATGTTATGACATATGAGAGATGTTGAGCAGATTCGACAATGTACAGCCGAGTTACAACAACTTCCTGTTTCGTGGCAAATGGTGTTTCTTTGACGCCACGCCACGGCCACATAGTTCGATAACTTTTTGATCTTTGAGTAACTTTTCACTGCCAAGGTCTCAAGAGCAGACTAGCCGAATCTGAAGTCAATCGGGTCAAATCTCTGGGAGGAGTTCGTTAAAGTATGACGCCTTGAAACGGTCAAAAAACGTCATAAAAGCAAAAATGGCCGACTTCCTGTTTGGTTTAGACAAAACGGCCAAGAGGATTTTCTGTGCGTCTCATCAAGTTCCACATACCGACCAAATTTCATACAGCTGGGTGAATCCTGATGTTGGGGCTACTCAATAGGGGGCGCTAGCGAGCCAATATTTCATACCGCAGCTGGACACCCCAATCAGACTGCAATTTTCGCAAATTCTGGCTTGCGTGCCAAATTTCACAACATTCCCAATATGCCAAGCACCTCCTTTTTGCCATGAAAGCGGAAGAAGAAGAATAATAATAAGAATTAAAGCTGCGAGCAGCGATGGGCGGGCCCTCGCAATATGCACGTCGGGGTGCCGGCGGGACTCCGGCCTGCGCGGCCGAGAACGTCCGCGACCGTCGGACGGCGCGAGGACTCTGGCTGATGCTGCCATTCAGTTCTGTGACCGTCAGACACTGCATGCAGGTTTAGAGCATGGCCCCAAGAGACTTTTATTGAAGTCCATATGTGATACATGTTCCTACCAAATTTCATACATCTAGGTGAAACGTACTGCGAGGGCTGCTTCGTTGAAATTTTGTAGGGGGCGCTATTGAGCCGATTTGCCACTCTGAACCAATAAAATCATATTCCATAACTACATTTCGGCCTTGTAATCTACTTGCCAAGTTAGGTTATGTTTCGAGCATTTTTAGCCTCTCAAAATGACCTTCGTTGTTAACGGCGAAGAATGCGTCGCCACGGCAACAGCTTTTCACGAAACAACAAGCTTTGAGTAACTTTTCATCACAAAGGTCTTTAGACTGTACCGACCAAATTTGAAGTTGATCTGATTAATTCCCTAGGAGGAGTTCGTTAAAGTGCAGCGCCTGGAAATGACAAAAACGACACTAGAAATTCAGAAGAAATGCAAAGTTATTGACTTCCGGTTGGGTTTAGAGCATAGCCCCAAGAGACTTTTATTGAAGTCCATATGTGATACATGTTCCTACCACATTTCATACATCTAGGTCAAACGTACTGCGAGGGCTGCTTCGTTGAAATTTTGTAGGCGGCGCTATTGAGCCGATTTGCCACTCTGAACCAATAAAATCATATTCCCTAACTACATTTCGGCCTTGTAATCTACTTGCCAAGTTTGCTTATGTTTCGAGCATTTTTAGCCTCTCAAAATGACCTTCGTTGTTAACGGCGAAGACTGCATCGCCACGGCAACGGCATTCTACGAAACATCAAAAGCTTCATGATCTGGCATTATGAACTTCTTGTATTTGTGTTGAAGAAATTTGATATTGATTTGATTTACCTACTAAGAGAAACAAGCCAAAGTATAAAGACTTTAACTTCCTGTTACCAGTAGGTGGCGCTATGACTATGATTCAAAATTGGCCTGCAGATGTCTTCAGGCCTGGAGTCTAATCAAACACGTGAAATCTGGCAAAGATCTGATGATGTGGAGTCGAGTTACATCAGTTTATTCGTTCATGGCGAAGGATCGAAATTCGCCGAGCCGCCACGTCGCCGCCCTTCAGTAACTTCTTACAATCTTCACAACGAAGCATTATCAAGGTCTTAAGGCTTGTTTGACAACATTTGAAAGGGATCTGATTAATCTGTGAGGAGCAGGATGTCAAAGTACGCAGCGTACAACTTCCGGTTGCCACTAGGTGGCGCTATCACTATGATTCTAAATTATCATATAGATGTGTTCCGGGTCAGGATGTTATGACATATGAGAGATTTGGAGCAGATTCGACAATGTACGGCCGAGTTACAACAACTTCCTGTTTCGTGGCGAATGGTGTTTCTTTGACGCCACGCCACGGCCACATAGTTCGATAACTTTTTGATCTTTGAGTAACTTTTCACTGCCAAGGTCTCAAGAGCAGACTCGCCGAATCTGAAGTCAATCGGGTCAAATCTCTGGGAGGAGTTCGTTAAAGTATGACGCCTTGAAACGGTCAAAAAACGTCATAAATGCAAAAATGGCCGACTTCCTGTTTGGTTTAGAGAAAACGGCCAAGAGGATTTTTTGTGCGTCTCATCACGTTCCACATACCTACCAACTTTCATACAGCTGGGTGAAACCTGATGTTGGGGCTACTCAATAGGGGGCGCTAGCGAGCCAATATTTCATACCGCAGCTGGGCACCCCAATCAGACTGCAATTTTCGCAAATTCTGGCTTGCGTGCCAAATTTCACAGACTTCCCAATATCCCAAGCACCTCCTTTTTGCCATCAAACTGGTAAAATAATAATAATTAAAGCTGCGAGCAGCGATGAGCGGGCCCTCGCAATATGCACGTCGGGGTGCATGCACGTCGGGGTGCCGGCGGGACTCCGGCCTGCGCGGCCGAGAATGTCCGCGACCGTCGGACGGCGCGAGGACTCTGGTTGATGCTGTCATTCAGTTCCGTGACCGTCAGACACTGCATGCAGGTTCAGAGCATGGCCCCAATATACTTTTATGTAAGTCCATATGTGATACATGTTCCTACCAAATTTCATACATCTAGGTGAAACGTACTGCGAGGGATGCTTCGTTGAAATTTTGTAGGGGGCGCTATTGAGCCGATTTGCCACTCTGAACCAATAAAATCATATTATACAACTACATTTTGGGATTTAAATGTGTATGCCAAGTTTGCTTATGTTTCGAGCATTTTTAGCCTCTCAAAATGACCTTCGTTGTTAACGGCGAAGACTGCATCGCCACGGCAACGGCGTTCGACGAAACATCAAAAGCTTCATGATCTGGCATTATGAACTATTTGTGTGGAACAAATTTGATATTGATTTGATTTACCTACTAAGAGAAACAAGCCAAAGTATCAAGACTTTAACTTCCTGTTACCAGTAGGTGGCGCTATGACTATGATTCAAAATTGGCCTGCATATGTCTTCAGGCCTGGAGTCTAATCAAACACGTGAAATCTGGTAAAGATCTGATGATGTGGAGTCGAGTTACATCAGTTTATTCGTTCATGGCGAAGGATCGAAATTCCGTCGCCACGGCAACAGCTTTTCACGAAACAACAAGCTTTGAGTAACTTTTCATCACAAAGGTCTTTAGACTGTACCGACCAAATTTGAAGTTGATCTGATGAATTCCCTAGGAGGAGTTCGTTAAAGTGCAGCGCCTGGAAATGACAAAAACGACATGAGAAATTCATAGAAAATGCAAAATGGCTGACTTCCGGTTGGGTTTAGAGCATAGCCCCAAGAGACTTTTATTGAAGTCCATATGCGATACATGTTCCTACCACATTTCATACATCTAGGTCAAACGTACTGCGAGGGCTGCTTCGTTGAAATTTTGTAGGGGGCGCTATTAAGCCGATTTGCCACTCTGAACCAATAAAATCAGATTCTGTAACTACATTTCGGCCTTGTAATCTACTTGCCAAGTTTGCTTATGTTTCGAGCATTTTTAGCCTCTCAAAATGACCTTCGTTGTTCACGGCGAAGACTGCATCGCCACGGCAACGGCGTTCGACGAAACATCAAAAGCTTCATGATCTGGCATTATGAACTTCTTGTATTTGTGTGGAACAAATTTGATATTGATTTGATTTACCTACTAAGAGAAACAAGCCAAAGTATAAAGACTTTAACTTCCTGTTACCAGTAGGTGGCGCTATGACTATGATTCGAAATTGGCCTGCAGATGTCTTCAGGCCTGGAGTCTAATTAAGCATGTGAAATCTGGTAAAGATCTGATGATGTGGAGTCGAGATACATCAGTTTATTCGTTCATGGCGAAGGATCGAAATTCGCCGAGCCGCCACGTCGCCGCCCTTCAGTAACTTCTTACAATTTTCACAATGAAGCATTATCAAGGTCTTAAGGCTTGTATGACAAGATTTGAGAGGGATCTGATTAATCTGTTAGGAGCAGGATGTCAAAGTACGCAGCGTACAACTTCCGGTTGCCACTAGGTGGCGCTATCAGTTTGATTCAAAATTATCATATAGATGTGTTCCGGGTCAGGATGTTATGACATATGAGAGATTTAGAGCAGATTCGACAATGTACGGCCGAGTTACAACAACTTCCTGTTTCGTGGCGAATGGTGTTTCTTTGACGCCACGCCACGGCCACATAGTTCGATAACTTTTTGATCTTTGAGTAACTTTTCACTGCCAAGGTCTCAAGAGCAGACTAGCCAAATCTGAAGTCAATCGGGTCAAATCTCTGGGAGGAGTTCGTTAAAGTATGACGCCTTGAAACGGTCAAAAACCGTCATAAAAGTAAAGATGGCCGACTTCCTGTTTGGTTTAGAGAAAACGTCCAAGAGGATTTTTGGTGCGTCTCATCACGTTCCACATAACTACCAACTTTCATACAGCTGGGTGAAACCTGATGTTGGGGCTACTCAATAGGGGGCGCTAGCGAGCCAATATTTCATACCGCAGCTGGACACCCCAATCAGACTGCAATTTTCGCAAATTCTGGCGTGCGTGCCAAATTTCACAACATTCCCAATATCCCAAGCACCTCCTTTTTGCCATGAAAGCGGAAGAAGAATAAGAATAAACATTCGAAATTCAATAGGTCCTCCGCTCCGACTACGTCGGTGCTCGGGCCCTAATAATAATAATAAACATTACGGTTTCAATAGGTCCTCCGCTCCGACTACGTCGGTGCTCGGGCCCTAATTAAAGCTGCGAGCAGCGATGAGCGGGCCCTCGCAATATGCACGTCGGGGTGCATGCACGTCGGGGTGCCGGCGGGACTCCGGCCTGCGCGGCCGAGAACGTCCGCGACCGTCGGACGGCGCGAGGACTCTGGTTGATGCTGTCATTCAGTTGCGTGACCGTCAGACACTGCATGCAGGTTCAGAGCATGGCCCCAATATACTTTTATTTAAGTCCATATGTGATACATGTTCCTACCAAATTTCATACATCTAGGTGAAACGTACTGCGAGGGCTGCTTCGTCGAAATTTTGTAGGGGGCGCTATTGAGCCGATTTGCCACTCTGAACCAATAAAATCATATTCCCTAACTACATTTCGGCCTTGTAATCTACTTGCCAAGTTTGCTTATGTTTCGAGCATTTTTAGCCTCTCAAAATGACCTTCGTTGTTAACGGCGAAGACTGCATCGCCACGGCAACGGCTTTCGACGAAACATCAAAAGCTTCATGATCTGGCATTATGAACTATTTGTGTGGAAGAAATTTGATATTGATTTGATTTACCTACTAAGAGAAACAAGCCAAAGTATAAAGACTTTAACTTCCTGTTACCAGTAGGTGGCGCTATGACTATGATTCAAAATTGGCCTGCAGATGTCTTCAGGCCTGGAGTCTAATCAAGCATGTGAAATCTGGGAAAGATCTGATGATGTGGAGTCGAGATACATCAGTTTATTCGTTCATGGCGAAGGATCGAAATTCGCCGAGCCGCCACGTCGCCACCCTTCAGTAACTTCTTACAATCTTCACAATGAAGCATTATCAAGGTCTTAAGGCTTGTTTGACAACATTTGAGAGGGATCTGATTAATCTGTGAGGAGCAGGATGTCAAAGTACGCAGCGTACAACTTCCGGTTGCCACTAGGTGGCGCTATCACTATGATTCTAAATTATCATATAGATGTGTTCCGGGTCAGGATGTTATGACATATGAGAGATTTTGAGCAGATTCGACAATGTACAGCCGAGTTACAACAACTTCCTGTTTCGTGGCGAATGGTGTTTCTTTGACGCCACGCCACGGCCACATAGTTCGATAACTTTTTGATCTTTGAGTAACTTTTCACTGCCAAGGTCTCAAGAGCAGACTAGCCGAATCTGAAGTCAATCGGGTCAAATCTCTGGGAGGAGTTCGTTAAAGTATGACGCCTTGAAACGGTCAAAAAACGTCATAAAAGCATAAATGGCCGACTTCCTGTTTGGTTTAGAGAAAACGGCCAAGAGGATTTTTTGTGCATCTCATCACGTTCCACATACCTACCAACTTTCATACAGCTGGGTGAATCCTGATGTTGGGGCTACTCAATAGGGGGCGCTAGCGAGCCAATATTTCATACCGCAGCTGGACACCCCAATCAGACTGCAATTTTCGCAAATTCTGGCTTGCGTGCCAAATTTCACAACATTCCCAATATCCCAAGCACCTCCTTTTTGCGACGAAAGACTAAGAATAAGAATAAGAAGAATTAAAGCTGCGAGCAGCGATGGGCGGGCCCTCGCAATATGCACGTCGGGGTACCGGCGGGACTCCGGCCTGCGCGGCCGAGAACGTCCACGACCGTCGGACGGCGCGAGGACTCTGGCTGATGCTGCCATTTAGTTCTGTGACCGTCAGACACTGCATGCAGGTTTAGAGCATGGCCCCAATATACTTTTATTTAAGTCCATATGTGATACATGTTCCCACCAAATTTCATACATCTAGGTCAAACGTACTGCGAGGGCTCCTTCGTCGAAATTTTGTAGGGGGCGCTATTGAGCCGATTTGCCACTCTGAACCAATAAAATCATATTCCCTAACTACATTTCGGCCTTGTAATCTACTTGCCAAGTTTGCTTATGTTTCGAGCATTTTTAGCCTGTCAAAATGACCTTCGTTGTTAACGGCGAAGACTGCATCGCCACGGCAACGGCGTTCGACGAAACATCAAAAACTTCATGATCTGGCATTATGAACTTCTTGTATTTGTGTGGAACAAATTTGATATTGATTTGATTTACCTACTGAGAGAAACAAGCCAAAGTATCAAGACTTTAACTTCCTGTTACCAGTAGGTGGCGCTATGACTATGATTCAAAATTGGCCTGCAGATGTCTTCAGGCCTGGAGTGTAATCAAGCATGTGAAATCTGGTAAAGATCTGATGATGTGGAGTCGAGATACATCAGTTTATTCGTTCATGGCGAAGGATCGAAATTCGCCGAGCCGCCACGTCGCCGCCCTTCAGTAACTTCTTACAATCTTCACAACGAAGCATTATCAAGGTCTTAAGGCTTGTTTGACAACATTTGAGAGGGATCTGATTAATCTGTGAGGAGCAGGATGTCAAAGTACGCAGCGTACAACTTACGGTTGCCACTAGGTGGCGCTATCAGTTTGATTCAAAATTATCATATAGATGTGTTCCGGGTCAGGATGTTATGACATATGAGAGATTTTGAGCAGATTCGACAATGTATGGCCGAGTTACAACAACTTCCTGTTTCGTGGCGAATGGTGTTTCTTTGACGCCACGCCACGGCCACATAGTTCGATAACTTTTTGATATTTGAGTAACTTTTCACTGCCAAGGTCTCAAGAGCAGACTAGCCGAATCTGAAGTCAATCGGGTCAAATCTCTGGGAGGAGTTCGTTAAAGTATGACGCCTTGAAACGGTCAAAAAACGTCATAAAAGTAAAAATGGCCGACTTCCTGTTTGGTTTAGAGAAAACGTCCAAGAGGATTTTTTGTGCGTCTCATCACGTTCCACATACCTACCAACTTTCATACAGCTGGGTGAAACCTGATGTCGGGGCTACTCAATAGGGGGCGCTAGCGAGCCAATATTTCATACCGCAGCTGGACACCCCAATCAGACTGCAATTTTCGCAAATTCTGGCTTGCGTGCCAAATTTCACAACATTCCCAATATCCCAAGCACCTCCTTTTTGCGCCGAAACACTAAAAATAAGAAGAAGAAGAATAATTAAAGCTGCGAGCAGCGATGGGCGGGCCCTCGCAATATGCACGTCGGGGTGCCGGCGGGACTCCGGCCTGCGCGGCCGAGAACGTCCGCGACCGTCGGACGGCGCGAGGACTCTGGCTGATGCTGCCATTTAGTTCTGTGACCGTCAGACACTGCATGCAGGTTTAGAGCATGGCCCCAATATACTTTTATTTAAGTCCATATGTGATACATGTTCCCACCAAATTTCATACAGCTAGGTCAAACGTACTGCGAGGGCTCCTTCGTCGAAATTTTGTAGGGGGCGCTATTGAGCCGATTTGCCACTCTGAACCAATAAAATCATATTCCCTAACTACATTTCGGCCTTGTAATCTACTTGCCAAGTTTGCTTATGTTTCGAGCATGTTTAGCCTGTCAAAATGACCTTCGTTGTTAACGGCGAAGACTGCATCGCCACGGCAACGGCGTTCGACGAAACATCAAAAGCTTCATGATCTGGCATTATGAACTTCTTGTATTTGTGTGGAAGAAATTTGATATTGATTTGATTTACCTACTAAGAGAAACAAGCCAAAGTATAAAGACTTTAACTTCCTGTTACCAGTAGGTGGCGCTATGACTATGATTCAAAATTGGCCTGGATATGTCTTCAGGCCTGGAGTCTAATCAAACACGTGAAATCTGGCAAAGATCTGATGATGTGGAGTCGAGTTACATCAGTTTATTCGTTCATGGCGAAGGATCGAAATTCGCCGAGCCGCCACGTCGCCGCCCTTCAGTAACTTCTTACAATCTTCACAACGAAGCATTATCAAGGTCTTAAGGCTTGTTTGACAACATTTGAGAGGGATCTGATTAATCTGTGAGGAGCAGGATGTCAAAGTACGCAGCGTACAACTTCCGGTTGCCACTAGGTGGCGCTATCACTATGATTCTAAATTATCATATAGATGTGTTCCGGGTCAGGATGTTATGACATATGAGAGATTTTGAGCAGATTCGACAATGTACGGCCGAGTTACAACAACTTCCTGTTTCGTGGCGAATAGTGTTTCTTTGACGCCACGCCACGGCCACATAGTTCGATAACTTTTTGATCTTTGAGTAACTTTTCACTGCCAAGGTCTCAAGAGCAGACTAGCCGAATCTGAAGTCAATCGGGTCAAATCTCTGGGAGGAGTTCGTTAAAGTATGACGCCTTGAAACGGTCAAAAACCGTCATAAAAGTAAAAATGGCCGACTTCCTGTTTGGTTTAGAGAAAACTTCCAAGAGGATTTTTGGTGCGTCTCATCACGTTCCACATACCTACTAACTTTCATACAGCTGGGTGAAACCTGATGTTGGGGCTACTCAATAGGGGGCGCTAGCGAGCCAATATTTCATACCGCAGCTGGGCACCCCAATCAGACTGCAATTTTCGCAAATTCTGGCTTGCGTGCCAAATTTCACAACATTCCCAATATCCCAAGCACCTCCTTTTTGCGACGAAACACATAAAATAATAAGAATAATAATAATAAACATTCGAAATTCAATAGGTCCTCCGCTCCGACTACGTCGGTGCTCGGGCCCTAATTAAAGCTGCGAGCAGCGATGGGCGGGCCCTCGCAATATGCACGTCGGGGTGCATGCACGTCGGGGTGGCGGCGGGACTCCGGCCTGCGCGGCCGAGAACGTCCGCGACCGTCGGACGGCGCGAGGACTCTGGTTGATGCTGCCATTCAGTTCCGTGACCGTCAGACACTGCATGCAGGTTCAGAGCATGGCCCCAATATACTTTTATTTAAGTCCATATGTGATACATATTCCTACCAAATTTCATACATCTAGGTGAAACGTACTGCGAGGGCTGCTTCGTTGAAATTTTGTAGGGGGCGCTATTGAGCCGATTTGCCACTCTGAACCAATAAAATCATATTATACAACTACATTTTGGCCTTTAAATGTGTATGCCAAGTTTGCTTATGTTTCGAGCATTTTTAGCCTCCCAAAATGACCTTCGTTGTTAACGGCGAAGACTGCATCGCCACGGCAACGGCGTTCGACGAAACATCAAAGCTTCATGATCTGGCATTATGAACTATTTGTGTGGAACAAATTTGATATTGATTTGATTTACCTACTAAGAGAAAAAAGCCAAAGTATCAAGACTTTAACTTCCTGTTACCAGTAGGTGGCGCTATGACTATGATTCAAAATTGGCCTGCATATGTCTTCAGGCCTGGAGTCTAATCAAACACGTGAAATCTGGTAAAGATCTGATGATGTGGAGTCGAGTTACATCAGTTTATTCGTTCATGGCGAAGGATCGAAATTCCATCGCCACGGCAACAGCTTTTCACGAAACAACAAGCTTTGAGTAACTTTTCATCACAAAGGTCTTTAGACTGTACCGACCAAATTTGAAGTTGATCTGATGAATTCCCTAGGAGGAGTTCGTTAAAGTGCAGGGCCTGGAAATGACAAAAACGACATGAGAAATTCATAAAAAATACAAAATGGCTGACTTCCGGTTGGGTTTAGAGCATAGCCCCAAGAGACTTTTATTGAAGTCCATATGCGATACATGTTCCTACCACATTTCATACATCTAGGTCAAACGTACTGCGAGGGCTGCTTCGTCGAAATTTTGTAGGGGGCGCTATTGAGCCGATTTGCCACTCTGAACCAATAAAATCATATTCTGTAACTACATTTCGGCCTTGTAATCTACTTGCCAAGTTTGCTTATGTTTCGAGCATTTTTAGCCTCTCAAAATGACCTTCGTTGTTAACGGCGAAGACTGCATCGCCACGGCAACGGCGTTCGACGAAACATTAAAAGCTTCATGATCTGGCATTATGAACTTCTTGTATTTGTGTGGAACAAATTTGATATTGATTTGATTTACCTACTAAGAGAAACAAGCCAAAGTATAACGACTTTAACTTCCTGTTACCAGTAGGTGGCGCTATGACTATGATTCAAAATTGGCCTGCAGATGTCTTCAGGCCTGGAGTCTAATCAAACACGTGAAATCTGGTAAAGATCTGATGATGTGGAGTCGAGTTACATCAGTTTATTCGTTCATGGCGAAGGATCGAAATTCGCCGAGCCGCCACGTCGCCGCCCTTCAGTAACTTCTTACAATCTTCACAACGAAGCATTATCAAGGTCTTAAGGCTTGTTTGACAAGATTTGAGAGGGATCTGATTAATCTGTGAGGAGCAGGATGTCAAAGTACGCAGCGTACAACTTCCGGTTGCCACTAGGTGGCGCTATCACTATGATTCTAAATTATCATATAGATGTGTTCCGGGTCAGGATGTTATGACATATGAGAGATTTTGAGCAGATTCGACAATGTACAGCCGAGTTACAACAACTTCCTGTTTCGTGGCGAATGGTGTTTCTTTGACGCCACGCCACGGCCACATAGTTCGATAACTTTTTGATCTTTGAGTAACTTTTCACTGCCAAGGTCTCAAGAGCAGACTAGCCGAATCTGAAGTCAATCGGGTCAAATCTCTGGGAGGAGTTCGTTAAAGTATGACGCCTTGAAACGGTCAAAAAACGTCATAAAAGCAAAAATGGCCGACTTCCTGTTTGGTTTAGAGAAAACGACCAAGAGGATTTTTGGTGCGTCTCATCACATTCCACATAACTACCAACTTTCATACAGCTGGGTGAATCCTGATGTCGGGGCTACTCAATAGGGGGCGCTAGCGAGCCAATATTTCATACTGCAGCTGGACACCCCAATCAGACTGCAATTTTCGCAAATTCTGGCTTGCGTGCCAAATTTCACAACATTCCCAATATCCCAAGCACCTCCTTTTTGCGACGAAACACATAAAATAATAATAATTAAAGCTGCGAGCAGCGATGAGCGGGCCCTCGCTATATGCACGTCGGGGTGCATGCACGTCGGAGTGCCGGCGGGACTCCGGCCTGCGCGGCCGAGAACGTCCGCGACCGTCGGACGGCGCGAGGACTCTGGCCGATGCTGCCATTCAGTTCTGTGACCGTCAGACACTGCATGCAGGTTTAGAGCATGGCCCCAATATACTTTTATTTAAGTCCATATGTGATACATGTTCCTACCAAATTTCATACATCTAGGTGAAACGTACTGCGAGGGCTGCTTCGTTGAAATTTTGTAGGGGGCGCTATTGAGCCGATTTGCCACTCTGAACCAATAAAATCATATTCCCTAACTACATTTCGGCCTTGTAATCTACTTGCCAAGTTTGCTTATGTTTCGAGCATTTTTAGCCTGTCAAAATGACCTTCGTTGTTAACGGCGAAGACTGCATCGCCACGGCAACGGCGTTCGACGAAACATCAAAAGCTTCATGATCTGGCATTATGAACTTCTTCTATTTGTGTGGAACAAATTTGATATTGATTTGATTTACCTACTAAGAGAAAAAAGCCAAAGTATAAAGACTTTAACTTCCTGTTACCAGTAGGTGGCGCTATGACTATGATTCAAAATTGGCCTGCAGATGTCTTCATGCCTGGATTCTAATCAAACACGTGAAATCTGGTAAAGATCTGATGATGTGGAGTCGAGTTACATCAGTTTATTCGTTCATGGCGAAGGATCGAAATTCGCCGAGCCGCCACGTCGCCGCCCTTCAGTAACTTCTTACAATCTTCACAACGAAGCATTATCAATGTCTTAAGGCTTGTTTGACAACATTTGAGAGGGATCTGATTAATCTGTGAGGAGCAGGATGTCAAAGTACGCAGCGTACAACTTCCGGTTGCCACTAGGTGGCGCTATCACTATGATTCAAAATGATCATACAGATGTGTTCCGGGTCAGGATGTTATGACATATGAGAGATTTGGAGCAGATTCGACAATGTACGGCCGAGTTACAACAACTTCCTGTTTCGTGGCGAATGGTGTTTCTTTGACGCCACGCCACGGCCACATAGTTTGATAACTTTTTGATCTTTGAGTAACTTTTCACTGCCAAGGTCTCAAGAGCAGACTAGCCGAATCTGAAGTCAATCGGGTCAAATCTCTGGGAGGAGTTCGTTAAAGTATGACGCCTTGAAACGGTCAAAAAACGTCATAAAAGCAAAAATGGCCGACTTCCTGTTTGGTTTAGAGAAAACGGCCAAGAGGATTTTTGGTGCGTCTCATCACGTTCCACATAACTACCAACTTTCATACAGCTGGGTGAATCCTGATGTCGGGGCTACTCAATAGGGGGCGCTAGCGAGCCAATATTTCATACTGCAGCTGGACACCCCAATCAGACTGCAATTTTCGCAAATTCTGGCTTGCGTGCCAAATTTCACAACATTCCCAATATCCCAAGCACCTCCTTTTTGCGACGAAACACATAAAATAATAATAATAATAAGAATTAAAGCTGCGAGCAGCGATGGACGGGCCCTCGCAATATGCACGTCGGGGTGCGGGCGGGACTCCGGCCTGCGCGGCTGAGAACGTCCGCGACCGTCGGACGGCGCGAGGACTCTGGCTGATGCTGCCATTTAGTTCTGTGACCGTCAGACACTGCATGCAGGTTTAGAGCATGGCCCCAATATACTTTTATTTAAGTCCATATGTGATACATGTTCCTACCACATTTCATACATCTAGGTCAAACGTACTGCGAGGGCTGCTTCGTCGAAATTTTGTAGGGGGCGCTATTGAGCCGATTTGGCACTCTGAACCAATAAAATCATATTCCCTAACTACATTTCGGCCTTGTAATCTACTTGCCAAGTTTGCTTATGTTTCGAGCATTTTTAGCCTCTCAAAATGACCTTCGTTGTTAACGGCGAAGAATGCGTCGCCACGGCAACAGCTTTTCACGAAACAACAAGCTTTGAGTAACTTTTCATCACAAAGGTCTTTAGACTGTACCGACCAAATTTGAAGTTGATCTGATTAATTCCCTAGGAGGAGTTCGTTAAAGTGCAGCGCCTGGAAATGACAAAAACGACATGAGAAATTCATAAAAAATGCAAAATGGCTGACTTCCGGTTAGGTTTAGAGCATAGCCCCAAGAGACTTTTATTGAAGTCCATATGCGATACATGTTCCTACCACATTTCATACATCTAGGTCAAACGTACTGCGAGGGCTGCTTCGTCGAAATTTTGTAGGGGGCGCTATTGAGCCGATTTGCCACTCTGAACCAATAAAATCATATTCTGTAACTACATTTCAGACTTGTAATCTACTTGCCAAGTTTGCTTATGTTTCGAGCATTTTTAGCCTCTCAAAATGACCTTCGTTGTTAACGGCGAAGACTGCATCGCCACGGCAACGGCGTTCGACGAAACATCAAAAGCTTCATGATCTGGCATTATGAACTTCTTCTATTTGTGTGGAACAAATTTGATATTTATTTGATTTACCTACTAAGAGAAACAAGCCAAAGTATAAAGACTTTAACTTCCTGTTACCAGTAGGTGGCGCTATGACTATGATTGAAAATTGGCCTGCAGATGTCTTCAGGCCTGGAGTCTAATCAAGCATGTGAAATCTGGTAAAGATCTGATGATGTGGAGTCGAGATACATCAGTTTATTCGTTCATGGCGAAGGATCGAAATTCGCCGAGCCGCCACATCGCCGCCCTTCAGTAACTTCTTACAATCTTCACAATGAACCATTATCAAGGTCTTAAGGCTTGTATGACAACATTTGAAAGGGATCTGATTAATCTGTGAGGAGCAGGATGTCAAAGTACGCAGCGTACAACTTCCGGTTGCCACTAGGTGGCGCTATCACTATGATTCAAAATTATCATATAGATGTGTTCCGGGTCAGGATGTTATGACATATGAGAGATTTTGAGCAGATTCGACAATGTACGGCCGAGTTACAACAACTTCCTGTTTCGTGGCGAATGGTGTTTCTTTGACGCCACGCCACGGCCACATCGTTCCATAACTTTTTGATCTTTGAGTAACTTTTCACTGCCAAGGTCTCAAGAGCAGACTAGCCGAATCTGAAGTCAATCGGGTCAAATCTCTGGGAGGAGTTCGTTAAAGTATGACGCCTTGAAACGGTCAAAAAACGTCATAAAAGCAAAAATGGCCGACTTCCTGTTTGGTTTAGACAAAACGGCCAAGAGGATTTTTTGTGCGTCTCATCACGTTCCACATACCGACCAAATTTCATACAGCTGGGTGAATCCTGATGTTGGGGCTACTCAATAGGGGGCGCTAGCGAGCCAATATTTCATACCGTAGCTGGACACCCCAGTCAGACTGCAATTTTCGCAAATTCTGGCTTGCGTGAAAAATTTCACAGACTTCCCAATATCCCAAGCACCTCCTTTTTGCGACGAAACACTAAAAATAAGAATAATAATAATAATTAAAGCTGCGAGCAGCGATGAGCGGGCCCTCGCTATATGCACGTCGGGGTGCATGCACGTCGGAGTGCCGGCGGGACTCCGGCCTGCGCGGCCGAGAACGTCCGCGACCGTCGGACGGCGCGAGGACTCTGGTTGATGCTGCCATTCAGTTCTGTGACCGTCAGACACTGCATGCAGGTTCAGAGCATGGCCCCAATATACTTTTATTTAAGTCCATATGTGATACATGTTCCTACCAAATTTTATACATCTAGGTGAAACGTACTGCGAGGGCTGCTTCGTTGAAATTTTGTAGGGGGCGCTATTGAGCCGATTTGCCACTCTGAACCAATAAAATCATATTATACAACTACATTTTGGGCTTTAAATGTGTATGCCAAGTTTGCTTATGTTTCGAGCATTTTTAGCCTCTCAAAATGACCTTCGTTGTTAACGGCGAAGACTATATCGCCACGGCAACGGCGTTCGACGACACATCAAAAGCTTCATCATCTGGCATTATGAACTATTTGTGTGGAACACATTTGATATTGATTTGATTTACCTACTAAGAGAAACAAGCCAAAGTATCAAGACTTTAACTTCCTGTTACCAGTAGGTGGCGCTATGACTATGATTCAAAATTGGCCTGCATATGTCTTCAGGCCTGGAGTCTAATCAAACACGTGAAATCTGGTAAAGATCTGATGATGTGGAGTCGAGTTACATCAGTTTATTCGTTCATGGCGAAGGATCGAAATTCCGTCGCCACGGCAACAGCTTTTCACGAAACAACAAGCTTTGAGTAACTTTTCATCACAAAGGTCTTTAGACTGTACCGAGCAAATTTGAAGTTGATCTGATGAATTCCCTAGGAGGAGTTCGTTAAAGTGCAGCGCCTGGAAATGACAAAAACGACATGAGAAATTCATAAAAAATGCAAAATGGCTGACTTCCGGTTGGGTTTAGAGCATAGCCCCAAGAGACTTTTATTGAAGTCCATATGCGATACATGTTCCTACCACATTTCATACATCTAGGTCAAACGTACTGCGAGGGCTGCTTCGTTGAAATTTTGTAGGGGGCGCTATTGAGCCGATTTGCCACTCTGAACCAATAAAATCATATTCCATAACTACATTTCGGCCTTGTAATCTACTTGCCAAGTTAGGTTATGTTTCAAGCATTTTTAGCCTCTCAAAATGACCTTCGTTGTTCACGGCGAAGACTGCATCGCCACGGCAACGGCGTTCGACGAAACATCAAAAGCTTCATGATCTGGCATTATGAACTTCTTGTATTTGTGTGGAACAAATTTGATATTGATTTGATTTACCTACTAAGAGAAACAAGCCAAAGTATAAAGACTTTAACTTCCTGTTACCAGTAGGTGGCGCTATGACTATGATTCGAAATTGGCCTGCAGATGTCTTCAGGCCTGGAGTCTAATCAAGCATGTGAAATCTGGTAAAGATCTGATGATGTGGAGTCGAGATACATCAGTTTATTCGTTCATGGCGAAGGATCGAAATTCGCCGAGCCGCCACGTCGCCGCCCTTCAGTAACTTCTTACAATCTTCACAATGAAGCATTATCAAGGTCTTAAGGCTTGTATGACAACATTTGAGAGGGATCTGATTAATCTGTGAGGAGCAGGATGTCAAAGTACGCAGCGTACAACTTCCGGTTGCCACTAGGTGGCGCTATCACTATGAGTCTAAATTATCATACAGATGTGTTCCGGGTCAGGATGTTATGACATATGAGAGATTTGGAGCAGATTCGACAATGTACGGCCGAGTTACAACAACTTCCTGTTTCGTGGCGAATGGTGTTTCTTTGACGCCACGCCACGGCCACATAGTTCGATAACTTTTTGATCTTTGAGTAACTTTTCACTGCCAAGGTCTCAAGAGCAGACTAGCCGAATCTGAAGTCAATCGGGTCAAATCTCTGGGAGGAGTTCGTTAAAGTATGACGCCTTGAAACGGTCAAAAAACGTCATAAAAGCAAAAATGGCCGACTTCCTGTTTGGTTTAGAGAAAACGGCCAAGAGGATTTTTGGTGCGTCTCATCACGTTCCACATAACTACCAACTTTCATACAGCTGGGTGAATCCTGATGTCGGGGCTACTCAATAGGGGGCGCTAGCGAGCCAATATTTCATACTGCAGCTGGACACCCCAATCAGACTGCAATTTTCGCAAATTCTGGCTTGCGTGCCAAATTTCACAACATTCCCAATATCCCAAGCACCTCCTTTTTGCGACGAAACACTAAAAATAAGAATAATAAGAATAATAAACATTCGAAATTCAATAGGTCCTCCGCTCCGACTACGTCGGTGCTCGGGCCCTAATAATAATAATAATAATAAACATTCGAAATTCAATAGGTCCTCCGCTCCGACTACGTCGGTGCTCGGGCCCTAATTAAAGCTGCGAGCAGCGATGAGCGGGCCCTCGCAATATGCACGTCGGGGTGCATGCACGTCGGGGTGCCGGCGGGACTCCGGCCTGCACGGCCGAGAACGTCCGCGACCGTCGGACGGCGCGAGGACTCTGGTTGATGCTGCCATTCAGTTCTGTGACCGTCAGACACTGCATGCAGGTTCAGAGCATGGCCCCAATATACTTTTATTTAAGTCCATATGTGATACATGTTCCTACCAAATTTCATACATCTAGGTGAAACGTACTGCGAGGGCTGCTTCGTTGAAATGTTGTAGGGGGCGCTATTGAGCCGATTTGCCACTCTGAACCAATAAAATCATATTATACAACTACATTTTGGGCTTTAAATGTGTATGCCAAGTTTGCTTATGTTTCGAGCATTTTTAGCCTCTCAAAATGACCTTCGTTGTTAACGGCGAAGACTGCATCGCCACGGCAACGGCGTTCGACGAAACATCAAAAGCTTCATGATCTGGCATTATGAACTATTTGTGTGGAACAAATTTGATATTGATTTGATTTACCTACTAAGAGAAACAAGCCAAAGTATCAAGACTTTAACTTCCTGTTACCAGTAGGTGGCGCTATGACTATTATTCAAAATTGGCCTGCAGATGTCTTCAGGCCTGGAGTCTAATCAAACACGTGAAATCTGGTAAAGATCTGATGATGTGGAGTCGAGTTACATCAGTTTATTCGTTCATGGCGAAGGATCGAAATTCCGTCGCCACGGCAACAGCTTTTCACGAAACAACAAGCTTTGAGTAACTTTTCATCACAAAGGTCTTTAGACTGTACCGACTAAATTTGAAGTTGATCTGATGAATTCCCTAGGAGGAGTTCGTTAAAGTGCAGCGCCTGGAAATGACAAAAACGACATGAGAAATTCATAAAAAATGCAAAATGGCTGACTTCCGGTTGGGTTTAGAGCATAGCCCCAAGAGACTTTTATTGAAGTCCATATGTGATACATGTTCCTACCACATTTCATACATCTAGGTCAAACGTACTGCGAGGGCTGCTTCGTCGAAATTTTGTAGGGGGCGCTATTGAGCCGATTTGCCACTCTGAACCAATAAAATCATATTCCCTAACTACATTTCGGCCTTGTAATCTACTTGCCAAGTTTGCTTATGTTTCGAGCATTTTTAGCCTGTCAAAATGACCTTCGTTGTTAACGGCGAAGACTGCATCGCCACGGCAACGGCGTTCGACGAAACATCAAAAGCTTCATGATCTGGCATTATGAACTTCTTGTATTTGTGTGGAACAAATTTGATATTGATTTGATTTACCTACTAAGAGAAACAAGCCAAAGTATAAAGACTTTAACTTCCTGTTAGCAGTAGGTGGCGCTATGACTATGATTCAAAATTGGCCTGCAGATGTCTTCAGGCCTGGAGTCTAATCAAACACGTGAAATCTGGTAAAGATCTGATGATGTGGAGTCGAGTTACATCAGTTTATTCGTTCATGGCGAAGGATCGAAATTCGCCGAGCCGCCACGTCGCCGCCCTTCAGTAACTTCTTACAATCTTCACAATGAAGCATTATCAAGGTCTTAAGGCTTGTTTGACAACATTTGAGAGGGATCTGATTAATCTGTGAGGAGCAGGATGTCAAAGTACGCAGCGTACAACTTCCGGTTGCCACTAGGTGGCGCTATCACTATGATTCTAAATTATCATATAGATGTGTTCCGGGTCAGGATCTTATGACATATGAGAGATTTGGAGCAGATTCGTCAATGTACGGCCAAGTTACAACAACTTCCTGTTTCGTGGCGAATGGTGTTTCTTTGACGCCACGCCACGGCCACATAGTTCGATAACTTTTTGATCTTTGAGTAGCTTTTCACTGTCAAGGTCTCAAGAGCAGACTCGCCGAATCTGAAGTCAATCGGGTCAAATCTCTGGGAGGAGTTCGTTAAAGTATGACGCCTTGAAACGGTCAAAAAACGTCATAAAAGCAAAAATGGCCGACTTCCTGTTTGGTTTAGAGAAAACGGCCAAGAGGATTTTTGGTGCGTCTCATCACGTTCCACATAACTACCAACTTTCATACAGCTGGGTGAATCCTGATGTCGGGGCTACTCAATAGGGGGCGCTAGCGAGCCAATATTTCATACTGCAGCTGGACACCCCAATCAGACTGCAATTTTCGCAAATTCTGGCTTGCGTGCCAAATTTCACAACATTCCCAATATCCCAAGCACCTCCTTTTTGCGACGAAACACATAAAATAATAATAATAATAAGAATAATTAAAGCTGCGAGCAGCGATGAGCGGGCCCTCGCAATATGCACGTCGGGGTGCATGCACGTCGGGGTGGCGGCGGGACTCCGGCCTGCGCGGCCGAGAACGTCCGCGACCGTCGGACGGCGCGAGGACTCTGGTTGATGCTGTCATTCAGTTCCGTGACCGTCAGACACTGCATGCAGGTTCAGAGCATGGCCCCAATATACTTTTATTTAAGTCCATATGTGATACATGTTCCTACCAAATTTCATACATCTAGGTGAAACGTACTGCGAGGGCTGCTTCGTTGAAATTTTGTAGGGGGCGCTATTGAGCCGATTTGCCACTCCGAACCAATAAAATCATATTATACAACTACATTTTGGGCTTTAAATGTGTATGCCAAGTTTGCTTATGTTTCGAGCATTTTTAGCCTCTCAAAATGACCTTCGTTGTTAACGGCGAAGACTGCATCGCCACGGCAACGGCGTTCGACCAAACATCAAAAACTTCATGATCTGGCATTATGAACTATTTGTGTGGAACAAATTTGATATTGATTTGATTTACCTACTAAGAGAAACAAGCCAAAGTATAAAGACTTTAACTTCCTGTTACCAGTAGGTGGCGCTATGACTATGATTCAAAATTGGCCTGCAGATGTCGTCAGGCCTGGAGTCTAATCAAACGCATGACATCTGGTAAAGATCTGATGATGTGGAGTCGAGTTACATCAGTTTATTCGTTCATGGCGAAGGATCGAAATTCGCCGAGCCGCCACGTCGCCGCCCTTCAGTAACTTCTTACAATCTTCACAACGAAGCATTATCAAGGTCTTAAGGCTTGTTTGACAACATTTGAGAGGGATCTGATTAATCTGTGAGGAGCAGGATGTCAAAGTACGCAGCGTACAACTTCCGGTTGCCACTAGGTGGCGCTATCACTATGATTCTAAATTATCATATAGATGTGTTCCGGGTCAGGATGTTATGACATAGGAGAGATTTTGAGCAGATTCGACAATGTACGGCCGAGTTACAACAACTTCCTGTTTCGTGGCGAATGGTGTTTCTTTGACGCCACGCCACGGCCACATAGTTCGATAACTTTTTGATCTTTGAGTAACTTTTCACTGCCAAGGTCTCAAGAGCAGACTAGCCGAATCTGAAGTCAATCGGGTCAAATCTCTGGGAGGAGTTCGTTAAAGTATGACGCCTTGAAACGGTCAAAAAACGTCATAAAAGCAAAAATGGCCGACTTCCTGTTTGGTTTAGAGAAAACGGCCAAGAGGATTTTTTGTGCGTCTCATCACGTTCCACATACCTACCAAATTTCATACAGCTGGGTGAATCCTGATGTTGGGGCTACTCAATAGGGGGCGCTAGCGAGCCAATATTTCATACCGCAGCTGGACACCCCAATCAGACTGCAATTTTCGCAAATTCTGGCTAGCGTGCCAAATTTCACAGACTTCCCAATATCCCAAGCACCTCCTTTTTGCCATGAAAGCGGAAGAAGAATAATAATAATTAAAGCTGCGAGCAGCGATGAGCGGGCCCTCGCAATATGCACGTCGGGGTGCATGCACGTCGGGGTGCCGGCGGGACTCTGGCCTGACTGTCGGACGGCGCGAGGACTCTGGTTGATGCTGCCATTCAGTTCTGTGACCGTCAGACACTGCATGCAGGTTCAGAGCATGGCCCCAATATACTTTTATTTAAGTCCATATGTGATACATGTTCCTACCAAATTTCATACATCTAGGTGAAACGTACTGCGATGGCTGCTTCATTGATATTTTGTAGGGGGCGCTATTGAGCCGATTTGCCACTCTGAACCAATAAAATCATATTATACAACTACATTTTGGGCTTTAAATGTGTATGCCAAGTTTGCTTATGTTTCGAGCATTTTTAGCCTCTCAAAATGACCTTCGTTGTTAACGGCGAAGACTGCATCGCCACGGCAACGGCGTTCGACGAAACATCAAAAGCTTCATGATCTGGCATTATGAACTATTTGTGTGGAACAAATTTGATATTGATTTGATTTACCTACTAAGAGAAACAAGCCAAAGTATCAAGACTTTAACTTCCTGTTACCAGTAGGTGGCGCTATGACTATGATTCAAAATTGGCCTGCATATGTCTTCAGGCCTGGAGTCTAATCAAACACGTGAAATCTGGTAAAGATCTGATGATGTGGAGTCGAGTTACATCAGTTTATTCGTTTATGGCGAAGGATCGAAATTCCGTCGCCACGGCAACAGCCTTTCATGAAACAACAAGCTTTGAGTAACTTTTCATCACAAAGGTCTTTAGACTGTACCGACCAAATTTGAAGTTGATCTGATGAATTTCCTAGGAGGAGTTCGTTAAAGTGCAGCGCCTGGAAATGACAAAAACGACATGAGAAATTCATAACAAATGCAAAATGGCTGACTTCCGGTTGGGTTTAGAGCATAGCCCCAAGAGACTTTTATTGACGTCCATATGCGATACATGTTCCTACCACATTTCATACATCTAGGTCAAACGTACTGCGAGGGCTGCTTCGTCGAAATTTTGTAGGGGGCGCTATTGAGCCGATTTGCCACTCTGAACCAATAAAATCATATTCCATAACTACATTTCGGCCTTGTAATCTACTTTCCAAGTTTGCTTATGTTTCGAGCATTTTTAGCCTCTCAAAATGACCTTCGTTGTTCACGGCGAAGACTGCATCGCCACGGCAACGGCGTTCGACGAAACATCAAAAGCTTCATGATCTGGCATTATGAACTTCTTGTATTTGTGTGGAACAAATTTGATATTGATTTGATTTACCTACTAAGAGAAACAAGCCAAAGTATAAAGACTTTAACTTCCTGTTACCAGTAGGTGGCGCTATGACTATGATTCGAAATTGGCCTGCAGATGTCTTCAGGCCTGGAGTCTAATCAAGCATGTGAAATCTGGTAAAGATCTGATGATGTGGAGTCGAGATACATCAGTTTATTCGTTCATGGCGAAGGATCGAAATTCGCCGAGCCGCCACGTCGCCGCCCTTCAGTAACTTCTTACAATTTTCACAATGAAGCATTATCAAGGTCTTAAGGCTTGTATGACAACATTTGAGAGGGATCTGATTAATCTGTGAGGAGCAGGATGTCAAAGTACGCAGCGTACAACTTCCGGTTGCCACTAGGTGGCGCTATCACTATGATTCTAAATTATCATATAGATGTGTTCCGGGTCAGGATCTTATGACATATGAGAGATTTGGAGCAGATTCGACAATGTACGGCCAAGTTACAACAACTTCCTGTTTCGTGGCGAATGGTGTTTCTTTGACGCCACGCCACGGCCACATAGTTCGATAACTTTTTGATCTTTGAGTAACTTTTCACTGTCAAGGTCTCAAGAGCAGACTCGCCGAATCTGAAGTCAATCGGGTCAAATCTCTGGGAGGAGTTCGTTAAAGTATGACGCCTTGAAACGGTCAAAAAACGTCATAAAAGCAAAAATGGCCGACTTCCTGTTTGGTTTAGAGAAAACGGCCAAGAGGATTTTTGGTGCGTCTCATCACGTTCCACATAACTACCAACTTTCATACAGCTGGGTGAATCCTGATGTCGGGGCTACTCAATAGGGGGCGCTAGCGAGCCAATATTTCATACTGCAGCTGGACACCCCAATCAGACTGAAATTTTCGCAAATTCTGGCTTGCTTGCCAAATTTCACAAACTTCCCAATATCCCAAGCACCTCCTTTTTGCGACGAAACACATAAAATAATAAGAATAATAATAAACATTCGAAATTCAATAGGTCCTCCGCTCCGACTACGTCGGTGCTCGGGCCCTAATAATAAACATTACGGTTTCAAT
Organism: Melanostigma gelatinosum; assembly: GCF_949748355.1. Taxonomy (NCBI): domain Eukaryota; kingdom Metazoa; phylum Chordata; class Actinopteri; order Perciformes; family Zoarcidae; genus Melanostigma; species Melanostigma gelatinosum. Next base: position 6,508,548 of record NC_136646.1, read on the forward strand.
AGGTCCTCCGCTCCGACTACGTCGGTGCTCGGGCCCTAATAAACATTCGAAATTCAATAGGTCCTCCGCTCCGACTACGTCGGTGCTCGGGCCCTAATTAAAGCTGCGAGCAGCGATGAGCGGGCCCTCGCAATATGCACGTCGGGGTGCATGCACGTCGGGGTGCCGGCGGGACTCCGGCCTGCGCGGCCGAGTACGTCCGCGACCGTCGGACGGCGCGAGGACTCTGGTTGATGCTGTCATTCAGTTCCGTGACCGTCAGACACTGCATGCAGGTTCAGAGCATGGCCCCAATATACTTTTATTTAAGTCCATATGTGATACATGTTCCTACCAAATTTCATACATCTAGGTGAAACGTACTGCGAGGGCTGCTTCGTTGAAATTTTGTAGGGGGCGCTATTGAGCCGATTTGCCACTCTGAACCAATAACATCATATTATACAACTACATTTTGGGCTTTAAATGTGTATGCCAAGTTTGCTTATGTTTCGAGCATTTTTAGCCTCTCAAAATGACCTTCGTTGTTAACGGCGAAGACTGCATCGCCACGGCAACGGCGTTCGACGAAACATCAAAAGCTTCATGATCTGGCATTATGAACTATTTGTGTGGAACAAATTTGATATTGATTTGATTTACCTACTAAGAGAAACAAGCCAAAGTATCAAGACTTTAACTTCCTGTTACCAGTAGGTGGCGCTATGACTATGATTCAAAATTGGCCTGCATATGTCTTCAGGCCTGGAGTCTAATCAAACACGTGAAATCTGGTAAAGATCTGATGATGTGGAGTCGAGTTACATCAGTTTATTCATTTATGGCGAAGGATCGAAATTCCGTCGCCACGGCAACAGCTTTTCACGAAACAACAAGCTTTGAGTAACTTTTCATCACAAAGGTCTTTAGACTGTACCGACCAAATTTGAAGTTGATCTGATGAATTCCCTAGGAGGAGTTCGTTAAAGTGCAGCGCCTGGAAATGACAAAAACGACATGAGAAATTCATAAAAAATGCAAAATGGCTGACTTCCGGTTGGGTTTAGAGCATAGCCCCAAGAGACTTTTATTGAAGTCCATATGCGATACATGTTCCTACCACATTTCATACATCTAGGTCAAACGTACTGCGAGGGCTGCTTCGTTGAAATTTTGTAGGGGGCGCTATTGAGCCGATTTGCCACTCTGAACCAATAAAATCATATTCTATAACTACATTTCGGCCTTGTAATCTACTTGCCAAGTTTGCTTATGTTTCGAGCATTTTTAGCCTCTCAAAATGACCTTCGTTGTTCACGGCGAAGACTGCATCGCCACGGCAACGGCGTTCGACGAAACATCAAAAGCTTCATGATCTGGTATTATGAACTTCTTATATTTGTGTGGAACAAATTTGATATTGATTTGATTTACCTACTAAGAGAAACAAGCCAAAGTATAAAGACTTTAACTTCCTGTTACCAGTAGGTGGCGCTATGACTATGATTCGAAATTGGCCTGCAGATGTCTTCAGGCCTGGAGTCTAATCAAGCATGTGAAATCTGGTAAAGATCTGATGATGTGGAGTCGAGATACATCAGTTTATTCGTTCATGGCGAAGGATCGAAATTCGCCGAGCCGCCACGTCGCCGCCCTTCAGTAACTTCTTACAATCTTCACAACGAAGCATTATCAAGGTCTTAAGACTTCTCTCACAACATTTGAGAGGGATCTGATTAATCTGTGAGGAGCAGGATGTCAAAGTACGCAGCGTACAACTTCCGGTTGCCACTAGGTGGCGCTATCACTATGATTCTAAATTATCATATAGATGTGTTCCGGGTCAGGATGTTATGACATATGAGAGATTTTGAGCAGATTCGACAATGTACGGCCGAGTTACAACAACTTCCTGTTTCGTGGCGAATGGTGTTTCTTTGACGCCACGCCACGGCCACATAGTTTGATAACTTTTTGATCTTTGAGTAACTTTTCACTGCCAAGGTCTCAAGAGCAGACTAGCCGAATCTGAAGTCAATCGGGTCAAATCTCTGGGAGGAGTTCGTTAAAGTATGACGCCTTGAAACGGTCAAAAAACGTCATAAAAGCAAAAATGGCCGACTTCCTGTTTGGTTTAGAGAAAACGGCCAAGAGGATTTTTTGTGCGTCTCATCACGTTCCACATAACTACCAACTTTCATACAGCTGGGTGAAACCTGATGTTGGGGCTACTCAATAGGGGGCGCTAGCGAGCCAATATTTCATACTGCAGCTGGGCACCCCAATCAGACTGCAATTTTCGCAAATTCTGGCTTGCTTGCCAAATTTCACAAACTTCCCAATATCCCAAGCACCTCCTTTTTGCGACAAAACACATAAAATAATAAGAATAATAAACATTACGGTTTCAATAGGTCCTCCGCTCCGACTACGTCGGTGCTCGGGCCCTAATAAGAATAATAAACATTCGAAATTCAATAGGTCCTCCGCTCCGACTACGTCGGTGCTCGGGCCCTAATAAACATTACGGTTTCAATAGGTCCTCCGCTCCGACTACGTCGGTGCTCGGGCCCTAATTAAAGCTGCGAGCAGCGATGAGCGGGCCCTCGCAATATGCACGTGGGGGTGCATGCACGTCGGGGTGCCGGCGGGACTCCGGCCTGTGCGGACGAGAACGTCCGCGAGCGTCGGACGGCGCGAGGACTCTGGCTGATGCTGCCATTCAGTTCTGTGACCGTCAGACACTGCATGCAGGTTTAGAGCATGGCCCCAAGAGACTTTTATTGAAGTCCATATGTGATACATGTTCCTACCACATTTCATACATCTAGGTCAAACGTACTGCGAGGGCTGCTTCATCGAAATTTTGTAGGGGGCGCTATTGAGCCGATTTGCCACTCTGAACCAATAAAATCATATTCCGTAACTACATTTCGGCCTTGTAATCTGCTTGCCAAGTTTGCTTATGTTTCGAGCATTTTTAGCCTCTCAAAATGACCTTCGTTGTTAACGGCGAAGACTGCATCGCCACGGCAACGGCGTTCGACGAAACATCAAAAGCTTCATGATCTGGCATTATGAACTATTTGTGTGGAAGAAATTTGATATTGATTTGATTTACCTACTAAGAGAAACAAGCCAAAGTATAAAGACTTTAACTTCCTGTTACCAGTAGGTGGCGCTATGACTATGATTCAAAATTGGCCTGCAGATGTCTTCAGGCCTGGAGTCTAATCAAACACGTGAAATCTGGTAAAGATCTGATGATGTGGAGTCGAGTTACATAGTTCGATAACTTTTTGATCTTTGAGTAACTTTTCACTGTCAAGGTCTCAAGAGCAGACTCGCCGAATCTGAAGTCAATCGGGTCAAATCTCTGGGAGGAGTTCGTTAAAGTATGACGCCTTGAAACGGTCAAAAAACGTCATAAAAGCAAAAATGGCCGACTTCCTGTTTGGTTTAGAGAAAACGGCCAAGAGGATTTTTGGTGCGTCTCATCACGTTCCACATAACTACCAACTTTCATACAGCTGGGTGAATCCTGATGTCGGGGCTACTCAATAGGGGGCGCTAGCGAGCCAATATTTCATACTGCAGCTGGACACCCCAATCAGACTGCAATTTTCGCAAATTCTGGCTTGCGTGCCAAATTTCACAACATTCCCAATATCCCAAGCACCTCCTTTTTGCCATCAAACTGGTAAAATAATAATAAGAATAAGAATAATTAAAGCTGCGAGCAGCGATGAGCGGGCCCTCGCAATATGCACGTCGGGGTGCATGCACGTCGGGGTGCCGGCGGGACTCCGGCCTGCGCGGCCGAGAACGTCCGCGACCGTCGGACGGCGCGAGGACTCTGGTTGATGCTGTCATTCAGTTCCGTGACCGTCAGACACTGCATGCAGGTTCAGAGCATGGCCCCAATATACTTTTATTTAAGTCCATATGTGATACATGTTCCTACCAAATTTCATACATCTAGGTGAAACGTACTGCGAGGGCTGCTTCGTTGAAATTTTGTAGGGGGCGCTATTGAGCCGATTTGCCACTCTGAACCAATAAAATCATATTATACAACTACATTTTGGGCTTTAAATGTGTATGCCAAGTTTGCTGATGTTTCGAGCATTTTTAGCCTCTCAAAATGACCTTCGTTGTTAACGGCGAAGACTGCATCGCCACGGCAACGGCGTTCGACGAAACATCAAAAGCTTCATGATCTGGCATTATGAACTATTTGTGTGGAACAAATTTGATATTGATTTGATTTACCTACTAAGAGAAACAAGCCAAAGTATCAAGACTTTAACTTCCTGTTACCAGTAGGTGGCGCTATGACTATGATTCAAAATTGGCCTGCAGATGTCTTCAGGCCTGGAGTCTAATCAAACATGTGAAATCTGGTAAAGATCTGATGATGTGGAGTCGAGTTACATCAGTTTATTCGTTCATGGCGAAGGATCGAAATTCCGACGCCACGGCAACAGCTTTTCACGAAACAACAAGCTTTGAGTAACTTTTCATCACAAAGGTCTTTAGACTGTACCGACCAAATTTGAAGTTGATCTGATGAATTCCCTAGGAGGAGTTCGTTAAAGTGCAGCGCCTGGAAATGACAAAAACGACATGAGAAATTCATAAAAAATGCAAAATGGCTGACTTCCGGTTGGGTTTAGAGCATAGCCCCAAGAGACTTTTATTGAAGTCCATATGCGATACATGTTCCTACCACATTTCATACATCTAGGTCAAACGTACTGCGAGGGCTGCTTCGTCGAAATTTTGTAGGGGGCGCTATTGAGCCGATTTGGCACTCTGAACCAATAAAATCATATTCCGTAACTACATTTCGGCCTTGTAATCTACTTGCCAAGTTTGCTTATGTTTCGAGCATTTTTAGCCTCTCAAAATGACCTTCGTTGTTAAAGGCGAAGACTGCATCGCCACGGCAACGGCGTTCGACGAAACATCAAAAGCTTCATGATCTGGCATTATGAACTTCTTCTATTTGTGTGGAACAAATTTGATATTGATTTGATTTACCTACTAAGAGAAACAAGCCAAAGTATAAAGACTTTAACTTCCTGTTACCAGTAGGTGGCGCTATGACTATGATTCAAAATTGGCCTGCAGATGTCTTCAGGCCTGGAGTCTAATCAAACACGTGAAATCTGGGAAAGATCTGATGATGTGGAGTCGAGATACATCAGTTTATTCGTTCATGGCGAAGGATCGAAATTCGCCGAGCCGCCACGTCGCCGCCCTTCAGTAACTTCTTACAATCTTCACAACGAAGCATTATCAAGGTCTTAAGGCTTGTTTGACAACATTTGAGAGGGATCTGATTAATCTGTGAGGAGCAGGATGTCAAAGTACGCAGCCTACAACTTCCGGTTGCCACTAGGTGGCGCTATCACTATGATTCTAAATTATCATATAGATGTGTTCCGGGTCAGGATGTTATGACATATGAGAGATTTGGAGCAGATTCGACAATGTACGGCCAAGTTACAACAACTTCCTGTTTCGTGGCGAATGGTGTTTCTTTGACGCCACGCCACGGCCACATAGTTCGATAACTTTTTGATCTTTGAGTAACTTTTCACTGCCAAGGTCTCAAGAGCAGACTCGCCGAATCTGAAGTCAATCGGGTCAAATCTCTGGGAGGAGTTCGTTAAAGTATGACGCCTTGAAACGGTCAAAAAACGTCATAAAAGCAAAAATGGCCGACTTCCTGTTTGGTTTAGAGAAAACGGCCAAGAGGATTTTTTGTGCGTCTCATCACGTTCCACATACCTACCAAATTTCATACAGCTGGGTGAATCCTGATGTTGGGGCTACTCAATAGGGGGCGCTAGCGAGCCAATATTTCATACCGCAGCTGGACACCCCAATCAGACTGCAATTTTCGCAAATTCTGGCTTGCGTGCCAAATTTCACAGACTTCCCAATATCCCAAGCACCTCCTTTTTGCCATCAAACTGGTAAAATAATAATAATAATAATAATTAAAGCTGCGAGCAGCGATGAGCGGGCCCTCGCTATATGCACGTCGGGGTGCATGCACGTCGGAGTGCCGGCGGGACTCCGGCCTGCGCGGCCGAGAACGTCCGCGACCGTCGGACGGCGCGAGGACTCTGGTTGATGCTGCCATTCAGTTCTGTGACCGTCAGACACTGCATGCAGGTTCAGAGCATGGCCCCAATATACTTTTATTTAAGTCCATATGTGATACATCTTCCTAACAAATTTCATACATCTAGGTGAAACGTACTGCGAGGGCTGCTTCGTTGAAATTTTGTAGGGGGCGCTATTGAGCCGATTTGCCACTCTGAACCAATAAAATCATATTATACAACTACATTTTGGGCTTTAAATGTGTATGCCAAGTTTGCTTATGTTTCGAGCATTTTTAGCCTCTCAAAATGACCTTCGTTGTTAACGGCGAAGACTGCATCGCCACGGCAACGGCGTTCGACGAAACATCAAAAGCTTCATGATCTGGCATTATGAACTATTTGTGTGGAACAAATTTGATATTGATTTGATTTACCTACTAAGAGAAACAAGCCAAAGTATCAAGACTTTAACTTCCTGTTACCAGTAGGTGGCGCTATGACTATGATTCAAAATTGGCCTGCATATGTCTTCAGGCCTGGAGTCTAATCAAACACGTGAAATCTGGTAAAGATCTCATGATGTGGAGTCGAGTTACATCAGTTTATTCGTTCATGGCGAAGGATCGAAATTCCGTCGCCACGGCAACAGCTTTTCACGAAACAACAAGCTTTGAGTAACTTTTCATCACAAAGGTCTTTAGACTGTACCGACCAAATTTGAAGTTGATCTGATGAATTCCCTAGGAGGAGTTCGTTAAAGTGCAGCGCCTGGAAATGACAAAAACGACATGAGAAATTCATAACAAATGCAAAATGGCTGACTTCCGGTTGGGTTTAGAGCATAGCCCCAAGAGACTTTTATTGAAGTCCATATGCGATACATGTTCCTACCACATTTCATACATCTAGGTCAAACGTACTGCGAGAGCTGCTTCGTTGAAATTTTGTAGGGGGCGCTATTAAGCCGATTTGCCACTCTGAACCAATAAAATCATATTCTATAACTACATTTCGGCATTGTAATCTACTTGCCAAGTTTGCTTATGTTTCGAGCATTTTTAGCCTCTCAAAATGACCTTCGTTGTTCACGGCGAAGACTGCATCGCCACGGCAACGGCGTTCGACGAAACATCAAAAGCTTCATGATCTGGCATTATGAACTTCTTGTATTTGTGTGGAACAAATTTGATATTGATTTGATTTACCTACTAAGAGAAACAAGCCAAAGTATAAAGACTTTAACTTCCTGTTACCAGTAGGTGGCGCTATGACTATGATTCGAAATTGGCCTGCAGATGTCTTCAGGCCTGGAGTCTAATCAAGCATGTGAAATCTGGTAAAGATCTGATGATGTGGAGTCGAGATACATCAGTTTATTCGTTCATGGCGAAGGATCGAAATTCGCCGAGCCGCCACGTCGCCGCCCTTCAGTAACTTCTTACAATTTTCACAATGAAGCATTATCAAGGTCTTAAGGCTTGTATGACAACATTTGAGAGGGATCTGATTAATCTGTTAGGAGCAGGATGTCAAAGTACGCAGCGTACAACTTCCGGTTGCCACTAGGTGGCGCTATCAGTTTGATTCAAAATTATCATACAGATGTGTTCCGGGTCAGGATGTTATGACATATGAGAGACTTTGAGCAGATTCGACAATGTACGGCCGAGTTACAACAACTTCCTGTTTCGTGGCGAATGGTGTTTCTTTGACGCCACGCCACGGCCACATAGTTCGATAACTTTTTGATCTTTGAGTAACTTTTCACTGTCAAGGTCTCAAGAGCAGACTCGCCGAATCTGAAGTCAATCGGGTCAAATCTCTGGGAGGAGTTCGTTAAAGTATGACGCCTTGAAACGGTCAAAAAACGTCATAAAAGCAAAAATGGCCGACTTCCTGTTTGGTTTAGACAAAACGGCCAAGAGGATTTTTTGTGCGTCTCATCACGTTCCACATACCGACCAAATTTCATACAGCTGGGTGAATCCTGATGTTGGGGCTACTCAATAGGGGGCGCTAGCGAGCCAATATTTCATACCGTAGCTGGACACCCCAATCAGACTGCAATTTTCGCAAATTCTGGCTTGCATGAAAAATTTCACAGACTTCCCAATATCCCAAGCACCTCCTTTTTGCGACGAAACACTAAAAATAATAATAATAATAATAAACATTCGAAATTCAATAGGTCCTCCGCTCCGACTACGTCGGTGCTCGGGCCCTAATTAAAGCTGCGAGCAGCGATGAGCGGGCCCTCGCAATATGCACGTCGGGGCGCATGCACATCAGGGTGCCGGCGGGACTCTGGCCTGCGCGGCCGAGAACATCCGCGACCGTCGGATGGCGCGAGGACTCTGGTTGATGCTGTCATTCAGTTCCGTGACCGTCAGACACTGCATGCAGGTTCAGAGCATGGCCCCAATATACTTTTATTTAAGTCCATATGTGATACATGTTCCTACCAAATTTCATACATTCTAGGTGAAACGTACTGCGAGGGCTGCTTCGTTGAAATTTTGTAGGGGGCGCTATTGAGCCGATTTGCCACTCTGAACCAATAAAATCATATTCCATAACTACATTTCGGCCTTGTAATCTACTTGCCAAGTTTGGTTATGTTTCGAGCATTTTTAGCCTCTCAAAATGACCTTCGTTGTTAACGGCGAAGGATGCGTCGCCACGGCAACAGCTTTTCACGAAACAACAAGCTTTGAGTAACTTTTCATCACAAAGGTCTTTAGACTGTACCGACCAAATTTGAAGTTGATCTGATGAATTCCCTAGGAGGAGTTCGTTAAAGTGCAGCGCCTGGAAATGACAAAAACGACATGAGAAAATCATAAAAAATGCAAAATGGCTGACTTCCGGTTGGGTTTAGAGCATAGCCCCAAGAGACTTTTATTGAAGTCCATATGCGATACATGTTCCTACCACAGTTCATACATCTAGGTCAAACGTACTGCGAGGGCTGCTTCGTCGAAATTTTGTAGGGGGCGCTATTGAGCCGATTTGGCACTCTGAACCAATAAAATCAGATTCTGTAACTACATTTCGGCCTTGTAATCTACTTGCCAAGTTTGCTTATGTTTCGAGCATTTTCAGCCTCTCAAAATGACCTTCGTTGTTAACGGCGAAGACTGCATCGCCACGGCAACGGCGTTCGACGAAACATCAAAAGCTTCATGATCTGGAATTATGAACTTCTTGTATTTGTGTGGAAGAAATTTGATATTGATTTGATTTACCTACTAAGAGAAACAAGCCAAAGTATAAATACTTTAACTTCCTGTTACCAGTAGGTGGCGCTATGACTATGATTCAAAATTGGCCTGGATATGTCTTCAGGCCTGGAGTCTAATCAAACACGTGAAATCTGGCAAAGATCTGATGATGTGGAGTCGAGTTACATCAGTTTATTCGTTCATGGCGAAGGATCGAAATTCGCCGAGCCGCCACGTCGCCGCCCTTCAGTAACTTCTTACAATCTTCACAACGAAGCATTATCAAGGTCTTAAGGCTTGTTTGACAACATTTGAGAGGGATCTGATTAATCTGTGAGGAGCAGGATGTCAAAGTACACAGCGTACAAACTCCGGTTGCCACTAGGTGGCGCTATCACTATGATTCTAAATTATCATATAGATGTGTTCCGGGTCAGGATGTTATGACATATGAGAGATTTTGAGCAGATTCGACAATGTACGGCCGAGTTACAACAACTTCCTGTTTCGTGGCGAATGGTGTTTCTTTGACGCCACGCCACGGCCACATAGTTCGATAACTTTTTGATCTTTGAGTAACTTTTCACTGCCAAGGTCTCAAGAGCAGACTAGCCGAATCTGAAGTCAATCGGGTCAAATCTCTGGGAGGAGTTCGTTAAAGTATGACGCCTTGAAACGGTCAAAAAACGTCATAAATGCAAAAATGGCCGACTTCCTGTTTGGTTTAGAGAAAACTTCCAAGAGGATTTTTGGTGCGTCTCATCACGTTCCACATACCTACCAAATTTCATACAGCTGGGTGAAACCTGATGTTGGGGCTACTCAATAGGGGGCGCTAGCGAGCCAATATTTCATACCGCAGCTGGACACCCCAATCAGACTGCAATTTTCGCAAATTCTGGCTTGCGTGCCAAATTTCACAACATTCCCAATATCCCAAGCACCTCCTTTTTGCGACGAAACACTTAGAATAATAATAATAATTAAAGCTGCGAGCAGCGATGGGCGGGCCCTCGCAATATGCACGTCGGGGTGCATGCACGTCGGGGTGCCGGCGGGACTCCGGCCTGCGCGGCCGAGAACGTCCGTGACCGTCGGACGGCGCGAGGACTCTGGTTGATGCTGTCATTCAGTTCCGTGACCGTCAGACACTGCATGCAGGTTCAGAGCATGGCCCCAATATACTTTTATTTAAGTCCATATGTGATACATGTTCCTACCAAATTTCATACATCTAGGTGAAACGTACTGCGAGGGCTGCTTCGTTGAAATTTTGTAGGGGGCGCTATTGAGCCGATTTGCCACTCTGAACCAATAAAATCATATTATACAACTACATTTTGGGCTTTAAATGTGTATGCCAAGTTTGCTTATGTTTCGAGCATTTTTAGCCTCTCAAAATGACCTTCGTTGTTAACGGCGAAGACTGCATCGCCACGGCAACGGCGTTCGACGAAACATCAAAAGCTTCATGATCTGGCATTATGAACTATTTGTGTGGAACAAATTTGATATTGATTTGATTTACCTACTAAGAGAAACAAGCCAAAGTATCAAGACTTTAACTTCCTGTTACCAGTAGGTGGCGCTATGACTATGATTCAAAATTGGCCTGCATATGTCTTCAGGCCTGGAGTCTAATCGAACACGTGAAATCTGGTAAAGATCTGATGATGTGGAGTCGAGTTACATCAGTTTATTCGTTTATGGCGAAGGATCGAAATTCCGTCGCCACGGCAACAGCTTTTCACGAAACAACAAGCTTTGAGTAACTTTTCATCACAAAGGTCTTTAGACTGTACCGACCAAATTTGAAGTTGATCTGATGAATTCCCTAGGAGGAGTTCGTTAAAGTGCAGCGCCTGGAAATGACAAAAACGACATGAGAAATTCATAAAAAATGCTAAATGGCTGACTTCCGGTTGGGTTTAGAGCATAGCCCCAAGAGACTTTTATTGAAGTCCATATGCGATTCATGTTCCTACCACAGTTCATACATCTAGGTCAAACGTACTGCGAGGGCTGCTTCGTCGAAATTTTGTAGGGGGCGCTATTGAGCCGATTTGGCACTCTGAACCAATAAAATCAGATTCTGTAACTACATTTCGGCCTTGTAATCTACTTGCCAAGTTTGCTTATGTTTCGAGCATTTGTAGCCTCTCAAAATGACCTTCGTTGTTAACGGCGAAGACTGCATCGCCACGGCAACGGCGTTCGACGAAACATCAAAAGCTTCATGATCTGGCATTATGAACTTCTTGTATTTGTGTGGAACAAATTTGATATTGATTTGATTTACCTACTAAGAGAAACAAGCCAAAGTATAAAGACTTTAACTTCCTGTTACCAGTAGGTGGCGCTATGACTATGATTCAAAATTGGCCTGCAGATGTCTTCAGGCCTGGAGTCTAATCAAACACGTGAAATCTGGGAAAGATCTGATGATGTGGAGTCGAGATACATCAGTTTATTCGTTCATGGCGAAGGATCGAAATTCGCCGAGCCGCCACGTCGCCGCCCTTCAGTAACTTCTTACAATCTTCACAACGAAGCATTATCAAGGTCTTAAGGCTTGTTTGACAACATTTGAGAGGGATCTGATTAATCTGTGAGGAGCAGGATGTCAAAGTACGCAGCCTACAACTTCCGGTTGCCACTAGGTGGCGCTATCACTATGATTCTAAATTATCATATAGATGTGTTCCGGGTCAGGATGTTATGACATATGAGAGATTTGGAGCAGATTCGACAATGTACGGCCAAGTTACAACAACTTCCTGTTTCGTGGCGAATGGTGTTTCTTTGACGCCACGCCACGGCCACATAGTTCGATAACTTTTTGATCTTTGAGTAACTTTTCACTGCCAAGGTCTCAAGAGCAGACTCGCCGAATCTGAAGTCAATCGGGTCAAATCTCTGGGAGGAGTTCGTTAAAGTATGACGCCTTGAAACGGTCAAAAAACGTCATAAAAGCAAAAATGGCCGACTTCCTGTTTGGTTTAGAGAAAACGGCCAAGAGGATTTTTTGTGCGTCTCATCACGTTCCACATACCTACCAAATTTCATACAGCTGGGTGAATCCTGATGTTGGGGCTACTCAATAGGGGGCGCTAGCGAGCCAATATTTCATACCGCAGCTGGACACCCCAATCAGACTGCAATTTTCGCAAATTCTGGCTTGCGTGCCAAATTTCACAGACTTCCCAATATCCCAAGCACCTCCTTTTTGCCATCAAACTGGTAAAATAATAATAATAATAATAATAATAATAATAATAAACATTACGGTTTCAATAGGTCCTCCGCTCCGACTACGTCGGTGCTCGGGCCCTAATAATAAACATTCGAAATTCAATAGGTCCTCCGCTCCGACTACGTCGGTGCTCGGGCCCTAATAATTAAAGCTGCGAGCAGCGATGAGCGGGCCCTCGCAATATGCACGTCGGGGTGCATGCACGTCGGGGTGCCGGCGGGACTCCGGCCTGCGCGGCCGAGAACGTCCGCGACCGTCGGACGGCGCGAGGACTCTGGTTGATGCTGTCATTCAGTTCCGTGACCGTCAGACACTGCATGCAGGTTCAGAGCATGGCCCCAATATACTTTTATTTAAGTCCATATGTGATACATGTTCCTACCAAATTTCATACATCTAAGTGAAACGTACTGCGAGGGCTGCTTCGTTGACATTTTGTAGGGGGCGCTATTGAGCCGCTTTGCCACTCTGAACCAATAAAATCATATTATACAACTACATTTTGGGCTTTAAATGTGTATGCCAAGTTTGCTTATGTTTCGAGCATTTTTAGCCTCTCAAAATGACCTTCGTTGTTAACGGCGAAGACTGCATCGCCACGGCAACGGCGTTCGACGAAACATCAAAAGCTTCATGATCTGGCATTATGAACTATTTGTGTGGAAGAAATTTGATATTGATTTGATTTACCTACTAAGAGAAACAAGCCAAAGTATCAAGACTTTAACTTCCTGTTACCAGTAGGTGGCGCTATGACTATGATTCAAAATTGGCCTGCATATGTCTTCAGGCCTGGAGTCTAATCAAACACGTGAAATCTGGTAAAGATCTGATGATGTGGAGTCGAGTTACATCAGTTTATTCGTTCATGGCGAAGGATCGAAATTCCGTCGCCACGGCAACAGCTTTTCACGAAACAACAAGCTTTGAGTAACTTTTCATCACAAAGGTCTTTAGACTGTACCGACCAAATTTGAAGTTGATCTGATGAATTCCCTAGGAGGAGTTCGTTAAAGTGCAGCGGCTGGAAATGACAAAAACGACATGAGAAATTCATAAAAAATGCAAAATGGCTGACTTCCGGTTGGGTTTAGAGCATAGCCCCAAGAGACTTTTATTGAAGTCCATATGCGATACATGTTCCTACCACATTTCATACATCTAGGTCAAACGTACTGCGAGGGCTGCTTCGTCGAAATTTTGTAGGGGGCGCTATTGAGCCGATTTGGCACTCTGAACCAATAAAATCATATTCCGTAACTACATTTCGGCCTTGTAATCTACTTGCCAAGTTTGCTTATGTTTCGAGCATTTTTAGCCTCTCAAAATGACCTTCGTTGTTAAAGGCGAAGACTGCATCGCCACGGCAACGGCGTTCGACGAAACATCAAAAGCTTCATGATCTGGCATTATGAACTTCTTCTATTTGTGTGGAACAAATTTGATATTGATTTGATTTACCTACTAAGAGAAACAAGCCAAAGTATAAAGACTTTAACTTCCTGTTACCAGTAGGTGGCGCTATGACTATGATTCAAAATTGGCCTGCAGATGTCTTCAGGCCTGGAGTCTAATCAAACACGTGAAATCTGGGAAAGATCTGATGATGTGGAGTCGAGATACATCAGTTTATTCGTTCATGGCGAAGGATCGAAATTCGCCGAGCCGCCACGTCGCCGCCCTTCAGTAACTTCTTACAATCTTCACAACGAAGCATTATCAAGGTCTTAAGGCTTGTTTGACAACATTTGAGAGGGATCTGATTAATCTGTGAGGAGCAGGATGTCAAAGTACGCAGCCTACAACTTCCGGTTGCCACTAGGTGGCGCTATCACTATGATTCTAAATTATCATATATATGTGTTCCGGGTCAGGATGTTATGACATATGAGAGATTTGGAGCAGATTCGACAATGTACGGCCAAGTTACAACAACTTCCTGTTTCGTGGCGAATGGTGTTTCTTTGACGCCACGCCACGGCCACATAGTTCGATAACTTTTTGATCTTTGAGTAACTTTTCACTGCCAAGGTCTCAAGAGCAGACTCGCCGAATCTGAAGTCAATCGGGTCAAATCTCTGGGAGGAGTTCGTTAAAGTATGACGCCTTGAAACGGTCAAAACACGTCATAAAAGCAGAAATGGCCGACTTCCTGTTTGGTTTAGAGAAAACGGCCAAGAGGATTTTTTGTGCGTCTCATCACGTTCCACATACCTACCAAATTTCATACAGCTGGGTGAATCCTGATGTTGGGGCTACTCAATAGGGGGCGCTAGCGAGCCAATATTTCATACCGCAGCTGGACACCCCAATCAGACTGCAATTTTCGCAAATTCTGGCTTGCGTGCCAAATTTCACAGACTTCCCAATATCCCAAGCACCTCCTTTTTGCCATGAAAGCGGAAGAAGAAGAAGAAGAATAATAATAATAAACATTCGAAATTCAATAGGTCCTCCGCTCCGACTACGTCGGTGCTCGGGCCCTAATAATAAACATTACGGTTTCAATAGGTCCTCCGCTCCGACTACGTCGGTGCTCGGGCCCTAATTAAAGCTGCGAGCAGCGATGAGCGGGCCCTCGCAATATGCATGTCGGGGTGCATGCACGTCGGGGTGCCGGCGGGACTCCGGCCTGCGCGGCCGAGAACGTCCGCGACCGTCGGACGCCGCGAGGACTCTGGTTGATGCTGTCATTCAGTTCCGTGACCGTCAGACACTGCATGCAGGTTCAGAGCATGGCCCCAATATACTTTTATTTAAGTCCATATGTGATACATGTTCCGACCAAATTTCATACATCTAGGTGAAACGTACTGCGAGGGCTGCTTCGTTGAAATTTTGTAGGGGGCGCTATTGAGCCGATTTGCCACTCTGAACCAATAAAATCATATTATACAACTACATTTTGGGCTTTAAATGTGTATGCCAAGTTTGCTTATGTTTCGAGCATTTTTAGCCTCTCAAAATTACCTTCGTTGTTAACGGCGAAGACTGCATCGCCATGGCAACGGCGTTCGACGAAACATCAAAAGCTTCATGATCTGGCATTATGAACTATTTGTGTGGAACAAATTTGATATTGATTTGATTTACCTACTAAGAGAAACAAGCCAAAGTATCAAGACTTTAACTTCCTGTTACCAGTAGGTGGCGCTATGACTATGATTCAAAATTGGCCTGCATATGTCTTCAGGCCTGGAGTCTAATCAAACACGTGAAATCTGGTAAAGATCTGATGATGTGGAGTCGAGTTACATCAGTTTATTCGTTCATGGCGAAGGATCGAAATTCCGTCGCCACGGCAACAGCTTTTCACGAAATAACAAGCTTTGAGTAACTTTTCATCACAAAGGTCTTTAGACTGTACCGACCAAATTTGAAGTTGATCTGATGAATTCCCTAGGAGGAGTTCGTTAAAGTGCAGCGGCTGGAAATGACAAAAACGACATGAGAAATTCATAAAAAATGCAAAATGGCTGACTTCCGGTTGGGTTTAGAGCATAGCCCCAAGAGACTTTTATTGAAGTCCATATGCGATACATGTTCCTACCACATTTCATACATCTAGGTCAAACGTACTGCGAGGGCTGCTTCGTCGAAATTTTGTAGGGGGCGCTATTGAGCCGATTTGGCACTCTGAACCAATAAAATCATATTCCGTAACTACATTTCGGCCTTGGAATCTACTTGCCAAGTTTGCTTATGTTTCGAGCATTTTTAGCCTCTCAAAATGACCTTCGTTGTTAACGGCGAAGACTGCATCGCCACGGCAACGGCGTTCGACGAAACATCAAAAGCTTCATGATCTGGAATTATGAACTTCTTGTATTTGTGTGGAACAAATTTGATATTGATTTGATTTACCTACTAAGAGAAACAAGCCAAAGTATAAAGACTTTAACTTCCTGTTACCAGTAGGTGGCGCTATGACTATGATTCAAAATTGGCCTGGATATGTCTTCAGGCCTGGAGTCTAATCAAACACGTGAAATCTGGCAAAGATCTGATGATGGGGAGTCGAGCTACATCAGTTTATTCGTTCATGGCGAAGGATCGAAATTCGCCGAGCCGCCACGTCGCCGCCCTTCAGTAACTTCTTACAATCTTCACAACGAAGCATTATCAAGGTCTTAAGGCTTGTTTGACAACATTTGAGAGGGATCTGATTAATCTGTGAGGAGCAGGATGTCAAAGTACGCAGCATACAACTTCCGGTTGCCACTAGGTGGCGCTATCACTATGATTCTAAATTATCATATAGATGTGTTCCGGGTCAGGATGTTATGACATATGAGAGATTTGGAGCAGATTCGACAATGTACGGCCGAGTTACAACAACTTCCTGTTTCGTGGCGAATGGTGTTTCTTTGACGCCACGCCACGGCCACATAGTTCGATAACTTTTTGATCTTTGAGTAACTTTTCACTGCCAAGGTCTCAAGAGCAGACTCGCCGAATCTGAAGTCAATCGGGTCAAATCTCTGGGAGGAGTTCGTTAAAGTATGACGCCTTGAAACGGTCAAAAAACGTCATAAATGCAAAAATGGCCGACTTCCTGTTTGGTTTAGAGAAAACTTCCAAGAGGATTTTTGGTGCGTCTCATCACGTTCCACATACCTACCAACTTTCATACAGCTGGGTGAAACCTGATGTTGGGGCTACTCAATAGGGGGCGCTAGCGAGCCAATATTTCATACCGTAGCTGGACACCCCAATCAGACTGCAATTTTCGCAAATTCTGGCTTGCGTGCCAAATTTCACAGACTTCCCAATATCCCAAGCACCTCCTTTTTGACATCAAACTGGTAAAATAATAATAATAATAATAAACATTCGAAATTCAATAGGTCCTCCGCTCCGACTACGTCGGTGCTCGGGCCCTAATTAAAGCTGCGAGCAGCGATGAGCGGGCCCTCGCAATATGCACGTCGGGGTGCATGCACGTCGGGGTGCCGGCGGGACTCCGGCCTGCGCGGCCGAGAACGTCCGCGACCGTCGGACGGCGCGAGGACTCTGGTTGATGCTGTCATTCAGTTCCGTGACCATCAGACACTGCATGCAGGTTCAGAGCATGGCCCCAATATACTTTTATTTAAGTCCATATGTGATACATGTTCCTACCAAATTTCATACATCTAGGTGAAACGTACTGCGAGGGCTGCTTCGTTGAAATTTTGTAGGGGGCGCTATTGAGCCGATTTGCCACTCTGAACCAATAAAATCATATTATACAACTACATTTTGGGCTTTAAATGTGTATGCCAAGTTTGCTTATGTTTCGAGCATTTGTAGCCTCTCAAAATGACCTTCGTTGTTAACGGCGAAGACTGCATTGCCACGGCAACGGCGTTCGACGAAACATCAAAAGCTTCATGATCTGGCATTATGAACTATTTGTGTGGAACAAATTTGATATTGATTTGATTTACCTACTAAGAGAAACAAGCCAAAGTATCAAGACTTTAACTTCCTGTTACCAGTAGGTGGCGCTATGACTATGATTCAAAATTGGCCTGCATATGTCTTCAGGCTTGGAGTCTAATCAAACACGTGAAATCTGGTAAAGATCTGATGATGTGGAGTCGAGTTACATCAGTTTATTCGTTCATGGCGAAGGATCGAAATTCCGTCGCCACGGCAACAGCTTTTCACGAAACAACAAGCTTTGAGTAACTTTTTATCACAAAGGTCTTTAGACTGTACCGACCAAATTTGAAGTTGATCTGATGAATTCCCTAGGAGGAGTTCGTTAAAGTGCAGCGCCTGGAAATGACAAAAACGACATGAGAAATTCATAAACAATACAAAATGGCTGACTTCCGGTTGGGTTTAGAGCATAGCCCCAAGAGACTTTTATTTAAGTCCATATGCGATACATGTTCCTACCACATTTCATACATCTAGGTCAAACGTACTGCGAGGGCTGCTTCGTCGAAATTTTGTAGGGGGCGCTATTGAGCCGATTTGCCACTCTGAACCAATAAAATTATATTCTATAACTACATTTCGGCCTTGGAATCTACTTGCCAAGTTTGCTTATGTTTCGAGCATTTTTAGCCTCTCAAAATGACCTTCGTTGTTCACGGCGAAGACTGCATCGCCACGGCAACGGCGTTCGACGAAACATCAAAAGCTTCATGATCTGGCATTATGAACTTCTTGTATTTGTGTGGAACAAATTTGATATTGATTTGATTTACCTACTAAGAGAAACAAGCCAAAGTATAAAGACTTTAACTTCCTGTTACCAGTAGGTGGCGCTATGACTATGATTCGAAATTGGCCTGCAGATGTCTTCAGGCCTGGAGTCTAATCAAGCATGTGAAATCTGGTAAAGATCTGATGATGTGGAGTCGAGATACATCAGTTTATTCGTTCATGGCGAAGGATGGAAATTCGCCGAGCCGCCACGTCGCCGCCCTTCAGTAACTTCTTACAATTTTCACAATGAACCATTATCAAGGTCTTAAGGCTTGTATGACAACATTTGAGAGGGATCTGATTAATCTGTTAGGAGCAGGATGTCAAAGTACGCAGCGTACAACTTCCGGTTGCCACTAGGTGGCGCTATCAGTTTGATTCAAAATTATCATATAGATGTGTTCCGGGTCAGGATGTTATGACATATGAGAGACTTTGAGCAGATTCGACAATGTACGGCCGAGTTACAACAACTTCCTGTTTCGTGGCGAATGGTGTTTCTTTGACGCCACGCCACGGCCACATAGTTCGATAACTTTTTGATCTTTGAGTAACTTTTCACTGCCAAGGTCTCAAGAGCAGACTAGCCGAATCTGAAGTCAATCGGGTCAAATCTCTGGGAGGAGTTCGTTAAAGTATGACGCCTTGAAACGGTCAAAAAACGTCATAAAAGTAAAAATGGCCGACTTCCTGTTTGGTTTAGAGAAAACGGCCAAGAGGATTTTTTGTGCGTCTCATCACGTTCCACATACCTACCAACTTTCATACAGCTGGGTGAATCCTGATGTTGGGGCTACTCAATAGGGGGCGCTAGCGAGCCAATATTTCATACCGCAGCTGGACACCCCAATCAGACTGCAATTTTCGCAAATTCTGGCTTGCGTGCCAAATTTCACAGACTTCCCAATATCCCAAGCACCTCCTTTTTGCGACGAAAGACTAAGAATAATAATAAGAAGAAGAATAAACATTACAGTTTCAATAGGTCCTCCGCTCCGACTACGTCGGTGCTCGGGCCCTAATAAACATTACGGTTTCAATAGGTCCTCCGCTCCGACTACGTCGGTGCTCGGGCCCTAATTAAAGCTGCGAGCAGCGATGGGCGGGCCCTCGCAATATGCACGTCGGGGTGCCGGCGGGACTCCGGCCTGCGCGGCCGAGAACGTCCGCGACCGTCGGACGGCGCGAGGACTCTGGCTGATGCTGCCATTTAGTTCTGTGACCGTCAGACACTGCATGCAGGTTTAGAGCATGGCCCCAATATACTTTTATTTAAGTCCATATGTGATACATGTTCCCACCAAATTTCATACATCTAGGTCAAACGTACTGCGAGGGCTCCTTCGTTGAAATTTTGTAGGGGGCGCTATTGAGCCGATTTGCCACTCTGAACCAATAAAATCATATTCCCTAACTACATTTCGGCCTTGTAATCTACTTGCCAAGTTTGCTTATGTTTCGAGCATTTTTAGCCTGTCAAAATGACCTTCGTTGTTAACGGCGAAGACTGCATCGCCATGGCAACGGCGTTCGACGAAACATCAAAAACTTCATGATCTGGCATTATGAACTTCTTGTATTTGTGTGGAACAAATTTGATATTGATTTGATTTACCTACTGAGAGAAACAAGCCAAAGTATCAAGACTTTAACTTCCTGTTACCAGTAGGTGGCGCTATGACTATGATTCAAAATTGGCCTGCAGATGTCTTCAGGCCTGGAGTCTAATCAAGCATGTGAAATCTGGTAAATATCTGATGATGTGGAGTCGAGATACATCAGTTTATTCGTTCATGGCGAAGGATCGAAATTCGCCGAGCCGCCACGTCGCCGCCCTTCAGTAACTTCTTACAATCTTCACAACGAAGCATTATCAAGGTCTTAAGGCTTGTTTGACAACATTTGAGAGGGATCTGATTAATCTGTGAGGAGCAGGATGTCAAAGTACGCAGCGTACAACTTCCGGTTGCCACTAGGTGGCGCTATCAGTTTGATTCAAAATGATCATATAGATGTGTTCCGGGTCAGGATGTTATGACATATGAGAGATTTTGAGCATATTCGACAATGTACGGCCGAATTACAACAACTTCCTGTTTCGTGGCGAATGGTGTTTCTTTGACGCCACGCCACGGCCACATAGTTCGATAACTTTTTGATCTTTGAGTAACTTTTCACTGCCAAGGTCTCAAGAGCAGACTAGCCGAATCTGAAGTCAATCGGGTCAAATCTCTGGGAGGAGTTCGTTAAAGTATGACGCCTTGAAACGGTCAAAAAACGTCATAAAAGCATAAATGGCCGACTTCCTGTTTGGTTTAGAGAAAACGGCCAAGAGGATTTTTTGTGCGTCTCATCACGTTCCACATACCTACCAAATTTCATACAGCTGGGTGAATCCTGACGTTGGGGCTACTCAATAGGGGGCGCTAGCGAGCCAATATTTCATACCGCAGCTGGACACCCCAATCAGACTGCAATTTTCGCAAATTCTGGCTTGCGTGCCAAATTTCACAACATTCCCAATATCCCAAGCACCTCCTTTTTGCGACGAAACACTAAAAATAATAATAATTAAAGCTGCGAGCAGCGATGGGCGGGCCCTCGCAATATGCACGTCGGGGTGCCGGCGGGACTCCGGCCTGCGCGGCCGAGAACGTCCGCGACCGTCGGACGGCGCGAGGACTCTGGCTGATGCTGCCATTTAGTTCTGTGACCGTCAGACACTGCATGCAGGTTTAGAGCATGGCCCCAATATACTTTTATTTAAGTCCATATGTGATACATGTTCCCACCAAATTTCATACATCTAGGTCAAACGTACTGCGAGGGCTGCTTCGTCGAAATTTTGTAGGGGGCGCTATTGAGCCGATTTGCCACTCTGAACCAATAAAATCATATTCTGTAACTACATTTCGGCCTTGTAATCTGCTTGCCAAATTTGCTTATGTTTCGAGCATTTTTAGCCTCTCAAAATGACCTTCGTTGTTAACGGCGAACACTGCATCGCCACGGCAACGGCGTTCGACGGAACATCAAAAGCTTCATGATCTGGCATTATGAACTTCTTGTATTTGTGTGGAAGAAATTTGATATTGATTTGATTTACCTACTGAGAGAAACAAGCCAAAGTATCAAGACTTTAACTTCCTGTTACCAGTAGGTGGCGCTATGACTATGATTCAAAATTGGCCTGCAGATGTCTTCAGGCCTGGAGTCTAATCAAACACGTGAAATCTGGTAAAGATCTGATGATGTGGAGTCGAGTTACATCAGTTTATTCGTTCATGGCGAAGGATCGAAATTCGCCGAGCCGCCACGTCGCCGTCCTTCAGTAACTTCTTACAATCTTCACAATGAAGCATTATCAAGGTCTTAAGGCTTGTTTGACAACATTTGAGAGGGATCTGATTAATCTGTGAGGTGCAGGATGTCAAAGTATGCAGCGTACAACTTCCGGTTGCCACTAGGTGGCGCTATCACTATGATTCTAAATTATCATATAGATGTGTTCCGGGTCAGGATGTTATGACATATGAGAGATTTGGAGCAGATTCGACAATGTACGGCCGAGTTACAACAACTTCCTGTTTTGTGGCGAATGGTGTTTCTTTGACGCCACGCCACGGCCACATAGTTCGATAACTTTTTGATCTTTGAGTAACTTTTCACTGCCAAGGTCTCAAGAGCAGACTAGCCGAATCTGAAGTCAATCGGGTCAAATCTCTGGGAGGAGTTCATTAAAGTATGACGCCTTGAAACGGTCAAAAAACGTCATAAAAGTAAAAATGGCCGACTTCCTGTTTGGTTTAGAGAAAACGTCCAAGAGGATTTTTTGTGCGTCTCATCACGTTCCACATACATACCAACTTTCATACAGCTGGGTGAATCCTGATGTTGGGGCTACTCAATAGGGGGCGCTAGCGAGCCAATATTTCATACCGTAGCTGGACACCCCAATCAGACTGCAATTTTCGCAAATTCTGGCTTGCGTGCCAAATTTCACAGACTTCCCAATATCCCAAGCACCTCCTTTTTGCGACGAAAGACTAAGAATAATAATAAGAATTAAAGCTGCGAGCAGCGATGGGCGGGCCCTCGCAATATGCACGTCGGGGTGCCGGCGGGACTCCGGCCTGCGCGGCCGAGAACGTCCGCGACCGTCGGACGGCGCGAGGACTCTGGCTGATGCTGCCATTTAGTTCTGTGACCGTCAGACACTGCATGCAGGTTTAGAGCATGGCCCCAATATACTTTTATTTAAGTCCATATGTGATACATGTTCCCACCAAATTTCATACATCTAGGTCAAACGTACTGCGAGGGCTGCTTCGTCGAAATTTTGTAGGGGGCGCTATTGAGCCGATTTGCCACTCTGAACCAATAAAATCATATTCCCTAACTACATTTCGGCCTTGTAATCTACTTGCCAAGTTTGCTTATGTTTCGAGCATTTTTAGCCTCTCAAAATGACCTTCGTTGTTAACGGCGAAGACTGCATCGCCACGGCAACTGCGTTCGACGAAACATCAAAAGCTTCATGATCTGGCATTATGAACTATTTGTGTGGAACAAATTTGATATTGATTTGATTGACCTACTAAGAGAAACAAGCCAAAGTATCAAGACTTTAACTTCCTGTTACCAGTAGGTGGCGCTATGACTATGATTCAAAATTGGCCTACAGATGTCTTCAGGCCTGGAGTCTAATCAAACACGTGAAATCTGGTAAAGATCTGATGATGTGGAGTCGAGTTACATCAGTTTATTCGTTCATGGCGAAGGATCGAAATTCTGTCGCCACGGCAACAGCTTTTCACGAAACAACAAGCTTTGAGTAACTTTTCATCACAAAGGTCTTTAGACTGTACCGACCAAATTTGAAGTTGATCTGATGAATTCCCTAGGAGGAGTTCGTTAAAGTGCAGCGCCTGGAAATGACAAAAACGACATGAGAAATTCATAAAAAATGCAAAATGGCTGACTTCCGGTTGGGTTTAGAGCATGACCCCAAGAGACTTTTATTTCAGTCCATATGTGATACATGTTTCTACCACATTTCATACATCTAGGTCAAACGTACTGCGAGGGCTGCTTCGTTGAAATTTTGTAGGGGGCGCTATTGAGCCGATTTGCCACTCTGAACCAATAAAATCATATTATACAACTACATTTTGGGCTTTAAATGTGTATGCCAAGTTTGCTTATGTTTCGAGCATTTTTAGCCTCTCAAAATGACCTTCGTTGTTAACGGCGAACACTGCATCGCCACGGCAACGGCGTTCGACGGAACATCAAAAGCTTCATGATCTGGCATTATGAACTTCTTGTATTTGTGTGGAAGAAATTTGATATTGATTTGATTTACCTACTGAGAGAAACAAGCCAAAGTATCAAGACTTTAACTTCCTGTTACCAGTAGGTGGCGCTATGACTATGATTCAAAATTGGCCTGCAGATGTCTTCAGGCCTGGAGTCTAATCAAGCATGTGAAATCTGGTAAAGATCTGATGATGTGGAGTCGAGTTACATCAGTTTATTCGTTCATGGCGAAGGATCGAAATTCGCCGAGCCGCCACGTCGCCGTCCTTCAGTAACTTCTTACAATCTTCACAATGAAGCATTATCAAGGTCTTAAGGCTTGTTTGACAACATTTGAGAGGGATCTGATTAATCTGTGAGGAGCAGGATGTCAAAGTACGCAGCGTACAACTTCCGGTTGCCACTAGGTGGCGCTATCACTATGATTCTAAATTATCATATAGATGTGTTCCGGGTCAGGATGTTATGACATATGAGAGATTTTGAGCAGATTCGACAATGTACAGCCGAGTTACAACAACTTCCTGTTTCGTGGCGAATGGTGTTTCTTTGACGCCACGCCACGGCCACATAGTTCGATAACTTTTTGATCTTTGAGTAACTTTTCACTGTCAAGGTCTCAAGAGCAGACTAGCCGAATCTGAAGTCAATCGGGTCAAATCTCTGGGAGGAGTTCGTTAAAGTATGACGCCTTGAAACTGTCAAAAAACGTCATAAAAGTAAAAATGGCCGACTTCCTGTTTGGTTTAGAGAAAACGGCCAAGAGGATTTTTTGTGCGTCTCATCACGTTCCACATACCGACAAAATTTCATACAGCTGGGTGAAACCTGATGTTGGGGCTACTCAATAGGGGGCGCTAGCGAGCCAATATTTCATACCGCAGCTGGACACCCCAATCAGACTGCAATTTTCGCAAATTCTGGCTTGCGTGCCAAATTTCACAACATTCCCAATATCCCAAGCACCTCCTTTTTGCGACGAAACACTAAAAATAAGAATAATAAGAATAAACATTCGAAATTCAATAGGTCCTCCGCTCCGACTACGTCGGTGCTCGGGCCCTAATAAGAATAATAATAATAATTAAAGCTGCGAGCAGCGATGGGCGGGCCCTCACAATATGCACGTCGGGGTGCATGCACGTCGGGGTGGCGGCGGGACTCCGGCCTGCGCGGCCGAGAACGTCCGCGACCGTCGGACGGCGCGAGGACTCTGGTTGATGCTGTCATTCAGTTCCGTGACCGTCAGACACTGCATGCAGGTTCAGAGCATGGCCCCAATATACTTTTATTTAAGTCCATATGTGATACATGTTCCTACCAAATTTCATACATCTAGGTGAAACGTACTGCGAGGGCTGCTTCGTTGAAATTTTGTAGGGGGCGCTATTGAGCCGATTTGCCACTCTGAACCAATAAAATCATATTATACAACTACATTTTGGCCTTTAAATGTGTATGCCAAGTTTGCTTATGTTTCGAGCATTTTTAGCCTCTCAAAATGACCTTCGTTGTTAACGGCGAAGACTGCATCGCCACGGCAACGGCGTTCGACGAAACATCAAAAGCTTCATGATCTGGCATTATGAACTATTTGTGTGGAACAAATTTGATATTGATTTGATTTACCTACTAAGAGAAACAAGCCAAAGTATCAAGACTTTAACTTCCTGTTACCAGTAGGTGGCGCTATGACTATGATTCAAAATTGGCCTGCATATGTCTTCAGGCCTGGAGTCTAATCAAACACGTGAAATCTGGTAAAGATCTGATGATGTGGAGTCGAGTTACATCAGTTTATTCGTTCATGGCGAAGGATCGAAATTCCGTCGCCACGGCAACAGCTTTTCACGAAACAACAAGCTTTGAGTAACTTTTCATCACAAAGGTCTTTAGACTGTACCGACCAAATTTGAAGTTGATCTGATGAATTCCCTAGGAGGAGTTCGTTAAAGTGCAGTGCCTGGAAATGACAAAAACGACATGAGAAATTCATAAAAAATGCAAAATGGCTGACTTCCGGTTGGGTTTAGAGCATAGCCCCAAGAGACTTTTATTGAAGTCCATATGCGATACATGTTCTTACCACATTTCATACATCTAGGTCAAACGTACTGCGAGGGCTGCTTCGTCGAAATTTTGTAGGGGGCGCTATTGAGCCGATTTGCCACTCTGAACCAATAAAATCATATTCTATAACTACATTTCGGCCTTGTAATCTACCTGCCAAGTTTGCTTATGTTTCGAGCATTTTTTGCCTCTCAAAATGACCTTCGTTGTTCACGGCGAAGACTGCATCGCCACGGCAACGGCGTTCGACGAAACATCAAAAGCTTCATGATCTGGCATTATGAACTTCTTCTATTTGTGTGGAACAAATTTGATATTGATTTGATTTACCTACTAAGAGAAACAAGCCAAAGTATAAAGACTTTAACTTCCTGTTACCAGTAGGTGGCGCTATGACTATGATTCAAAATTGGCCTGCAGATGTCTTCAGGCCTGGAGTCTAATCAAACACGTGATGTCTGGTAAAGATCTGATGATGTGGAGTCGAGTTACATCAGTTTATTCGTTCATGGCGAAGGATCGAAATTCCGTCGCCACGGCAACAGCTTTTCACGAAACAACAAGCTTTGAGTAACTTTTCATCACAAAGGTCTTTAGACTGTACCGATCTAATTTGAAGTTGATCTGATGAATTCCCTAGGAGGAGTTCGTTAAAGTGCAGCGCCTGGAAATGACAAAAACGACATGAGAAATTCATAAAAAATGCAAAATGGCTGACTTCCGGTTGGGTTTAGAGCATAGCCCCAAGCGACTTTTATTGAAGTCCATATGCGATACATGTTCCTACCACATTTCATACATCTAGGTCAAACGTACTGCGAGGGCTGCTTCGTCGAAATTTTGTAGGGGGCGCTATTGAACGATTTGGCACTCTGAACCAATAAAATCAGATTCTGTAACTACGTTTCGGCCTTGTAATCTACTTGCCAAGTTTGCTTATGTTTCGAGCATTTTTAGCCTCTCAAAATGACCTTCGTTGTTAACGGCGAAGACTGCATCGCCACGGCAACGGCGTTCGACGAAACATCAAAAGCTTCATGATCTGGAATTATGAACTTCTTGTATTTGTGTGGAACAAATTTGATATTGATTTGATTTACCTACTAAGAGAAACAAGCCAAAGTATAAAGACTTTAACTTCCTGTTACCAGTAGGTGGCGCTATGACTATGATTCAAAATTGGCCTGGATATGTCTTCAGGCCTGGAGTCTAATCAAACACGTGAAATCTGGCAAAGATCTGATGATGGGGAGTCGAGCTACATCAGTTTATTCGTTCATGGCGAAGGATCGAAATTCGCCGAGCCGCCACGTCGCCGCCCTTCAGTAACTTCTTACAATCTTCACAACGAAGCATTATCAAGGTCTTACGGCTTGTTTGACAACATTTGAGAGGGATCTGATTAATCTGTGAGGAGCAGGATGTCAAAGTACGCAGCATACAACTTCCGGTTGCCACTAGGTGGCGCTATCACTATGATTCTAAATTATCATATAGATGTGTTCCGGGTCAGGATGTTATGACATATGAGAGATTTGGAGCAGATTCGACAATGTACGGCCGAGTTACAACAACTTCCTGTTTCGTGGCGAATGGTGTTTCTTTGACGCCACGCCACGGCCACATAGTTCGATAACTTTTTGATCTTTGAGTAACTTTTCACTGCCAAGGTCTCAAGAGCAGACTCGCCGAATCTGAAGTCAATCGGGTCAAATCTCTGGGAGGAGTTCGTTAAAGTATGACGCCTTGAAACGGTCAAAAAACGTCATAAATGCAAAAATGGCCGACTTCCTGTTTGGTTTAGAGAAAACTTCCAAGAGGATTTTTGGTGCGTCTCATCACGTTCCACATACCTACCAACTTTCATACAGCTGGGTGAAACCTGATGTTGGGGCTACTCAATAGGGGGCGCTAGCGAGCCAATATTTCATACCGTAGCTGGACACCCCAATCAGACTGCAATTTTCGCAAATTCTGGCTTGCGTGCCAAATTTCACAGACTTCCCAATATCCCAAGCACCTCCTTTTTGACATCAAACTGGTAAAATAATAATAATAATTAAAGCTGCGAGCAGCGATGAGCGGGCCCTCGCAATATGCACGTCGGGTGCATGCACGTCGGGGTGCCGGCGGGACTCCGGCCTGCGCGGCCGAGAACGTCCGCGACCGTCGGACGGCGCGAGGACTCTGGTTGATGCTGTCATTCAGTTCCGTGACCGTCAGACACTGCATGCAGGTTCAGAGCATGGCCCCAAGAGACTTTTATTGAAGTCCATATGCGATACATGTTCCTACCACATTTCATACATCTAGGTCAAACGTACTGCGAGGGCTGCTTCGTCGAAATTTTGTAGGGGGCGCTATTGAGCCGATTTGGCACTCTGAACCAATAAAATCAGATTCTGTAACTACATTTCGGCCTTGTAATCTACTTGCCAAGTTTGCTTATGTTTCGAGCATTTTTAGCCTCTCAAAATGACCTTCGTTGTTAACGGCGAAGACTGCATCGCCACGGCAACGGCGTTCGACGAAACATCAAAAGCTTCATGATCTGGCATTATGAACTTCTTCTATTTGTGTGGAACAAATTTGATATTGATTTGATTTACCTACTAAGAGAAACAAGCCAAAGTATAACGACTTTAACTTCCTGTTACCAGTAGGTGGCGCTATGACTATGATTCAAAATTGGCCTGCAGATGTCTTCAGGCCTGGAGTCTAATCAAACACGTGAAATCTGGTAAAGATCTGATGATGTGGAGTCGAGTTACATCAGTTTATTCGTTCATGGTGAAGGATCGAAATTCGCCGAGCCGCCACGTCGCCGCCCTTCAGTAACTTCTTACAATCTTCACAATGAAGCATTATCAAGGTCTTAAGGCTTGTTTGACAACATTTGAGAGGGATCTGATTAATCTGTGAGGAGCAGGATGTCAAAGTACGCAGCGTACAACTTCCGGTTGCCACTAGGTGGCGCTATCACTATGATTCTAAATTATCATACAGATGTGTTCCGGGTCAGGATGTTATGACATATGAGAGATTTGGAGCAGATTCGACAATGTACGGCCGAGTTACAACAACTTCCTGTTTCGTGGCGAATGGTGTTTCTTTGACGCCACGCCACGGCCACATAGTTCGATAACTTTTTGATCTTTGAGTAACTTTTCACTGCCAAGGTCTCAAGAGCAGACTAGCCGAATCTGAAGTCAATCGGGTCAAATCTCTGGGAGGAGTTCGTTAAAGTATGACGCCTTGAAACGGTCAAAAAACGTCATAAAAGCAAAAATGGCCGACTTCCTGTTTGGTTTAGAGAAAACGGCCAAGAGGATTTTTTGTGCGTCTCATCACGTTCCACATACCTACCAACTTTCATACAGCTGGGTGAAACCTGATGTTGGGGCTACTCAATAGGGGGCGCTAGCGAGCCAATATTTCATACCGCAGCTGGGCACCCCAATCAGACTGCAATTTTCGCAAATTCTGGCTTGCTTGCCAAATTTCATAAACTTCCCAATATCCCAAGCACCTCCTTTTTGTGACGAAACACATAAAATAATAATAAGAATAATAATAATAATTAAAGCTGCGAGCAGCGATGGGCGGGCCCTCGCTATATGCACGTCGGGGTGCATGCACGTCGGAGTGCCGGCGGGACTCCGGCCTGCGCGGCCGAGAACGTCCGCGACCGTCGGACGGCGCGAGGACTCTGGCTGATGCTGCCATTTAGTTCTGTGACCGTCAGACACTGCATGCAGGTTTAGAGCATGGCCCCAAGAGACTTTTATTTAAGTCCATATGTGATACATGTTCCTACCAAATTTCATACATCTAGGTCAAACGTACTGCGAGGGCTGCTTCGTCGAAATTTTGTAGGGGGCGCTATTGAGCCGATTTGCCACTCTGAACCAATAAAATCATATTATACAACTACATTTTGGGCTTTAAATGTGTATGCCAAGTTTGCTTATGTTTCGAGCATTTTTAGCCTCTCAAAATGACCTTCGTTGTTAACGGCGAAGACCGCATCGCCACGGCAACGGCGTTCGACGAAACATCAAAAACGTCATGATCTGGCATTATGAACTTCTTGTATTTGTGTGGAACAAATTTGATATTGATTTGATTTACCTACTGAGAGAAACAAGCCAAAGTATCAAGACTTTAACTTCCTGTTACCAGTAGGTGGCGCTATGACTATGATTCAAAATTGGCCTGCAGATGTCTTCAGGCATGGAGTCTAATCAAGCACGTGAAATCTGGTAAAGATCTGATGATGTGGAGTCGAGATACATCAGTTTATTCGTTCATGGCGAAGGATCGAAATTCGCCGAGCCGCCACGTCGCCGCCCTTCAGTAACTTCTTACAATCTTCACAATGAAGCATTATCAAGGTCTTAAGGCTTGTTTGACAACATTTGAGAGGGATCTGATTCATCTGTGAGGAGCAGGATGTCAAAGTACGAAGCGTACAACTTCCGGTTGCCACTAGGTGGCGCTATCACTATGAGTCTAAATTATCATATAGATGTGTTCCGGGTCAGGATGTTATGACATATGAGAGATTTGGAGCAGATTCGACAATGTACGGCCGAGTTACAACAACTTCCTGTTTCGTGGCGAATGGTGTTTCTTTGACGCCACGCCACGGCCACATAGTTCGATAACTTTTTGATCTTTGAGTAACTTTTCACTGCCAAGGTCTCAAGAGCAGACTAGCCGAATCTGAAGTCAATCGGGTCAAATCTCTGGGAGGAGTTCGTTAAAGTATGACGCCTTGAAACGGTCAAAAAACGTCATAAAAGCAAAAATGGCCGACTTCCTGTTTGGTTTAGAGAAAACGGCCAAGAGGATTTTTTGTGCGTCTCATCACTTTCCACATACCGACCAAATTTCATACAGCTGGGTGAATCCTGATGTTGGGGCTACTCAATAGGGGGCGCTAGCGAGCCAATATTTCATACCGCAGCTGGACACCCCAATCAGACTGCAATTTTCGCAAATTCTGGCTTGCGTGCCAAATTTCACAACATTCCCAATATCCCAAGCACCTCCTTTTTGCCATGAAAGCGGAAGAAGAAGAATAATAATAATTAAAGCTGCGAGCAGCGATGAGCGGGCCCTCGCAATATGCACGTCGGGGTGCATGCACGTCGGGGTGCCGGCGGGACTCCGGCCTGCGCGGCCGAGAACGTCCGCGACCGTCGGACGGCGCGAGGAATCTGGTAGATGCTGCCATTCAGTTCTGTGACCGTCAGACACTGCATGCAGGTTCAGAGCATGGCCCCAATATACTTTTATTTCAGTCCATATGTGATACATGTTCCTACCAAATTTCATACATCTAGGTGAAACGTACTGCGAGGGCTGCTTCGTTGAAATTTTGTAGGGGGCGCTATTGAGCCGATTTGCCACTCTGAACCAATACAATCATATTCCATAACTACATTTCGGCCTTGTAATCTACTTGCCAAGTTTGCTTATGTTTCGAGCATTTTTAGCCTCTCAAAATGACCTTCGTTGTTAACGGCGAAGAATGCGTCGCCACGGCAACAGCTTTTCACGAAACAACAAGCTTTGAGTAACTTTTCATCACAAAGGTCTTTAGACTGTACCGACCAAATTTGAAGTTGATCTGATGAATTCTCTAGGAGGAGTTCGTTAAAGTGCAGCGCCTGGAAATGGCAAAAACGACACTAGAAATTCATAAGAAATGCAAAGTAGCTGACTTCCGGTTGGGTTTAGAGCATAGCCGCAAGAGACTTTTATTGAAGTCCATATGTGATACATGTTCCTACCACATTTCATACATCTAGGTCAAACGTACTGCGAGGGCTGCTTCGTCGAAATTTTGTAGGGGGCGCTATTGAGCCGATTTGCCACTCTGAACCAATAAAATCATATTCCCTAACTACATTTCGGCCTTGTAATCTACTTGCCAAGTTTGCTTATGTTTCGAGCATTTTTAGCCTCTCAAAATGACCTTCGTTGTTAACGGCGAACACTGCATCGCCACGGCAACGGCGTTCGACGAAACATTAAAAGCTTCATGATCTGGCATTATGAACTTCTTGTATTTGTGTGGAAGAAATTTTATATTGATTTGATTTACCTACTAAGAGAAACAAGCCAAAGTATCAAGACTTTAACTTCCTGTTACCAGTAGGTGGCGCTATGACTATGATTCAAAATTGGCCTGCAGATGTCTTCAGGCCTGGAGTCTAATCAAACACGTGAAATCTCGCAAAGATCTGATGATGTGGAGTCGAGTTACATCAGTTTATTCGTTCATGGCGAAGGATCGAAATTCGCCGAGCCGCCACGTCGCCGCCCTTCAGTAACTTCTTACAATCTTCACAACGAAGCATTATCAAGGTCTTAAGGCTTGTTTGACAACATTTGAGAGGGATCTAATTAATCTGTGAGGAGCAGGATGTCAAAGTACGCAGCGTACAACTTCCGGTTGCCACTAGGTGGCGCTATCACTATGATTCTAAATGATCATATAGATGTGTTCCGGGTCAGGATGTTATGACATATGAGAGATTTGGAGCAGATTCGACAATGTACGGCCGAGTTACAACAACTTCCTGTTTCGTGGCGAATGGTGTTTCTTTGACGCCACGCCACGGCCACATAGTTCGATAACTTTTTGATCTTTGAGTAACTTTTCACTGCCAAGGTCTCAAGAGCAGACTCGCCGAATCTGAAGTCAATCGGGTCAAATCTCTGGGAGGAGTTCGTTAAAGTATGACGCCTTGAAACGGTCAAAAACCGTCATAAAAGTAAAAATGGCCGACTTCCTGTTTGGTTTAGAGAAAACTTCCAAGAGGATTTTTGGTGCGTCTCATCACGTTCCACATAACTACCAACTTTCATACAGCTGGGTGAAACCTGATGTTGGGGCTACTCAATAGGGGGCGCTAGCGAGCCAATATTTCATACCGCAGCTGGACACCCCAATCAGACTGCAATTTTCGCAAATTCTGGCTTGCGTGCCAAATTTCACAAACGTCCCAATATCCCAAGCACCTCCTTTTTGCGACGAAACACTAAAAATAATAATAATTAAAGCTGCGAGCAGCGATGGGCGGGCCCTCGCAATATGCACGTCGGGGTGCCGGCGGGACTCCGGCCTGCGCGGCCGAGAACGTCCGCGACCGTCGGACGGCGCGAGGACTCTGGCTGATGCTGCCATTTAGTTCTGTGACCGTCAGACACTGCATGCAGGTTTAGAGCATGGCCCCAATATACTTTTATTTAAGTCCATATGTGATACATGTTCCCACCAAATTTCATACATCTAGGTCAAACGTACTGCGAGGGCTGCTTCGTCGAAATTTTGTAGGGGGCGCTATTGAGCCGATTTGCCACTCTGAACCAATAAAATCATATTCTGTAACTACATTTCGGCCTTGTAATCTGCTTGCCAAATTTGCTTATGTTTCGAGCATTTTTAGCCTCTCAAAATGACCTTCGTTGTTAACGGCGAACACTGCATCGCCACGGCAACGGCGTTCGACGGAACATCAAAAGCTTCATGATCTGGCATTATGAACTTCTTGTATTTGTGTGGAAGAAATTTGATATTGATTTGATTTACCTACTGAGAGAAACAAGCCAAAGTATCAAGACTTTAACTTCCTGTTACCAGTAGGTGGCGCTATGACTATGATTCAAAATTGGCCTGCAGATGTCTTCAGGCCTGGAGTCTAATCAAACACGTGAAATCTGGTAAAGATCTGATGATGTGGAGTCGAGTTACATCAGTTTATTCGTTCATGGCGAAGGATCGAAATTCGCCGAGCCGCCACGTCGCCGTCCTTCAGTAACTTCTTACAATCTTCACAATGAAGCATTATCAAGGTCTTAAGGCTTGTTTGACAACATTTGAGAGGGATCTGATTAATCTGTGAGGAGCAGGATGTCAAAGTACGCAGCCTACAACTTCCGGTTGCCACTAGGTGGCGCTATCACTATGATTCTACATTATCATATAGATGTGTTCCGGGTCAGGATGTTATGACATATGAGAGATTTGGAGCAGATTCGACAATGTACGGCCAAGTTACAACAACTTCCTGTTTCGTGGCGAATGGTGTTTCTTTGACGCCACGCCACGGCCACATAGTTCGATAACTTTTTGATCTTTGAGTAACTTTTCACTGCCAAGGTCTCAAGAGCAGACTCGCCGAATCTGAAGTCAATCGGGTCAAATCTCTGGGAGGAGTTCGTTAAAGTATGACGCCTTGAAACGGTCAAAAGACGTCATAAAAGCAAAAATGGCTGACTTCCTGTTTGGTTTAGAGAAAACGGCCAAGAGGATTTTTTGTGCGTCTCATCACGTTCCACATACCTACCAAATTTCATACAGCTGGGTGAATCCTGATGTTGGGGCTACTCAATAGGGGGCGCTAGCGAGCCAATATTTCATACCGCAGCTGGACACCCCAATCAGACTGCAATTTTCGCAAATTCTGGCTTGCGTGCCAAATTTCACAGACTTCCCAATATCCCAAGCACCTCCTTTTTGCCATCAAACTGGTAAAATAATAAGAATAAGAATAATAAACATTCGAAATTCAATAGGTCCTCCGCTCCGACTACGTCGGTGCTCGGGCCCTAATAATAAGAAGAATAATAAACATTCGAAATTCAATAGGTCCTCCGCTCCGACTACGTCGGTGCTCGGGCCCTAATTAAAGCTGCGAGCAGCGATGGGCGGGCCCTCGCAATATGCACGTCGGGGTGCATGCACGTCGGGGTGGCGGCAGGACTCCGGCCTGCGCGGCCGAGAACGTCCGCGACCGTCGGACGGCGCGAGGACTCTGGTTGATGCTGTCATTCAGTTCCGTGACCGTCAGACACTGCATGCAGGTTCAGAGCATGGCCCCAATATACTTTTATTTAAGTCCATATGTGATACATGTTCCTACCAAATTTCATACATCTAGGTGCAACGTACTGCGAGGGCTGCTTCGTTGAAATTTTGTAGGGGGCGCTATTGAGCCGATTTGCCACTCTGAACCAATAAAATCATATTATACAACTACATTTTGGGCTTTAAATGTGTATGCCAAGTTTGCTTATGTTTCGAGCATTTTTAGCCTCTCAAAATGACCTTCGTTGTTAACGGCGAAGACTGCATCGCCACGGCAACGGCGTTCGACGAAACATCAAAAGCTTCATAATCTGGCATTATGAACTATTTGTGTGGAATAAATTTGATATTGATTTGATTTACCTACTAAGAGAAACAAGCCAAAGTATCAAGACTTTAACTTCCTGTTACCAGTAGGTGGCGCTATGACTATGATTCAAAATTGGCCTGCATATGTCTTCAGGCCTGGAGTCTAATCAAACACGTGAAATCTGGTAAAGATCTGATGATGTGGAGTCGAGTTACATCAGTTTATTCGTTCATGGCAGTAGGTGGCGCTATGACTATGATTCAAAATTGGCCTGCATATGTCTTCAGGCCTGGAGTCTAATCAAACACGTGAAATCTGGTAAAGATCTGATGATGTGGAGTCGAGTTACATCAGTTTATTCGTTCATGGCGAAGGATCGAAATTCCGTCGCCACGGCAACAGCTTTTCACGAAACAACAAGCTTTGAGTAACTTTTCATCACAAAGGTCTTTAGACTGTACCGACCAAATTTGAAGTTGATCTGATTAATTCCCTAGGAGGAGTTCGTTAAAGTGCAGCGCCTGGAAATGACAAAAACGACACTAGAAATTCATAAAAAATGCAAAATGGCTGACTTCCGGTTGGGTTTAGAGCATAGCCCCAAGAGACTTTTATTGAAGTCCATATGCGATACATGTTCCTACCACATTTCATACATCTAGGTCAAACGTACTGCGAGGGCTGCTTCGTCGAAATTTTGTAGGGGGCGCTATTGAGCCGATTTGCCACTCTGAACCAATAAAATCATATTCTGTAACTACATTTCGGCCTTGGAATCTACTTGCCAAGTTTGCTTATGTTTCGAGCATTTTTAGCCTCTCAAAATGACCTTCGTTGTTCACGGCGAAGACTGCATCGCCACGGCAACGGCGTTCGACGAAACATCAAAAGCTTCATGATCTGGCATTATGAACTTCTTGTATTTGTGTGGAACAAATTTGATATTGATTTGATTTACCTACTAAGAGAAACAAGCCAAAGTATAAAGACTTTAACTTCCTGTTACCAGTAGGTGGCGCTATGACTATGATTCGAAATTGGCCTGCAGATGTCTTCAGGCCTGGAGTCTAATCAAGCATGTGAAATCTGGTAAAGATCTGATGATGTGGAGTCGAGATACATCAGTTTATTCGTTCATGGCGAAGGATCGAAATTCGCCGAGCCGCCACGTCGCCGCCCTTCAGTAACTTCTTACAATTTTCACAATGAAGCATTATCAAGGTCTTAAGGCTTGTTTGACAACATTTGAGAGGGATCTGATTAATCTGTTAGGAGCAGGATGTCAAAGTACGCAGCGTACAACTTCCGGTTGCCACTAGGTGGCGCTATCAGTTTGATTCAAAATTATCATATAGATGTGTTCCGGGTCAGGATGTTATGACATATGAGAGACTTTGAGCAGATTCGACAATGTACGGCCGAGTTACAACAACTTCCTGTTTCGTGGCGAATGGTGTTTCTTTGACGCCACGCCACGGCCACATCGTTCGATAACTTTTTGATCTTTGAGTAACTTTTCACTGCCAAGGTCTCAAGAGCAGACTAGCCGAATCTGAAGTCAATCGGGTCAAATCTCTGGGAGGAGTTCGTTAAAGTATGACGCCTTGAAACGGTCAAAAAACGTCATAAAAGTAAAAATGGCCGACTTCCTGTTTGGTTTAGAGAAAACTTCCAAGAGGATTTTTGGTGCGTCTCATCACGTTCCACATACCTACCAACTTACATACAGCTGGGTGAAACCTGATGTTGGGGCTACTCAATAGGGGGCGCTAGCGAGCCAATATTTCATACCGTAGCTCGACACCCCAATCAGACTGCAATTTTCGCAAATTCTGGCTTGCGTGCCAAATTTCACAGACTTCCCAATATCCCAAGCACCTCCTTTTTGCGACGAAACACTAAAAATAAGAATAATAATAATAAGAATAATAATAATAAACATTACGGTTTCAATAGGTCCTCCGCTCCGACTACGTCGGTGCTCGGGCCCTAATAAACATTACGGTTTCAATAGGTCCTCCGCTCCGACTACGTCGGTGCTCGGGCCCTAATAATAAACATTCGAAATTCAATAGGTCCTCCGCTCCGACTACGTCGGTGCTCGGGCCCTAATTAAAGCTGCGAGCAGCGATGAGCGGGCCCTCGCAATATGCACGTCGGGGTGCATGCACGTCGGGGTGCCGGCGGGACTCCGGCCTGCGCGGCCGAGAACGTCCGCGACCGTCGGACGGCGCGAGGACTCTGGTTGATGCTGTCATTCAGTTCCGTGACCATCAGACACTGCATGCAGGTTCAGAGCATGGCCCCAATATACTTTTATTTAAGTCCATATGTGATACATGTTCCTACCAAATTTCATACATCTAGGTGAAACGTACTGCGAGGGCTGCTTCGTTGAAATTTTGTAGGGGGCGCTATTGAGCCGATTTGCCACTCTGAACCAATAAAATCATATTATACAACTACATTTTGGGCTTTAAATGTGTATGCCAAGTTTGCTTATGTTTCGAGCATTTGTAGCCTGTCAAAATGACCTTCGTTGTTAACGGCGAAGACTGCATTGCCACGGCAACGGCGTTCGACGAAACATCAAAAGCTTCATGATCTGGCATTATGAACTATTTGTGTGGAACAAATTTGATATTGATTTGATTTACCTACTAAGAGAAACAAGCCAAAGTATCAAGACTTTAACTTCCTGTTACCAGTAGGTGGCGCTATGACTATGATTCAAAATTGGCCTGCATATGTCTTCAGGCTTGGAGTCTAATCAAACACGTGAAATCTGGTAAAGATCTGATGATGTGGAGTCGAGTTACATCAGTTTATTCGTTCATGGCGAAGGATCGAAATTCCGTCGCCACGGCAACAGCTTTTCACGAAACAACAAGCTTTGAGTAACTTTTTATCACAAAGGTCTTTAGACTGTACCGACCAAATTTGAAGTTGATCTGATGAATTCCCTAGGAGGAGTTCGTTAAAGTGCAGCGCCTGGAAATGACAAAAACGACATGAGAAATTCATAAACAATACAAAATGGCTGACTTCCGGTTGGGTTTAGAGCATAGCCCCAAGAGACTTTTATTTAAGTCCATATGCGATACATGTTCCTACCACATTTCATACATCTAGGTCAAACGTACTGCGAGGGCTGCTTCGTCGGAATTTTGTAGGGGGCGCTATTGAGCCGATTTGCCACTCTGAACCAATAAAATCATATTATACAACTACATTTTGGGCTTTAAATGTGTATGCCAAGTTTGCTTATGTTTCGAGCATTTTTAGCCTCTCAAAATGACCTTCGTTGTTAACGGCGAAGACTGCATCGCCACGGCAACGGCGTTCGACGAAACATCAAAAGCTTCATGATCTGGCATTATGAACTTCTTGTATTTGTGTGGAAGAAATTTGATATTGATTTGATTTACCTACTAAGAGAAACAAGCCAAAGTATAAAGACTTTAACTTCCTGTTACCAGTAGGTGGCGCTATGACTATGATTCAAAATTGGCCTTCAGATGTCTTCAGGCCTGGAGTCTAATCAAGCATGTGAAATCTGGTAAAGATCTGATGATGTGGAGTCGAGATACATCAGTTTATTCGTTCATGGCGAAGGATCGAAATTCGCCGAGCCGCCACGTCGCCGCCCTTCAGTAACTTCTTACAATCTTCACAACGAAGCATTATCAAGGTCTTAAGGCTTGTTTGACAACATTTGAGAGGGATCTGATTAATCTGTGAGGAGCAGGATGTCAAAGTACGCAGCGTACAACTTCCGGTTGCCACTAGGTGGCGCTATCACTATGATTCAAAATAATCATATAGATGTGTTCCGGGTCAGGATGTTATGACATATGAGAGATTTGGAGCAGATTCGACAATGTACGGCCGAGTTACAACAACTTCCTGTTTCGTGGCGAATGGTGTTTCTTTGACGCCACGCCACGGCCACATAGTTCGATAACTTTTTGATCTTTGAGTAACTTTTCACTGCCAAGGTCTCAAGAGCAGACTAGCCGAATCTGAAGTCAATCGGGTCAAATCTCTGGGAGGAGTTCGTTAAAGTATGAGGCCTTGAAACGGTCAAAAAACGTCACAAAAGCAAAAATAGCCGACTTCCTGTTTGGTTTAGAGAAAACGTCCAAGAGGATTTTTTGTGCGTCTCATCACGTTCCACATACCTACCAACTTTCATACAGCTGGGTGAAACCTGATGTTGGGGCTACTCAATAGGGGGCGCTAGCGAGCCAATATTTCATACCGCAGCTGGGCACCCCAATCAGACTGCAATTTTCGCAAATTCTGGCTTGCGTGCCAAATTTCACAACATTCCCAATATCCCAAGCACCTCCTTTTTGCGACGAAAGACTAAGAATAAGAATAATTAAAGCTGCGAGCAGCGATGGGTGGGCCCTCGCAATATGCACGTCGGGGTGCCGGCGGGACTCCGGCCTGCGCGGCCGAGAACGTCCGCGACCGTCGGACGGCGCGAGGACTCTGGCTGATGCTGCCATTTAGTTCTGTGACCGTCAGACACTGCATGCAGGTTTAGAGCATGGCCCCAATATACTTTTATTTAAGTCCATATGTGATACATGTTCCCACCAAATTTCATACATCTAGGTGAAACGTACTGCGAGGGCTGCTTCGTTGAAATTTTGTAGGGGGCGCTATTGAGCCGATTTGCCACTCTGAACCAATAAAATCATATTCCATAACTACATTTCGGCCTTGTAATCTACTTGCCAAGTTTGGCTATGTTTCGAGCATTTTTAGCCTCTCAAAATGACCTTCGTTGTTAACGGCGATGAATGCGTCTCCACGGCAACGGCTTTTCACGAAACAACAAGCTTTGAGTAACTTTTCATCACAAAGGTCTTTAGACTGTACCGACCAAATTTGAAGTTGATCTGATGAATTCCCTAGGAGGAGTTCGTTAAAGTGCAGCGCCTGGAAATGACAAAAACGACATGAGAAATTCATAAAAAATGCAAAATGGCTGACTTCCGGTTGGGTTTAGAGCATAGCCCCAAGAGACTTTTATTGAAGTCCATATGCGATACATGTTCCTACCACATTTCATACATCTAGGTCAAACGTACTGCGAGGGCTGCTTCGTCGAAATTTTGTAGGGGGCGCTATTGAGCCGATTTGCCACTCTGAACCAATAAAATCATATTCTATAACTACATTTCGGCCTTGGAATCTACTTGCCAAGTTTGCTTATGTTTCGAGCATTTTTAGCCTCTCAAAATGACCTTCGTTGTTCACGGCGAAGACTGCATCGCCACGGCAACGGCGTTCGACGAAACATCAAAAGCTTCATGATCTGGCATTATGAACTTCTTGTATTTGTGTGGAACAAATTTGATATTGATTTGATTTACCTACTAAGAGAAACAAGCCAAAGTATAAAGACTTTAACTTCCTGTTACCAGTAGGTGGCGCTATGACTATGATTCGAAATTGGCCTGCAGATGTCTTCAGGCCTGGAGTCTAATCAAGCATGTGAAATCTGGTAAAGATCTGATGATGTGGAGTCGAGATACATCAGTTTATTCGTTCATGGCGAAGGATGGAAATTCGCCGAGCCGCCACGTCGCCGCCCTTTAGTAACTTCTTACAATTTTCACAATGAACCATTATCAAGGTCTTAAGGCTTGTATGACAACATTTGAGAGGGATCTGATTAATCTGTTAGGAGCAGGATGTCAAAGTACGCAGCGTACAACTTCCGGTTGCCACTAGGTGGCGCTATCAGTTTGATTCAAAATTATCATATAGATGTGTTCCGGGTCAGGATGTTATGACATATGAGAGACTTTGAGCAGATTCGACAATGTACGGCCGAGTTACAACAACTTCCTGTTTCGTGGCGAATGGTGTTTCTTTGACGCCACGCCACGGCCACATAGTTCGATAACTTTTTGATCTTTGAGTAACTTTTCACTGCCAAGGTCTCAAGAGCAGACTAGCCGAATCTGAAGTCAATCGGGTCAAATCTCTGGGAGGAGTTCGTTAAAGTATGACGCCTTGAAACGGTCAAAAAACGTCATAAAAGTAAAAATGGCCGACTTCCTGTTTGGTTTAGAGAAAACGGCCAAGAGGATTTTTTGTGCGTCTCATCACGTTCCACATACCTACCAACTTTCATACAGCTGGGTGAATCCTGATGTTGGGGCTACTCAATAGGGGGCGCTAGCGAGCCAATATTTCATACCGCAGCTGGACACCCCAATCAGACTGCAATTTTCGCAAATTCTGGCTTGCGTGCCAAATTTCACAGACTTCCCAATATCCCAAGCACCTCCTTTTTGCGACGAAAGACTAAGAATAATAATAAGAAGAAGAATAAACATTACAGTTTCAATAGGTCCTCCGCTCCGACTACGTCGGTGCTCGGGCCCTAATAAACATTACGGTTTCAATAGGTCCTCCGCTCCGACTACGTCGGTGCTCGGGCCCTAATTAAAGCTGCGAGCAGCGATGGGCGGGCCCTCGCAATATGCACGTCGGGGTGCCGGCGGGACTCCGGCCTGCGCGGCCGAGAACGTCCGCGACCGTCGGACGGCGCGAGGACTCTGGCTGATGCTGCCATTTAGTTCTGTGACCGTCAGACACTGCATGCAGGTTTAGAGCATGGCCCCAATATACTTTTATTTAAGTCCATATGTGATACATGTTCCCACCAAATTTCATACATCTAGGTCAAACGTACTGCGAGGGCTCCTTCGTTGAAATTTTGTAGGGGGCGCTATTGAGCCGATTTGCCACTCTGAACCAATAAAATCATATTCCCTAACTACATTTCGGCCTTGTAATCTACTTGCCAAGTTTGCTTATGTTTCGAGCATTTTTAGCCTGTCAAAATGACCTTCGTTGTTAACGGCGAAGACTGCATCGCCATGGCAACGGCGTTCGACGAAACATCAAAAACTTCATGATCTGGCATTATGAACTTCTTGTATTTGTGTGGAACAAATTTGATATTGATTTGATTTACCTACTGAGAGAAACAAGCCAAAGTATCAAGACTTTAACTTCCTGTTACCAGTAGGTGGCGCTATGACTATGATTCAAAATTGGCCTGCAGATGTCTTCAGGCCTGGAGTCTAATCAAGCATGTGAAATCTGGTAAATATCTGATGATGTGGAGTCGAGATACATCAGTTTATTCGTTCATGGCGAAGGATCGAAATTCGCCGAGCCGCCACGTCGCCGCCCTTCAGTAACTTCTTACAATCTTCACAACGAAGCATTATCAAGGTCTTAAGGCTTGTTTGACAACATTTGAGAGGGATCTGATTAATCTGTGAGGAGCAGGATGTCAAAGTACGCAGCGTACAACTTCCGGTTGCCACTAGGTGGCGCTATCAGTTTGATTCAAAATGATCATATAGATGTGTTCCGGGTCAGGATGTT
This sequence comes from Melanostigma gelatinosum, assembly GCF_949748355.1. Classification (NCBI taxonomy): domain Eukaryota; kingdom Metazoa; phylum Chordata; class Actinopteri; order Perciformes; family Zoarcidae; genus Melanostigma; species Melanostigma gelatinosum. The sequence goes on from NC_136646.1 coordinate 6,551,323, forward strand.
ATGACATATGAGAGATTTTGAGCATATTCGACAATGTACGGCCGAATTACAACAACTTCCTGTTTCGTGGCGAATGGTGTTTCTTTGACGCCACGCCACGGCCACATAGTTCGATAACTTTTTGATCTTTGAGTAACTTTTCACTGCCAAGGTCTCAAGAGCAGACTAGCCGAATCTGAAGTCAATCGGGTCAAATCTCTGGGAGGAGTTCGTTAAAGTATGACGCCTTGAAACGGTCAAAAAACGTCATAAAAGCATAAATGGCCGACTTCCTGTTTGGTTTAGAGAAAACGGCCAAGAGGATTTTTTGTGCGTCTCATCACGTTCCACATACCTACCAAATTTCATACAGCTGGGTGAATCCTGACGTTGGGGCTACTCAATAGGGGGCGCTAGCGAGCCAATATTTCATACCGCAGCTGGACACCCCAATCAGACTGCAATTTTCGCAAATTCTGGCTTGCGTGCCAAATTTCACAACATTCCCAATATCCCAAGCACCTCCTTTTTGCGACGAAACACTAAAAATAATAATAATAAGAATAATAATAATAATTAAAGCTGCGAGCAGCGATGGGCGGGCCCTCGCAATATGCACGTCGGGGTGCCGGCGGGACTCCGGCCTGCGCAGACGAGAACGTGCGCGAGCGTCGGACGGCGCGAGGACTCTGGCTGATGCTGCCATTCAGTTCTGTGACCGTCAGACACTGCATGCAGGTTTAGAGCATGGCCCCAAGAGACTTTTATTGAAGTCCATATGTGATACATGTTCCTACCAAATTTCATACATCTAGGTGAAACGTACTGCGAGGGCTGCTTCGTTGAAATTTTGTAGGGGGCGCTATTGAGCCGATTTGCCACTCTGAACCAATAAAATCATATTCCATAACTACATTTCGGCCTTGTAATCTACTTGCCAAGTTTGCTTATGTTTCGAGCATTTTTAGCCTCTCAAAATGACCTTCGTTGTTCACGGCGAAGACTGCATCGCCACGGCAACGGCGTTCGACGAAACATCAAAATCTTCATGATCTGGCATTATGAACTTCTTGTATTTGTGTGGAAGAAATTTGATATTGATTTGATTTACCTACTAAGAGAAACAAGCCAAAGTATAAAGACTTTAACTTCCTGTTACCAGTAGGTGGCGCTATGACTATGATTCAAAATTGGCCTGCAGATGTCTTCAGGCCTGGAGTCTAATCAAGCATGTGCAATCTGGTAAAGATCTGATGATGTGGAGTCGAGATACATCAGTTTATTCGTTCATGGCGAAGGATCGAAATTCGCCGAGCCGCCACGTCGCCGCCCTTCAGTAACTTCTTGCAATCTTCACAATGAAGCATTATCAAGGTCTTAAGGCTTGTTTGACAAGATTTGAGAGGGATCTGATGAATCTGTGAGGAGCAGGATGTCAAAGTACGCAGCGTACAACTTCCGGTTGCCACTAGGTGGCGCTATCACTATGATTCTAAATTATCATACAGATGTGTTCCCGGTCAGGATGTTATGACATATGAGAGATTTGGAGCAGATTCGACAATGTACGGCCGAGTTACAACAACTTCCTGTTTCATGGCGAATGGTGTTTCTTTGACGCCACGCCACGGCCACATAGTTCAATAACTTTTTGATCTTTGAGTAACTTTTCACTGCCAAGGTCTCAAGAGCAGACTAGCCGAATCTGAAGTCAATCGGGTCAAATCTCTGGGAGGAGTTCGTTAAAGTATGACGCCTTGAAACGGTCAAAAAACGTCATAAAAGCAAAAATGGCCGACTTCCTGTTTGGTTTAGAGAGAACGGCCAAGAGGATTTTTTGTGCGTCTCATCACTTTCCACATACCGACCAAATTTCATACAGCTGGGTGAATCCTGATGTTGGGGCTACTCAATAGGGGGCGCTAGCGAGCCAATATTTCATACCGCAGCTGGGCACCCCAAGCAGACTGCAATTTTCGCAAATTCTGGCTTGCGTGCCAAATTTCACAAAATTCCCAATATCCCAAGCACCTCCTTTTTGCGACGAAACACATAAAATAATAATAATAAGAATAAGAATAATAATAATAAACATTCGAAATTCAATAGGTCCTCCGCTCCGACTACGTCGGTGCTCGGGCCCTAATAAACATTACGGTTTCAATAGGTCCTCCGCTCCGACTACGTCGGTGCTCGGGCCCTAATAAGAATAAACATTCGAAATTCAATAGGTCCTCCGCTCCGACTACGTCGGTGCTCGGGCCCTAATAATAAACATTACGGTTTCAATAGGTCCTCCGCTCCGACTACGTCGGTGCTCGGGCCCTAATAAACATTACGGTTTCAATAGGTCCTCCGCTCCGACTACGTCGGTGCTCGGGCCCTAATAAACATTACGGTTTCAATAGGTCCTCCGCTCCGACTACGTCGGTGCTCGGGCCCTAATTAAAGCTGCGAGCAGCGATGAGCGGGCCCTCGCTATATGCACGTCGGGGTGCATGCACGTCGGAGTGCCGGCGGGACTCCGGCCTGCGCGGCCGAGAACGTCCGCGACCGTCGGACGGCGCGAGGACTCTGGTTGATGCTGCCATTCAGTTCTGTGACCGTCAGACACTGCATGCAGGTTCAGAGCATGGCCCCAACATACTTTTATTTCAGTCCATATGTGATACATGTTCCTACCAAATTTCATACATCTAGGTGAAACGTACTGCGAGGGCTGCTTCGTTGAAATTTTGTAGGGGGCGCTATTGAGCCGATTTGCCACTCTGAACCAAGAAAATCATATTCTATTACTACATTTCGGGCTTGTAATCTACTTGCCAAGTTTGGCTATGTTTCGAGCATTTTTAGCCTCTCAAAATGACCTTCGTTGTTAACGGCGATGAATGCGTCGCCACGGCAACGGCTTTTCACGAAACAACAAGCTTTGAGTAACTTTTCATCACAAAGGTCTTTAGACTGTACCGACCAAATTTGAAGTTGATCTGATGAATTCCCTAGGAGGAGTTCGTTAAAGTGCAGCGCCTGGAAATGACAAAAACGACATGAGAAATTCATAAAAAATGCAAAATGGCTGACTTCCGGTTGGGTTTAGAGCATAGCCCCAAGAGACTTTTATTGAAGTCCATATGCGATACATGTTCCTACCACATTTCATACATCTAGGTCAAACGTACTGCGAGGGCTGCTTCGTCGAAATTTTGTAGGGGGCGCTATTGAGCCGATTTGCCACTCTGAACCAATAAAATCAGATTCTGTAACTACATTTCGGCCTTGTAATCTACTTGCCAAGTTTGCTTATGTTTCGAGCATTTTTAGCCTCTCAAAATGACCTTCGTTGTTCACGGCGAAGACTGCATCGCCACGGCAACGGCGTTCGACGAAACATCAAAAGCTTCATGATCTGGCATTATGAACTTCTTGTATTTGTGTGGAACAAATTTGATATTGATTTGATTTACCTACTAAGAGAAACAAGCCAAAGTATAAAGACTTTAACTTCCTGTTACCAGTAGGTGGCGCTATGACTATGATTCGAAATTGGCCTGCAGATGTCTTCAGGCCTGGAGTCTAATCAAGCATGTGAAATCTGGTAAAGATCTGATGATGTGGAGTCGAGATACATCAGTTTATTCGTTCATGGCGAAGGATCGAAATTCGCCGAGCCGCCACGTCGCCGCCCTTCAGTAACTTCTTACAATCTTCACAATGAAGCATTATCAAGGTCTTAAGGCTTGTTTGACAACATTTGAGAGGGATCTGATTAATCTGTGAGGAGCAGGATGTCAAAGTACGCAGCGTACAACTTCCGGTTGCCACTAGGTGGCGCTATCACTATGATTCTAAATTATCATATAGATGTGTTCCGGGTCAGGATGTTATGACATATGAGTGATTTGGAGCAGATTCGACAATGTACGGCCGAGTTACAACAACTTCCTGTTTCGTGGCGAATGGTGTTTCTTTGACGCCACGCCACGGCCACATAGTTCGATAACTTTTTGATCTTTGAGTAACTTTTCACTGCCAAGGTCTCAAGAGCAGACTCGCCGAATCTGAAGTCAATCGGGTCAAATCTCTGGGAGGAGTTCGTTAAAGTATGACGCCTTGAAACGGTCAAAAAACGTCATAAAAGCAAAAATGGCCGACTTCCTGTTTGGTTTAGAGAAAACGGCCAAGAGGATTTTTTGTGCGTCTCATCACGTTCCACATACATACCAACTTTCATACAGCTGGGTGAATCCTGATGTTGGGGCTACTCAATAGGGGGCGCTAGCGAGCCAATATTTCATAGAGCAGCTGGACACCCCAATCAGACTGCAATTTTCGCAAATTCTGGCTTGCGTGCCAAATTTCACAACATTCCCAATATCCCAAACACCTCCTTTTTGCGACGAAAGACTAAGAATAATAATAAGAATAAACATTACGGTTTCAATAGGTCCTCCGCTCCGACTACGTCGGTGCTCGGGCCCTAATTAAAGCTGCGAGCAGCGATGAGCGGGCCCTCGCTATATGCACGTCGGGGTGCATGCACGTCGGAGTGCCGGCGGGACTCCGGCCTGCGCGGCCGAGAACGTCCGCGACCGTCGGACGGCGCGAGGACTCTGGTTGATGCTGCCATTCAGTTCTGTGACCGTCAGACACTGCATGCAGGTTCAGAGCATGGCCCCAATATACTTTTATTTAAGTCCATATGTGATACATGTTCCTACCAAATTTCATACATCTAGGTGAAACGTACTGCGAGGGCTGCTTCGTTGAAATTTTGTAGGGGGCGCTATTGAGCCGATTTGCCACTCTGAACCAATAAAATCATATTATACAACTACATTTTGGGCTTTAAATGTGTATGCCAAGTTTGCTTATGTTTCGAGCATTTTTAGCCTCTCAAAATGACCTTCGTTGTTAACGGCGAAGACTGCATCGCCACGGCAACGGCGTTCGACGACACATCAAAAGCTTCATCATCTGGCATTATGAACTATTTGTGTGGAACAAATTTGATATTGATTTGATTTACCTACTAAGAGAAACAAGCCAAAGTATCAAGACTTTAACTTCCTGTTACCAGTAGGTGGCGCTATGACTATGATTCAAAATTGGCCTGCATATGTCTTCAGGCCTGGAGTCTAATCAAACACGTGAAATCTGGTAAAGATCTGATGATGTGGAGTCGAGTTACATCAGTTTATTCGTTCATGGCGAAGGATCGAAATTCCGTCGCCACGGCAACAGCTTTTCACGAAACAACAAGCTTTGAGTAACTTTTCATCACAAAGGTCTTTAGACTGTACCGACCAAATTTGAAGTTGATCTGATGAATTCCCTAGGAGGAGTTCGTTAAAGTGCAGCGCCTGGAAATGACAAAAACGACATGAGAAATTCATAAAAAATGCAAAATGGCTGACTTCCGGTTGGGTTTAGAGCATAGCCCCAAGAGACTTTTATTGAAGTCCATATGCGATACATGTTCCTACCACATTTCATACATCTAGGTCAAACGTACTGCGAGGGCTGCTTCGTCGAAATTTTGTAGGGGGCGCTATTGAGCCGATTTGGCACTCTGAACCAATAAAATCAGATTCTGTAACTACATTTCGGCCTTGTAATCTACTTGCCAAGTTTGCTTATGTTTCGAGCATTTTTAGCCTCTCAAAATGACCTTCGTTGTTAACGGCGAAGACTGCATCGCCACGGCAACGGCGTTCGACGTAACATCAAAAGCTTCATGATCTGGCATTATGAACTTCTTGTATTTGTGTGGAACAAATTTGATATTGATTTGATTTACCTACTAAGAGAAACAAGCCAAAGTATCAAGACTTTAACTTCCTGTTACCAGCAGGTGGCGCTATGACTATGATTCAAAATTGGCATGCATATGTCTTCAGGCCTGGAGTCTAATCAAACACGTGAAATCTGGTAAAGATCTGATGATGTGGAGTCGAGTTACATCAGTTTATTCGTTCATGGCGAAGGATCGAAATTCCGTCGCCACGGCAACAGCTTTTCACGAAACAACAAGCTTTGAGTAACTTTTCGTCACAAAGGTCTTTAGACTGTACCGACCAAATTTGAAGTTGATCTGATTAATTCCCTAGGAGGAGTTCGTTAAAGTGCAGCGCCTGGAAATGACAAAAACGACACTAGAAATTCATAAGAAATGCAAAGTAGCTGACTTCCGGTTGGGTTTAGAGCATAGCCCCAAGAGACTTTTATTGAAGTCCATATGTGATACATATTCCTACCACATTTCATACATCTAGGTCAAACGTACTGCGAGGGCTGCTTCGGCGAAATTTTGTAGGGGGCGCTATTCAGCCGATTTGCCACTCTGAACCAATAAAATCATATTCCCTAACTACATTTCGGCCTTGTAATCTACTTGCCAAGTTTGCTTATGTTTCGAGCATTTTTAGCCTCTCAAAATGACCTTCGTTGTTAACGGCGAAGACTGCATCGCCACGGCAACGGCGTTCGACGAAACATCAAAAGCTTCATGATCTGGCATTATGAACTTCTTGTATTTGTGTGGAACAAATTTGATATTGATTTGATTTACCTACTAAGAGAAACAAGCCAAAGTATCAAGACTTTAACTTCCTGTTACCAGTAGGTGGCGCTATGACTATTATTCAAAATTGGCCTGCAGATGTCTTCAGGCCTGGAGTCTAATCAAACACGTGAAATCTGGTAAGGATCTGATGATGTGGAGTCGAGTTACATCAGTTCATTCGTTCATGGCGAAGGATCGAAATTCGCCGAGCCGCCACGTCGCCGCCCTTCAGTAACTTCTTACAATCTTCACAATGAAGCATTATCAAGGTCTTAAGGCTTGTATGACAACATTTGAGAGGGATCTGATTAATCTGTGAGGAGCAGGATGTCAAAGTACGCAGCGTACAACTTCCGGTTGCCACTAGGTGGCGCTATCACTATGATTCTAAATTATCATATAGATGTGTTCCGGGTCAGGATGTTATGACATATGAGAGATTTGGAGCAGATTCAACAATGTACGGCCGAGTTACAACAACTTCCTGTTTCGTGGCGAATGGTGTTTCTTTGACGCCACGCCACGGCCACATAGTTCGATAACTTTTTGATCTTTGAGTAACTTTTCACTGCCAAGGTCTCAAGAGCAGACTCGCCGAATCTGAAGTCAATCGGGTCAAATCTCTGGGAGGAGTTCGTTAAAGTATGACGCCTTGAAACGGTCAAAAAACGTCATAAATGCAAAAATGGCCGACTTCCTGTTTGGTTTAGAGAAAACTTCCAAGAGGATTTTTTGTGCGTCTCATCACGTTCCACATACCTACCAACTTTCATACAGCTGGGTGAAACCTGATGTTGGGGCTACTCAATAGGGGGCGCTAGCGAGCCAATATTTCATACCGCAGCTGGGCACCCCAATCAGACTGCAACTTCCGCAAATTCTGGCTTGCGTGCCAAATTTCACAAACTTCCCAATATCCCAAGCACCTCCTTTTTGCCATCAAACTGGTAAAATAATAATAAGAATAATAAACATTACGGTTTCAATAGGTCCTCCGCTCCGACTACGTCGGTGCTCGGGCCCTAATTAAAGCTGCGAGCAGCGATGGGCGGGCCCTCGCAATATGCACGTCGGGGTCCCGGCGGGACTCCGGCCTGCGCGGCCGAGAACGTCCGCGACCGTCGGACGGCGCGAGGACTCTGGCTGATGCTGCCATTTAGTTCTGTGACCGTCAGACACTGCATGCAGGTTTAGAGCATGGCCCCAATATACTTTTATTTAAGTCCATATGTGATACATGTTCCCACCAAATTTCATACAGCTAGGTCAAACGTACTGCGAGGGCTCCTTCGTCGAAATTTTGTAGGGGGCGCTATTGAGCCGATTTGCCACTCTGAACCAATAAAATCATATTCCCTAACTACATTTCGGCCTTGTAATCTACTTGCCAAGTTTGCTTATGTTTCGAGCATGTTTAGCCTGTCAAAATGACCTTCGTTGTTAACGGCGAAGACTGCATCGCCACGGCAACGGCGTTCGACGAAACATCAAAAACTTCATGATCTGGCATTATGAACTTCTTGTATTTGTGGGGAACAAATTTGATATTGATTTGATTTACCTACTGAGAGAAACAAGCCAAAGTATCAAGACTTTAACTTCCTGTTACCAGTAGGTGGCGCTATGACTATGATTCAAAATTGGCCTGCAGATGTCTTCAGGCCTGGAGTCTAATCAAGCATGTGAAATCTGATAAAGATCTGATGATGTGGAGTCGAGATACATCAGTTTATTCGTTCATGGCGAAGGATCGAAATTCGCCGAGCCGCCACGTCGCCACCCTTCAGTAACTTCTTACAATCTTCACAATGAAGCATTATCAAGGTCTTAAGGCTTGTTTGACAACATTTGAGAGGGATCTGATTAATCTGTGAGGAGCAGGATGTCAAAGTACGCAGCGTACAACTTCCGGTTGCCACTAGGTGGCGCTATCACTATGATTCTAAATTATCATATAGATGTGTTCCGGGTCAGGATGTTATGACATATGAGAGATTTGGAGCAGATTCGACAATGTACGGCCAAGTTACAACAACTTCCTGTTTCGTGGCGAATGGTGTTTCTTTGACGCCACGCCACGGCCACATAGTTCGATAACTTTTTGATCTTTGAGTAACTTTTCACTGTCAAGGTCTCAAGAGCAGACTCGCCGAATCTGAAGTCAATCGGGTCAAATCTCTGGGAGGAGTTCGTTAAAGTATGACGCCTTGAAACGGTCAAAAAACGTCATAAAAGCAAAAATGGCCGACTTCCTGTTTGGTTTAGAGAAAACGGCCAAGAGGATTTTTGGTGCGTCTCATCACGTTCCACATAACTACCAACTTTCATACAGCTGGGTGAATCCTGATGTCGGGGCTACTCAATAGGGGGCGCTAGCGAGCCAATATTTCATACTGCAGCTGGACACCCCAATCAGACTGCAATTTTCGCAAATTCTGGCTTGCGTGCCAAATTTCACAACATTCCCAATATCCCAAGCACCTCCTTTTTGCCATGAAAGTGGAAGAAGAAGAAGAATAATAATAATTAAAGCTGCGAGCAGCGATGAGCGGGCCCTCGCAATATGCACGTCGGGGTGCCGGCGGGACTCTGGCCTGCGCGGCCGAGAACGTCCGCGACCGTCGGACGGCGCGAGGACTCTGGTTGATGCTGCTATTCAGTTCTGTGACCGTCAGACACTGCATGCAGGTTCAGAGCATGGCCCCAATATACTTTTATTTCAGTCCATATGTGATACATGTTCCTACCAAATTGCATACATCTAGGTGAAACGTACTGCGAGGGCTGCTTCGTCGAAATTTTGTAGGGGGCGCTATTGAGCCAATTTGCCACTCTGAACCAATAAAATCATATTCTATAACTACATTTCGGGCTTGTAATCTACTTGCCAAGTTTGCTTATGTTTCGAGCATTTTTAGCCTCTCAAAATGACCTTCGTTGTTAACGGCGAAGACTGCATCGCCACGGCAACGGCGTTCGACGAAAAATCAAAAGCTTCATGATCTGGCATTATGAACTTCTTGTATTTGTGTGGAACAAATTTGATATTGATTTGATTTACCTACTAAGAGAAACAAGCCAAAGTATCAAGACTTTAACTTCCTGTTACCAGTAGGTGGCGCTATGACTATTATTCAAAATTGGCCTGCAGATGTCTTCAGGCCTGGAGTCTAATCAAACACGTGAAATCTGGTAAAGATCTGATGATGTGGAGTCGAGTTACATCAGTTTATTCGTTCATGGCGAAGGATCGAAATTCCGTTGCCACGGCAGCAGCTTTTCACGAAACAACAAGCTTTGAGTAACTTTTCATCACAAAGGTCTTTAGACTGTACCGACCAAATTTGAAGTTGATCTGATTAATTCCCTAGGAGGAGTTCGTTAAAGTGCAGCGCCTGGAAATGACAAAAACGACACTAGAAATTCATAAGAAATGCTAAATGGCTGACTTCCGGTTGGGTTTAGAGCATAGCCCCAAGAGACTTTTATTGAAGTCCATATGCGATACATGTTCCTACCACATTTCATACATCTAGGTCAAACGTACTGCGAGGGCTGCTTCGTCGAAATTTTGTAGGGGGCGCTATTGAGCCGATTTGCCACTCTGAACCAATAAAATCAGATTCTGTAACTACATTTCGGCCTTGTAATCTACTTGCCAAGTTTGCTTATGTTTCGAGCATTTTTAGCCTCTCAAAATGACCTTCGTTGTTCACGGCGAAGACTGCATCGCCACGGCAACGGCGTTCGACGAAACATCAAAAGCTTCATGATCTGGCATTATGAACTTCTTGTATTTGTGTGGAACAAATTTGATATTGATTTGATTTACCTACTAAGAGAAACAAGCCAAAGTATAAAGACTTTAACTTCCTGTTACCAGTAGGTGGCGCTATGACTATGATTCGAAATTGGCCTGCAGATGTCTTCAGGCCTGGAGTCTAATCAAGCATGTGAAATCTGGTAAAGATCTGATGATGTGGAGTCGAGATACATCAGTTTATTCGTTCATGGCGAAGGATCGAAATTCGCCGAGCCGCCACGTCGCCGCCCTTCAGTAACTTCTTACAATTTTCACAATGAAGCATTATCAAGGTCTTAAGGCTTGTATGACAACATTTGAGAGGGATCTGATTAATCTGTTAGGAGCAGGATGTCAAAGTACGCAGCGTACAACTTCCGGTTGCCACTAGGTGGCGCTATCAGTTTGATTCAAAATTATCATATAGATGTGTTCCGGGTCAGGATGTTATGACATATGAGAGACTTTGAGCAGATTCGACAATGTACGGCTGAGTTACAACAACTTCCTGTTTCGTGGCGAATGGTGTTTCTTTGACGCCACGCCACGGCCACATAGTTCGATAACTTTTTGATCTTTGAGTAACTTTTCACTGCCAAGGTCTCAAGAGCAGACTAGCCGAATCTGAAGTCAATCGGGTCAAATCTCTGGGAGGAGTTCGTTAAAGTATGACGCCTTGAAACGGTCAAAAAACGTCATAAAAGCAAAAATGGCCGACTTCCTGTTTGGTTTAGAGAAAACGGCCAAGAGGATTTTTTGTGCGTCTCATCACGTTCCACATACCGACCAAATTTCATACAGCTGGGTGAATCCTGATGTTGGGGCTACTCAATAGGGGGCGCTAGCGAGCCAATATTTCATACCGCAGCTGGACACCCCAATCAGACTGCAATTTTCGCAAATTCTGGCTTGCGTGCCAAATTTCACAACATTCCCAATATCCCAAGCACCTCCTTTTTGCGACGAAACACTAAAAATAAGAATAAGAATAATAATAATAAACATTCGAAATTCAATAGGTCCTCCGCTCCGACTACGTCGGTGCTCGGGCCCTAATAAACATTCGAAATTCAATAGGTCCTCCGCTCCGACTACGTCGGTGCTCGGGCCCTAATTAAAGCTGCGAGCAGCGATGGGCGGGCCCTCGCAATATGCACGTCGGGGTGCATGCACGTCGGGGTGGCGGCGGGACTCCGGCCTGCGCGGCCGAGAACGTCCGCGACCGTCGGACGGCGCGAGGACTCTGGTTGATGCTGTCATTCAGTTCCGTGACCGTCAGACACTGCATGCAGGTTCAGAGCATGGCCCCAATATACTTTTATTTAAGTCCATATGTGATACATGTTCCTACCAAATTTCATACATCTAGGTGAAACGTACTGCGAGGGCTGCTTCGTTGAAATTTTGTAGGGGGCGCTATTGAGCCGATTTGCCACTCTGAACCAATAAAATCATATTATACAACTACATTTTGGCCTTTAAATGTGTATGCCAAGTTTGCTTATGTTTCGAGCATTTTTAGCCTCTCAAAATGACCTTCGTTGTTAACGGCGAAGACTGCATCGCCACGGCAACGGCGTTCGACGAAACATCAAAAGCTTCATGATCTGGCATTATGAACTATTTGTGTGGAACAAA